>NW_025765558.1:0-1200000 GCF_003918875.1 Haliotis rubra | reverse complement strand
AACTTTGACCTCAGCTGTTTATGAACGACGTTTATTGATGTCCAGCCTATTTACCTATGGAACAATGAGAACACACCACCGAGATAAGTGGTTTGTTTACGACAGCTTTACTTAAGAGCGTTGTCGGGACTCACTGTGATGAGGCCAACATTTACGAAGCGGCGAAAACCAAAGAAAAACAACCCACTCGAACTCGACGAATCGTAAGAGCGTAAAGTACGAAAAGATGCAAAAGGCTCGCCATTAACATTAAACGTTATCTTCAGAGAATAGCCAGTATCGATTTTCCGAGTATATAAATACCATGGAGAGTAAAGGCAACATAGCCGAAAACATTATGGATCATGTACACCAAACTACGGTTATAACGAACCCGTTTATAACGAACTGACGGATAGAACGAACTGCGTTTTTTTGTCCGACCATTTGCCGTGTATTTTAGCCGAAATGCTTATAACGAACAACGGTTGTAAGGAGCTAAATGTTTTGGTTACTTTGAATTCGTTATAACCGTAGTTTTTACTGTATTAATTGTATGGTTCACTGATGGTACCAGATGTTCGCGGATCCTGTCGTGCATTACCAATGAGCGCCTAAACGTAACCATCGAGCGAAACGCAAAGGCTGGAAAACCTCAACTGACACGTGACCTAAATACGCCACTGTGGAATACACTTTTCTGCACAACACACTAGTGGTAGAACTACCTGTTAGCATTGTGTGTAGAATATGGAAGTTAAATACCGTACGATAAGTTCGGCCTCTTCAGGTTTTCCCCGCCGTGATTATGCTGGAATATTGCTAAAAGCGGCGTAAAAACTAAACTCAGTCAGTCAGTCTTCAGGTTTTCGCGAAAAGTGTACCCGTGGTCAGCCCGACCAGAAGGACTTTTCGTTAACAAATTAACACGTTTAATTTATAAATGATTCATGTGCATATGATGTATTGGTGAAACAGGTGTTCATCCTTATCGTATTGATGAACAAGTGCTTTCTGCATCTTCTAGCAATATTCAATTCACATCTCATAGAGTCTTTCCCTCACTGTGAGGATTCAAACCTCGTTTTCGTCATGGCAAGCTAACGCATTAAAAACTCGATCCCCCGTGGACCAATGTTACTGAGTATTGACAAGTTAATGGCCAAATGTAGCCAAGTGGTTAAGGCGTTTGCTGGTGACTCCGAGGTTCGAGGCCCATCATGGTACACCCTGTTGAGCCCATTTCTCGTTCCCCATACGGTGATATTGCTGGAATATTACTAAACACAATACTCAATCAATCAAAGAAGCAAACAGTACCATATGATCTGAAACACGATTAAAATCATGTTGATATGTTGTCGGCAACTCGTGTGGAACAGGTCTCATGGGATTTTCGGAAGGTGGAGTTAATTATCATCACAAAGCAATAATGTTTGACGCACAGCCATCTTACAATGTTGTAACAATAGAGCTGTTGACCATCGTAGTTAGAACAGGGTTCCTCCCGTCATGATAGAATTGGTCTTCAGCAACCCATGCTCGTGGGCCGACTAATGGGTCGTGTGCCAGGATTGCTGACGACGGCTGACACGTCACCGTAACCCAACTGCGTAGATTGATGCTCATGATGTTGATCACTTGATTGTCTGGTTCCAAATTATTACAATCCTCCGCCATGTAGCTTGAATATTGTTGGGTGCGCGTTTAACAACCAACAAACATTGGATTCAGGTGGGTTGGAATATACCTCTTCCAAAGTTTGACGGTGCCAACCCTGAGTGTTCTAACATTTCGAAAGAGCAGTACAGTGAAAGCTGGAATATTGTGAGACGTTAAACAAACAAACAAACAAACAAAACAATTTAATCCATGTGAATAATATTTGGCACAAATGAAAAAGGGAATACCCGAAGATTTCCGGGTGTGTTACTTTTCCGATTGCCAAAATACCGATTGCAATACGTATCAACAATTGGATCGGTAACAAAAGAGCAGTACAGTGAAAGCTGGAATGACTTAAACCAACAAACAAACCTAAAACAATTCCATGGTCAATATCCGGGTGTCTTCGGGCCAAAGCAGTTCTCAATCTAAATGTTGACTTCTAAAATATTGAAAATATACAACATTAGAAACGCACCACCCACATAATACGAAATATCCCCGACTGAAATGTACCCATGATATCTGAGCATCGTCGGTGCATTTTAGTGTTGTGCGTTTCTAATGTTGTAACAGATCTTATGTTGTTCAGTATGATACTGCTCATGGGTAGATGGGGCGCGGTGGGCGAGCTGGCTAAGGCGCCAGGCTAGTGATCCAGGTTGAGGTGTCGGGATCGAGCCCACCTGTGACCGGGTGTAAAAACCTTGGAGTCAACTTTGTGTGCAGACTCTTTCAGTGTTGTCACAACCCCTAGTGTACAGTACAAAGAACCCACGAATCCGTTGGTATATGACCAGATGGTGGCCACATGAATACGTGCAAACACCTAGTTCCGGGTACAGCAACGTGCAGTGAACTTGGACAAAGTACTGTGACTATGTGTCCCAGTCCACCCAGCTGTAAATGGGCACCTCGTTAGGATGAGAAAGCCACAATAACTCGGTGCGACTCTGGCTGCAAGAGTTGTATACTCCCCAGGGAGTTGAGATTGATAGCACGATGTGCCGTTGAGATTGACATCCAATGATCGCGGGGAAAACGTACCAGCGCCTTGAGTTGTCTGGATATGTGCGCTATATACATATCCTATAATAATATGTATTCACATATTCTTCGGGGCGGTGGGGTAGCCTAGTGGTTAAAACGTTTGCTCGTCACGCCGAACAGGACCTTATTGGCCGAGAGGAGAAACTTATTACTCGATCCATTACTATCAGCAGATAATTAATGACATATGATACGTACCAAAGACGATAATATTTATTGACAGCTTCAAGATGTGCCCAACGTATTTACTTACGCCAGTATTTCTGTCCATCGATTGACAGTTCAGGTTTCATTGGATCGCCGTTGAAGATACACGGTGGATGGTCATTACATCCCCATTCCTCTTCTCGCTAAATTAGAAATAAGACTTTCGCTACTTGTAGCTTCCTGCAGAATGTCTTAACCATTTGGAAGCCCTTCGTTGAGAACTATTTCCTTCGAGAAAAGAATGGCGTGTCAGTGATGAAGGGTTATATAGGGTTTCAACTAAATGACGGTTGTGTATCGAATTATTTGCTTATTCAATACTTGAAATTGAATTGATCACATTGCAGTAAATTGCATCTTGTGCCTCTGGTTGTGAGGCTCTTATAAAGTAACTGCGGTATTTCGGAGCCCAGTCTGCCGTGAGTAAATATCACAAGAGTGATTACAGGATATCAAAAGAATGAAGTGTTGGTGATGACGGTGTAGAGCTTCTCGGCAATACTTCGGCTATATATCGGAGGGGACACCATTAAGTTGTTCACTTACACCTTGGTAGGACGATGACGGGTCAAGAAGGTGAAACGAATGGACGCTTTTAACCACAAGTGCCTTATCATTCCGTGTGATAAACTCAATTAACTTGAGACTACTCATCTACGAGCAAAACAGGTTTAAGTGTTTAAACGACCATACTGCACCTGCACCACCATATCACCAAACCACAGAGTGCCATTCCAGTATATCCACTCCGCTCTACGCCACTCCGCGACGCTCTTCTCCTCTCCTCTACTCTACTCTCCCCGCTCCACTCTTCGCCGCGCCTCGCACCACTCGACTCCATTCACCATACCACACCAAACATCTCATCAAACACCACCACCACCACACCACACCTTCATTTCGCCAGCCCCACATCCACAAACACACAAACAACCACACTCTGACGTAGTGGGATCCTAGCAGGGGTAAGGGGCACAACTGCAGTTCCCTGATATTTAGACCGGTAGCCAATTTTTGGGGTTTGGGGTTGAGGTGAGGGGAAGACCTATAATACAAGTGACGAATATCCCCAGGGTGTTTTTCATTTCGTATTTTCATATGATCATGAGATTAACCCCTGTAACCAGTGTGGCGGTAAATCCTATACCACCGTATTCATATGAATAGGAACGTTACGCTGTAGCTTAGAAAATATTCCAAGCAACATAAATACAGTTAGCAGCTGTTGTCACAATTAACTTGATGGATCCAGTTGCAAATATTGATCATTGTACCGCATACACGTTGTTCCAGAAAATAATTAAAGGTATCCATCGAATCTTACTTGTTAATGCTGCTTAATGCTTCATCGTACTGGTAGTTAAAACACTGCAGTTGTGCAGAAAGATGTATTCTACAGTGACGAATTTAGGCAACGTGTTAGTTCGGTTCTTCCAGGCGATGAGTTTCGCTTGATGACTTCCTTTAAATGATACCAGTAGTGTAGGACATGGTTACCGTGGGGCGGTGGGGTGGCCTAGTGGTTAAAGCGTTCGGTCGTCACACCGAAGACCCGGGGTCCATTCCCCACATGGGTACCATGTGTGAAGCCCATTGCTGGTGTCCTCCGCAATGATATTGCTGGAATATTGCTAAAACCGGCGTAAAAGCATACTCACTCACTCATGGTTACCGTTTTCATGAGCACCAGATACCATCACTAATGTTGAATCACCCATTCTTGTGATTTTCACCTCGATTTTATCTTTCATGCCCAAGGGAACAGCGTTCGAAGTTAAGTCGGTCCTTAGGACCGAAGCCGACTGAAAACCACTAGATCCCACAGCTTTTGTTTTCTGCAGGCCCTTATGGCCGACAGCTTTTTCACCCCCAGTAACTGACATATCTGATTCAGACTTATCTGAAGACTTGGATCTTGACATGGATGTTGATTTTGTTGTAAATGAAGACTAGTCTGACTGACTGACTGACTGAGTTTAGTTTTACGCCGCTTTTAGCAATATTCCAGCAGTATCACGGCGGGGGACACCAGAAATGGCTTAACACATTGTGCCCATGTGGGGAATCGAACCCGGGTCTTCGGCGTGACGAGCCAACGCTTTAACCACTAGGCTACCCCACCGCCCCTGAAGACTAGTCATTCACTAGAGTTAAATTAAACTCTTTAACTCAGTTTGTTAGTTGTCACATTTTTTGTTTTCTGGGAATTACTTATATTGTAGCTAAAATAAAGGGCCTACACATTCTGATCTGGACCCACAACGTTTTATGGTTCTGGGTCAGGGTTAAGGGCAAACACTGCAAAGGAATCTAACCGAGATGTGTTATTTCCTTGCTAAATGTGTTATGTCCTTACACAGACGTTTCATATTGGACGATTTCTGATTGCTCATCTTTGTGTTCAGTATGTAAATCGAATTGTTAGGGGTATCGACATCGAGTGAGTGAATTTAGTTTTACGCCGCACTCAGCAATATTCCAGCTATATGGCGGCGGTCTGTTAATAAGAAAGTCTGGACCAGACAATCCAGTGATCAACAGCATGAACATCGATCTGCGCAATTGGGAACCGATGACATGTGTCAACCAAATCAGCGAGCCTGACCACCCGATCCCGTTAGTCGCCTTTTGTGGTAAGCATGGGTTGCTGAAGACCTATTCTACCCCGGATCTTCACGGGTCGTATCGACATCGAAATTGTATCAGATTCAGCCGAAAGTCGTAAACCAACAACACAACGTCCCTGCTGCATGATGTCATATACACAACGTTAATGCATGTTGATAATTGACAACATATACATCGACATGTCTGTTTTACATAAACTACCTAACATCTTAAATAGTGATCCTTTCTATAAGATCAATATTCAGCATCTGGGGCAAACCTTACATCTGGATTAATGTTACAGTAAGATTGGTTGGTTGTTGTTTAATGCCGCAGTCAGCAATATTCCAGCTATATGGCGGCATGTCTGTAAATAATCTGGACCAGACAATCCAGTGATCAAAAGCATGAAAATCGATCTACGCAATTGGGATGCGATCACATGTGTCAACCAAGTCAGCGAGCCTGACCACCCGATCCCGTTAGTCGCCTCTTACGATAAGCATGGGTTGCTGAAGATCAATTCTAACCCGAATATTGCTGAGTGTTAAAAAACAAACCAACGCACCAACCTTACATAAAGTTCAGGGCCTAGAAGCTCTCTTAGCGCTAAGATAGTCGTAAGTTAATGTTAATGTATGGCACTATCTTAGCGCTAAGAGAGCTTCGAAAATCTAGGCCCAGTACTGTGGATCGTTCAGGTTACAGCTAGTTTCCAAGTGATATCCACAAGCCCTGGGTTGCCATAAAGGATCTGTTTGAGAAAAAATAGTACCTCAATTACATTATATTTCCCTTTCTTCAGCTGACAACCAAGCTGACGTGTTTTCGTCGTTCACAGTATAGTTTTTAGTAGATCCACGACGCTGACGCGTCTCGTGTTACTGTTGACGCTTCCGATTACTGGAGAACAACAAAGTCCAAGATTAAAATCTTAATTTTCGTTAAGATCTTAAGGTTTATTGACCTTTACAAAATGCCTCCTCTGTTTGGTGAGGATAATGTGTTTAGCGAGAATCAACGAGAAAACGCGAGATGACAACACAATTCCTGAAGGAAGCATTGGTGAGATATGTCTTGTTTCTTGTGCATTGTTTTTTGTTGTTTTTGTTCTGTATGACGTATCGACTGAGTTTAATACTATTAGGAAAATTCAAAATCAGTCTTTCATTGGATCAGAGCCTTGTATTTGGTCTGGTTATGTCTCTCGAGGGCCACCACGAACTGGATGAAATGTGGTTAAGACTCGCTTTGCGTTTGTTTTCACTTCGTCTGTCTGAAAGGCCTTCGGAAATCCGAGCATCATTGTACCACACTATTTCTGTTCTCGTCACCTTGGGGTATTAAGACATTTCCAATGACGTATTTAAGTCAGAGGAACATGACACTCTTTTGGCGTCGGTAAGATACTCGGTGGATTTAACTGATACGTCTGGGATTAAACTTTAAAACCAAAGCCGGTTATATTCACACATACAATGACGTAAATATCAGCTGGCATTTAAGTCAGTGAGATGGTCTGACACGGCGTCGAATTGCATTTAAGTGGTATCACGATGTGACGGTGCAGAAAGGGGATGCAGGTCGTAGACTTCTTAAACGCTAACACTCTTGTGACACACTATTACTTAGATGTGATATTGTATTACCCCATCCAGTCTGCTCGGAGGATAATTACGGAAAGTTGAATAAGGACTGTTGGTCAATACATTTGAACGAAATGGTCGTGTTCAATGTGGATAGTTGATGCCAAAGAATATATCACATATGGATTAGTATGACTTTCTCTCAATCTCTCTCCCTTTGTATCTCTCTAACTCTCTCACTGTATCATTCTCTCTCTCTCTCTCTCTCTCTCTCTCTCTCTCTCTCTCTCTCTCTCTCTCTCTCTCTCTCTCTCTCTCTCTCTCTCTCTCTCTCTCTCTCTCTCTCTCTCTCTCTCTTTGTATCTCTCTAACTGTTTCGCTCTGTACCTCTCGTTCTCTCTCCAACTCTCTCCCTTTGTATCTATCTAACTCTAACTCTCTCACTGTATCATTCTCTCTCTCTCTCTCTCTCTCTCTCTCTCTCTCTCTCTCTCTCTCTCTCTCTCTCTCTCTCTTCTGTCTCTCTCTCTTGTCGCTCTCGCTCTCTCCTCTCGTCTCTCTCAACTCTCTCCCTTTGTATCTATCTAACTCTATCTCTCTCTCTGTATCCTCTAACTCTAACTATCTCTCTAACTCTCTCCCTTTGTATCTCTCTAACTCTCTCTTCAACTCCAACTCTCCTTAACCCCCTCTCTCTCTCTCTCTCCTAACTCTCTATACACTAATTACTAAACACAGACTCGGCGGTCTCGCTTACCTCTCATATTTTGTAAACACAAAGGGGTAAATAATTTGAAAGCAATTGGCTACTGGGCCGTTATCGAATGATTGAGATAATCGATATACCTCAAACGTAAGTAATTTCCTGCCCATATATCCTTGTTTTGATTCTGTCGATCCGCACAGTAATTCCGATTCAAGTGCATAAAGAAACAGATCAACAAGAAAGCGAGCACAATTGGTGCCAAAGGAGATGCGTGTTTCTTTTCCCCTTTCCACACATTTGTTATCAATGAGAAACTCCAGCATATCACACAGTGTTATGTCAGTCAACATGTCTATCGAAGTGATTAGATTTAATAGAACGGGCCAGCACTACACGTGTAATGATATTCAAACAGCCTAACGGTAGGCTCGTAAATATTAACTAACACAAATAGGATGCCAATTACAGTGATGTATTGGAACTTTAACGGATTGGCAGGAGGTATTTGCACGTTGTGCGGTTCTCTGTACAGGTCGGTTAAACAGGAATCGCAATGACGGTATGCTTCATAGATCATTCCTGTGTTGTACTTTGTGTTAGTGTAAGAGTTAAAGAAGGCCTTAGATGAAATATTGTTTTGTAGTGTAACTGGTGTCGACCCGTGAAGATCCGGGTTAGAACTGATCTTCAGTAACCCATGCTTGTCGTAAAAGGGGACTAACTGGATCGGGTGGTCAGGCTCGCTGACTTGGTTGACACGTCATCGTATTCCAATTGCGTAGGTCGATGCTCATGCTGTTGATCACTGGATTGTCTGTTCCAGACTCGATTATTCACAAACCGCCGCCATATAGCTGGAATATTGCTGAGTGCGGTGTTAAACACCAACGCAACTGATGCATAGGATTCACCTCGGGGAGTTCAGTAAAACGTTGTATGTGTCGTGTTGCAGGCTGAGGTTATTGTTCATGAAAGATTTCAGGCAGATTTTAGAGTCAAAAATGACTTAAAAATATTCACTGATGTTTATCTGTAAGGACTTAATAATCGCTAAGCAGTGCCATAGGTATAGCTTTTAATTCAAATTTTAATGAACCTCTTTCATCATAATTGTTAGACTATAGATTGTGTTTGGTTGGAGTTTTGCTGAAAAATGTGCGTGTTTTGGCATTGTGTTTGTTTACAGTGTATGACGTTTTCTTCGTCGTGTTTATTTACAGTGTGCGAAGTTTCCTTTCCCGTGTTTGTTTACGGTGTTGTGATTTTCTTTTTACTGTTATTTGTGTGTTTATCTTCTGGTTTGTTACTTTTTTAACCAGGTGGGTGGGTTGTGTGCGCGCGAGTTGTGTAGTGTGTGTGTGTGGCTGTGTGGCTGTGTGGAGGGGATTCGGGGAAGGTAACATTTTGAGAGACTGACATGTCAATGACGCCACAAATGTCAACGTATATTACTTACACTTTGCTAAGGATCACAAAAATTCCCAACTTTACTTAAACATAGATTTATTATTTGAAATTGTATCCAATGGCATTTAAAACTTGATAAATGATGATATGGCAACCCCTCTTTTGGAAAACAGCCACTTTAATCTAACCTTATGCACTTGATACATGTGTAACCATAAAAATGGTTTTCATGGCACCAATCAACCATTTTGCAAATCATGGAACGAGTCACTGACAAGTACACAACACCTGTCAATAGCAGGTATGGGATCCACAAGATGCAGTGACATACTGAAACCTAGGATCCATTCTTACAATAAGCTTAGATATTTAAACCAAATTAGACCCCACATCATAGTTCCCTGTTGAAACAATGATTTGATCCTTAGCAAAGTGTGAATAGCGTATAATTGATTCAATTGTCACCTAACGTGACCATATGTTTACAAACACTGTCAAGAGTATTGACAACAAATTGCATATGTGGTCTAAATATTGTTTTTTCCAATGTAAGACTTTAACATAATTATACATTTAGCTACCGATTTTAATGTAAAACCATAAAACCATATGTCTTGTGTAACTCGTTTCATACGTCATATTTCACGTATTTCGACCATGTTTGATTTGTGTCCTGTCATGTTGAACACGGTGCCATTTTATGCTGACAATGAACCAGCTGTGACAGACCTGTTGAAGTAAGGTTTGGAAAACGGAAAATGTGTTGAAACTGTGCTGCACCAGTCAATACTGAACTGCGTGACTGCTTCTAATCAATGTGATGATTATTTGATAAGAAAGGTTTCGTTTATCTGAGTGAGGGAATAATCATATTTCACCCAAACAAAGCAGGTATATTACCAATAGCTTGTAAAAACTTATTTATAAAAAATATTTTTATTTGCAATTTATAATCACGTTTTATTATTTATTAAATAATATTAGCATAAAAGCGACAAAATAATATCTAGCACTACTAAATGAGTTTATATTCAAAGAATTAGTGTTGCAATAGTATTGATATTTTGAAGTGTAACAAAATTCCTATGTTCCCAAAATAACTGAAATCGACATGGTAATGTGTCTGTTAGTTTCCATGTGTATTTCTGGTGTCCCCCGCCGTGATGTTGCTTGAATATTGCTAAAAGCGGCGTAAAACCTAACTCAGTCAGTCAGTCCATGTGTATTTCGATTTTAGAACCAGAACTAATGTGATTGAACTGTAAGGAACGTATGTTTTACAGTTCCTTCGCAAAGGACAGCCCGTGATCTAAAACCCGTCACATATACATAGATTTATATCCCCATATGAAATTATAACATCATATACATTGTATTAGAAATAACAATTGTATTGTGCAAGCCATGGGCGACTAGAAGACTCTTACTAATAGCATAATGACTATTTATAAAGTGCCTATTTCCACGCATTTGTGCATGTTCAAGGCTCTGGCATATTAGTACCCCGGATAACCCAAGCTGCATATGACTGATCCTACCTGGTACCCATTAGCTGCTGGGTGAACTAGGCAATTCATGCACAAACTCTCTTGCCTAGGGTGAGACCACATGTGTCACGACTGCTTCGTTGTTGGGCAGGACTGAAGTCCTAGAAACTCTCAGGAGTTAAGCTGAAAACACGGTCACACATGCAAGGCTCGCTGGCTTGGTTAACAGATGTCATCGGTTCCCATTTGCGCAGATCGATGCTCATGCTGTTGATCACTGTATTGTCTGGTCCAGACTCGATTATTTACAGACCGCCGTCATATAGCTGGAATATTACTGAGTGCGGTGTAAAACTAAACTCACTCACTCACTACGTACAAAACCAGACACCTCCACACTTGTATTCCTAAACTTTGCTATATATGATACAGACTCACAATATAGGTTATAACACGAAGGGTAAGAGTACAATCTCTTCATCATACAATGCTATTCTTAACATCATCGATGTTTATGGTGTAATTTCGTTCAGAAGATTTAGAAAACGCAAATAAATATATTTCTTACGTGACCACCCTAATTATTATTTATACTACCAAAAGTCCTCGACGCCCCTTTATGAGCCCCTTAGCAAAATGGGGCCGTTTGTCAATTGTTTATTGAGAAAGAAGGCATCGCACTGATTTATTGAGTTATAAAAATTTATTCTTCTACACGATCCCATTTGCATATATATCAGATTAGTTTAATGTGAATGTAACCATCCCTAGAATAGATACAAATCTCTATTGAATCTCCATTTGATATTCTCTATGGTCTATTTCTATAAAACAATAATTCTTTGTTGGGTTTATCCTAAATAATACTCTTTGTTGAAAGTACAACTGACTTCCAAGACCCCGCAGAGATGGTTTGCTTGGTGGAATTTATCTAATGCATCGTACGTCTTTTACAGACCCGTAAAGATCCAGGTTAGAATTGGTCTTCAGTAACCCATGCTTGTTGTAAGAGGCGGTGGTCAGGCTCGCTGGCTTGGTTGACACATATCATCGTATCCCATGCGTAGAACCATGCTCATACTGTTGATCACTGGATGTCTGGTCCAGACTCGAGTATTTACAGACCGCCGCCATATAGCTGGAATACTGCTGAGTGCGGAGTTACACAATAACACAAGCCAAACACTGTCTTTTACACCCGATGGAAACAGTTTCGGAGACAGTGTATTCCCTGACGCCAACGTTATATGTTTTAACACCCTTACACAGGTGACCGCCTTCATCATATAGAAGTAAGTGCTACCTACTGGAAGAGCAAATTCGTTATAGGTGCATTATTTTCCCTATAAAACCACACAATCTGAACCACATCTGGTAGGCGTTGAGATCGGGTTGCGATTGTGCGTTGTCACTGAACGCAGATGGGACTGTCACATGGAGTTAATGTATAATCAATTCGCCCATCAGGACCACCATGGACGTATGGCTCCGTCTAGTGTTCACTAGGACACAAGGACACAAGGGACTGAGCTGTAAATGTGTCCATATATATGTACAAATGGGTCAGGATTGACACACTGTATCAATTTGATCATGGTCGATGCGCAGAGACACTAATTTGGGGGAATGTCAAGCCCTAAAATTATGAAAATTTGAAGCAATACACTCTTCACAAAAAGAAACACATACGCCGTTTTAGAAGAATTTAATTTAAGAGCAATTATTTCATGCAATTTCAATCGTGTATAGACAAGGAGTTCGCCAACACAACAGCATCCTTTAATGGTGTTTCAGCCTACTTGAGTACGCCTATGCGTTTTGGGGTGTTTTTTTAAAGAGTGTTTAAAACAACACAGTATAAAACGTCAATGCTAGATAATAACCAGTCTCGATTATCGAGGGATGTTAAGGTAAAGGAAATATATTGTTCTGGAAATGCCTCACATTATGCTTCATGCTGTTGCAAAAAAAAAGAATATGTCTGCTGTTTATTTTCAATATTTTTATATGTAGCTGCAACGATGATATTTATCTGGTTTTGCAGATGTAGCCAAACATAGTCTTCATACACAATCACATCACCCAGTCGCAGATATCAAACTTTCAGCAGAAAAACGCCACCAGGCTGACATTGTACAACCCAGCTCTGACGGCATATATAGCAAAGCAACAACAGCCCATAAAGTATACAGCCTTACCATATACCGTGTCTTATACAATGTAAATCAGACATATACAACATAACGCGGTTCAGGGCGAGTACAGCACAACCATATAGTTCAGACAGTGTTTTACAGAACAATGTTGTTCAGTAACGTATACACGTATAAAGCATAACCACCTACCAGCACAACACTTAGCTCAGTGTACAACACAACATAACTCCGTATATAACACTAGATCAACCACAATACATCACAACAACCCACCTCACTGTACAACACAACAACATAGCTCAGTGTACAACATTATGCACCAGATACTATACAGCACAACAATCCACATCAGTGTACAATAAAACAACACAGCTTAGTGTGCAACACTATGGATCAGACACTATACACACACCTCAGCGTATACCACAACATCGCTCAGTGTACAACAATATGGATACAATACTATACAGCACAACAACCCACCTCAGTGTACAACAGGACATAGCTCCGTGTACAACATATAGCTCCGTGTACAACACTATGGATCAGACACTATACAGCATAACAACCAAGCTCAGTGTACAATAAAACAACCCACCTCGGTGTACAACACACCATAGCTATGCGTACATCATATAGCTCAATGTACAACACCATGGATCAGACACTATACAGCATAACAACCAACCTCAGTGTACAATAAAACAACCCACCTCGGTGTACAACATAGCTCTGCGTACAACGTCTAGCTCAGTGTACGACACAACAGACCACAGTGTACGACACAACCTACCTTAACGGACAAAACAACATAACAACACAACATATAGCTCAGTGTACAACACTATGGATACAATACTACACATAACAACAACCCACCTCAGAGTACAACAACACAACAATCATACTCAGAGTACGCACAACAAAAAAACCAAATTCACCCAGCAGACAAAACACAAAGACCTAAAACTGGATACAACACAATACCTAAAGGAATACCTGCAAACTGACAAATGAAAGGTGATATGAATTGTTAAACGCTCTAATCCTACCAGATTGTTCGTAAAACAAACGGAGAATGAAAATATCACATAGGCCACGCAACTTTCGACACGCCTCAGACTTTGCCTTTGTAAACCGACTTTCCTATTCAGATTGAGACCAATACACATCAAATATTGATACAAAGTCATTGTATGCAGTGAACGGGGAACAAGGGATCCGTGAGCAATAAACCAACACGGTCCAGCAAATCGATATACAGATTGGAAACGCCAATGCTGATAACAATACTACACTTGATAAAGTACCAAATGTTACAGTCGTTGATTTGCTTCGTATATTGCACTGTTCCCTAATATAACGAATCTTCGGGAAGCAAATGGAACATGTGAGTGAAGAGTGAATGAGTTTAGTTTTACGCCGCACTCAGCAATTTTCCAGCTATATGGTGGCGGTCTGTAAATAATCGAGTCTGGACCAGACAATCCAGGGATCAACAGCATGAACATCGATCTACGCAATTAGGATACGATGAAATGTGTCAACCAAGTCAGCGAGCCTGACCACCCGATCCCGTTAGTCGCCTTTTGTGGCATGCATGGGTTGCTGAAGACCTATTCTACCCCGGATCTTCACGGGTCGTATCGACATCGAAATTGTATCAGATTCAGCCGAAAGTCGTAAACCAACCACACAACGTCCCTGCTGCATGGGTTACTGAAGACCAATTCTAACCCGGACCTTCACGGGTTCTGCGCCCGATGCCATGTGTCAACCAAGTCAGCGAGCCTGACCACCCGATCCCGTTAGTCGCCTCTTACAATAAGCATGGGTTACTGAAGGCCAGTTCTAACCCGCACCGACATTTGTGAATCAGATTTAAGATAGATATCCCTATTTTATAATATTACAGACTTATAAAGAAGTCTACATTCTTCTTTGATGGGTATTATCATTAGAAAATGGAGATTTTTATGGATATGCAACTTCTATATTCTTTGAAAGGCGGCGTTCCGACATAGATTCTAATGTCGTTGTCAAGCAAGTGATATTTGGGTCACGGCACATGTATGACTATTGATATTGATATATCTATATTATGTTGTTTTAGTAAATTAGCGAGTCGGGATATTGTACGTTTCAGCAATAGTCCAACGCTATCATTACTACAACAAGAAGAACGGCTACCGTACCATAACGTAATTATAATAAAGTGGTTCATTTCATGATAAACTATATTCAGTCGAATTTGGACATATCCTCGATATGCCTGCATCAAACCCTTGAACAACCAGCTTTTGGGCATTCCATTTTAATCTTCGTAGGCAGATCTGTGCTTGATTGTACGGGGTTGTGAAATGTAGACACCAAAGTCTGGAGCTTCTAGAGTAATGATTGGCATACAGGGAATGCTAGAGTAATTCACATATTGTTTTCTCAGTCAACTTCAGACGAAATGTTCTGTCATTTTTACATATTGTCCTGAACCTCTGAAGACTGACAGAAACCATGGTCAAACGTGCTGAAGAGTTGATTGTACCAATCATACAATAAACACGTGTTAATGACTAACTATCAAATGGTGATGAACGGTCGGCGAAAAGGTGAGCGTAACCTGCCCCACCATGAGCCTCTTCACGTACTGACGAAACAAGAATGACCAGTGTTGCATGTATGGGTTGAGTAAGTTAAGATGTAGAGTCACATCGGCAATATTTCAGCCAAACCGTGACTAAAACAATATATACTTTAATCATAAATAAAGATATTTCGTAAAATCTGTCAACAAAGGACAGTAAAACAACACGGTTATTTTATTATAATTATATAGCGCACATATCCACGCAACTAGTGCATGCTCAAAGCGCTGGTATATTTTCCCCTCGATCATTAGATGTCAATCACAACGGCACATCATATTATCAATATCAACTCCCTGGGGAGTATACAACTCTTGCAGCCACTAGGCGCACCGAGTTTATCACGGATAGAAATTTAAAACTAGCATGTAAACATTAACATATTTACTACAATATAGGACAATACAATAAACACTGCTATAGGCTACCAGCAACTGAAGGCAGATCACCATATTAGGGACCATGGGGACTTACAGTACCTTTGCTACCTGCACGGACCCTAGCTGGATTTACATCATCTCTTCAGTCACTGATGATAGTGAGTGGGTTGAGCCAAAAATTAACATGACAGATATACTACCTTTAAAAGTATGGTGTGCCTAGACATGGTAACCGGACAAAATCCCCCCGGACAAAATCCCCCCAAAAGTGCATCGTAGGACAAAATCCCGGACATTTGGAACCACCCTTGTTGCTCCGTATTACTTTCATGATGAGTTGTGTTTTGCAAACTTGGCATACAATATGTATATTTAATGTGGAAGCCAGTTCTATGCCAGTTTACCTAGCTAAAACAATCTTCTCAAACTCTTCTGCAATTGTTAATGAAGCTGCTGGGGAGGGGGGAATTCGTCCGGGGGTATTTTGTCGTGGATTCCCTAGACATACGTCGAAACATTGCACGCATGGATATCTCTATATGCAGCTAACGCCAGTGAGCGTGTGACTTAACGATAAAAACGATGTACTTTTAACAAAATGAAATTTTGAACAGCAATTGCATGATGGCCACTTAAGTGTTAAATGGTGGGCACTTGCAGGAATGCCGTTTGTGAGAAAAATGCTATTAAATGACGAAATCGATTTTAGTTACAGAAATTGCAATAACTGACACAATCTTGAATATCTAAATGACGATTTTGCGTGAATTTACAGAAACTGAATTTTTGAAAAATTGTCATCTTGAATAAACGAATAAAATAATTATTTGACGTCTTACGAATTTCAATTTAGAGAATAATTGCATTTTGATTGTCTAATAAACGATTCTTGCAGTGACAAAATTACTTTTTATATGCAAATGATTCAGATTTTGAACCAGTCGTTCAGAGTAAAGGGATTAGATAGAGACAAACTACAAGAGCTTACGAGTTGAGATGGTACAGAGACACATTTATACATAATCAGCCATAAATTGCTCCATGAAAGAAGTAACAAAGTGCAAGACATCAACCACATGTGTGCAGCTTAGCGGAATTATTCAAGTACCAAGTGAACAAGTGCTCGTTAGGATATTAGCATATATATAGGGCAATCAGTGTGTCCTAGTTTCAGCTGACTCCGATGGAGGTCATCTGAGGAGGTATACCTGAGGGACTAATGAACAGCATCTCCAAATCGTTAACATCTTCATTCTATTTGCCGTAAGAAACAAACTTGCCCAGGTCCTTTCTTGAAGTTCTTCGAGGGTCACAGAAACAGAAACGTTTTGCCTTCGTTGCAATGTCAGTGGAAAGGGAATTTGAGTTAAGAAGGAATTTGTTTTTGCTGCCAATACGTCTTCCGGTGCTTACCCGTGATTTAAATAGTATGAATCTGTTTCTATGTTCTTTTACCTGAGGGATTTAACCAGGTCATCGTCACCCCACGCTTGTCTGATTCGTGGGAATTCTGTGATCTGAATGTGTCCAACATCCAAACACTGTCCCCCTCGTGGCCATGCGTGGTCAGATGCGTCTCCAGCATCTAAAGTACGTTTCTCTCGTGAGGATTTAGAGTCAAAAGAGGTCGCCATCAAGTGAAGCTTGTTATTCGAGCTAACCAGATTAGATCGTGTGTTACTGTAGCCCAGTGGCATGGGTCGCTGTATATGGTATAGTCATTACCCTAACTTGATTATACACATAACGCCATGATGCTAGTTTCCTTTGTTGTTGTTGTGTAACGCCGCATATACCATTATTCCAGCAACATGATGGCAATCTGTAAAATTACGAGTCTGGACCAGACAATCCAGTGATCAACGTCATGAACATCGATTTACGCAATTGAGATACGATGTCTTGTGTCAACCAAGTCAGCGAGCCTGACCACCCGATCCCGTTAGTTGCCTCCCGTTAGTTACGACAAGCATGGGTTACTGAAGATCAATTCAAACCTGGATCTTCACGGGTGAGTGGATTACCAGAGCATCAGCTGATAACATGCCAATGCAATAGACTAAACCAAACAAGACAAGAGACTAAACACCAAACAAAAGTATTATGAATTATAGATTGCTTTATTTTAATGGGATATAATTACATCATCAAAGTGTTCAAATAAACATTTTGAAATCCCGTTAGTGGCCTCTTAAGACAAGCATGGATTGCTGGAGATCAATTCTAATCGGATCTTCACGGGCTCCGCCATGACGTCGACTTTATGTACGCAATATTGTTTGGTTGATGAGAACAACCATTTGCTTAACTGTGATTACTTCGTAAAGGCAAACATCATTTTATACATCTTATTATCATTATCATGAATACTCGGTATTGGTAACTTCGCCCTAGTGAGAATCATTGGACTTCTAAATCCCTTGTTTGTGGTAAGGGACGACCAATGGACCCTTGTCGATGTACGTGGTCATATTACAAATGCGTAATCGAATCTCTTAATGTAAATCACTGGAGTGTCAAACCCTGGTTACTGATTTTGATGCCAGTTAGGTTTAATTCGGTGACCATAAGCAATTTAACGTCAGTGGCGCTTCCTCCATCGTGTCCATCGAGCTGTCTGGAGTATCACAATATCAAATCGCAGAATTTAAAATATATTCATATTTTGCTCTCTCTCATTTCCATGGCAATATCAAATAAATATTCTCCCTTTTCAATGGTTGTAAAATAACACTGTGATCATAAATCATGATCATGAATAAAATTACACGGATTGTGTTCATATTGCGTACGTGGAAGGGAATGTAATTCAGTTTGGGAAGAAAGTGTTTAACGATTCATTCAGGGATAATTAAATTCCCGTTGTTTTCATTTGTAATTCCTGCATTTTCCTTTCACCACTAATGATTGTCGGAGACTCCCATCGGCAGTCGAGGGAATTCCTTTTCTGCTTACCCGTGTCATTCGTGCATAGGATATTTTAACATGTTCATACATATATAATTATTCAGGGTCGCTCCAGACACCTTTTGATACCCGAAGTCGGAAAGGAAGACAACAACATATCTACTGGATTTGCAGGGTTACTCGTAAGATATTTCTTCTCTCACCTGGGTTACACAAATGACATGTGTTCGGCTTTTATACCTAAGTCGTATTTTTCACCTATGTCGACCCAATCTCAGAAAACTAATGCTTGAATTTGTCAGTTACTGACCATCTCATTTAAAACAACCGCCTTCCTCCTGACATATTTGTCACGGTTCGGGATAGCCTGTTCTAGTTGTTCTAGTCTTAAACCGTGATAGACAGATCCTGTGAACATTCTCCTTTGATGCTACTCCCCGTTGATTGGCTACTGACTTTGTGGGCGTGTCAAGTTATGTGCATAAATTATACATCAACTGATACAGGTCGCGCCACAGTATGTATTTTTCTGAGTGGATTGTTTGTCAATCTTGTAATTTCCGTCTGTTTTAATTTATACGACTGTTTTTAATGAAACAATATTGACATCATATTTTGTTTGTTGTCCAATTTCATTTAAAGGATTAACGGGGTATTCTTTTTGATTCATTAAGGTGTGAATCGAAAAAACCGATGTACACCAGGTCTTGTCAATCACGTTTAATGAATTCTGGTTCAGATAGAGAATCTGCTACACTGTCTGTTGTTTAAGTTTTCCGACATTGCAAATTGTGTGTTGCAACAATTGTCGTAACCTAAATGACAGTTCACGGTGTTAACATCCAAAGATATATCGTTAACCTACATTATACAAAACGTATACGAATGCCGTTTTCCTGATGTCAAGTTACTCCTAAGAATGTACTCAGAACTCAGAGCATTGTAATGAACGTGACACAGTTTGCATATCAATTGAGGCGAGTCATCACATATATATTACACACTATTTGCTAAGGAAGGCCCTTAGCAAATGTTGAATAATATCTTTACGTGAGTAAACTTAAACACTTAGAAACGTATTTGTTAAAGGGGTTTATGCAATTTAACCACTCGAAGACAATGTTTAGTCAATTTAAGGAATAACTGTTTTGTAAGACTTCCCACAACGCCAACCATTGTTGTCTTGATCTGAGAAGTGAAAGTTGTTACTTCAAGTATTTCCAGTGCCCACGTGACACATCCTCAAATTTCTGTTTTAAAACGGCTTTCATGTTAACTTCATGATGTCATAGCATGAGTTCGCAGTGAGTTAGCAAACCATTCATTATACGTTACACGTCAATAAGGGTTTACCATCAAGCATTGTACGCTGAAACGTTTCATGTGGTTGTTCAATTTTAGACTCCAATGTGCTACATATATTTCCAATGTATTCCTTAAATTTAAAATGCTTTCCAGTGATAGTTTCTGCTGCATCACTTGATTGTCTGGATTGTCAACAGGCTGTCCCCAGGCAACACTTTTCTGTGACCGGTGGAGATACTTCCCCTTTTCCAGACCCTCTTGTGTCTGTCAGTCATCCATTCATAGAATATTTACCACTATTGCCTTAGTGAGTGAGTGAGTTTTGTTTTAGGTCACTTTTAGCAATATTCCAGCAATATCATGGCGGGGGATACCAGGAATGGGCTTCACACATTGTACCCATGTAGGGAATCGAACCCGGGTCTCGACGAGCGGACGCTTTAACCACTAGGCTACCCCGTCGCCCATTTTTGCTTTAACGAGACCAAGTTTTCTCTTTTGTTGACGTTCAATATTAATTTTATTCCATAGATTTCCCATACATGCCAAAACTTACCACATAAAAAGTTCATGTAATAATAGTGCTGCCTCTTTTCACATAATGCAATTGTCAGCACTCGTGGAAATATTTGTCCATGCTCTTTCCAAAATTGAAAATGCAGCTTTTCTCCCAGTGTAATTATCAAGCCATTAACAGTCATAACGAGTTAAGGGAGGTACACATTGCATGTTTACAAACACTGTGTAATCATAACATACACACATTTACACTGTATACTGATATCATGGATTACAACATCAAATACAAGGCTTATTTATTGCAGAGGAAACACGCAACGAGTATGAATCTCTTATGTGTTTACTCAGTGAAGGAGCCCATATCAGTTCTGTCAGTTACCACGATGTTAGGCGAGACTTAACCTCGGCATCTAATTTCAATTACAGCTCTTTCATTCTAACAACAAGTTAATTGTTTCGCGCCATGAATAATGTTTGGAAAAAATGTTAAAAACCTATCGCGCTCTTGAAATGGAAAAAGTAATTATTTTATCATCTTGTTCACAACATGACCTCGAAACCGCATGCCCGGAAATTTCTCGATAGGAGGGGAAAACACTATCTCTGCCGGGTCGGGCATATTTAAAAAAACAATTGCCCTCCATCCCTCCCAAGTGCATTTAGTGTGAATCCCCAACTGATAATTGCTCTGTTATATTGCTACATGCTCCATTTAAGCCAGCGAATTCAAGGCTGCATTGAACAAATTACTTTTTGCAGTAATAAAAAGAAGAGCTGTTTCACAATGGACAAACGCTACCGCTAGATACAGTTAGAGTGTAGGTTTCGGACAAAACAGTCCAACATGAAGCTCCTTGGGGACGTTGGAGAATGAATTGCCAATAGAACGAGTTAACCAACCACGTGTAAAACCACTACAAGACGTGTAGGGTAGGTGTTCGGTGTTCAATGACTCTTAATGGCAGGAATGGACACGAACTGCTTGATTGGCATTTTACAATTTGGTGAGTGATTGTATCGGCAAACATCAGTTTATGGATAACAACTTCTCAAACAACTTCTTTATTCTTATGATGCGACGTTTCGGTAAAATCATTAAACCAATGTCAAGTAAAAGTGACGTAGTGAGTGAGTGAGTTTAGTTTTGCGCCGCTTTTAGCAATATTCCAGCAATATCGTGGCGAGGGTCACCAGAAATGGGCTTCACACGTTGTACCCATGTGGGGAATCGAACCCAGGTCTTCAGCGTGACGAGCGGCGTTTTAACCACTAGGCTACCCCACCGCCCCAAGAGTGAAGTACCAGCACAGTACAGACTTGTGTAATCTAATGGGATTAACAAAACAAAATAGATTGTGCCTGGAAGGGAGATTTGCCTTGAGAACAGTACATGTTTCTTTTTCATTCAAGGTAATGAGACTGCAAGAAAGAGTTTATTAAGATAGTTTTACTCTTCTTATAGCAATGTTAACCTAGGTAGCTGGACACATTGTTCCCATGTCGAGAAACGGACCCCTTGAAAGGAGAACATTTGCCTACACTCAGTAAAGACCCACGATGATCCGGGTTAGAATTGATCTTCAGTAACCCATACGTGTAAGAGGCAACTAACGGGATCGGGTAGTCAGGTTCGCTGACTTGGTTGGTACATGTCATCGTATCCCGATTGCGCAGATCGATGTTCATGCTGTGTGATCACTGGATTGTCTGGTCCAGACTCGATTATTTACAGACAGATGCCATATAGCTGCAATGTTGCTGAGTGCGGCGTTACACAAGAAAGAATTTTCTGATTAGGAATCAGAAACTATATACTGACCTGTATTTACTTGTATACACAATAACACAGTGACCCACATATACGCATGACTCAGATACTGACATGACAAGGAGTGACAAAGTAACGGGCATGTTGTTTAAGGCAAGTAACATTCACTATGCACAAATATTGTGTCCTTGTGGAATTTCGTATTTAGTGACAGATGGAGAATTCAGTGTTGGTGCATTTCCAAAGGGGCTTTTGTTGCATAAATCATTGACGAATATATTCTGAGCAAGGTCACCTTCAACACACAATACAAAATCGAACAATTCTATCTATAAGTGCGCGAATGATGAACTTACAAAACCCAGTTAGATATACTAGTGTCAATGAACGATCAAAGATTAGCTCTTAAAAGGGTTCACGCGTGACCTGATCGATATTCATGAAGAAATGTCGCCGATTTCAGCTTTGATTGACAGATTGCACACAGCACGTGTTAAATATTTGCACAGGTGTATTCAAAAGCACACAAGCGTGCGGTGATCAATAACACCTTTACGAAGAGTAATTAGGTTTACATCAAACATCACATCGTGACACATTTTCACAGTCGCCAAAATGTGCATCGTTGGATATTGGAGGACGTGTACAATAAATCAATTTATTTTCCACTACAAATTATATGTTAGAATGACTTCAACAATTCCGATTGCTTGGGAGGTAAGTGAACTCGAATGTTATAACAAACACGAGGAAGACATCAAAATAAAGATTATGTGATTCGTTAATCACTAAATATTGTTAAAATCATTTTATCTTATAGATAAATGCAAAATACCCATAACAAATGCAAAAATGTTAGCATTATAACGTTTTCAAAGAAGTGTTACGTCAAAATGATATGCGCAATGCATCATGCCAATAATTAAGGTATTCACATGACCTTACGATGATAGCGTGACGTCACCACACACTATGACGTCAATTATGACATCTGTGTAGCTAAAATAATATTATCCATTACTAGGTCAAGGGCTGTGTAGAGATAATTATAACATGAGTCCACGCGTGAACATGACGTCAACAGCTATCTCTGTGACGTCATTCTACAGGGCTTCGCATGTATTTCGAGTACAACTTTGTTTTGAAGTTTCTGAAAAGTGTACTCAGATGACTTCAAGTTGTGTAAAAGATTGCCATGAAAAGGTTGACATTTCTGAAAAGATTTTATTCAGCATACATTTGACATCCATTTGACAATACGACTAATAAATATGTTTACGACAGAAACTATAATTTCCAGCATCAAAAGACCTTGTGTTGCTATTCAAACATTTGCTTGTGAAAGCATGTCACGTCCACTGGTTAAAAAGGTTTCCGATTTTCTCATATTCGTGTCGATTGCCACGTCTCTTAGGAATGAACAATTTGACTTTATGTCATAAACAAATATGTCATGGATAAACTACATGTGAAGTGATGAATAATCTTATTAATTATTTTTTAACCTTATTGATCACAGATTCAAGATAATAATATATATTACATATAAATTGATTAATTAAAAGTGAAAGACCTGCTTTTGTACTTCACCGGTTTACAAATTGTTAAACACATAGATAACAGAGACAAAATTGACAGTTTGAAAGAGCGTTTGTATTTTAGCAGTTTCACAACTTTTAATCCATACAAATAACAGATACAGAAATAATATAAATATAATTTATATATATATTGATTAATTACATTTTGAAAGCCATGGGTTTGGACTCGAGTTGATTCACTTAAGGTATATGTGATGTCAAGCAGACTTAATCAATGTTAATATACAATGCTCCATCAGTTTGCAACCTGGTGCAATTCTGTCAAACTGAATGTCAAACGAACCCTTTTACTTTGATCCTCCGATGAACGAGTTAAGCAATCGAGTTAAAGTGCTTTGAACGGCATCTGAACGTCAGTATCAACGGTCACAGTGTTATAGATGACGATTAATTCACTTATCCTGAAACTATTTTCGTGTTTACTTTGTGATGATAGCACATTTCATCTGATTGCCGAGAAAGCATGTCACTGATAAGGCCTCTGACGCCATTCGTGGCATTGTCCATGTCAGGATCAGACTGGGTGATGTAAAGTATAACAAAAAATGTTTTGTTTGTGGGAAACATTACTGTGTATCCATAATTCATTATCCCGAAATTTGATTCTCCGGGAGATTTCAATTTCGTCCGGAGTAACGAAGTTCACTGTATAGTGAAACCCTGCTAGTCCTAATTGGTGAAATCACTGAATAAACATGTGGTTGGATTAATGAGTTTTTGGTTGATCCTTAAAACTGATCCTTCAGATAATTCCAAAATGTGCTCGACCCGAAATGAATTCCAAGTGAACAGGGAATGAGTGAGTGACCACACTCAGCAATTTTCCAGCTATATGGCGGCGGTCTGTAATTAATTGAATCTGGACCAGACAGTCCAGTGATCAACATCTTGAGCATCGTTCTATGCAATTGGGATACGATGACATGTGTCAACCACGTCAGCGAACCTGATCACCTGATCCCATCAGTATGGTTACTGAAGAGCAATTCTAACCCGGATCTTCACGGGTGGGTGAACGGAGTCTCGAATATATACTATCCCAAAAAGAAACGCATAGGCCAGAAATCTGTTGCGAAAATGTTGTATTTTCAAACATGTATAACTCGTCCACAAATAGACTTTAGGACATGAATTTTTACATCAGTTTAGAAGAAGGAAACGTCTATACAGCCAAGTGGATAATTTTAGATAACGGATACGCTGAGCGCGACAGTGAAGACGTAGCATGGTCCCGACGTCGGGTCTCCTGGCTCTCAGTCCAATCTCTCTCAACCTGTTCCGTACAGTTTGGCCGGATATCATCCGAAGTTCAGGCACCCTGGCTGTTGTGCTCTCACTCGTGGCAGTACGAAGATGCAAATGTACTACCCGGATGTACCGATCTTGGGCTGCAGAGGTGACTCGAGCTCTGCCCGTACGAGGACGGTCATTTGTTATACCTGTTTGATTCTAACGAGCTGCAAGCCGTGATATCGTGCTTAGACTAATAATCAGACGCCTGACAACAGAAGATTGGTAATCTCCAGCGTGCATTCTTTCAATGGCGATGTTCCGTGTCGCAGAGTCAAGACGTGGCGTAGTGATTTGACGTTGAAACTCCTTCAAAACGAATGCCGATTTCCGAAAGTAATCTGGATTTTTATAGCCAGACAGTGCATGCTCTTTGCTGCACAATTTCAACTGGAAGGTGATTTTGGTTGCCTTGTGGCGATGCCTTTTTAAACCTTGTAAGAAATCTCATCAAAATCAACATTTACAGGTGAAGTCGATGTTTTATTTGTGCAATTGTGTGTAAAATCATGTTATCAACACTTTTGTTACATATTTTGACGATTGTTTGAACACAAAAGGTAATTAAAAGATTTTTTAAAATACAAAACGCCTATGCGTTTGTTTTTGGGGAAAGTATATAGTTGTACGTGAGTTTCAGTGTGGAAAGCAATAGGTAGGGCTGTTCAGATGTGTTTCTGTTCATAAAATAAAATCCCAAACCCGCAAGTGACTGAATATATAGAACGTCACCGTAACCTGCTCAGTGTAGGGTCATTGCTTATCACAGAACATGTTTGTATATCATGGAGAGTCACGGAGTAAGGTGGAGTGTCATGGTGCATCATGGCGTGTCATGGTGTGGCTTGGCGGATCATGGTGTGTAGGGGACGATCAACGATCAAGATGTACCATAGTGTATCATGAATGACCAAGGTGTATAATGGTGTATCATGAGCGATCAAGTTGCACCAAGGAGCATCATGAACGTCAAGGTGTGCCATGGTGTATAATAAACGTCAAGATGTACCAATGAGTGTTATGAAGGATCAGGTCAGGTGTACCATGGATTATCATGAACTATTGTTTACCATGGAGTATCATGAACGATCACGTTGCACCGTGCTGTATCATGTCCGATCAAGGTGTGCCATTGAGTATCCTGAACGATCAAGGTGTACCATGGAGTATCATGAACGATCAAGTTGCACCGTGGTGTATCATGTCCGATCAAGGTGTGCCATTGAGTATCCTGAACGATCAAAGTGTACCATGGAGTATCATGAACGATTAAGTTGCACCGTGGTGTATCATGTCCGATCAAGGTGTACCATTGAGTGTCCTGACCGATCAAGGTGTACCATGGAGTGTCATGAACGTCAAAGTGTACCATTGAGTATCATGAACGATCAAGGTGTACCATTGAGTATCCTGAACGATCAAGGTGTACCATGGAGTGTCATGCACGTCATGGCGTACCATGGAGTATCATGAACGTCAAGGTGTACAATTGAATATCATGAAAGATCAAGTTTTACCATGGTTTATCATGAACGTCAAGGTGTACCAGGGTGTAACATGAATGATCAATGTGTACCTTGAGAACCATGTTGATGATGTAGACCGCTCAAAGCGACACATTTACAAGCTTACCACTTCAAGAACAGCAGCAACCAAGATGAAAGACTCTTCACCTAGGAAGGATAATAATTAGGACGTATATGGAAATATAACCAACAATCATAATCCTGAAACGACCAAGGGCCGCAACTGTTTACATATTTATGCCCCGCACCGAACCACTTATATCTCTTGACCCTCAATTCACTCTTAGAAGGTAACATACACTCATATTATGTTGCTAATGGCAAGTAGTAGTACTCTTACCATTCTTGAACAGAAACCAGATAATATTTACGCGGCGCACATGAAGTACTTCATCGACGACAACATTAGAACAAACGTATACTAAGTCCATATGTACCTGATTATGATGGTCAAAATGGGATGAGTGTATAATATAATTAAGTAAATGGCTGTATGTTCTAAGGGTTCGTTTCGACCTTAACAGGATTAGCTGCAAGAGAGGAAGCAAGCTTCATCTATGGTTAGGGCCTCTGGGCCTTCTTTGATTAACATGACTGAGGGTCCATCTGATCCTGGCATTGGATGGAGAGCCGGAGGTTCCATTTGCACGTAAGATGGCCGTATGGATGTGTTTCTCACCAGACTGAGAATATTACTGTAGGCTTTGGCTTGGGGAACCTTGGTGGCAGGTCCTGTCGGACGGGTTAACATTGATAACTTACTCCAAATATTTGTTCCAGTGATTGATAGGGGCGGTGGGGTAGCCTAGTGGCTAAAGTGTTGGCTCGTCACGCCGAAGACCCGGGTTCGAATCCCCACATGGGTACAATGTGTGAAGCCCATTTCTGGTGTCCCCCGCCGTGATGTTGCTGGAATATTGCTAAAAGCGGCGTAAAACAAACTCAGTCAGTCAGTCAGTCCAGTGATTGATAAAGAATTATGAGAAGAACGAAGGACGAAATTAGGCATAAGTCAACGCAATCAAAATTCATATATACTTGTGTGTGCGTGCTTGCATGTGCGTGCGTGCGTATGTGTGGAGAGAGAGAGAGAGTGAACGAGAGAGTGAAAAAGGGTGGTTACTGTGAGATAATAGGGCTAGAAGCAGGGTGAATATTTGCGAACGCCTGATATCATCATTGTTGAATTATCCTCCGAGGACTGCTCTGATAAGACGCATCGGTGTGTTCATTTCAGTTGGATTCAAGGTATGAATTGTCTAAATGTCAACAGCGCTGTAATGGACGGTGCTATCTATGGCTTTCATTACTCATTTACTTTCATTACAAGAGTCAGTGTCAAACACTACTGTTGAAACTGATACCAATAGTTTCAACGAGTTGGCGAACACTAAAAATGTATCTTAGAACTGATATTGGAATAATAGCTATTTTACTATCATGATTAACGTTGAATTGAAGTATAAAACAACGTATACTGTGATGTGACGTTAACACAATTGGAAGGGCTAGAGTTACTTGACACATCATCATTGTAATGAAAGAGGAATCTCTTCTACCAATATCATTAATATTCGTGTGTGTGTGTGTGTGTGTGTGCGTGCGTGCGTGTGTGCGTGTGTTTTTGTGACAATTTCATTCGTTTTAATAATATATGTGAAGTAAATATATTTTACAAGCAAAGGAGTGGGTGAGTTGGGTTTGACATCGATTTGTGGTAAAATAGTAGTGGCGATTCCATGGCTCGGACAAATAACTGAAATGGCGACTATGGGACTTTTTTAACACGTATCATTGTCTGACTTTTCTAAATCGCAGTGTTTCCAAAAGAAGACAGATGTCGACAGATCGCAAACAGTGCTAGGGAAAGATCACATGGAGCGCTAGTAATCTATTGATTTCCATTATATTTTTGTTGTTCTCACCATATCAGATGGCCTTTAAGTAATGAGTTTTATATGATGTCTGGCATATAAACATATATGCCACAGTGGAAAATCATCGTATCCCAATCCTCACGACAATCCCAGGGAACTGACAGCATTCACTTATATCTTCATTTGCTGATGCCCTTATCAGCAGATTATAAAGGATAGTTGAAAAGCATGCAATACATTTAGCTTGAAAAAGCACGCATCACAGTGAGCGATCTTTTTCCCCATTTTTACACAAACACTCTCAAAGACCACTTCATGCACTATAATCTGTTTAAATAAGGCCCATAAAACTTCACATTTATTTTTACAGCAGTTTTAAATTTCCTGTGAACATGATCAGTGCTACCAGTAAGAACTTCCTGATTTCAAACGTTCTGTTTAAAGGTTACCCGTGAGGATCCGAGTTACCTCCAGTAACCCATGATTGTCGTAAAAGGCGACTAACGGGATCAGGTGGTCAGGCTCGCTGACTTGGTTGACACATGTCATCGTATCCCAATTGCGTAGATCAATGCTCAAGCTGTTGATCCCTGGATTGTCTTGTCCAAATCCGATTATTTACAGACCGCCGCCATATAGCGTTTAAAGGTTGTGATGGAACTTTTTAAGGAGTGGTTAATCCTAAATAGCTCCTTAATTTGGTTTGTTTACAGGTAGAGGCAGCATCGTTATCACGGAAGGAAACGATTTGTCGCAAATACGAAACCACATAGAGTACTACTGGCAAACAAGGATAAGTTGAGCACCGACCTGACAATTGACCCGTATTAGCATGTATGAGTGCCGCCCACTGGCGCTTGCCATTGTGAGCGAAGGGGCCCCAGGTTGTCCGACTTGCTACACCGACCAAGTGAGAGTCTTATGAGCAAGGCGTGTGCAGCTACGCGCGGAATCAATTTCATCGTCATGCACTGCACGTGCACTGGCCTACAACTGCTCCACCTTTCACAAACCAAATGGGTTTGCTCATTGCCGTGCACCGCCTACTTCTCGTAAACGCGTTCTCTGCGCCGGTCCAACTTATCCTTGTTTGCCAGTACTACTGCTTGTAATGTGCTTAGTAGTAAGTGCTTCTACATGACTCCGATCCGGGTTAGAACTGATCTTCAGTAACCCATGCTTGTCGTAAGAGGCGACTAGCGGGATCGGGTGGTCATCTCGCTGACTTGGTTGACACATGTCATCGTATCCTAACTGAGAAGAGCGCTGCTCGTGATGTGGATCACTGGATTGTCTGGTCCAGATTCGATTATTTACAGATGCCTGATCCGGGTTAGAACTGGTCTTCAGTAACCCATGCTGGTCGTAAGAGGCGACTAGCGGGATCGCTGACTTGGTTGACATGTCATCGTATCTAACTGAGAAGAGCGCTGCTCGTGATGTTGATCACTGGATTGTCTGGTCCAGATTCGATTATTTACAGATGCCTGATCCGGGTTAGAACTGGTCTTCAGTAACCCATGCTGGTCGTAAGAGGCGACTAGCGGGATCGGGTGGTCATCTCGCTGACTTGGTTGACACATGTCATCGTATATCCTAATTGAGAAGGGCGCTGCTCGTGATGTTGATCACTGGATTGTATGGTCCAATCTCGATTATTTACAGATGCCTGATCCGGGTTAGAACTGGTCTTCAGTAACCCATGCTGGTCGTAAGAGGCGACTAGCGGGATCGGGTGGTCATCTCGCTGACTTGGTTGACACATGTCATCGTATATCCTAATTGAGAAGGGCGCTGCTCGTGATGTTGATCACTGGATTGTATGGTCCAGACTCGATTATTTGCAGACCGCCGCCATATAGCTGGAATATTGCTGAGTGCGGCGTTAAACAACAAACAAATCAGCTGTATTGTCAGTACATGGATATATATATCAATAGTCCATGATAACATGGATAATATTATACTTCATCCTGTATCACGATAATGTCCCAAATATGTTTAACGTTCATAATGATTGACGTACTGATATAAAAGGCGACAATTATTCACGTTAGATGCCATGCTTCCTGACATCCGGTTTCATCACATCGGAAAATGCGTTAATTGCCATGGCAACTGAATATCATACATACAAATTCTTCGGATAAAACATCATCAGCCTTAAGTGTAATAATTAAACTCTTCCGCCTGTAATGTTGGCATGACATTTCCTGTTACATGGCAGTAAAATGAAAAAATCATTAATGTCAAGTGAAAATTAGAAATTATTGATCATAAATATTTTTATATTGTGATATAACGTGAAATGATAATGAGGTTCTTTTTTGTGATGGAAAAGGGCACGTGTCCAACCGCCTCCGTGGAAATTAGTAATTACTCTTTTAATGTACATTAAGTCTTGAGAGGTGATTGTAAATGACAGGTTCAGATAGGGAACACAAAAAACATTTTTTGACTAGATATATCAAGATAATGAGATAATATATAGGCATTAAGAACGTGACAGGAGATTGTTAATCTGCACTAACACAGGGGTGTTTGATTGACATTACCCAGTGTTGGGAGTATATATGTTACAGTCAGTGTCTACAATCGGGCAATGTGTACAATGAATGAAACAACCAGTCAATGTGTACATTGCCTGATTCACTCAGTCATTGTGTACACTGTCTAAAGTTTTCCTTAAAGCAAAGGCTTCCCTAGAAATGATTCTTCCTTAGAGCACAAGCTTCCTAAGAAATGCTATAAAATGCAAGTATTTTTCTTACTAGACTTGACATTCATTCTTGTTATCATCATGGAGTCTGCATTTCGTGAACATCTGAGTAGACGACAATCCGATTCAAAGTCAATCTCGTGGTGGCGCGTGGTCCTGTGCTCAAAGCTCAGGTCACAAATCGGTGAAGTTAAGCAGCGTCGAGCTCGGAGAGTCCTTGGATGGGTGACCGTGTTTGGCAGCTTGACTCCTGAGAGTTTCTAGGACTTCAGTCCTGCCCCACAACGAAGCACATGTGACACATGTGGTCTCACCTTAGGCAAGTGAGTTTGTTCAAAATTGTCTATGTTCACCCAGCAGGGAAATGGGTACCCGGTGGAAAAAAGTCATATGACTATAACCTTCTAGCGCCTAACAGGCAGCTTGGGTTATCCGGGGTAATAATGTGCTGTGCCTTGATTGTTAGCGCTATGAGCATACCTAGTGTGGAGTTTGGCGCTATATTAATGGACACATTGTTTATTATTACTACAGAAAAGTACTTTAATTGAAGAAGTCAAGGTTGCACTTGCCTGATTGTAGACATTGACTGTAACATATAGACTTTACAACCCCACCCAAACGTATGTTGAGACCCATCTGATTCATTCTGGGATCGGGGGCGGTGGGGTAGCCTAGTGGTTAAAGCGTTCGCTCGTCACTCCGAAGACCCGGGTTCGATTCCCCACATGGGCACAATGTGTGAAGCCCATTTCTGGTATCCCCGCCTTGATATTGCTGGCGGCGTAAAACTAAACTCACTCACTCATTTGGGATCAATGAATGAAAATTCAGAGGGTGAGAGGCTCTCTGTAAGATTATATGAAAAAAGGGATGAACTCAAATTTTAATAGTCGACATTTCCTCTATGTCGAACAATAGTCCCTGTCCAAGCCTTTACATGTTCAATGTCCTTTTTGCCAAGATTTCAAGGGTAGACTCTTGTTGATCATGGTACAATATACAAGGCGTTTAAACAGTGGTTAAACCTGGTTGAGGACATATAATTTTTCAATGATATTTGCCTTGTACACCAAAAGGAATCTCTTTATATTGATAGTCAAGGTCTTCTTTTGTACTGACGTTCTCTTACCACCAAACGATGCATTTCCCTATTTTGACTTGTACCGTGAGTTCTCGTTGTTGTTTTTGAGGTGTTGGATTGACCAGCCTTTGCATGTGTTTTTATACTTGCCACCGGTGGGACAGGATACGGTCACCATTGCGCGAATACGTGGTGCCGTCACTATTTGAGTGAGTGAGTTGGATTTTACGCCGCTTTTAGCAATATTCCAGCAATATCACGGAGGGGACACCAGGAATGGGCTTCACAAATTGTACCCATGTAGGGAATCGAACCCGGGTCTTCAGCGCGACGAGCGAACGCCTTAACCACTAGGTTACCCCACCGCCCCAGTCACTATTTGAAAGTAAATCATAAACACATGCTTATGACTAAAAGTATATCAGTAATGATAGCGGTAGAAACATTCTGTAAGCATTGGTCATATCTGTTAAAGGCATAATCCATTGTTCCACCCAAAAAACATCATAAACATTAACATATCTCTTTCTAAATACTGGTGATAACAGATGAAAGTACCACCGACGGCATGAGCATGTTAACTGTCCACTTAAAAAAACAAAACATGTAAGCATTTGGTAACAGTAAAAACACGATTTTGCAAATTTGTCAAGATTCGTCAAATAAGAAAATTGGGAAAGTACTTTACCGGTAGTCATAGTCATAGAGTGGTTCGGGTGAAAATGATTCATAGATGTGTGAGTAATTGGGTGACATTTCAGGTATACATGCTTGAGGTGTCTGTTTAATGTGGGAGCAAAGCCTGGAGTAACAGCGCGTACACACGTTGCACCGCCACATACACAGAGCAAGTGACAATTGAAAATTAGTATCGCCTACATATGTTTGTAGGTAAGCATCATAACAGTGAAAACTACACTGTATTCAGTTTTTGTTAAAGAAAATTTATAAACTCTTTCCCTAATCATAATCCATTGTACGATTCAATTCATACAACAAGCATGTTTACAAATCCGAGTAAAATGGTGACGACAAAAGCGTTCGCGAACACGCTTTATCATTCAGCCCTACCAATGCTGGTTCTAATTAATGTCCTGGTTAATTATAACCGTTATGGCCGTGGCATATTTTGGCATTCATTCTCCACAACAATACCAGCCATCTCTCAAGACGCTTCTCTTTCCACAGATTGACAGGCAGGGATAAACACTAGACGAATCGAAGAACGGCGCCCTTTGCCATTGGTCAAAACCAACCCAGCAGCGCCTATACGCTCTGAGTACTCACACTCCAGCTCAACTCCCAGTCAGTGGAAGGAGATGGATCTATACATGCAACAGCTACAGAAGCCGGCTGTTCGGGAACTCTGGATTTAGTGCTCAGCTAATGGATGTTTGTAAAGACCTGTTGGAATACGTTGTATGGGTGTTGGTGAAGACGGATTTTCGCAGAGCTACTTGATAATTCGCCATTGAACCAGTGTGTGCTGGTCTAAGATATGGACCGTATTTGTAATTACGGTAAGTATGTGATGTTTGATGATGGAATCATGCAATCGGTTCTGGTTTTGTAGGGATTTCTCTATGATTATGTAAATGGTTTTCCCGCTTTTATTTATGTTGAAATTAGTATAGTAGTAGTGGTAGTAGTAGAAATAGCAGTAGTAGTAGTAGTAGTAGTAATGGTAGTAGTAGTACTAGTGTTGATGGTGCTGCTGGTGTCGGAATAGTAGTAGTAGTAGTAGTAGTAATAGTAGGAGTAGTAATACTAGTAGTAGTAGTAGTTCTAAATAACAGTAGTAGTAGTAGAAATAACAGTAGCAGTAGTAGTAGTAGTAGTAATGGTAGTACTAGTAGTGTTGATGGTGCTGCTGGTTTCGGTGTAGTAGTAGTAGTAGTGGGGGGTAGGAGGAGGAGGAGGAGGAGGGGGGCAGTAGAAACTTCTTCGAGTGGCATTATTTTAAGTTGAAGAGATGAGTACAAACTTTATGGATGAACAACTTCCTTATTAAGGTGATATCATACCTGCTTGACAATGATACAAGAATCTGTATCGAAACATCGCATCACCTCAATAAAGAAGTTGTTCATCGATAAGCTCTGGCCTTATCGGAGTCGTAGAAGTTTAATGTGGGCATTTCGGATTTCGGATTCGGATTTCGGATTATCACCATTCGAGTTAATAGGAATTGTTTTCATGAACATCATTCTTGTAGTCAACAGTTGATCTGACGAAACTCAATTCTGTCCTTTTTTATTGATAAAAACTGTTCTGTTCTGACTTCAGTTTACACGCCATTAACGCATGGATGAAGCAATAAGTTTCATACGAACATGTATAGATTATTTATAGATTATTTGCGTGCGTTGACAATAAACAGTTATGCATTGATTTTTATTTGTGTATAAAATGACATTTCTTACAAAAGTTGGCTCAATATTGACAAATCGAACATGTTGGTGTATTTTACTTATTGATCGCTTTTGAAATGGTCAAGCCATATCGTTACTTCATGCGAATAATTGATTTGGCTTTCCATGTGTTTGCGATGGATGCTACTGGCAGTAGTTAGCGTACACAAATACTTCAACATCTGTCCTTTTACAATTACCAGTGTGAACAGTTCCAGCAGTTTATATCCTTGTCAACACTGGCACCTGTCACTCACTAATAAATAAGCTTATGGATTTATTCAACGAAATTCATTTTAATAGTGTTCAGCTTACAGGTAACCGTATGATCAGATATTATTTACACAGAGTTCACTTTGAGAGAACAGTTCCACATGCCAATTTCATTACAAATGTTGTCTGTCCAACAGTACATGCACCGCATTATTTCCCCTTCCAGTCCTTTCTGAAATACTAATTAAAGCGCTTAATGAAACAATTCTAGATTTCCTCGCGTACATGTACATAAGCGCAATGTGTGGAGCCCATTTCTGGTGTCCCCCGCTGTGATATTGCTGGTATATTGCTTAAAGCGGCGTAAAACCATACTCACTCACTCACTCACTCAACCAGGTTTTAAGTTTTAATGGAATTATTTGTTTCTATCAAAATATATATATTCAGAAAGTGAGTGAGTTGGGCTTCACACATTGTGTCCATGTGGGGAATCGAACCCGGGTCTTCGGCGTGACGAGCGAACGCCTTAACCTCTACCATCCTCCTCTAACCAGCTACACCACCGCCACCAGAAAGTAAACATATGTTGACTACAAATGCCATGAGCTGTAGCCCCTAATCCCCTAACCCACACAGAATGAGGGCACAGTGAGTCTAAACCTATCAAATGTGATGAGTTTATATTCGTATCTGGAATCCACACCAGATTATCACTCATTTACACGGATTCCTGTTTGTTTATACATTGGATATAGTTAAACTACCTCAAACTGCAAAAATAACAACACGGGTTTAATTTTATACCAGGAAATTTAACATTTGAAACTCAGGCTCACACTATGAAATAAAAGATAATAGAATGCACACACACGCACGCACACGCACAAAACATTAATGAAGCTGACTTCTTTGAGTGGCATTGTTTACAAGTTGGAGAGTAATATACAGACAAACTTCATGGATAAACAACTTCTTTATTCGGTAGATGAGACGTTTCGATACAGATTCTTGTATCGTTGTCAAGCAAGAGTGAGTATGACTCTTTCATATCAAGGATGATGTGTCAAGTAACTTTAGCACTTCCAACTGAGTTAACGTCTAATTGAGTTAACGTCATTTAAAAGTACACGTCGTTTTATACTTCAAAATAACGTTCATCATGGTCGTAAAAGAACTATTATTCCAATATCAGTTCTAAAATACTTTTTGTAGTGTTCGCCAAATCATTAAAGCCATTTGTATCAGTTCCAACATTAATGTTTGACACTGGCATTTGTGCGCTTTATTGTTGTAATGAAAACCATAGATACCCTTGTCCGTTATGGCGCTGTTGACATTTAGACAATTCATATCTCGAACCCAACCGAGCTGAACGCGCCGATGTGTCTTATCAGAACAGTCCTTGAAGAATAATTCAAGCAAAGCTTCTCATCTTGTGATGATATCAGGTGTTCGCAAATAGTAACCCTGCTTTTAACCCCTTTGGAAATATCCGGTGGCACCACAATGACATGGTCCCTAAAATAATAGTTCTTTGATGTTGAAATACAGACCAATCATCGGTTTGGAGCAGCAGCAGGAATTTGTTTATTACCGGCAACTTCCAACCCTCAGCTGTGTATTCAGCTATAAATTACGTATGTAAGTGAGGCCCCCAACCTAGATGAGCGTATCCTGTCCCAACGGTGGTTAACGTCACACAAACATGCAAGGTCACGTCATTTATTCACATGAGAACGTATTGTACAAGTCAAAACAGGAAATTGCTTGCGACATCATTTTGTCACTGGTGACATATAAAAATAGTCTCCACGTGTTAACCACAAAACATTCTGAAGACTTCGTGAGGCTTTGAATGATGCAACTTTGACCAAACAACCTTAGTTCAAGAACCGTATGACGCTCTTTGGCATCTTCGTAGAAAGAGCATGATCAACTGAATTCAAAAGTTGAGAAACGAAGACTTAAAGGGTTTTCATGCTGAATTTGTGCCGGAGAACATCATTAGAAAGTTGCAGTCATCCTCCTTGTAGTCAAACACAATTGTAGAGAGTTTTAGTTACCCACGTCTTTATGCACAGATCTGAATAAGAAACAGACAAGGGAGTCTCGCATGTTTCCTGGAAGCAGTTATAAAAGGACACACTAATTCAATGTTATTTGGCGTAAATTATTAATAGAAGGGACTGTTTTAGTAAACATCTTTGGAAATACAATCGCATTGCGAAATTTATTAAACAGATGACTAAATAGAAAACATATAATGAGTGAGTTTGGTTTTACGATGATTTTAGAAATATTCAAGCAATATCACGGCGGGGTACACAAAAAATGGGCTTCACACATTGTACCTATAGCTATGTGGGGAATCCAACCCGGGTCTTCGGAGTGACGAGCGAACGCTTTAACCACTAGCCTACCCCCTAATGACATCGCAAAACACACCAGTGGTGAAGCATGAATTTAAGTCAGAGATCTGTGTTTTTTAAATCACAAACACATGTTAGTATTTGTTTCGTATAAAAAATCCGTTGTCGGCAATATTCCAGCTATGAGGTGGTGACCCGTAAATAATGGAGTCTGGAGCAGAAAATCAAGTGATTGGTATTGCAGCAACCTGTCCACGTATTCATGCACGATGACAAGCAATCACGCGATGTTGCGATCGTCAGCTATTAAGTCGCCACTTGTGGGTTTACCGGGGATCTATAGTTTTACCCAGAATCCCTCTGGGCTTTACATTAGAGCAGCTTGCAGACAGAAGACTTACCACTCCTCTGGTTTCCGACAGGGCGGGATTACCTTGTGCGCGTATAACCGGCTTCTCGGTATCAATTCATATGATATTTTTCCTATTAGGCCAATCGAATTGTTTCGTTAAGTGATCACGATTGATTCTTCACTGGAGTTGACGTAAAATATTTAATATGTGGGGAAATTCCATGAACCCGACAAGATTGACATTGTTGACATTGTTTTAAAAATTGTCTTTACAAATTGTCACTAAAACCGTGAAGTAAAGATTTACAAATCTTATACAAATGTCAGTGTGATTTTAACATGTGAATAAGATGAAGCTAATGGATTTTTTAAGTATGTCTTAAAAATCGTCATTAAAAGCGAGAAGTAATGATTTTAACATGTGAATAAGATGAAGTTAAGGCATTTTTTAAAGTATGTCTTAAACAAATGTTTTTAACATGTGAATAAGATGAAGCTAAGGCATTTTTTAAAGTATGTCTTAAACAAATGTCATTAAAAGCGAGAAGTAATGATTTTAACATGTGAATAAGATGAAGCTAAGGCATTTTTTAAAGTATGTCTTAAACAAATGTCATTAAAAGCGAGAAGTAATGATTTTAACACGTGAATAAGATGAAGCTAAGGGAATTCCATACCGTTTCAAACAGAGTTTGGAGCTTTACAAATGGGATTGGACTGTAAATAGTTAATTGTCTTGACATTCCAGTTCGTCCCTACTTAATAACTCCCATTTCTGTGTAATAGATCCTACCAGTACTATCTCATACTGCATTATTCATGAAATTCTCGTTCTCAACAAGGAAGGAAATCGTTTAAACTGAGAAAAAATTAATTGTTATTTAACGACGGTAGAGGAACATCAATTAAGTATGTTATCAGCTTCAAGGAAGAAGTGTCCGAAATCTGGGCCACGACGTCATTCCTGACGTCATTTCACATTATTTCACAATGATGAATTTGTGTCTGCATAACGACATCAATATTGTAGAGCGCGTGAACTTTTCAGTGCTGAACATGCAGACAAAAACAGTCATCGAGTGTGTCTTTTTATCAAGAATTCAAAGAGCGTCATACTTCTCTTGCTCAGAAGTTGTCGATTAATGTTACAACATTCAAGGCCTCAGTAAAGCTTTCAAAAGGTATTATGATAGACATGTGGAGGAAATTTCCAAATTTGATGCATCAGTGACAAAACTAATGATTTTGGCATGTAACATACGTTCCCGAATTATTTCAGGTGAACAATTGACTAGACTTATGTTTATGACGGTTGTCACCTGATGGGCAGGATACGCTCAAATTTTCGCGAACGTAGTGACTCATAAAGACATGCTCTGTCATCGTATTGCATGGAGACAATCACTGGACTCTGGTCCAGCCTCGATTGTTTGCAAACAACATCGTACAACTGTAATACTGCTGAAATATACACGTACTCATGATATACTCATTATACAATCGTCTTTTGTCGCTTTTATTTATGTTATTTGTATGTGACTTGATTCACAAGTGAAAATAATGTGTCACTGATTCTTTCAGAGAGCACGTGAGTGGTTTGATTGAGCCAGGATGGAGTCGAACCTGACCGAGTACGAGCCATACAAGAGTGAAACCCTTGCCTCCTTTTACAAGTGGTACACGGGTGTCCATGGTTACCTCAGCATCCTCGTCTGTGTGTTTGGGATCCCAATGAACCTCATCAACATCACAGTCCTATCCCAGAAGCATATGCGCACGCCTATTAACTGTATCCTTACATGGCTAGCTGTGTCGGATCTACTTACAATGACGTCATACGTCCCCTTCGCGATTCACTTTTACTGTGTGTATCCACCCTGGCAGGTATCCCCAGAGAAGAACAGCAAGGTATGGATGCAGTTCATTTTGTTCCACATCAACTTTTCCGCCGCTACCCACACAGTTTCAATCTGGCTTGGTGTAACTCTAGCTATTTTCAGATACAAACACATATATTCTCCTGCCAAAGGGGCGATAACTCGTATACGACGGCTCGTCCGCGCCAGAATCGCTGTCGTAATGATCTATGTACTATCCGCCGTAGGCCTTACCCCGAACTATATGACGAACAAGCTAACTTTTACTTTGACTGAAAACAACGAAACCGTATACCATTTTCAAAACCTCGGATTAGGTACGTCGGACGTTAAACCGGTTGTGCTTTTGAATTTGTGGATGTACAGTCTGTTGGCGAAGCTGCTGCCATGTATATTGATGGTAGTCTATGGCGGCCTGCTCGTCTGGACGCTGAAGTCGAAGCTGCGTCACAAACGCAGACGACTTTCCTGCACTTCCACCACGATGCAGCGCCCCCTGGACAACTCACGAACGACCCGGATGCTGCTGATTGTGATTGTCCTTTTCCTGATCACAGAGTTTCCACAAGGAATTCTCATCATCATGAGTGTTACGTCCAGAGGATTTTTCAGAAATGTTTACATTCCGCTTGGTGATTTGATGGATATGGTAGCGCTTATAAACAACGGTGTGAACTTTGTGTTGTACTGTGCTATGAGTCGGGACTTCAGGAGAACACTAATGGACTTGTTAAAGATGGCCGTCATGCCCAATGCCAAACACACGACATCAAACGGCATTCACAACGCTGACTCAGAGCGGTCAAATACAGCATTGATTCTGCGCATGACTTGACTAAGGCGGACCAGGGATGGGTGATGTAACAAATATGGCGCATTGCTCAGTGTCATTTCCGGTGTATGACGTGGCAAAATGCAAATACAGCTTTTAAGATTATTTATTGTATAATTTTATATTTCAGCGTCCCTGTCGTCAACCGGAAGTGTCACTGAGTAATGTTGGTGTATCGGATTTATGATATTCCACTGAGCAAAAGACTCACCAAAACCATATCAGTTTCTCGTTGTTGCCTTGTGACGTTTCGAAATATTCGTCCCCTGTGCCCAGTCCCTGTGTTACCAATATTTCCCTTGTACAGACGAACCCCGATAATCGGAACAATCGTTTGGTGGGAACTCGTCCGGATAAATACATGTCCGGATAAATACATGTCCGGATTAACTAATACCGCTTATGTAGGCGGCGGCTGTTGCCTGGAGTCCGGGCAATTGAGGTTTCCTGGACAGTGATCTGATGTGACCGTTCTCTACCCAGAAGACTTACTCCTACATATCAAGACATCATCCTAATCAGTTACATTTCCAAGTACAGTGAAACATATTTTACCGGTTAAGTCGTTGGATACGACAATAGTTCGGGACAAACGGAGCAGCAATATTAGACCTAAAGGACATCGAATTTACTTCCAAAACAGAGTTCGAGTTTGCAAAACCTAGTGAAATATTGACAACACTTTGCAAAGGAATTATATCCGTCAATGAATGTGATTGGAATCGATTAGGAATACACAACCCCATTTGTAGAGAACGAGAAATACACGCAATCGTGAACAGATTCTTTGACTAATATAGTGCTGATTCTGCTTCTTTTATCAGTATTTCACGGTGTTCCATGTAAAAATGGACCAGATTCAAATCGACCTGAGGTAGTTACAGTTTATTAAAACCTACAAGCTGGGATATGTTATTTATAGATCAAGCAGAACAGTTGTTGCGATTCTGTCCAAGACCAGCCAACCTTCCAACTCTGCACAACTGACATCCTGTGTATCTCCCGAACTTACGCTCGACCTGCATGCGTGCAAATACCGTATTCGTAAGCACAAACACGTGTTGTAAATATGGCATAAAATTTACCATTGCATGTCGACAGACATGTAAACAGTTGTAAATTCAATTTAAAGATTTACCTGCGTAAAGAGTGGTTGTAAATTTAATTTACATGTTTTAAATATTTGTCAAGTATTATAAATTTCTTAATTTACATACCTTAACGTAAGTACATATATAAATGGACATGCAGTTACGTAATTTGGCAAAGATGTTTTCTTCTAGTATTACTGGAAGACATAATCATCACTGACACGTACATGTTTGTAACGAACACGTAACGAACTGACGGCTATAACGAACTATATGTTTTGTTCCAGGCCACTTGTACATTTTAGCCGTACGGTTATGTCCCTTTGAATTCGGCATAACCGTAGTTTACTGCATTACGTTATGTTTCCAATCGGTCAAGACGTCCATTTGATGTATTTGCTTTACTGTCCCAAAGAACTATCTCTTACTGTGATAGCAGGGCGTCACGTTCCAGAATATTGTGATGATGGTTATCATTATAGTTGATAATTCCTTACTTGTTATAGTCCGTTTGTATGATGTGTGCTTTCCCTACCATTTGTAAAGTCGAACACCGTTGGGTCGAACTTTGATGTGTCCAAATACGGATGTCTGGAAGTAAAAAGCTTGGTCCCACGTATACGGTGATTGGTTATCCCTTTGTGGTTGTATCTTATCTCGGATAACTCGAAGTGTTATGTAGGTCCCGTCAACTTCGACACAGGGAGTGTTTGACTGTAAATAATTTTGACAATACACTGTGATACCGTTTCTTGTTATATATATATATATACCAGAGTACCAAGGCAACCCCACATGACGGTGTGGCAAGTCAGTTAAAAGTTCAGTTTTGAAATAGAAGTATTTAGATCAGATTTGTTTAGTGACCCCAAACATGTGTATTTTACCACAGATTTGCCATACTGTCATGGCGGACCAGTGGTTTGATATTCTGGAGACTTGTTCTGAGAGGGGTGTGTAAGCGAGTTGGATTAGTGCCCGTTGATATGTTTCTTTGTTGCTTAACGCCGCAATCGGCAATATTCCAGCTATGTGACTGCGGTCTGTAAATATTTGCGTCTGGTTCAGATCATCGAGTGATTGATATCATGAGCACACATCAACGCAACCGGGGATACGACGGCATGTGTCGACCAAGTCAGCGAGCATGACCATCTACTACGTTAGTCTCATCTCACGACAAGTACTGGTTTGTGAAGACGGATTGTTACTTTAGACAGCATCAGTGTGGTGTCACGATGTGTAAGATTAATGTCATGGTATACAAAGCAGAGGTCCTGAGTGTTCCCGGTTATCGTGAAACCTACAAGGGTTATGGTGGTGGCAGAAAGGATCATAATCATCTCATCTTATCCTGACTCACTAAGGGAAACAACTCTGCAAATGTGTTTGACGGACTGGACCATAAGTGTCGCCAAGATTAATAGGATTAATAAACCCAAGTAATACACTCATTTCAATGAGAATCTGAAATTCATAACAATTGATTCTTAGCTTACTCTCTGTCGCTGTCTTTAGGATCACGTCACTGCCTAAAGCTATAATCAAAAACACTTTGCACGAAGCTAACACACTAAATGCTTTTTTGTGCCGACCGTTAGTGTTTTGTTTCGGTTTGTATACAACCGTTCTCCTTTTTAATAATTTATATATGGTTGCCTTGGGACACATTCACGACACACTTTACTTTCCTCAAGCACGCAAGCATATTGTCCTTATAATTATATACAGCAAAGTGGGCGTTGGATGTTAATTCAGTATGGCATGGTGACAATGCTTCCATTAAGCCTCATCTCGCTGTTAAGCCCTGGGGCTTTGTAATAACGACTTCTTGACCTGATAGTAATTCTGTGTTCGTGTACCTGTAAGAATGGACTATGTGGGTTTTAATATTAGAGTGTGTTTAGCTTAACAACAAAAGCATACAGGCGTAAACATGGTTTCGTTCAGGTTTACTGAACTGGAAATTATTTTTTGACTTTGTGGAGTATCTATTGAAAAGATACAAGATTATTACAATACATTCTTAACATATTCATGCGTTAACATATAGACATTTCCCTTTCGTAACCTGTCCCAAAATTATATTTTTCAAATATTTTCGTTATATATGTTTAAAATGTAACATTTGTAAACATTTGCAACCAATTATCGCGATGGATAAAACGTCTTCAACTCAATAGTCCAAGGGACAAAATTTTATCGAGTTATGCAAAGTTCGAGAGAACAGGAGTATTTATCAGTGACAATGGAGATCGCGTTGGGATTACAAAGTGCGTGAGTTAAGTTTTACACCGCTTTTAGCAATCTTCCAGCAATATCACGGCGGAGAACTCCAGAAATGGGCATCACACGGTGTACCCATGTGGGGAATCGAACACAATTCATCCGGGTGACGAGTGAATTCTTTATCCACTAGGCTACCCCACGGACCCCGGGACTACAAAACCAATTTGTCCGAAACTATACATTGAATAGAAGGATGTCCAGTAAACAGTGGATTTATAATGTACATTGACACTGATGGTGTTCAGACTTGAGGGTTGTTGGTCAGGAATTGTTTGGGTGCAAATTGTTTTCCCAATTTTTTCTTGTTCATTGTCTCTGTATATCAGCATCGTTATGAAATTTGTTGAACATGTGCTTTTTACATATTGTTACTGTATATAAGTCAAATGGAAAATAAAACATTTCGAAGAATATGTACGTTTTTTCTAAGGTTTGTTTAGTTTGTTTCTTGTTTAACGCAGTACTCAGCAGTATCCCAACTATATGGCGGCTGGTCTGTAAATAATCAAATCTGGACCATACAATCCAGTGATCAACAGCATGAGCATCGATATACGTAGTAGAGATAGTCTCATCACCTGATCCTGTTAGTCGCCTCTCACGACAAGCATGGGTTGCTGAAGTCCAAGACTAACCCGTGTTTTTCTAAGGAATGGACACACATCTATATGTTCGACAAATAGTGAAAACAGGACTCACAGCACGAGATGCTCAAACGAGTGGACCGCCTCCGTGGTGTAGTGGTTAGAGCGTCCGCCCGGAGACCGGAAGGTCGCGGGTTCGATCCCCGACTGAGTCATACCAAAAGACGTTGAAATATGGTACTTGCTGGTCCCTGCCCGGCGCTCGGCATGAATGGGTACAACAAGGACTGATCGGCTCGGAGTCAGTATAATGTGTCTAGTGGGGTATTCATGCTTCACTGCGGCATGGTATCTCAGTGGGCTAGCACTATAAAACCAGCTTCAGTCTGGGCTAGTACAAGAAGCCGCACATACACATACACACGCATGCATGTCATCATATGAGCGAAATATTCTCAAGCACGACGTTAAACCCAATTTGACCTCATCTCACCTCCAAACGAGTGAGTGGCTGCAATATTCTTTAAGGTATTTTTCAGTTTAGAATAAAGCAGGATGGAACATTCAATGTTATGATCTACGAGGGGCTTGGATGAGGTGCTGAGAGACCAAGGTATGACAGCATTGTCGTCAGCCCAATTAGCAAACATATGATTCTGGGAATACAAGTTGCCCAAACGTCCAGGACCTTCAAGTGAGAGGTAATTCTGGAACCGCTGGCGTTGCCAGTGTAGATGCCGGTTTTGACATGCCTTCGCGTGTTTGTGACAGGACCGTGTTTGGGGCAGGATGCGCTCACTTCTTCGCGAACATCTCTATTACCACTGTTTGATATTGATCCAGAACCACATGTTTCTCATATAGTCGGATTTAAACAATGGAAAGGATTTTTTGTGATTCTGGAAACGGTTTAGTCACTTCAGTTTGCATGCCAAGCGTCCACCACTGTGATGCGTTTGTTGTTGAATTTTAGATTTTCCAAATTGACTGTCACAATGTCCATCAGGCAATTGTTCATCGAACAAAATACGATTCCCTATGGTGCAAGTTTAAACAGGGTATTGCATGACACAATCCTTCTGTTACCGATACTTCAAATTTTCCTTCTACCATAAAACTTGAAAGCATCGAGGACTGCATGGTGCAGCCTTGATCAAACAACTTTTGAACAAGAATCGGATGAAGTATGTAAGGTATAATTGTATATATTGTAATGAACCTTGTCTAAATGCTAATATTGCTTAGAAGAACCAGAGAAATCAAAATACAGAAAAACGTTCTACCGCATTTTATGGCAGAAACGAATCAGCACGAAATCTTTTGCTTAACACTACGTGAGTGAAAGAGTGAGTTGAGTTGTATATCGCTGTGAACAGCCGAAACAGTGAGTGAGTGAGTTTTGTTTCACCATTCGCAATATTCAATCTATTTGACGGCGGTCTGTAAATAATTGAGTCTGGATCAGACAATCCAGTGATCAACAGCATGAGCATTAATTTTCGCAGTTGGGATACGATGACATGTGCCAACCAAGTCAGTGAACCTGACCACCCGATCCCGTTAGTCTTCACGGGTCCGAAACAGATGCCATAAGGCGTAAAAGGAAAAAATAGCTATGCACATTTTATGAGTGCATCACTAAGAAATCAGTGACGACACCAGGTGTTAGGGGATAGTATAAGCGTGTCCTGCTCGAACGGTACAAGTTTCAAAATAGGTGCTTGATTGTCGTCGAACGCCTCACCCTGCAACACTCCTCCCATACGAAGACGGTCTGAATTTATCGGACCCTTGGATTAAATCGGTCTTCAGTAACACCAGCTTGTTGTAAGAAGCGAGGGCCTTCTTGCCACTCACGACTGACTGACTGAGTTTGGTTTTACGCCGCTTTTAGCAATATTCCAGCAACATCACGGCGGGGGACACCAGAAATGGGCTTCACACATTGTACCCATGTGGGGATTCGAACCTGGGTCTTCGGCGTGACGAGCCAACGCTTTAACCACAAGGCTACCCCACCGCCCCCTTGCCACTCACGGCTTTCCTGAATAAATAAAAAACAGGAAGAAGCAAGTATGAATAGGGAAGTATGGATGAAAAAGTTTCCAAAAGGGGTAACAGAATACCGCCGGGCATCATGCTGTCAAGGACGAGTCTAATTCTTTATTCATTACTCATGTAGGCCTTCGACCTATGTAGCAACTGAAAGTTGACAGAAAACAGCATAGCCAAGGGGTTGTTGATTGCGTGATGCAAAAACGTGTCTGTATTTGTAAATTAGAATGTCAATCTGAGATAATGTGAAACGGACATGAAACGTTTCTGAAATATGCTTCTGGCGATGGTTACCATTCGTCCTGTTACGTTCTACTCGCGTATTCGAGTAAATGAACCCTACCCCTTCATGAATTCAACCCATTATTTATGCTCGGAGTTTTACGAATATGTTAAAGAACGTGTTTGACTTTAAACTAGATTGTTGTTTATCTAAGTGAGAGGCGTAAAATGAAATATATCCAAGCAATGTAATGACGTAATTTCTGACATTTTGAAATTTCCCCTAACGGCAGTGTCCTTAAGCAGCATATTTCGCAATTGTATTGCTCTTTCACTTCACAGAAATTATTCAAATGTTCTAACCTAAGCAATTACATGAAATCTTTGTTATTTCAAATCCTTGATAGTAACAAAAAGCATTCCCGAATACATATTCGTATTCGTTACTATATATATATATATATATATATATATATATATATAGAGAGAGAGAGAGAGACATATTGAATTCGAGAGAGAAAGAGAGACATATTCGTTGCAGCCGAAGTTAAAATATGCATTACGAATTAACAAGAAATTATATTCGTCCTCCACATAACCCATGTTACATGTTACAAACCACGTGTCATGATTAGTAAATGCGTCAGAAGGTTTTCCAGAACAATAGTGAAATGCCCACAACAGATCTGCAAGTTAATCTCCTTGTTGACAATCACGGGTATGATGTTGACGAGCATTTGATAATAATAATCTGGCCGATTCTGACATACGAACCCAAGGCTCGAGAACAATGACGCACAAAGGTAACGGAGATCGCGAGCATGCCTTGGGCGACTGAGCCATCTGAATATTTGTAAGAAATATTGATTCACTGTTATTCCCTGAACGTAAGGTTTCACCAACGTCTGACACTTTAAGGACATATTTACATGACGACCTAAGACACATCTAAGCTTGACAATCCAAAACTTTAATGTCAGTCCCATCACCAGCTGACAGGGTATTCTTAATTAACAGTTCGACAGATGTACTTTGATGTCTTTGCCTCTCCCTCTCTCTGATCTGGAGTTGCCCTGAATCATCCGAGTCCGGGTTGTAACCTTGCTGCTCAGAGGTCACAGTAGTCCTTCCATACAGGCGACATAAATTGCTGTCATGGCCTTAACTGCATTATCGATAGGTATTCTTGAAAAGGGCACAATATTGTCCCGATTCATCAACGATTAAAGAGAGAGATTAATTTACAAAGACGGCATCAGCGTTATTACATTGCTCAACAGAAAGTAATAATCTTTCTGGTTAATTGACGGTCAGTAGAAATGTAGAAATGTGAATGTGATGTGAATGTTTTCCGCTCTCGTCTGTATTTCACTCGTGTCGGATCGTTCGGGCACAGATGACTCAGTCGTCTCAGACGCCGCAATTTGCTGTTGCGTCCCTTGGGTATGTCTGAAACCTAATGATTTGGGGTTTAACGTCGGTAGACTTCGGGGATGTTTTTATGTGTGCCAGCACTATAACAGGAATCATGCTTTCAGCAAACTGGAAAACGTCTGAGATCTGCGCCTCCTCGGCCTTCCCTCTAACACCAAGCACGCCGTGATGTTACTTGAACACCGTAAAGCAACAGTTCAAGGCGATGTTACAACAAACCCTCTCATATCAATTCCTCAAAGGGAACTAATGTTTCTTGACACACTTCGTATCATTCTTCTCACCCCTTACCGAAGACCAGCGAATTTTACAGGGGTCTTTCAAGTGGTTTTATAAATAAATAATCCAATGTGAATGAGTGGTTTTTACACCGCTTTTACCAATATTCCAGTAATATCACGGCGGGGTACACTAGAAATGGTCTTCTCACATTGTACCCATGTGAGGAATCGAACCCGGGTCTTCGAGCGCTTTAACAAAGTTGGTTGGTTATCTAAATAAATAATCGATGAAATCTTTGCTAAACGTGAGTCCAATGTGAGTGCGTGAATTCGGTTTTAAGCTGCTTTTAGCAATATTCCAGCAATATTACGGAGGGGACTCGGGAAATCGGCTTCACTAATTGCATCCATGTGGGGAATCGAAGCCGGGTCTTCGAACGCTTTAAAAAATAGTCCACCCTATCGCCCCAAGGTCCACTGTACGAATACAACTGTGTCATGAGAATGGGTTTACCAATTACTATCAAACACTAATGATTCCAGGTGTTCGCGAAAAGATAAGCCATTTTCAACGTTGTTCCTGTAGTAACGCACCAGTAAAGCGATTCCTGTTAACGGACTACGTCCTGGCAACCAAGCAAGGTTCTCATGGTTAGTCTCGGACTCAAACCCACAACGTTTACAACGGATCAAACACAAATCAATTATTATCGACCATGAATGCTTCAAATTGATTGACGTTGGATTATTTGTGTCTCAGCGCAATGGACATGCACGAAATGACATTAATGACACTTAATGGCTCGTGCATGCCAAGGGAAGGAAACTAGGGGTCGTATTGTGTTCCGGTTTATGATCTATATCAAACCTGATTTGCATCGGTTTCCCTTGAAACCGGTTGTAGTGCAGCCCAGCGAGATGCACGTTAAGATCACTACAGCGTCTACGGAAGCTAGTGGTGAATGTTGGGCGTGGATGGCGTCTATATAAGGAGAGAGAGAGGGGTTGGGGTGGGGGGTTGGAGTTGTCGTGAATTACAACTGCATAGGCTACTTGACCGGTGATTTGTTGATTGTGAATATCGGTTACCTAGATTTCAATCACGTTTACTTTTACCGTTAACAATACTTTGACGGGATTGCACTTTTACCGTTCATTTTCTAATCGCTGACAGTTGTTCTAATACAGCAGACTGTACTTTCATCCTCTTCTTAACAGCAGTATTCCAGCTATATGGCGGCGGTCTGTAAATAAACGAGTCTGGACCAGTGATCAACATTATGAGCATCGACCTACGCAATTGGGATACGATGACATGTGTCAACCAAGTCAGCGAGCTTGACCACCCGACACCGTTAGTTGCCTCTTACAACAAGCATGGGTTTACTGAAGACCAATTCTAACCTGGATCTTTACGGGTGTCATACTTAATGAAGTGTAAAATATTCAAAAAGTGAGTTGAGTTTAACGCTACTATGACTGACTGACTGACTGAGTTTAGTTTTAGGCCGCTTTTAGCAATATTCCAGCAATATCACGGCGGGGGACACCAGAAATGGGCTTTACACATTGTGCCCATGTGGGGAATCCAACCCGGGTGTTCGGCGTGACGAGCCAACGCTTTAACCACTAGGCTACCCCACCGCCCTAACGCTGCTATGAACAGTAATCTAGTTACATCACGGCATGTCAGCTTATTACAGAACGAAAGCCGTGATCAATTCAGGTCCCATATTTTTAACACATTGGTGGAGAAAGGCCATGATGATGACAAATCTGGAAACGAAATCGTGAGTGGGTAAACTGGGATTCAAGCCCGAGTTCATAGGTTTGATGCATGTCCAAGGGACGCAACTCCTAAAATCAGACTGCGCGGCGTCTGGCGATTGGGCTACCCATGCCCTTACTATATTAATTATCAAATCTACTTCACCATATGATAGCTCTATTGATCCTATCGATAAAAGCATATTCTGAAGTTATAATTGTGTTCATTTTGTTTCAACATAATTATAAAATAATAGTCAATAGTGTTATTGTACCCTGAAATAAATATGTCATGAGATGTAATAGTTACTTGATCATACAAAAATGACTATTTGTGATGTCAATACATACTTGTAGTAGCCTTTGCTTCAACTGCTGTCTCGTCAACATTTTGTTCATTTACCAACTGATCGTAGTGAGCAATAGAAATATATGCGGGCAGTTTCTATGGTATTGTTATTGTGCCCACGGAAAACATTTTCTTTTAAACTAAACAAATTTGTAAACCACGTAAAAACAGAGACCTAACATATTTTATATTTAAAAATATTCCTGTTTTCGATGATGGTGTTTTCCGAACATCAGTGCTGAAAGTGCAACATTACCAACTGGAGAGTGTGGTCCTGTTTCGAAATCAGAGAAGACGTGTGAACGTATGACTGAGAAGACATTCGGCTGTGATAGGCACATAACTTGTTAACGAGCTACAGGTAGACATGTAGGTATTATTCATACCAATAAGTCATATAAGGGATACATGGCGATGGTAAATGTAACACAGAGAAATCAGTTTCAATTAAATGTCAAAAGCGGTACCATTGGCATTAAGAGTAAAATGTAGAACTTGAACAAATTTCGGGACCACAAAGTATGTTGTGCTTTCTAGCTTAAAACAGGAGAGCTTACCACATGTCGATTAGGTTGAAAATGCCTCATATAGGCTTAATTGCCATTGTTTTCTCCATGGTGATAGAATTGAAGCACTGTGTACATCTAGGGCAAATGACGCACAGAAATCGATGATTACTGATGTGTCCATCACGCGAAAGGTGGACTTTTTACAGACACTGTAAAGACAATCGCACCATGCACAGGCTCAGTAGGCAGTCGCGACTGCTTCTATAGCACGTGCAGAAGCCATGTGTGTTGAAGTGAAGACAGCTTCAAACATCATCTCCATGAGATGTAATTTTCACTCAATCAAATCTGGGATACCTTTAAATTTGCTGCAGGTGTATTTTGATGGCCAAACAGGATAGTCAATATATGTAGCTGCACCGTGGGTACTGTAAACTGTTTAAGGCATTATTATTCCCTGTTATGGTATATTATTCCCGGTTATGGCATCATTATTCCCCTTTATGGCATTATCACCGTTCTGCCATTATCATTACGCTTTTTGGCATTATTAATACCCTATTTCCCCAGTGGCATTATCCTTCCCCGTTCTGGACCTATTATTGATTATGACATTATTATTCCCCTTTGCAGCAAAATTATTCCCTGTTGTGACATTATTATTCCCCATTATGGCATTATTGTTCCCTGTTCTGCCAGCATTATTTCCCATAATGTTATTATTATTTAGCGGTATGGTATTATTATTCACCGTTCTATCAATATCATTCCCCATTCCGGCATTATTATTCACCGTTCTGCCATTATTATTGCCGATTGTGGCATTATTATTCCCCTATTTCCCGTTGTGGGATTATTATTGACCGTTATTGCATTATTGTTCCCCTTTGTGGCATAAATATTCCCCGTTATGGCATTATTGGTCCCTATTCTGCCAGTATTATTGCCCAATATTGCATTATCATTCACCGATCTGCCAATATCATTCCCCATTACGGCAGCATTGTTATTCCACCTTATGGTATAATATTATTCCCCGTACTACCATTATTATTTTCCGTTATGGCATTATTGTTCTCCGTTCTGCCATTAAGTATTTCCTCGTTATGGAATTATTATTCACCGTTGTTGTTTGACTGTTGCCCGTTCTGTCAATTATTATTAAGCGGTATGGCATTATTATTGCCAGTTATGGCATTATTATTCAATGGTATGGCATTATTATCCCCGTTCTGCAATTATTATTCCTCGTTATGACATTGTCATTCACTGTTATGGCATTATTATTCACCATAATGACATTATTATTCCTCTTTATGAATGGTTAAACGAATGGATAATCAGTACCGATTTGGATTGAGCCTTGGGGCAGCCAAGTGAGTAAAGCGTTCACTCATCGGGTTCGATTCCAAACATGGGATAAATGTTTGAAGACAATTTATGGTGTCTCCGCAGTGATATTGCTGGAATAGTGCCACAAGTGGCGGGAAATAGCCCCATCTATTCCTATCTCTTCTATCTCGACGCTACAGTCGTGTACCAGCACTCCTATCTCTACACAACAGTCGCCAATCACTGCCCCTTATTTGCCGCGTCGGATATCTCGACACTAACAACATTAGTGTCTCAGAACCCTTGTATCTCGACATTCCAAGCACCTAACACAACCGCTGCCATCTTTCCTGGGTCTATTGTTACCTCCTGGCACTCCATTGCTATCGAATTTACACTTATATCCATCGAACTTTCGAAGTTTCGTTTCGTTTTCATTTGCAACGAAATATTTTCTGTAGCCAAACTTAAAAGCCCTTCTCAACCCAGCTGCAGAACTATGCAATTGCAAATTCAAAATATTTTTATACGCTTGTAATTAATCTGTCGAAAGCTCAATACCAACACGAAGTTTCTAAGCTTCATGCATAATAGGTACAGAATTCTCATTACCGATATTGATAGATGTCTTTTTTATTTCCATTTCCAATTTTCAAACTTACCGCTTTCCACCAAGGACACTCTGAAATCGATTAAACTTTCTACTGGAAGCAATCAAGGAATAATATGACAGAATATCGATTTTTGGAGAAATTGATAACTAGGCACCTTAAACCCAAAGATGATTTTCTGGAAGGACTCAGTTTTCCCAATAAATCATAGAATACCTGAACATCATTACAACAGAACATCGAACCAGCATGGCTCCATAATATTCTAGAGTGATCTCCAGGTTTTAAGGACACACTGAACTACCTCTGTAAAATATAATTGCATCTCAAAGTTAATCGAGTTTGAAAATTGTCTGTTTTACAGGAACTTGTTCATTTTCCAAGTGTTTTCCGGTTTACGTTAATTAAACCACATTATGTTTCATTTTGCGAAAAAACAAAACGTGAGCATTGATATATTCAGCAATGTATGTGCAGTAAATATACGGTTACCATATATGTTCACGTGTGCGTGGAGCGTGGAGTTAAGTCATCAATTTGTATGATATTTAGTCATCTATTATTTACATGTTACGCCTATGGAACTTGTTTTGGAGGATAATTGAGACTGTTTTTCTTCCGGTATTGACGATAGAGTGAAGGAGTATACTTTTACACCGCTCTCAGCAGTACCCCAGCACCATCACGACAGGGGACATCAAATATAGGTGTCACACGCTGTACCTTTGTGGGAAATCGAACCCGAGTTACTGATAATATAGCTAATATATATTTGTGAAAACGTTAACATCCTAAGGTATTTCCCGTCATTGTACGAGTCATTTCAAGCGTGTTTTTCCCATACGTTCCGTGGCTTCTTTTTCAAATGACAAATTGACTTGCTTTTGCATTTGTTTGTGATGACAATATCCATGAACTTGCCAAGTGCATTTGTTTCGTTTTCATTTTCAACGAAATGTTTTCTGTAGCCAAACAAAAAAACAACCTTCTCAACCCAGCTGCGGACTTTTAGGTCTGGCAGGATACGCTTATCTTTTTGCGAACACATTATATCATTCACTATTTGATAGTGATTCATACTATAGGGGAATTGTACAATCGACTCTGCTTTTAGTGGGGATTCCTTCTGCACCTGAATAAAGGTTAACTCCACAGTGATTTGGATACGCTCATCTTTTTGCAAACACATTATATCATCACTATTTGATAGTGATTCATACTGTAGTGGAATTATACAATCGACTCTGCCTTTAGTAGAGATTTCTTATGGACGTGGAATCCAAAGTGATAAAATATCTTTATGTGTTTGTTTTTTAGACATCGGGTTTTATTGTTTTATCCATTCAGCAATTAGGCCTTAACGTTGGTGGAAATTGGTAAGATAAGCCAGACTTAAAGGTTAATGGGAAGAGTTTTGTATCTCACTTATTACACGTATCCCTGGTGGAATTGTATTTGACATACAAGCTACAAAACACTTCCCATAATCCATCATCCATTCTACGACTACGAGTGTAAAGCATAAACGCAAGCCGTGAACGCCGGAGAATGATGACACGTCACAAGTATCAGTCAAGACATTCCATTGGCACACAAAGCAAAATTATGCAAACAATTTTAAAGGATAAAGTTAATTACCGTTGTATTCAACCCGTTTTCACATTCTAGTTAAGAAACCGTGCGTCATCTATGATGGCAGTTGTCATCTTCAGCAGCGCCATCTTGCATCAACTGACCAATCAGCTTCGAGATAACAAAAATGTACTTGTGCAAATATCAAACAAGGATGAAAGTCCTTACTTGTAAAACCTCTCACTAATTGCTTTCGCATGATTGGCACCAGCAGTTCTGGTAAAACTGCAGAACAATTTAGGCTTTCTGAAAACCAGGAACAAAAAATAAACGACAATTGATCACACACGCAAGTGAGTTTTACTTAGTCTTGTTCATTCAGGAGTAAGATTACCTTTTCAAACGGTCTTTTATATTTTCAAAAGGAGGCGTTAAGGTGTATCTAATTAGAACCATTTAGATAACTCATATACACTGTCGTGAGAAAATGCGTGAGAATATCTCATTAGTGTCAAATAGTCCTCATTGTGCTTGCCTGAGTACCAAACACTTTGATCATCTAAAGTTTAAGTGCGGTCGTCTTCAGGAACAGGAGGTATCTATTATTTCTCGTGAGAATATGTTCTTAACTGAAATCTCCGTCATTTATCAAAAGACCTATTGTCAATTAAAAGATGGCTTTTTCAGAAGTAGGATTTAATAAAGCTGGAATTTCTTACTAATCGCCCAGTGATGTGTTACCTTGTGAATCATGAGAGTGTATGTGGACTGCAATTAAACGGGAGTTTAACACTGAAGCGGATGAAATGGATTTACCTTTCACTATGAAGAAGAGAATGAGAGCTGACTGGAAAAGTAATTATAATGAGATCGAGAATGTACACGGATACACGCCCCTTTCGCTGAAATATTTTGTTACAAAAGTTAATGAAGCTTACTATGGTAATAAAAATGCTTAATTAAATCTCATCTTGAAAATTTTGTTGTTGGTTCTGTTTTGTTTTTTTGGGGGGACTTTTGCTAAAAACCAATAAACCTCGCCCAGTTAAAGACTCAAACAACCATTGAACTAGCCCATACAGACTTCATTCAACCTCAAACAATAAACTTTAAGTTCGCTACTGTACGAGTCAAAGTCAAAAGATGTTTATTGTATGAAAGGCCACCGGCCCATATACATCAGAGTTACAGCGATAAAGGAACATATCTAAGGGTATACAATTCGTTTTATCAGATGTTAGCAGATAAGAGTTGGCAGCCAAATGTGTTAAGTTTTCAAAAGTCCATTTGTTGGCATTAAGTTTTAATTTATGTAAATGTTGACTCTATTTGGTGACTGTTTCTATTGCGTAATTTGTTTCACAACGCTGGAAACACACACCACCGACCTGAACCTCTTTCAAACTCGCTTCAATTTATCATAGTGGTGAATTTGATTCCCATGTGGGTACAGTTTTTTAAGTCCATTTCTGGTGTCCCCCGCAGTGATATTGCTTGACTATTGCTACAATCGGAGTAAAACCATACTCACTCACTCACTCATTCACTCACTCACTCATCAGTGGTGAATGACTAAAGGCAACGAGAACCATTTTCATAATCATGAGAAATTTCTACAAATATCGACTCGTGGATTCAAATCCAGGGTGAAAATTCAGAGAGATAACAGGCATGTGATTGCCCACTAATAAAGTCAAAATACTTTCTGGAACATTCTGTAACATGCAGGGTTAGGCTATGCTAGATTATTCCGTCAAGATTAATCCAAGTATAAATTTAGTAACTAACACACCAGTGCTCTATGAATCTTAACCGAAGCAATGTAATCCAATCACAACACTGTCTAACAGTGAATTACACTGCCACATAGCAGTATCAATAGTTAAGCTAACTCATTTATTGCACTTAATCTGTCCCACTAGAAATTAACCTGGAGTATTTGTACAGAGTGCTTGTTTGTTGTTTAACGTCACACTCAGCAATATTCAAGGTACATATATGGCGGCGATCTGTAAATAATCGAGATTTGATCAGACAATCCAGGGATCAACAGCATGAGCATCGATCTATACAACTGGGATACGATGACATGTGTCAACCAAGTCAGCACACTTGACCACCCGATCCCGTTGACGCCTCTGGTGTGCTCGACAAATATGGGTTGAAGAATACCATTTCTAACCATTTGTACAGAGAGAACATGGAGCTGCAAGATTTTGCAACGTTATAAGACACACTGATGACCTAATATGTTGTGACTCCCTGGAAAACAGCTTGTCGTTAGATGTATGGCAGCATGCCTTGTTTACGAACTCTCGGAAGGTCGCAGATTAGTTCAAGAGTGCTGTTAATTAACTCTGGTCGTCATCTATCAATGCATCCATGAAGTTTTATATGAACCCGAAATATTGTTACGCTCTAGCGCATTCAAATGTTCACAGCAGAATGTTTAGAGTCAGAATCTTAGCTGGGTTTTTTTCAGAAATTGAAGAGCTTTGGATACTTACTGGATCGATCATTAACTCGTTACGGCAATCAAATGATTAGATCCGACTTGCAACTAACTTCCTAAAAAGAATTTAAAAAGGGGGAAGTAATTTCTCATCAAAGGAGAAGTAGCTTTCATCATTTTTGTTGTAGTTGTGAACTTTCAGATGGAAAATATTCAACGGAATTAATTATGTAGCAGTGTATATGAAATATGGAAAAGGATCATTGTAAAGTACAGTTATGAATTCCAATTTCCTGTGTTCACACGAACAGTTGCATAAAATAAGTACTTATTTTTTTTTTACAAATTTAAAAACTCGTACTGAATTACACAACCCGAAGTCACATTACCTCATGAAATATGGTTGTCTTATGTTTTATATAAATTATGCAAATGGTGGGTGTTACCGATCGGGTTTACCCTTTTCGCGAACCCCTGGTCTTGTCCCAGATGTTCATCGATCCATGGGTACAACACTATGTTGCTTTTTACGGCAATGGAATCTCTTCGGTAGATAATCGAGTTATTATTCTTTGGCGTTAACGTCTTATATTTGTACGGTTTCCCCTCTTTGTATGACCTTACGATTCCATTTGGCAGAACAGGATTCCGTAATCCTGTAAAAAGTTTCAAGAGGTATCGATAGTGTCTTGACACCTATGAAACCTATGGAAGATACAATTGTTTCCAATGCATGGAACACATCAAACTGACCCCGAGTAATTGTTTTAACCCCTTAATGCCAAGAGCCAGGCAGTTAAATACAGGTACCATGTGGTATGCCGGGTTTGGTTCCTGGAAATCCCAAACAGTTGGATCTGTCCGCCGTCGTGTAAACACGGATCAGAGCCTTGTTCAGCCGTTTGTTACAGTTGGGTTTCATTTTAGCTATATTCCAGCAGAATCACAGTGGGGAACACCAGAAATGGGCTTCACACATTGTACCCATGTGGGGAATCGAACCCGGATTTTCAGCGTGACGAGCGGACGCTTTAACCATTAGGCTATATACATTATATATACTCTGCCAAAAACACAGCAAAAGTTAAAACAGTAGAAATATCTGAGGGTGGTTTGCTGATACCAAATGAATAGCAAATATGGATTTCATAAAGAACGGCCAAGAATTACCGAAAATGTGGGAGAAACGCAACCACGTGAGAGTGTGGCGAGCAAACACACCAAGGTGGAAAGAAGGTGCAACATGAATTGTTGGGCCATGAAAACGATCATCACAACCGTACAGCAAGTGAAAAGTGAACACATGCCACGTCTGACAGAGCAGCGCCATCGGCAGACAGGCATCCGGGCTTCGACAACAAACAAAATCGGCCGCAGACAGGTTTTTATCCACGTATCGCCTAGCACCATCCGGGATACAAGACTATCACCAGTAATGATCGCAAGAGGCGACTAACGGCATCGGTGGTGAGGCTCGCTAACTCAGTTGACACAACTCATCGTATTATGTACCCTATGTGAAATGACATCTGAAATATTCTGGAAAATATTGATCAGTCACGAGTACACATGCACCAGACACTTAAATTGGACCCATGGCCAGGATACAAACATACATGCTCACTTCAAAACTTTCAATTTGATCAAGGAAATCGATTTAACTGAGTATTTGTAAGAAATATATTTATCCGACTTGACAGGAAATGAGCCACTACTTTGAAATCGATTTTGGCAACTGAATTTTAAGAATTATTGAGGCCTTGAGAGAAAATGACACCAAGCTGAAAATTGCTGTCCAGTTAATGTTTTCTTCCATGGTTGTTACAAGTTACGAAATCAGCTCTACTTGACATGCGTACGTACCGCTTGCTATGAACACCAAAACAATCCACTTCCCCATCCCAAACCAACTCCAAGTCCCTGTGTTAAAGCTGGGGATACCAGTGAAGAATTGGTCTTCAACAACCCATGCTTGTCGTGAGGGGCGACTATCGGGATCGGATGGTCAGAATCGCTGACTTAGTTGTCATTTTATCCCACTTGTACAGATCTATGTTCGTGAAGTTGATTACATAGAGGATACTAAACGACATTCCGTGTAATACCATTTTATTAAACGAGTAATGATTTCGTATCGTTGGTGTGTCCCTGTTGCTCGTTTGATACCAAATCATTAACTCGTTTAATAAAAATGTTATTACACGGAAGTCATTTAGTATCCTCTATGTCTGATCCAGGCTCGATTATTTACAGACCGTCGCCATATAGCTGGAAAACTGCAACAAGAAAACCAAACAAAACAATGCCAAGGAAAACCTGGGAACAAGAAACAGAGTCTGTGCTTTAAGGATGCGAGACTACAAATAAAAAAAGTTGTCCACCTTTTTTCAGCAAGAACATTCAACAGTGATGTCACCGTGACACATAATGATGTCAGCATTAGCTTGAGTTAGATCCCAAGTTTCCACTACAGATGAAGGTTTTCCAGATCAATCCAATTTGATGAAGGGTATTGAACAAGAATAACACAATCAAATACTAGTTCTGGGAAAAAATATCAGCTGTCCAATATTACGTTAACCCTGCGCCAAAACGCCCGAAAAACGAGCAGTTTACTAATCTCCAAACTGTTGTGCAATAACATGAACCTTGTCCAATCTAATTGGAAATAGAACTTCAATGTTATTTTGTCATGATTTCGAGTTGAGATGATAACTGAAGGCAATCACTGTAAACACATTAGAGAAACTTGATTTTATTATTCCATGTACAAATTGATTATTCATTGACCCAGGCAGGTTTGAACTGAATTACAAACCAATCGGGGTTAATGCTGGTGTTGGGGTTTTTGGACAGTTGACAATTCCAATCAACTTTTTCTTCTTCTTCTTCCTCTTCAACTCCGATCAACCATAATTTACATGCATATTGAGGTGCCGCAAGTCTATGGTACACATTGGAGAGTGTAATGTACGTGTTAATAATATTTAATCCTAAACATATTTTTGTAATTATTCAGTTTATGAAATACAAATGATGTGAAATGTTTTAGCAGCACAATTTGTGACCATCCACAGAAGATACAAACACAACAAAGGGCGATCGTCGGCATGACTAGCGAACGCCTTGCTCACTAGGCTATCCAAACGCCCCTTATTTTAATATTGGAGTCAGTGAGTGAGTGGGTTTAGGTTTACTCCGCTTTAGCAATATTCCAGCAATAAAACGGCGGGGGACACCAGAAATGGATTTCACACACTGTACCCAAGTGGAGAATCGAACCCGGGTTGTCGGCGTGACGAGCGAACGCTTAACCACTGCCCCTTAATAATGGACAACAAACAACCATTGGTACGGTATTGGTAAACGTCAGGTATATCAAACATTCATTCTAACATTTCTTCCCAGAAGATTAAGTTGCAATAGAGTCAATAAGACCGATTTTGATAACAATAACAATAGCTTTAATACAGACAGACATATGGATGGAATATTGCCGAGTGTGGAGATAAACATTACCATAAGGGTTTCACTTCACTCTATGAACTCTGCTGTTGAGAATTATTATTATTCAGATTGTTCTTAGTTATACAGGGGTTTTCTGTCTGAGAGAGGTTTACTGTAAAACATAGATATTGAACAGAGAAAACACGAGATGTCAGTGGTTATCTGTCTGAGGGACGTTTACTGTCACAACACAGATATTGAACAGAGAAAACACGAGATGTCAGTGGTTATCTGTCTGAGGGAGGTTTACTGTAAAACATAGATATTGAACAGAGAAAACACGAGATGTCAGTGGTTATCTGTCTATTGAACAGGGAGATGTCAGTGGTTACTGTCTGAGGAGGTTTACTGTCACAACACAGATATTGAACAGAGAAAATCCAGGTTATCTGTCATGGATTTGAAGCATGTTTGTTTGTGTTGTACATTCTGGAGGCTTAAAGAGAATAGGAAACTAATTTGTCCTTGGTGAGCTGGGGTACGTATCCACGACAATGGCTGTGTGTGAAGGGTGCTTGCCTTCTAAAGCCACTTTGAACTGTATATGTTTAACAATGGTGTGTCAGCTTCCATTCGGGGAAAATTACAGATTTGAATGATTACAGTATTCAGCAACATTCGCTTTTTACATCAACCTTGAGGTTGTGGCCCTCGTGTCTTTGCGAGGATTAAAGATTATACTGTCAAGCATTTTGAGTCAAGGGTCATCTCTTTTTTAATCATCTAATCCTCGAAGGACACGAGGGTCTGTACACAGAATGTCACATTGATGGGTCCAATCTTGTCTGTCTTTACATCTCCCAGAGAGGCCTACTAAGTGGGACTAACACCTGAAATATATATGAAATACGTGTCCTAACAGGACATCTAACGGGTACGGGATAGTAGGTAGTCTAGTGTTTAAAGCGTCCTCTCGTCATGCAGAGAAACCAGGTTCGATTCCCTCCATGTCTGTGGTGAAATGTTGGAAACCTATTTCTGATTCCCTTACCGTCATACTGCCGGACAATTTCTTAAAGTGGCATCAAACTTCAACTCGGATACAGCCACCTACAATCTCATCTTTGTACATGGACATTATCAACTAATTTAATTGTTGTATCTATTTGAAGATATAAATCATTTAACGAGGGGTAATACTTTAGAGATCCTTCAGACACGATGTTTCAAAATACTTTTCTTTGGTGACTAAGACGCCTTAAAGCAAGGCATCACATTACGCCTCTCATCAGGACTGAAACCGATTGAGAATCCTAACCTTTCGACACATATTCACGCGTCCATATGTCGTCGCCAATACGACATCGCAGTGAGAGGACCTTCAAAACTGGACAAGACAAGTTTAGGCCTACACCCCATAGTCTGTATAACTGTGAGTGAGTGAGTGAGTTTAGCTTTACGTCGCACTCAGCAATATTCCAGCTATATGGCGGGGGTCTGTAAATAATCGAGTCTGGACCAGACAATCCGGTGATCAACAGCATGAGCATCGATCTGCGCAATTGGGAACCGATGACATGTGTCAACCAAGCCAGCGAACCTGACCACCCGATCCCATTAGTCGCAATCCGGACCTTCACGGGTATGTAATCGACTTCTTTCCCCATAGATCTGTGATGTAACATTTCATAACAGGTATCTAATCATTGAATGGGGTAAAATCTGGCATGGGATATTTGTGGCTTGTTTGTTGTTGTTGTTATTGTTGTTTTAGTTTTGTGTTGTTGGGATTTTTTGTTTTATGTTTAAATTTTGTTTTGTTTGGGATTTGTTTGGGAGATGTTTTGTTTTGTCAACGTCAATGTAATCATCCATGGATCCAACTGTATGTGTTTCGTAACTGATTCTACTCTTGCTGACACTGTAAAAGATTTCGTTCCTGAGTTCTTTAGCTGAGTCCATGATGTGTGGTGCTCATATCAAAACCTTTGCTTATCTGGGATTCAAAACCAACATTAGCAGATCCACTGAAACTTCCGTGTCCATTACTGGTTTTGATGGGGTTATTCTATCTGCAGATACGTGTTAATCACACAACATCACAATATTTCGAGTTGAAATAATCTCTAACCGAAATTTTGCAATCACACGAAATGGCCAAGAAATGTCCAAATCGTCCAAGCCGCCACCATTAACTGCGAAGAGTCGTGTGCCAGAAACCGGTGATCGCCCTCATTTTGTTTCTAGGTTTGCCTGCGCAAAGGCCGTGCTCTTTGTCACCGTTCTGTCCATATAAACGTCAAACGTCATGATCAATCACCACTAATAATTCACGAGTTGGAATTAACGCCAGGTATTGAGTAGACTAAGTCTATTGGACACAACCACGTCACCACTCCATCTTTAACGCTGCAATACATTCCACCCTGATTTTAAGCCAAAACTGTGTCAAAGTCATTTTGTTCAAGTTCCCAACCTACAAACGGTTAGTCCATACCTCGTATGCTTTTATAAATACACCTGTTTGTAACAATGACGTTTTGTTTGTTTGTTTGTTTAGGTTTGTTTTAACCCCGCACTAAGCAAATATTCTAGCCATATGGCGGCGGTCTGTAAATGATCAAGTCTGGACCAGACAATCCAATGATTGACACCATGAGCATCGATCCATGTGACTGGGATGCGATGACATGTGTCATCCAAGTCTGTGAACCTATCAGTGACCATCCAGTCGTATTAGTCGTGTCGTCTCTCAGTAGAAGAAAACTCTAACCCATGCAGTAACGTAACAGATGACGTGTTAAATTAAATATTCATTCCAAATGAATACTTGATTGGCGTCCGCAAAGTTTCTATGATGCCTCTCTGCGCCATACAGTAATATCACGACATGGTACACATGGACACACACACGCTCTTCGACCCTCTCACACATTCTCTCTCACACACGCACTCACTCACACCTATGTACACACATACTCACACATACACACACACTCACATTCACTCACTGACACACCATACACTATCAGTTACCCAGACGTACTTTCTTTTCCCACTTCTTCTGACGCCCACTCCTCTCAGCTCCCGCCCAACCCGACCACCTCTAACAATATTACGACCCAGGCATGTCCTGCCTTCATCAAATACGACATGCCTGTCTGAAGTGATCTGCTTGTTGTCAAATACCAATTTCACCATAAGGCTGATTTATCAATAACTGCTTGGACACGACCTTGAACCAAACAAGTGCAGAGAATAGTGCACCGAGTTATGGCTATTCGATATTTAATTAAAATGGATTCTGAAGCCACTCTGGCAGTCGACCTGTAGATTGATTCCTCTACGGTGCACGTCCCAGACATGTGTTACTTTAATGAACTCTGGATCAAGGTAACGTGGCTTGTCAGTGAAAGCCAAAGGATCACAGAATGAAGGAATTGTATTCTACTGGAGCTCTGAAGGGACATGAATAGGAGAATTTTATTTTTATATATCGTGCACACGAGATGCTAGATTGTGCGCATGATGCAAGAGCGTGTGCGCACAATGTAATATAGTGTATATAAAAATATAATTCTCCTATTCATGTCCCTTCAGCGTTTCCGTAGTATCAACGGCCAATTGATCCTTAGACAAGTAAGCGATGCTACTTTGAAAACTGAGACGTCTTCTTCAACAAAGCACACAAACTAACAACAGTCCTACTTTCCTATTTACCTATATTCCTTTTTTCCTATTTTCTTATATTCCGGAGTTACGAACAGAGCAACCAACGCGGGCATGTCACTCTAGACACCCAGACCAACACGGCATTACAATTGCATGTCGTCAAATAATTAATGTGTCGTTTTCCAGACTTCCCGAATCAGCTTGAAATAAATCATTTTTACTGTCATGTTTTAATGATTGCTTGCCACACCATCAATTGCACTGAATCCCCACAGACCATCATAGCAATTTCACATCCTAACGAATGGGAGAAACGTTTGTAACCCTACTCCGGTGCTATTAGTAGTCTGAATATCGCATCATCAATTCCATATTATCCAGAGTCTGCTGTCATTCCATGGATCTGATCCCCGACGTTTTAAAGTCTGTTCTGCAACAAATCGCTTGTCAATGGCAAGGAGAAAAACAAGTTCATCGCAGATGTATAACGCCAGAGTAGAACCAGACTCGATTATCCGTAAAATAGATTCCACTGGGAGTTAAAGGCAAATCAGAGGTGAAAATTATAGGAATGGATTACTGAAAATCAGAGAAAAGATTCAGCATTTGTGACACGATTAAGCCTGTCTTCCCTAACGGTAGTCACCTCCACTCGCATATCTTGCATAAAAATGTAGGTGTGTGTTGGCTAACGCCCTACAGCAGCAACTGACGGACTATCCAGTGGCACGATGGTGAATTTACTGACTATTTATTGACTGAAAAATATGTTAATCTTGGATTACATCTCTTTGGACAAGGGGGGATATATCTTCTCCATAAAAGTATAAGATACGTTCGTTTTTCATCACGGGGGAGTTTTAAATGTCTCTGTCCGAATATTACTTGTAGTTGAATCATCTTAACGTAATAAGCACACTCTTTACTTTACAATATATTGGCAAATCAATGGGTCAAAATATGACACAACAGTAAATAACGGACCATTTACAGACGGAAAGTGTACTTCAAATGGATTTGAATTTCTATAACAGTCCTGTCTCAGTTCTTGAATCCAGAACCGAGTCGGGAGTTAGCAAGATAATGTCCTCACTTGAAGAGAAGATAAGATATTGTCAGGTCAGATAAGACATTATCAGATCAAGGCCTCGTATCGCTCTCTTGCGGCTCATTGCGTGGATGCAGCTCATCCTTGTGCGTGGTGATCATGAGTATGTCCTCGCTGTTGATCCGTTCGAGAACGATGTCGACGAAATTAGTGTAAACTTTTTCATATAAAATACGATACAAAGTTCTCAAACCAGTCATGTACCAAAAATAACAAGCAGCGAGTTTCATCATGGCCACGATGGCAACCATCTACGTACAACCATAAAACAGTCACTTTAGTTGAATGCATGTGGTAACAGTTGTATAAGACAAAATATTATGGATGTCAACTTCTTCTTCATCATAAAGAAGAAGCTGACATCCATAATATTTTGATTACATTGAATGCCAACTTCCATATGCCTCTCAAGAACATGCTAACTGTTGGTTGTCGTTTCTGAGCACCAAGGTGTCATGACATGAGTACCATAGATCGAATATTTACGTTCTGTGTGAGCTTTCTCATTAGAGTCCATTTATTTCAGAACAGACGGGGTGATGAAAGCCAGATCCTTTAAGGAAGACTATATCTAATTCTTCTACAGTCAAAATCCCACGCATCCCACATATACACTGGATGGTCAACTAAGGGTTCACCTGATGCTACCTTTCACGGAGGTGTTGTCAGATCTTTACCCTATGGTGTATCATATTGGAGCGAAAGGTCTGATCTTAATGAGTAAGCTGGTCATCGATTCACCATCTTACACAAAACTTCATTGGTTTGAACTTGATATGTCAGAGATTTTATACTAATTCTGGCCATTTGAACTACGTTGTCGGTCTTTAATTTACTGGTTTTGCAACAGGTTTTGTTCCAGTCTCAAAGTTACATTACACTCAATCATCCTCTGTACATGTCTGCAATGATTCCCTCGAAGGAACTGACATTTACGATTGACAATTTGAAACTTCATTACAATCTAGAATATATACATGTAATTCTAGAATATCCTTGCGCATCATATCATTTATCGGATTTGTTGATGTTGGTGTTCTTTAACGCCATCCTCAGCAATACTCTCAGTATATAGCTGGAATATAGCTGTATATATGGCTAGGTCCGACGTTTCGACAAAAACACACTGAGCAGATTTCTCAACACGGTTTGTCGGTACAAATGTAAAACAATGAGTGAGTGAGTATGGTTTTACGCCGCTTTTAACAATATTCCAGCAATATCACGGCGAGGGACACCAGAAATGGACTTCACAAATGGCACCCATGTCGGAAATCGAACCCGTGTTTTCGGCGTTAGAGAAAACGCTTTAACCACTGGGCTACCCCGGCCCTTGTTGGATAAGGAAATAAGTTCCTAAATACAATATATCCGTGACATTTATACTGATAAGGATTAGGAACAAAAAATATTTTCGGGGTCTTACAGGTTTTGATAGAAGGTAAATATTGTTTTATCGCCACTGCTAAGAGATTACATATTGTATTAGGATCTAAGCTGGACTCTAAAGAGCGAACACTGATACCACCAGCTTCAATACCGCCTACAAGACTTTTACAGAACAGGAAGTAACTTCAGGAGATGAAGATTGACAGGCAATCCCCTTGCTCTCACATCCCCATGGCTCTGACGTCGTTCTACCGGTGCCATGGATCTGAAATAAACAAAGTTCTTATAAAGAAGTTAATTTGACCAGGTCTGTCTTTCATACTGAGTGCAGAGTCACCACAGGTTATTTGTGCAGCATAAATGTCTTTTAACCTGGAGAAAAGGTCCCACCACAGTACCCTAACTAAGTGATATTGGAAACTCGAATTGGCTTTATTCTGTACTGGCTTGATATCACTAAATATTTGACATCTTTTTCTAACTTTGATTACATTGCACTATTTTCTGGCACAATTTCGTTTCGGCACCAATGGGGGGAAAAGTTCATGCCTAAATCAATAATATTGAGAGTGAGTGAATGTCGCCTACAGCAGCACTGAGTACTGTCATGGGCTTGTTAGGACAAACACAGTTGTATAGAAGTTATACAACTTAGCTACAACAACGACTTATCCGTTGTTCTACATGTCTGCAAATTGATGTTAGGGATGACTAAATAGGAAATTAGGGGGACGCTTTTTACTTCGAGACAACCGGACATTCGACACTACATGTTTGTACTGATGTATCACATACCCGTGTACTGTCAAATTCATGTTTGTTTAGGTTGGCTGTTGTTTAACCTTCCACTTAGCTATATTCCACGTGGCTGTAAACAATAGAATCTAGATCAGACAAACCAGTGATTATACCGCGCCCCCGTGTTCGGGCAGAATGTCACAAAATACACCAGGTCTAGGAGCCTCGTGTAACAAACAATGGTTGGTACCAACCAAATTTAGCCCTGGGTGAGTGAGTATGGCCATATGCTTTCAGGAATAATCCAGCAACATCACGGCGAAGAGACACAAAAAATAGGTTAATAAAATACCCATACGACGAATCGAGTGAGTGAGTGGGTTGGGTTTTACGCCGCTTTTAGCAAAATTCCAGCAATATCACGGCTGGGGGCTTCAGAAATGGGCTTCACACATTGTACCCATGTGGGGAATCAAACTGGGTCTTCAGCGTGACGAGCGAACGCTTTAACCACTAGGCTACCCCACCGCCCTTGTGAGGAATCGAACCTGAGACTTCGGCATTAAGAGTGGACGCTGTACCCACAAGGCTAAACCAACGCCACACCTAAACCCGCAACATTCTACTTGCTGTTACTGTAGGAAAGATCTACACGGGTGCTCAGCGAGGTGCACACGGATTGCGGCCCCCGGCTACATGCGTGTTACCTGCTTTCCCAGCGGGTATAGGGGGAATGAACTTTTGGGCACGTAGTGTACACTGTTACAGATTCCTGTAAAATATGTGGCTAAAACAGCCATCACGGTATATATTATAAGTTGTTCACTGCTCACGAGGGGACATGGATTGATGTACCCTCGATGTTTGTTTATGTTCCCTGAGCCTGAAGGGCGAGGGGAACATAAACACACATCGAGGGTACATCAACCCATGGGCCCAGAGGGACCAGTGAAAAACGTATTTATCTTACCGAACACCTTAATGTTAATTTTGAATTGTTTTAAGCACGGGTACAAATCTTTTTGTAGCCATCGCTAGATTTTACTGACAAGAAAAACAGATTTAGAGTTATCTCCCTTCCATCGATTTGCATTCGCAAAACATCGGTAATTTCCGTACATCATACGTGATTCAATGCTATTCGAGATAAAGAATTACTGCCACGAACTACCAAATGAGTTCGGCATTCCCAGCGGGGTACATTGAAATGTTACTCGCTTATAAGCGGGGTACATTGAAAAAAACAGAAGAGCGCTCAGCCAATCAGAAAGCGACATTTATGTGTGAGGTAAGATAAAGGTACATGTACATATCACCTCCACTCTGAACAGATCTTGCTATGCTGGACTTGACGGACATATTTCCCGATTATCATGTTTCCACCAAACTTTCAAAAGTTCTTAAAGTTCATGTAGAATGCACGGTCGTGCTGGATGTCCCAAAACAAAACAGGAGATTATTCCTTCACTGGTGTGTCTACGTTTATAAGTCACATACATCGCACATCCTCGAACGGTCGGTTTGCTATCGAAATGAACTCTGGGTGCACAACGATATATCGACTTGTACCAAGCTTTTGTCCCTGGACCATACCAAAGTGCACTCTGAAGTATTTTTCTCGTTCAGCAGCGGCACGAAATGTTTATGACATAAGGGAGATAACTCATTGCACAAGGCCAATGATTTCTCATGTATGGGTCCGAGTAGTTCTAGATTTTGAAAAATCAGGAAAATAATATAATTTAGATAAGCTGTCAAATTATTTATAATGATTTAGTTCTATGATTTTAAATCATAATAAAGCTCTGTCATGTTGATCTACTGCCCAACATGATTCAGAGGATGTTTCCCAATAATCATATTTCATCTGTATTTGTGTATCCAAATGAATATCAATAATGCCCACGTCTACTTTATGTTATCTAAACGATTCCTATTGGCGACGTGATTCATATGAAGTCAAGCCAATGTGTTGGGCGCAAAAAGCTTCTGATTGGACCAGACAACAATTGGTTCAATGATGTTGTGATCCATTTTACTAAGCAGAGGATCCTTTCATTTCATCAAGATATCTGAATCCATTGAATACATTTTATGCTAGGTAAATAGTCTCTTGGTGTAGTATGCCTGCTTATATCTAGTTCAACTTCAATAAATGTGTTGGGACCCTATCTCTGGTGCAAGTCGCCCTTAAACTATACCACCGCTACCTATGATGTTCACAGAGGATGACTGGTGGATGAAGCGATGAATCTACATTAGGGGGGGTGCATGAGTGAGTGACTTGAGTTTTACGCCTCATGAACAGTAGTCTTCTTCTATTACGGCGTCGACTGAGGAATGAACGTTTATATGCTACTTACATACACGGAAAGTTCTTCCATCTGAATTTGGCAACAACGAATCCTCTCTTTTGAAATACCTATGGCCAGTTAAATAGAACAACTAAAACAGTCCTTTCAAAAAGATTCATGATTTCGACCTTGTAAGGGAATCATTAAAATATATGATTGGGCAAAGATGGTGATACTAAACAACAAACATATAAAACCTTAATAGTAAGAAGTAAGAATATACTCTGGAACGTTGTGTTGTGATGAAGGAATAAAAATATTCTCCGAAACGTAGTCTTCTCATAAACGTCCTGTTCGGATGAAGGAATATATTCTCTGATGGATGGATGTTCTGATGGATGAGTAAGAATAATATTCGTGTTCTTCATGCTATATAAGTTTACATCTGTAGTGTGTATCACGTCTAAATGTCATTCAAAGACTTCACCTTTTCAAATATTTGGAACTTTTACCATGACGTCTTGTCTTGGCGACGACGTGTACAATCAGAATTACACGTGTTCTTCGACAGGGGAGACATTGGCCCTGAACAGTATCTTCACTGACCAGAAATACCGCCAGTTTGACGTTAATCATTGCATTCAGGCCTTAGAGGAACCTACACGCATCAATTCCCAAGACGTATGCAACATTTTCATGTGATTGTTGTATAGATCCCAGTGACTTCCACGGGTCATAGATACACATTACTTTAACAAAGTAATCTGCGAAAATCACAAGGATCGATAAACTTTCACATTACACTTGGACTTTGCGGAATATATCAAATGATACATTCCATGTTCAGCTTTTGCTCCAGACAATGAATTACTCCCAGGGGAGTCTTGGTTAGAATGCGGCCCAAGCAGCCAGGGCTGGTCAAAAGAGTCGGGACTAAATCTTTAAAGATATTGTTTCAGCCATGCTAAACTCCCATAGAGTAGGGCATCATTTTTTGTTGTGTGTTTCACGTAGCCACCAAATTCTGAACATGGATCGGTCGGTCGGGGAAAAATATATTAAAATGTATCACTTGTTTTATTTCTAAAAAATATTAAATCCTGAGAAAACTAGAACTTTGGAATTTTTTAATATTTTTTTTTTTTTCAATTTTGTATATCAAAAGAAATAATTGTATCTAATTATCTGCTCTGAAAGCATAGAGATACAGGCTATTATTTTTTCTATTCAAGTCTAAAACTGTGATGATCCAAAAGATCATCAATTATACTTTTAATAAGTACCGGTCTTGATCGAAAAGAACTAGATGAGTAAAACATTTGCTTGTGTAATATAATATATTAATTTTTATTATAAACACCAAAATATATGAGGAAAGATGCACGTCTGCATTCTATTCCTATGATTTATTATGTATTGAAAGTATTTGAATCTTGATCTCATATTTATTCAAAAAAGCCTAAAACAATACCTTTGGCAATTATTTAAAGAATATCTACTGCCAAAGTTTGGTCACGTGACCATACACATTTTGTAAACATTTGACATTTTACGGAAAACGTTATCTTAATAATGAAAATAAATGGTGCTTCAATCTTTGATAATATGAGGCGACCGAGGATCGAACAACCGACCTTTAGATATCTAAAGTTAAGGACAATTTCCAGGACAAGAGCGGTGGAGTAACCTAGGGATTACATGTACAGTGTTCGCTCGTCATGCCGACGGTCCGGGTTCGATCCCCCACATGAGGAATGTGTGAAGCCCTTTTTTGGCCTCCCAGACATGATGTTGCTATAATATTTCTAAATGAGGCATAAAACCCAACTCACTCACTCACTCACTCATTCACTCACATCAGGACAGAGCTTAAATATTCAACGCTCATAAATGCGTCACACCAAAACAAACCAAGCGCTTGTGTATTCAAGCACAGATTTAAACTTGCCATTCGAGTCAAATGGTTAAACGTGTTCAAGATGATCCGCAGACTCATGAATACAGGGAATTGTGACAGAGCTTCGGTAACACTCATTATAATGGATACGGTGATGACAACTTAGAAACAGAGATGGATCTTGGAATTCAAACGAATGCCACTCCGCAGATCGATAATTTCCTAGTTCAATATTATGATATATGACGAGTGCACGTAATTACGATTTATTTAGAATAATTATTCAAAATATGACGCATCATGTCAATGTGGCCATGGATGTGAGAATGTTGTTTATTACTTCCTTGAATATCCATTGTATGTTATATAAAGACATAAACTGTTACAATCTTTAGAAAGTATTGTTAAAATCAGAACACTGATTGGTATTAATCTGATCTTACATGGCAATGCAGGTGTCTCATTTACTGCAAATCAGAAATGTTTTCAAATATGTACATATCTATATCTCTCCAACAAAACGTTTTCTCACTTAACTTCTGTTGTACATATGCTATTATTGGGAGGGGGCTTTTCTATCAATAAACTCAATCAAACCTCTCAGTGACAAACCTGTTTTTATATTCGATAGTAATTGATAGTAAAATCAATTTTGAGAAGAGAAATCATTTATCATTTAATCACAACAAAGTTCTTTTTACCCACAATCAAACCTGTTTCACGCTCACCCTGCTCTACTCACAAGACAGTGGACTGTTCCATTATACCCGTAGGTGTTACCCTAATTAACCTTCTAGTTCAGTGTCTGTCAATTGGGTGTCTGTCAAATGGGAGATAACCAATACAGCGATTGCTGATAATTGCATCCCGGGCAACACCACTCCAGAGAATAAGCTGTCCCTCAGAAATTATCTTACTTTTGATTATTTGCACTAAAGTGCAGTCTACTTAACATTTAATCTTCATTCGAACTCTTAAAATATTAGATTTTCTTTCAATCTAGCTTAATACGGAAATGTAACCAATATTAGTTTTCGATAATTGAAATGCTATCGCATTTATCATCGCCGGGGATGTGACGGATCTGCCTCGTCAGCACAAAAAAATACAAATGTAATCTCTACCGCGTTCTTATAGAAAGAAGACTATCTCAAAAGCACGAGTCAGGGATCAAGTTATCCGAGGTAATCTTCCTTGTACTTTACGAACTCACTTCAATGCTTTTTAGCTTATGGTGGTATAAGCGTAAAAAAGCGTAACATGCGTTGTTTAAGTCCGTTTAGTTCACGCAAAGAGAATTCCTGTACATATAAGTGTCAACAGTAATAACTTCACAGACTGTATATTTAATCAACACAAACACCGAGGACAACCACTGAGTGAGTTTGGTTTTAAGCCGCTTTTAGCAATACTCCAGCAATATCACTACGGGGGACACAGGAAATGGGCTTTACACATTGTACCCATGTCTGGAATCGAACCGGGGTCTTCAGCGTGACGAGCGAACGCTTTAATCACTAGGCTACCCCACCCCACACGAAACCAGTGATTTAGTTCAGCGCATTGACTTAGTTCAACAACAAAACAACACAAGCCCCGTCCATTCGAATATCTCTATGGGAATAAATTTGAAGTCAAAACAGACAACAACCCTTTAACGTACGTCCTCACAACTGCGAAACTTGGTGCTACAGGTCATCGGTGGCTGGTGGCTCTATCAGCGCATGACTTCAGGATTACATATCGTCAGGGAACAAGAAACCAAGATGCTGATGGTTTGTCTCGACGGTCTGACTATCAGGAAGCATCCAGGAACGTTGATATCCCGAGCATCAAGGCCATTTGTCATGTGCACACCACAACCTGCAACAAAGCAGAGAGTCTATCTTTTGATGAGAATGCAGTTGTACCCAAAGAACCATCAATACCTTTGTCAGCTAACATCAACAGTTGGAAAAAGGAGCAATCCATTGACCAAACCATCTCCAGAGTTGTACAACTATTCATGAAAGGTCACAAGCTTACTTCAAGGTTGAGATAACTCAGTTGGAAAGCTTCTTCTGGAATTGGACATGTTGACTATGAATGATGGAGTTCTCTATCGACGTGTGAAGGTCAAGGATGAAGTTCTTAATCAGGTCATTCTTCCAAGATATCAAAGGGAAACGGTTCTCAAGGCAATTCATGACAACTCAGGACATCAAAGTGGAGATCGTACTCTTGACTTAATCCGCAACAGGTTTTACTGGCCTGGAATGAACGAGGATGTGGACAGATCCGTCAGGAAATGTGGAAAGTGTATCAGAAAGAAAACACCAACTTCACGACGATCTGCTGAACTAGTGAACATTCAATCAACGGAACTTGTTTGCATGGACTACTTGCAACTTGAGGAGTCGAAAGGAGGTTTTGGAAATATTTGGTCATCACTGATCATTTGACACGATGCGCCATTGCCATTCCTACTAAGAACCAATCCGCCAAGACAACAGTGAGAGTTCTCTTTGATAATTTCCTATTTCATTACGGATTACCTGCCAAACTACACAGCGATCAAGGTAGAAACTTCGTAGGCAACATTATCAAGGAGCTTTGCCATATTACCGGAATACAGAAAACTCCCCAAGGTAATGGAATGTGTGAGCGATTCAATCAGACACTTCTCAACATGCTTGGAACTCTCGGGGATGACAGGAAGGCTTATTGGAAGAGTTATGTATCTCCACTGGTGCATGCCTACAATGCCACGAAACATGACAGCACAGGATTTTCACCCTTCTACCTGATGTTTGGTCGACATCCACGACTGCCAGTTGATGCATTCCTGGGAATAGACAACACTCATGGTGATCACACTAAAACGGAGTATGTGAATAATCTGAGGAAACGATTGAACTTTGCTTATGAAAGTGCGTCAAGGGAAGCCCATAAGGCAGGACGACGACACAAGCAGAGATATGACACAAAGGTGCGCGCCTCAACTCTTCAACGTGGTGACCGAGTTCTCATTCGGTTAGTAGGACTCACTGGAAAACACAAGCTTGCAAACAAGTGGGACGGGAAGTATTCACTGTAGTGAATCAACCGAATGAAGAGATCCCAGTTTTCACTGTGCAGCAGAAAGATGGCAAAGGTTCTAAGAAGACTTTGCACCGGAATATGCTTCTTTCTATTGTGTCTGTTCCAGTTCAACCAGTAGCGCCACAGACGAACAAAAGAACAGGAACCAAAAGTCAGTTTCCTTAAAAGTCAAAGAATTCCAAGAACAGAACGATTCAGATGAAGAAAGTGCTTGTGACATGATGGTGATGCTTCCAGGAGCTCCTATAACAAAGGCATCCACAGTACACGCGACCGATGCATTTGAAGCGCAAGATGTAACAGAAACCGGAGATTCTCCGTTGGAAACAGTTGGAACTGTATATGCATTTCGAGATTCATCTCCAGCATTTACCGAATCACCTGGAACATCCCGCACTGCAGCAATCCTATCAACCCCTGTTGAACAGTCATCTGCTTCAGCTGAACAAGGGCGCAACACAGCTTCTGCTTCTGATGCCGTTGTTGAAGACACAGTTACTTCTCAGCCGTTGCCGAGTTCTGATATGGGAGGCCTACCCGTACCAGAGTTAAGGAGTTGCGATTGGGTCACTACTTTTGTCTTCAGGCTTTTCCGCCTTTAGTTTGTCCTGTTGCATCGTCTGCAGAAGATGTTAATTTGGTTGATGCTTTTCGAGCGGCTGCTGGTATGTCGAAATTTTGAAGTTTGTATAAGTTGTCATTTTGTGCGCTCAAGGTGTAATTAGTTGTATAAGTTTGTGTTTTGTTCATTTTAATGTGTTGCTGCATTTAAATGTTGAGGACAACATTTCTCAAAGGAGGGAGGATGTCGCCGGATGTATTTCCCCATACATTTGCGTATCTCTTACTTTATTCCTCTGCTCATTTACGAGCAGAGAGGAATAAAGTAAGAGATACGCAAATGTATGGGGAAATACATCCGGCGACATACCAGAGACAATCTCCAGCTAGCTAGCAAAATAAAGGAGCTAGGTCTACCGGAATTATAGCAAGATGTATGTGGTACCGTTGGAAAGCTTGGAATATTTAATTTTCCAAAACCAATGATTGCCAGACTATGAAGTGTCAGGAATGTGTCATTTTGAGGCGTTTCCATGGTAACCATGCTATTTTTCAGAGAACAAGACTGCTATGTATACAGGAATATATCTTCACTATGAATAGTGATTTTATCATTTTGAAAATGCATGAAAGTACAATATAAGTTATATCGAAATGCTCGATGATTTGATTAATTGCATATCATCGACGACGTTGCTTGTGATATCAATCACTGGATTGTCTTCTCCAGGCTGTGGTATTCACAGGCTGTCTTCATATATATATAGCTGCAACCCGTGAAGATCCGGGTTAGAGTTGGTCTTCAGTAACCCATACTTTCGGAAGAGGCGATTAACGGGATTGGGTGATCAGGCTCGCTGACTTGGTTGACACATGTCATCGTATCCCAATTGCGTAGATCGATGCTCATGCTGTTAGTCACTGGATTGTCTGGTCCAGACTCGAGTATTTGCAGACCGCCGCCATATAGCTGGAATATGTTTTAGTACGGCGTAAAACTAAACTAACTCACTCATATAGCTGCAGTATTACTGATTGCGTTGTTAAACCATGTCATCGAAAAAGAAGTTCAAAAAAAAGTGAATTGTCCACCAGTAGTACTGAAGTTTGTACATTATCAAGTCTATAATAGTGATGGAGGCCATCGGGGTTAACCACATAACGGGCAGGTTCACGAATGTCCCCAACCTTTTCTATGCATTCCACAGAGAAATAAATACATAAGACGAAATCACAACACAATATTATGAAGAGATAAAACTAGGACAAAACGGGATTATGAAGAGTGAGTGAGTTTTAACGGCATTAAACATAATGGTCACAGCGTGTCAGATTGATGTGGTAGGCCAGCCCGAAAGATGCAGACTCAAACCTGTGTTGAAACCCACGAGCACGGATTTTGTTCTGACTAAACCTGACTAACCCTACGCAACTCTGAACAGACAAGCACAGACAACAAGGCCACCGGTTCAACCAGCATATGAAGAGAAGTTATATGACAATACCACGTGCCAGACTTCAGTGTAAGTTATTTTGCTAACACAGAGAATGCTACAGTCGAGCCACTTAGTGTAAGTAATATGCCTTAGGTCTGAGCATGATAAATCATACCAAAATTGAATATAATACCATGGTTTTTTTAAATCAAAATGGCTGCAAAATGCCCTGATTGTAAATGTCTATATCCTTTCGTTATGTTTGTTTTATGTAGTTTTTTTTGACAAATTGCCTCAGAGTCTTCCTAACCGACAAACTAAAATCGTGTATATTTGACCGTAGGGTTGGCATTTAGAAGTGATACACATAAAGTGGATAGTTTTATGGACGTCAGCATCTGTAACAAAAGGAACACAACATTTCAGAATATTTATTTTTTGCCCACTCATCAGGAGGAACATATCCCGTGTTCCTCGTTTTCCAAAAGCTGATTTCCATTATGTTTTTCTCCTTTATGCAGATCACTTCTAAATGTCACTCAACGATTTATAAATGTCATGTTGTCCGTTGTACAAAAGCGGCAGTATGACCATGGAGGACTTCTTTGTTTTAATGAGACTAAAGTCAGCGAGAGTCTGTGACATAAACAATCAGAAATGTCACCACTGCGGTCGGAAATCCGATAAAACTGGATTTAGATTTGACAAAAGAAATATACTTCTTTAAGACTCTTTTAAATCTCCTTTTTTGCAATTAATGATGATACTTCTTCGTAAACAGCGTCGAGTCTTGTTTTTCTACCCTACACAAAAGGCTTTGTTCTGTTGAATGACGTCAGAGTAAAGACGCATCGACAGCCTGTGTGTGTGCAGTTATTTCTTAACGAAAGTAATTTCAAACAGCAGATCTTCCATTTCAACAGATATTGACGTTTGAGAACTGCTCTTGTAAAGTAGGTTAGAACTGGTCTTCAGCAACCCATGCGTGTCGTAAGAGGCGACTAACGGGATCGGGTGGTCGGACTCGCTAACTTGGTTGACACATGTCATCGTATCCCAATTGCATAGATCGATGCTTATTCTGCTGATCACTGGACTGTCTGGTCCAGATTCGATTATTTACAGACCGGCGCCATATAGCGTTAAACAACAAACCAACCAACCAACCAAATGAATGGATGATCTCCTGGCGATATGCCTCCTTACGACGTATCCTTACTCAGCAACGGCCGTCGGTAAACTGCTGGAAATTACGACTTTTCCAGACCAATGAACCATACGCATGTCTTCAAGTTTAATGATGTAGAAAAGCCTGAAGTGAGGGAGGTCTCAGACGTTTACCACTAAGTGCTGAAACCCACAAGTGGTAAACGTGTAATGTACTGAGTGAGTGAGTTACTGAAGATCAATTCTAACCTGGATCTTCACGGGTTGTAATGTACTCACAAACCCAGAAACATAAACGAGGCGATCCTGGATTCAAACCCACATTCTTTGAATTATGGCTTGTCCAAGAGGGCCAGTCTGCACAGCCTGTGCTACATCCCTATGTAAGGTGGATAAATGGATCGGGTGGTCAGGCTCTGGAACTCTGGTTCATTGCATGTCCTCAGACTCATTGATCTGGGACAGTTCTCAGCTTATCACTCACTGGATTATCTGGTCCAGACTCAAGTATTTACCGACTAGCATGTAGAAAGCATAAAGGTCCACACAAATCTATATATACACTCTGGTTTGGCCAAGAATCACCACCATTCTGACGGCATGTTTCACCATGCACTGCCTGCGTTTTTGTACGTTGTTTATAATATTATTTCATTCACTGTGTTATACGGCTCATTTACGGCCATTTCAAGCCGGACTGAATATCGCTGAGTTTGGCTTTAAATATCAACGCCAAACAACCATGAGAACTATGAGACATCACTCCAAGACATCACCAGAGGTTAGTCAAGTAGCAATATTCTGTTCAGGTTATTTCCAGAGTTGTTTTCCTTATTGTATTACCGTATCATGTACGGTGGCTTCATCAACGCATTCCACCATTAGTGCCATCTATGTGAGGTTGATCTCCAGGGAGAGGATGTCGGGGCCTTTAAAACTGTATTTACTTTTACCCAAGTGGCTTCTATTTTGGGAGGATGGATCCAGTTGTCATTATTTTCTTGAAGTCATCGTTAAATTCTGCCAATCATTGCCCCATCTTCTTTCAGAATCTAATCTGAGACGAATTTCTTACCCTGTATCTGTTTTGGGTCGTAGTATATATGAATTCATCAACCAGAGCCAATCATCTCCAGTTCAGGTGACATATTATTTCCTTCAAGACAACATTTTTGGAAGTGTAAAATAAACAACACAATCACTCAAGTGACATCTTGTTCAAAATGGTAGAAAATTCCAATGTGGTAACTTTCGATATTTACACATGAACTGAAGCCCATTTCTGGTGTCCCCCGCCGTGATATTGCTGGAATATTGCTAAAAGCAGCGTAAAAACCAAACTGTCACAGGGATAAAATACTGTTGAGTGACATGTTTGTTGAGATGCTCTTCAGTCATCACTTTGAAGTTGAATACAATAATTATTCAAATTACATCACGCACATTTTAAAACACTTCAAACAGTTTTAATTCAGCAGGGAATTCAGTTCTGTGAATCGTCTGCAGTCACATGAACAAAGGGCAATTACTGGAGGCGACATCTCAAAATGTCATTTATTTTGCTCCGTCTTAAAATTCACTAAAGTACATTCACGGGAAAATGTTTATGATCAGTTGACATTTAAACATTGGATGTCTACAGGGAGAATCCCAGCACATAAAAAGCCCATTATGATCTCAGGTATCTGTGATATTTGGAATAATCATGCTCAACGATCACCAATAATCAGATCAGTATGTATTACAAACTTCACGTGGATATGGAAGCAAACTATATTTGAGAGAGTATCACATTTAGAGGTACAATAAACTGACCACAAGACAAGAGGGAGGACTTCACGTGTCCAGTAGTCAACTTTCCCTTTACGTAGCTATATTCCAACAACTCCAGCCCCTGGTGTCTACATTTTAGGTTCAACTGAACATGTTTTTGACGAATATTTCAAAGAACTTCATTGCTTGAAACTAAATTCTTTCATCAATGTCATCAAGACACGATCGATCACCACTTGTGACCGGGTGTAAAAGCCTTGGAGCTAACATTACTTGCAGGCTCTTTCAGTGCTGTCACAACCCCTAGTGTGCAGTACACAACATGTGCACTTAAAAGAACCCACTCATCCGATGGTAGGTGACCAAATGGTGGACACACGAACACGTGCAGACACCTAGTTGCGGGTAGAGTAACGTGCTGTATCACTGGACAAAATACTGTGACTATGTGTCCCAGTTCACCCAGCTGTGAATGGGTACCTTATGAGGATGAGGCTGTGAAATAACTCGCTGCGCTTAACAGGTTGCATGAGTTGAATACTCCCCAGGGAGTTGAGCTGGTTACAAGAATGCCAGAAAAGAGACATCCGTTGATCAAGGGAACACTCCAGCACCTTGGACATGTACTAGGTTCGTGGATATGTTCGCTCTATAAATATGCTATAATAACGCATCGTGACTTTAAGCCAAAGGTATTAAATCGATGACATCAAGAAATTAAATATTTACCCAGCTTAATTCATAACGGATTAAAGAAAACAACAATCGTACTTCCTGATTACTTCACAGACAGAAATTGAAGCTTTGTTGTAACTGATGCCCATGGCCAGTGGATCTGCGGGGATCTGCCATTGCTTGTCTTTAATTCAAATAGCACGCGATTGATCATTCCCTGAGACAAGAAGAAACACGCTAGCATGCTGATTCTGATGTTCTTATGCTGTGTCATCATTTTTTTATCCGTGGAAGTTACAGGTTCATATTAATCCCTCCCAGTGAACAAAAGCACGATGAAACGGGGTTTTAGCCGTTTCTTTCTTAAAACCCACATGGAATATTCTATCACGGAACAAAAGATGTGGCAATCATGAACAGTGATCATCTACAAAAATGTCGACCATTGTTGCCGTAATTTGTGGAAGATGTAACGAAATGTTGGTGACACGGGGCGGTACTTGATAGGGAGGATTCGTGGAACTCTGGGGTTTCTTTGATGGGCATTTTAGAAGTTGAGTTGATGAAGAATAATGACAATTATTATGGATATACAACCTCTTTTATTCTGTGAAGGCGACGTTTCGACATATATTCTAATGTCGTTGTCAAGCTGCTTGACAACGACATTAGAATCTATGTCGAAACGTCGCCTCCACAGAATAAAAGAAGTTGTATATCCATAATAATTGTCATTATCCTTCTTCAACTCTGGGATTGTCAATCTGTAGTTTTAAAAAAGCAACTTTCAAATAACCTTTGTAACTAAAATGTACAGCTTGTATCGAACACTCGACATTTTTATTTCACAGTCGGGGATTTGTGGAGGTGATCTATGACGCTTAATATTTACATTCATTTTCATTGTTTGATCCGAAGACTTCATTTTGAGAATAAAGATAGCCCCTGGTCTCACACTGTGTTTCGATTCGCATCACAATTTATGAGGGTTCTGATGATTACTGAGTAAAACCGATTTCAGGTGTCCCCTGTCGTGATGTTGCTGAAATATTGCTGATAAATTCATATTCCTTTTTCTCTTTCCCTCACTCCTTCACTCACGAAAGATGTATATACGTAAGATGTGTTAGTGTTCTCTGTGATAATGTCGGGAATAGCAACCTATTTACTTCATGATGATGGCAGTCCTAGATAATGTGAAGTATTCAATAGCTATTAGTTAGTTTTAAAAACACGACATGTCAACAGAATTTCCCAAGCGTGTTTTGAAAAGTTCTGAAAATAGTACCTAAATTTGGCGTATAAGGTGGCGTGCTTTAGAATATCATTGAGTTTCTGGAATCTGGTGTTCGAATCCAAAACCCGAGTGTTACCTTTGTGTTGTCAGGTTTGAATCTGCGAACACATTTTACGTCATGAATTATTTGTTTCAAGGCTATCCACAACATTGTAAGAAGAAATCATCAGTAACATTAAATCGCGCACCAGACATAATGGATCGTTTACAAAATGGCCGACGCGTTTGCTGCTTTGGTGAACGCACTTACCAGGCTAGAAACAACATCAGGGCGAATCTAGGATTCGAACACACTTCGGTTTCCATAAGCAAGATACAACTGACCTGCTGTGCTGATTTTCAGTGATCCTTTCATACATTTGTAAATGATTTTGCGGTTGACATTTTACCCCTAATGTATCCCATTACCACAGGTATTCGAGATTGTTTTTCAACTTTCACTACATGTTCCCGTGTTTGTTTCTTTGTTTGTTTGTGTATGTTTGTGTTGGATTAATTATACGAACAATTCACTTGCCTTTGCATGTGTTTGTTACAGGTGCCACTGGTGGGGTAACATACGCTTACCTTTTCTTGGTACCATAGTTTGATACTGATTCACAAATACGTGTTTCTGGTGCTTTCAGGATAGTACGGTGGATACTTGTGTGGAGGTGCTTTCTTATGATCCTGGACAACATATTGTCGCTTTCAGTTTTCTGCATTACCAGCATATATTCCCCTTGTTGTGATCCAAAACAGTTCAGTCTTTCTAACATAACTATTTCTGCAGGGCATGTATAAGTGCGGACTTGTAAGTGGCGTTTAAATTGGGTGATTGAAATGTCCTGAGAGATTACAGAACATACAGGCCGAATGATCAAGTCAGCCAGATTCAGTTCTCTTGGTAGAAAGTGAACCTGGCTGGTGTTAAAAACGAGGAGCGTGATCTGTCGAATGCTTGCTTCCAACCAATGTGTTTTGTACTGGGGTGTTGTAAATAAGGAAAGTAATGAGACAACAGGGTATTGAGGATTTGCGGAACGTTACATGTCCGCTGATGGACATCACCATCACGTTCTATTGTTCTGTTGTTTTAGAGGCAAATTGGGTCTGGTTTCTTGCAATGACGCCATATAATTCGTTCCTTAAAAGCAGTCTCACCTAAACTGACACTTTAAAATCTAGGGACAGCTAAAACAATTTACCAGCACTGCCAAACAGCGGATCGATGACTACTTTGAATAAAGTGCTGCATGCTGTTTATTTTCCAAGAAAAACTTGCAGGTTGTTTCGTCTGTATATTCAGGAAAACAATGCTTTCATTGATCAATGGAGTGGCCCAGTTCAAGATTGCGCTGCCTTATATCCCTTAGACATCAGAAACCAGTGATCGATGGTTCGAATCCAAGTTCGCACTGATTATGTTTCTTGGGTTGCCAGCGTCTTCGACAGGCTGGTGGTTTTAACCAAAGAGCAAAACTTGCACCCTCACAACGACATGGTAGAGAGTGTTCGGTAGAACGATTGGGGGTCATTGCACTCAGTAGCCATGTGACAGTCCGTTCCACTGATATATCTACCAGGACTGGAGATACAAGAGGCCACCGAGACCGCCTTGCCTCTTTCATATCCAGATAGGGGCGGTAGGGTAGCCTAGTGGTTAAAGCGTTTGCTAGTCACGCTGAAGCCCAGGGCTCGATTCCCCATGATTTGCAATTTTCGCAGAGATTACTTATAAATAAAGAAAGGATATCAAATCCTATATTTTTCATCATAATATTAACAAGAGGCTAGTCCAATCCAGACGCGACGTGGTAAAAAAAATGAAATGTTGTTGAACAAATTGAGCAAGAGAAAATAGTTCATGCTTCCTAAACAAATCGATGGTGATGTACATGTACCGCTGTGTCGAAGCTCAATGTTCGTACAGAAACACTTCGAGTAATCCGAGGTTCGACACAACCCCAAAATATTAACTGAATTATAGGGACCGAGCTTTCACTTCGAGACAACGTTGGACTCTAAATGATATGGGTATTGTATTTGGGTTTGGTGGTCTTAGGACCGTTTCGATTAGTTTTAAGGAACAGGTTTTGAGTGAAGGGTTTCGTGCATGTATACTTGTAATTATCAATGACAATATAGAAAGATCGGGTTGGTTTTCCAAAGAGATTATAAAAACATATCAAAGCTAACAATCTATAGACAGTTGTCATAATACAACTGACTCCCCGAACTATTTGCACTGCATTCTAATAGTCCAGTGTATGAACCCCTGTGACATAATAACACCAAGTTACGAAATAACACGGTCATGAAATTGATGTATCGCCGTTGTGCAATTTTCTATAAAGTATATGTGTACTTGATGTTTAGAGTTATTTGATGAATGTTCAGTTTGCATGTTGTGGTCTGTTGCTGCACAATACTGCCCGTGTTATTTGCCAGTAATTGTGTTGTGTTTGTGAATGGTCGATGCCTGCTTCCCCTTCCTTACCAGGAAATTAGCTCGTCGACTAAACTTCATTATACATAAATACCTCTATATCTATATCTGTCCATTCGTTAATGCCGAATGTACATAAAGTTCCTGCCAAAAGCTTACTCTACTCGGCACAATATGATCAAATTTCAAGCTCTAACGGTGTACTAAACTTGGTCCCATGAAAGAATTAAGTAAATATTGTAGCATTTTGATGAAATGTGTTAAATCCTCCTGCAAACCCTCCCCGCCATCATGTGAAAACTGTTTTCTGTAATGTTTCTTTGTACCTCACATGCCGAGTATATCGGCCTGAGCGATAAACGTTTCTGTTTTGTACTGTACTGTACTGTACTGTACTGTACTGTACTGTACTGTACTGCACTGTACTGTACTGTACTGTTCTGTTCTTGGGTACAATATAATGTGTGAAGCCAATTTCTGGTGTCCCCCGTCGTGATATTGCTGGAATATTGCTAAAAGCGGCGTAAAACCCATCTCACTCACTCACTCTGTTCTGTTCTGGTGCAGCAAGACGGTAGTTCAATGCTAGACTCCGTCCAGCTCCCTTCCACGTCTATTCCCATCATCAGTCAGTGCCAACTATCCCATTGCTCTCCCTTTGTCCACTACCAATCAATGTTTATTACTTATCAGTAATTTTTACACCTGGACAAACCAGCGCCAATTACCTGATGTGGTCCCTAGTAAAGTGTCCACCTCTGGTAATATTTTATCACTGTCAAAGGATTAATTAATCAAGTATCAAATTAGAAACTGACACATCATTTTAACCAATCAGAATCTAGTTTCCTGCAAAGAAACGTCCCTGTAAAACGCAATACCTTGAATATCTTCCCTTCGGCCCGGATTGGATGGCGTAGTCAAGGGTTCGGGTCGATTTCCGACACCGTCACACTATGTGAACCTTATTTTTTAGCTCCTTGCAGTGATGATGCGAGTATGTTACCAGAGCAAAGGCGAACAACGATCACTCAAATCATTTCAACCTATGTCCTCCTGGGTCACAGAAATAAATAAAAATATCCTTCAAAAGATTGTTTCATTTTCTCTAATTTCTAGCAGAATTGCATTAAACAATCTAATTTTCAATAAATCCTGCTTTCCGATGCATTCAAAAGAAATCAATCAAGTTAGGGATATTTAAGCTCTACAGCACGACCGACTAAGCCGGGTCGCACAGCAGTTGTATCTAAAAGAGGCTGTAGGGAGCCTGCTGAAACAAGATCAAAGCAAGCAATTCACATCGGTAATGGTGTTGAAAGAAAACGATGACGTTCTAATTGATTGTGAGAGAAGACATTGTGACGCTAAACTCAAAGATATGGGAACTGTGCATAATTAGTTTAAAAAGCAACAAATATAAAATACATCAGTACCTTATTCGTTATTGCTTGTGCTCCAGTTAATAATGTAACTGGGTTAACAGGAGTTTCGTTTCATGTCGCATTAAATGTTGATATAGTCTCTGAATCTACAAACGTCAGCATATTTATTTTCTTAATGAAAGATTAATTGCAACTGTTCATTAAGCGACTATGTTCCTTAGGTGTCGTTAATGTTTGCTTATTTGTATGTATGTATGTATGTATGTATGTATGTATGTATGTATGTATGTATGTATGTATGTATGTATGTATGTATGTATGTATGTATGTGTATGTATGTATGTATGTGTGTGTGTATGTATGTATGTATGTTTGTATGTTTGTATGTTTGTATGTTTGTTTGTTTGTTTTACGCCGCACAGCAATATTCCAGCTATATGGCGGCGGTCTGACCACCCGATCCCGCTGGTCGCTTCTTACGACAAGCAGGGGTTACTGAAGATAAATTCTAAACCGGATCATCATGGGTGGTTAATGATGGCAGTGATCAAGTAAAATATCGCAAAAACTGTATGAAGTTGTAATGAAGCCAAGCTAAAGATGGCAGTGTGTGTTGCAGATGGGTGATCATGTGGAAGTCGTGTGGCTGTGGAATAAGGCCTAAATGTGGCGTCTAAAAACACACACACATAAGCACACGCACGCACGCGTGCACTGACGCCAACGCCTATTCTACTGAACACAACACCAGGCCTACCAAAGAAAACTTTCCCACTGTGCAGAAAAACGCAGAAAAGCCCACATTAATCGTGGAAATAGCAACATAAATACATTACATCGCTCCTGAAACAGTAAAAACGGCAACGAAAAACTATGAAACTGCAACATTTTTATATCAGCGAACTTTGACCTCTACTGCGCATGCGCATTACGATCCGGGCTTCTTTCCAATTTCCGAGCAACCGTGAATCGCCTCGCATAGAAAAAGTATTAAATATGTCGAAATAATTGCTGTCAATCGTTTCATACGAATGGAAAGTAAACTAAACAAGTGTGCACACAAGTATCATGATGATAAATGCCAAATAACACAACAGAAATACTTAAAAAGGAATGTAACTTTTGTCCAAACTGGAAAATGTCAACATGTGGTCGTGACTTCCTCCTCCATGTGCGCATGCGCAAAATCGAAGTTACGGGCTCCTCATTTTATGATGCAGTGTTAGCGATTTAAAGTTGCCGTTTTCACTGTTTCAGTAGCAAGGTATTATGTTTATGTTGCTATTTTCACGATTAATGTGGGCTTTTCTGCGTTAAGTTCAGCATGAGATCTGTTCGAGTCGTAACTTATAACTCGTACTCTATCAGTTTCAGATAATTGAAATGTAATGGCATATATCATTCACCGTGATTTGATGGATCTGCCTTGTCAGCACCAGAAAATACCCAACAGAAACATATAATCTCAAACCTTTTTTAATAGAAAGAAAATAATCTCAAAAACACGAGCAGGGGATCAAGGTCACCGAGGTAATCGTCATTGTACTTTTGTGAACTGATCATTTTTGGCTTATAGTGGAATAAGCGTAAAATGTGTGTGCATGTGTTTAAGTCCGTATAGTTCACGCAATTTTGGCAAAGCGATAACCTTCCGCAGTCTCCATCACTGTTTCCGGATTCCAGCAAAACGTGTCTGTCCCTTGATAGACTTACGTATTAGGGCCTCTTATCTGCTGACACTTAGTTTATCTATTATGTTACTTCTTCTAATTCTTAATTCTGAAATCTGTTGTTTCAAAAATAATTGAATATTCATTGATCTTGCGTGGTTCCTTTCTGAATTTTGACAGGCCATCGTCATATAGCTAAGATGATTAAAACGGTATTAAACATGTGTCACAGTGTGTCAGTTTAATGCAGTAGGCAGCCCCGAAAGATGCAGTCTCAGACCTTCACTGCTGTGTTGAAACATGTATGTATGTATGTATGTATGTATGTATGTATGTTTGTGTGTGTGTGTGTGTGTGTATGTTTGTATGTTTGTATGTTTGTATGTTTGTTTGTTTGCTTTACGCCGCACAGCAATATTCCAGCAATATTCGGCGGCGGTCTGACCACCCGATCCCGTTAGTCGCCTCTTACGACAAGCAGGGGTTACTGAAGATCAATTCTAAACCGGATCATCATGGGTGGTTAATGATGGCAGTGATCAAGTAAAATATCGCAAAAACTGTATGAAGTTGTAATGAAGCCAAGCTAAAGATGGCAGTGTGTGTTGCGGATGGGTGATCATGTGGAAGTCGTGTGGCTGTGGAATAAGGCCTAAATGTGGCGTCTAGAAACACACACACATAAGCACACGCACGCACGCGTGCACTGACGCCAACGTCTATTCTACTGAACACCACACAACGCCTACCAGAGAAAACTTTCCCACTGTGCTGAAAAACGCAGAAAAGCCCACATTAATCGTGGAAATAGCAACATAAATACATTACATCGCTCCTGAAACAGTAAAAACGGCAATGAAAAACTAAAAAAAATTGCAACATTTTTATATCAGCGAACTTTGACCTCTACTGCGCATGCGCATTACGATCCAGGCTTCTTTCCAATTACCGAGCAACCGTGAATCGCCTCGCATAGAAAAAGTATTAAATATGTCGAAATAATTGCTGTCAATCGTTTCATACGAATGGAAAGTAAACTAAACAAGTGTGCACACAAGTATCATGATGATAAATGCCAAATAACACAACAGAAATACTTAAAAAGGAATGTAACTTTTGTCCAAACTGGAAAATGTCAACATGTGGTCGTGACTTCCTCCTCCATGTGCGCATGCGCAAAATCGAAGTTGCGGGCTCCTCGTTTTATGATGCAGTGTTAGCGATTTAAAGTTGCCGTTTTCACTGTTTCAGTAGCAAGGTATTATGTTTATGTTGCTATTTTCACGATTAATGTGGGCTTTTCTGCGTTAAGTTGAGCATGAGATCTGTTCAAGTCGTAACTTATAACTCGTACTCTCTATCAGTTTCAGATAATTGAAATGTAATGGCATATATCATTCACCGTGATTTGATGGATCTGCCTTGTCAGCACCAGGAAAATACCCAACAGAAACATATAATCTCAAACCTTTTTAATAGAAAGAAAATAATCTCAAAACACGAGCAGGGGATCAAGGTCACCGAGGTAATCGTCATTGTACTTTTGTGAACTGATCATTTTGGCTTATAGTGGAATAAGCGTAAAATGTGTGTGCATGTGTTTAAGTCCGTATAGTTCACGCAATTTTGGCAAATCGATAACCTTCCGCAGTCTCCATCACTGTTTCCGGATTCCAGCAAAACGTGTCTGTCCCTTGATAGACTTACGTATTAGGGCCTCTTATCTGCTGACACTTAGTTTATCTATTATATTACTTCTTCTAATTGTAAACTGAAATCTGTTGTTTCAAAAATAATTGAACATTCATTGATCTTGCGTGGTTCCTTTCTGAATTTTGACAGGCCATCGTCATATAGCTAAGATGATTAAAACGGTATTAAACATGTGTCACAGTGTGTCAGTTTAATGTGGTAGGCAAGCCCGAAAGATGCAGTCTCAGACCTTCACTGCTGTGTTGAAACGAGCACGGAGTTTCTGATGACTAACTTTACCGTGGCGGACCGGGATTCGATGTGTGTGTGGGACTTCATCCACAGTCTTCTTAACCGACAAACCCAAATCGTCTACACTTGACAGTAGGGTTGGCATTTAGAAGTGATACAAATAAAGTAGAAACTTTTATGGACGGCAGCGTCTGTAACAAGAGGAACACAACGTTTCAGAATATATTTTTTCTCACTCAACAGTAGGTGGAATATATCCCGTGTTCCTCGTTTTCCAGAAGCTGATTTCCATTACGTTTTTCTCCTTTATGCAGATCACTTCTAAATGTCACTCAACGATTTATAAATGTCATGCTGTCCGTTGTACAAAAGCGGCAGTATGACCATGGAGGACTTCTTTGTTTTAATGAGACTAAAGTCAGCGAAAGTCCGTGAACATAAACAATCAGAAATGTCACCACTGTGGCCGGAAATCCGATAAAACTGGATTTAGATTTGACAAAAGCAATATGTTTCCTTAACACTCTTTTAAATCTCCTTTTTTGTCAATTAATGATGATACTTCTTCGTAAACAGCGTCGAGTCTTGTTTTTCTATCATACAGCAAAGGCTTTGTTCTGTTGAATGACGTCAAAGTAAAGACGCATCGACAGCCTGTGTGTGTTCAAATATTTCTTACGAGCATCAAAACTTAACGAAACTAATTTCAAGCAGCAAATGTTCCATTTCAACAGATATTGACGTTTGAGAACTGCTCTTGTAAAGTACGCTTAAAGGATTGCTAAATATAGTTCAGACGTCTTGGTTTGTTGTTTGCGCCGTTCTCGGTAACACTTCGCATATGTGACTGCGATCTTTAAGTACTCGAGTCTATAGTGAGTAAGTCTAGTTCTACGCCGCACTCAGCAATATTCCTGCCATACGGCGACGGTCTGTAAATAATCGAGTCTGGACAAGACACCCTGTGATCAACAGAATGAGCATCAATCTACGCAATTGGGGTACAGTAACATGTGTCAACCAAGTCAGTGAACCTGACCACCCGATCCCTTTAGTCGCATCTTACGACAAGCATGGGTTAATGAAGACCAATTCTAAACCGGATCTTCGTGTTAGCCTCAACCATGGTCTTTTGGCGAATGGCGTGTGTAAAAAGCCTAGCGGTGCGGGTGATTTCTTAAGCTGACACTCTGTGAAGGAACTGAAAACTGTTTAAACCTTCAGGAGCTGAAACTGATTGACTCTTTACAGCTTTTTTCTGTCCCGCAAGGATAAAGAGACATGTGTCTAATTGAATTGTAAGAGCAATGACAATGTCATAAGAAAATAAATAACTTGTGGCGAGTTAGCGTTTTGACGAGCTGGCATTTGAACATGGAACTGAAGCTATTAAAGATGGTTCATTAGACCGTGTCACAATTCTCGTGAAATAAAAATAACCAACGTCTTCTTTCTATGGGATTTCAATGTCATTCACATGTCAAAATCTTTATGAGTATGTTATTAGGATCATATTAAATAATAAAAAAATCAATGTGTCAAACATGATTTGCCTTTCAACACCAAAATTGAAACAATTTCTGTTTTGCATTTTCAAGGACTTGAGAGTTTTCAGTTTCGACAACCATTCTTTCTCTTGAGCAGACCATGATTGTCATGCGTTAGAAATGTTCAGAAACCGAAATATCGAAATGTGTATTATAATACAAGAAAGTTTATAAAGTTGGCTTTTGAATCGGTTTTAAAGTATTCCTGTTATATTTTGGTGTGTCAGCCTAAAACAGGAAGACAACTCGAAGCAGACACAATATTAACAATGATGGAAAATATGGTCACCATGACAGCGCCACCAATCTTACTGTCACACAGTTTCAAATAATGATTGTTGTGATGGTATAAACCAACACTGATCTGCTCTTCCTGCGGTTCAATTGAATGTACAAGTGAAGATCCGGGTTAGAATTGATCTTTCACAACCCATGCGTGTCGTAAGAGGCGACTAACGGGATCGGGTAGTCAGACTCGCTAACTTGGTTGACACATGTCATCGTATCCCAATTGCATAGAACCGGACCGGCGCCATATAGCTGGAATATTGTCCAGCGTTAAACAACAAACCAACCAAATGAATGGATGATCTCCTGGTGATATGCCTCCTAACGACGTATCCTTACTCAGCAACGGCCGTCGGTAAACTGCTGGAAAATACGACTTTTCCAGACCAATGAACCATACGCATGTCTTCAAGTTTAATGAGGGAGAAAAGCCTGAAGTGAGGGAGGTGTCAGACGTTTACCACTAAGTGCTGAAACCCACAAGTGGTAAACGTGTAATGTACTGAGTGAGTGAGTTACTGAAGATCAATTCTAACCTGGATCTTCACGGGTTGTAATGTACTCACAAACCCAGAAACATAAACGAGACGATCCTGGATTCAAACCCACATTCTTTGAATTATGGCTTGTCCAAGAGGGCCAATCTGCACAGCCTGTGCTACATCCATATGTAAGGTGGATAAATGGATCGGGTGGTCAGGCTCTGGAACTCTGGTTCATTGCATGTCCTCAGACTTATTGCTCTGGGACAGTTCTCAGCTTATCACTCACTGGATTATCTGGTCCAGACTCAAATATTTACCGACTAGCATGTAGACGGCATAAAGGTCCACACAAACCTACCGATAATACACTCTGGTTTGGCCAAGAATCACCACCATTCTGACCGCATGTTTCACCATGCACTGCCTGCGTTTTTGTACGTTGTTTATAATATTATTTCATTCACTGTGTCATACGGCTCATTTACGGCCATTTCAAGCCGGACTGAATATCGCTGAGTGTGGCTTTAAATATCAACGCCAAACAACCATGAGAACGATGAGACATCACTCCAAGACATCACCAGAGGTTAGTCAAGTAGCAATATTCTGTTCAGGTTATTTCCAGACCTGTTTTCCTTATTGCATTACCTTATCATGTACGGTGGCTTCATCAACGCATCACATTCCACCATTAGTGCCATCTATGTGAGGTTGATCTCCAGGGAGAGGATGTCGGGGCCTGAAAGTAACCTTCCTTTAAAACTGTATTTACTTTTACCCAAGTGGCTTCTATTTTGGGAGGATGGATCCAGTTGTCATTATTTTCTTTAAGTCATCGTTAAATTCTGCCAATCATTGCCCGATCTTTCAGAATCTAATCTGGGACGAATTTCTTACCCTGTATCTGTTTGGGGTCGTGATATATATGAGTTGATCAAACCAGAGCCAATCATCTCCAGTTCAGCTGACATATTATTTTCTTCAAGACAACATTCCTGAAAGTGTAAAATAAACAACACAATCACTCAAGTGACATCTTGTTCAAAATGGTAGAAAATTCCAATGTGGTAACGTTCGATATTTACACTTTAACTGAAGCCCATTACTGGTGTCCCCTGCCGTGATATTGCTGGAATATTGCTAAAAGCGGCGTAAAACCAAACTCAGTCAGTACACTTGACCTGTAATGATTCTTAAACTGACTGGGCGATATGGAGTCACATCCACCGTTGAAAACGTCACTGTCACAGGGATAGAATATTGTTGAGTGACATGTTTGTGAAGATGCTCTTCAGCCATCACTTTGAAGTTGAATACAATAATTATTCAAATTACATCACGCACATTTTAAAACACTTCAAACAGTTTTAATTCAGCAGGGAATTCAGTTCTGTGAAATTCTCTGCAGTCACATGCACAAAGGGCAATTACTGGAGCCGACATCTCAAAATGTCATTTATTTTGCTCCGTCTTACAGTTCACTAAATTACATTCACGGGAAACTGCCACCAGTAACCATCTCAGCATGTATTACAAAATTCGTCCACGTGGATATGGAAGTAAATTACTATATTTGAGAGAGTATCACATTTAGAGGTACAATAAACTGACCACAAGACAAGAGGGAGGACTTCACGTGTCCAGTATTCAACTTTCTCTTTACATTCGAGCTATATTCCAGCAGCTCCAGCCCTTGGTGTCGAATATTTCAAAGAACTTCAAATGACTATTGCTTGAAACTAAATTCTTTCACCAATGTCATCAAGACACGCTCTTTCACAAGGTGCCTATCCCCACTTGTGACTGGGTGTAAAAACCTTGGAGCTAGCATTACTTGCAGCCTCTTTCAGTTTTGTCACAACCCCTAGTGTGCAGTACACAACCCTGTGGTCTTGAAAGAACCCACTCATCCGATGATAGGTGACCAGATGGTGGACACATGAACACGTTCAGACACCTAGTTGCGGGTATAGTAACGTGCTGTATCATTAGACAAAATATTGTGACTACGTGTCCCAGTTCACCCAGCTGTGAATGGGTACTCTGTGAGGATGAGGCTGTGAAATAACTCGCTGCACTAACCAGGTTGCATGAGCTGAACAATCCTCAGGGAGTTGAGTTGGTTACAAGAATGCCAGAAAAGAGACATCCGTTGATCAAAGGAACACTCCAGCCCCTTGGACATGTACTAGGATCGTGGATATGTTCGCTATATAAATATCCTATAATAACAACGCATCGTGACTTTAGGCCAAAGGTATTAAATCGATGACATCAAGAAATGAAATATTTACCCAGCTTAATTCATGACGGATTAAAGAAAGCAACAATCGTACTTCCTGATTTCTTCACAGACAGAAATTGAAGCTTTGTTGTAACTGATGCCCATGGCCAGTGGATCTGTGGGGATCTGCCATTGCTTGTCATTAATTCATATAGCACGCGATTGATCATTCCCTGAGACAAGAAGAAACACACTTGCATGCTGATGAAACACGCTGTCGTGCTGGTTTTGATGTTCTTGAGCTGTGTCATCATTTTTTATCCTCGGAAGGTACAGGTTCATATTAATCCCTCCCAGTCAACAAAAGCACGATGAAACGGGTATTTAGCTGAACCTTCATTAAATTCCAGATGGATTCTATCAAGGACATTAGATTTTACGAAATATGTTACGATATGGCAGTGATGAACAGTAATCATCTATAAAAATGTCTTCCATTGATACCGTACTTTGTGGAAGGTTTAACGAAATGTTGGTGACACGAGGCGGTAGTTCGCAGAACTCTGAGATTGTCAATCTGTGGTTTTAAAAAAGCAACGTTCAAATATTCTTTGTAACTACAGCTTATATCGAACGCTTTACATTTTAGTTCTGTCAGTCGGGCATTTGAGGAGGTGACGCTAAATACCAATCAGTATTTGATCTGACGACTTCATTTTGAGAAAAATGATAGCCCTGGTCTCATCCTTTGTTTCGATTCCCATCACAATTTATCAGGGTTCTGAAGATTACTGAGTAAAACCGATTTCACGTGTCCCGTGGCGTAATGTTGCTGGAATATTGCCGACAGATGTTGAATCATACTCCCTCTTCTCTTTCACGCTCACTCCTTCACTCACTCACTCCATACCTCTGTCCCTCACTCACTCACTGTAACTGGTTGTCCACGAGATGATACTCTGCATTTACAGATTGAGACCGCACATTATGCGAAGTATTTGTTTGCAACTGCAAAAGGACACACACACACACACACACACACACACACACACACACACACACACACACACACACACACACACACACACACACACACACACACACACACACACACACACACACACACACACACACACACACACACTGGATCCGCCAGTGATATGTACACTCTGGATTGGCAAAGAATTACCACCATTATGGTCGTGAGTTTTACCATGCACTGCCTGCGTCTTTGTGCATTGTTTATAATTGAATTCACTGTGTTATACGGCTCGCTTACGGTCATTTCAAGCCGGCTTGAATATCGCTGAGTGACGTGGCATTAAATATCAACGCCAAACAAACAAAGAGACAAAGAGAACACTGATGAGAACGATGAGACATCACTCCAAGACATCACCAGAGGTTAGTCAAGTAGCAATATTCTGTTCAGGTCATTTCCAGACCTGTTTTCCTTATTGTATAACTTTATCATGTGCGGTGGCTTCATCAACGCTTCACATTCCACCATTAGTGCCATCTATGTGAGGTTGATCTCCAGAGAGACGACGTCGGGCCTGAAATTAACCTTTCTTTAAAATTGTATTTACTTTTACCCAAGTGGCTTCTATTTTGGTGAATGGATCAAATTGTCACAATTTTCTTGAGTGTCATCGTTAAGTCCTGCGAATCATTGCCCGATCTTCTTTTAGAATCTAAACTGAGACGAACTTCTTACACTGTATCTGTTTGACTCGCACCATAAATGATTTGATCAAACCAGAGCTAATCATCTCCAGTTCAGCTGACATATTAGTTCCGTCTGGAGAACATTCCTGGAAGTGTAAACTAAAATACAGAATCAGTCAAGAAACGTTTCCCACCAAATTGTGAGTCTTCAGAGGTTTACGCACATTAAATATTATTCTTCAAACGTTTCTAATTCAGCAGGAAATTCAGTTCTGTGATATCATCCGTAGTTACATGAACTAAGGTGAGGTGAATTTGGGTTTAACGTCGTGCTTGAGAATATTTCGTTCATATGACGACGTGCATGCGCGTGTATGTGTATGTGCGGCTGCTTGTACTAGCCCAGACTTAAGCTGGTTTTATAGTGCTAGCCCACTGAGATACCATGCTGCAGTGAAGCATGAATACCCCACTCAGACACATTATACTGACTCCGAGCCGACCAGTCCTTGATGTACCCATTAATGCCGAGCGCCAGGCAGGGACCAACAAGTACCATATTTTAACGTCTTTTGGTATGACGCGGTCGGGGATCGAACCCGCGACCTTCCGCTCTCCGGGCGGACGCTCTAACCACTACACCACGGAGGCGGTCACATGAACTAAGGACAACTACTGGAGGTGACATCTGAAATTGTGTCTATCTGTCATATATTTGGCTCCGTCTTACATTTCACTAAAATTACATTCACGGAAAACATTTCATTATGAGTTCACACCTAAATATTGGATGGAGAATCTCATCACATGAATAGCACCTTATGATCTCGGGTATCTGTGAGTTGTTGAATCCCCACTGACCATTCTCAAAGGTCACCAATAATCATACAAAACCTAAGTATGTTTTACAAAGTACAAGGATATGGAAAAGAACTATATTTAATGGTAAACATAAACAATCAATAAACTGACCACAGAACAAGATGGTTAGATTCACATTTAAATAGTAAAGTTTCCCTTTACGTCGAGCATTATTCCAGCAGCTCCAGCCTTTGTATTCTACAGTTTACAACTTTTGAGGTTCGATCGAGCACGTGCTAAATGAATATTTCAAAGAACGTCATATAACTATTGGTCGAAACTAAGTTGTTTGATCAGTGATGTGTCATTCAAAACATATGCTTATCCTGCTTTATTCCCTTTAATTATGCGTAAACATAGTTTAACATTACCAATTTTTGCCGCGATTCTTAATGTCCCTTTTTCTATATGATTATAGTTCTATATGTTTTTATATGTGGTTATTTTAGGAAGCGTCTTATTTTCTTATCTTTATGTTTTAATGTCATGTATTGTCATACCTTAGTGATCATCGCTGCAATATGACTTTATTTCAGGGTAAAAATGTCGTGTAATATCTTATCTTAAGACCTTAGCATTCAAAACATATTCACTGCAGACAAGTGGAGGACATTCCAAAACTGAGCATCCGTGAGCAAAGAAACTCATTTGATTTGTATGTCGGGTGTTCAAGCCTTAGTCTATGCCAAGCAGACAAAAATAGGACGGAGATGCTAAGTTGTGTCAAATTTGTGTGTGAATATGGAATAGAGGGAATATTGGGAATATGTTGTGGTGTTAGCCATACATGCATGTTTTCTGGCGGATGACAATTGAATGTGAATTCAAATTGAATGTGAATTCAAATTGTCATACGTCACAGGTACAGAGAAGCCTGTGATCTGGCGATGAGCCAGATACAGATAGCACGGACGACTTCCTATATATGACAGTGGAGATGCAACCTTCTGATGGAAAGATAGAGAAATAAAAGGCGACATGTATCACATGATCCCGTGTGTGTTTGTCGTGGCATGCTTTTTGTTTGGGTCTTTTGGGGTTTGTTTCGTTGGCGTATTTTTTTGACAGGCCGCCTTCATATGTTTGGAATATTGAGAGAGAAACATTTATTTAGTAAAAAGTCAATTCATAAATACATATTCTCAACTTCGTCAGAAAAGATCTGAAGGTGTGAGATGATATATTTCTCTAATTGATACTCAGGGAGATCAAAGTAGTTATAGACCACCTTGGATCTCATTGCTGACGTGGAAGGAACCCAGTGGATCAGGCTACGTACAACGCATCGTGACTTTAATCTAAATGTATTAAATCGATGAGATCAAAAAATCAAATTTTTACCCAGATTAAAGAAGGCGACAATCCTGCTTGCACACCAAAACATGTTGAAGTTTGTTGTAACTGATGCTCATGGCCAGTGGATTTACAGGGATCTGGTATTGCTTATCATTAATTCAAATAGCACGCGATAGATGATTTCCTGAGACATGAAGAAACACGCAAGCTTGCTGATTCTCATTTTTGTATGCTGTGTCATCATTTTTTTATGCATGGAAGGTATAAATTGAGATTAATCCTTCCCAGTGAAATGAGCACGATGAAGGGTCTTTTTAGCTGTTACTTTCTTAAATTCCATATGGATTATTCCACCATGGCATTTTTTTCGAAATATGTTACGATATGGCAGTCATGAACAGAGATCATCTTCAAAATGTTGTCCATAGTTGACGTACTTCGTGGAAGATTTAAAGAAATGTTGGCGACACGGGGCGGTAGCTGAAGGGAGTTTTTGTGGAACTCCGAGGTTGTCAATATGTGGTTCCAAAAAACCGTTTGCTTATGGACGCACACGTGTGTCCTCGCTGAGAGCCTGCCCTTATTATTCTAAAACGGATAATTAGTTTGTAACACGTGGTGTACGTGTGACGGTAGGATGTACGTAGGATGTGTTAGTGTTCTCTGTGATAACGTCGAGAATAGCAACCTATTTACTTCATGACTATAGCAGTCCTAGTGAATTGATAGCTATCATTTAGTTTTAAAACACGACATGTCAGCAGACTTTCCCAAGTGTGTTTTGAAAAGTTCAGAATTTAGTACCTGAACTAGCACAACTTCATTGGGTTTCTGGAATCTGATGTTCGAATGCAAAACCCGAGTGTCACCATTGAGTTGTCAGGTTTGAATCCGGGAACACATTTCAGGTCCTGAATTATTTGTTTGAAGTCTATCCACAACATTGCTAGACGAAATCATCAGAAACATTAAATCGCGCACTAGACATGATGGGTCGTTTACACAATGGCCGACGCGTTTACTGCTTTGGTGAACGAACTGGCACATTGCTACCCCAGCTAGAAACAACATTAGGGCGAATCAAGGATTCGAACACACTTCGGTTTCCATAGCAAGTGACAACTGACCTTCTGTGCTGATTTTCAGAGATCCTTTCATACATTTTTCAATGATTTTGTTGCTGACATTTACCCCCCAATGTATCCTATCCCCGCAGGTAATTGGGACTTTTTTTTTTATTTGCGACATCTCTGATTAAAATCTATAGGTTTTGGTCTTATTAACCTGTCGCGGTTTTTTCAGCTTTAGTAAAGAGACAGATAATATAAATATACCTAATAGATTGTCGACTGTCTGCATTGGTATTCTATATATACATTGACATTTTCTTATTAACTTCGTTTGGTCTGTTTCATTCTCATTGAAAACAAATTACCTTTTTCTTACGTCTCCTCGTAAATCATTGGGAACCAACCAAGTCTTGTAAGACGACACACGATACACTGATTCGTCGATTTTACTTGTTGAACTCATACCGATGTTATTGTGCTTCCGTACTGAGACACAATACGACAATGTAACATGGATATCCCTCACTAACACAGTGTACTGAATCCTAGCCTACCCGTCCTTGTTATATACCAGCAAGGCCGAGTGCCAGGCACCGTAACAACTAGTACCATTCTTAAAGTAGTTTGTATTTGGCGACATGGTTATCGAACCACCGACCTTCAGATCTCCACTATCCACTAACCCAGGGAAGCGGCCCAAACAGTGAGACGGTGAATGATTTCCCTCTATGGTGAGTGAGTGAATTTGGTTAAAAACGCCGCTTATAGCAACATTCTAGCAATATCATGGTGGGCGACACCAGAAATGGGCTTCACACATTGTACCCATGTAGGGAATCGAACAAGGGTCTTCGACATGACAAGCGAACGCTTTAACCACTAGGCTACCCCTGGAGAAGTCTGAATATTTCCCTATAGTGAACAGTGCGTGTTACACCGGATAAACACGCTTATTCTCTTCTTCCCTTATTTACACGGTTGTTTATAAAACAAATACAAAGAAACAAATATTTTATATTAGAAATATGTCAGAAAAGGTTACATGTTCTTAATACAGACCAATGGACCTCATTAAAAGTATCATGTTTCAGTTAATTTAAAGTTGTTGTTTTTTTACATTTTTCTTACTTTTTGTAACTCAAATGTCATGGATGAAAACAGAGGCGTATATAGCTTTATTACCTCCTTACAGCAGAAATGTACGTTAAATACGAGCACAATTGCTTGGTCAGGCGCAAATGTCGGTTTTATTTTTCGGTTAATTCTTGACACCAGACACGTCAATGGGGAGTATTTTCCAAAATACATTCAGATGGCGTCATTATTTTTATTAGTATATATAATCTCCCTGAAACAATCGTAGGACCGATGATTGAACTTGTTTCCCTCAAGGTCGACTTCACGTAATCACACACATAAGGTCATGTTATGAAACAAGGCATCAACGCTTAATGGGTAAACGTGGACGACATCGATGCTACATGGTCTCTTCTCCAAATTAGAAAATGTCAGCAATATAAGCTGGCCATAAAGGGTGATATAAAGTCACTCAAACAAACATTCATTATTCGTAGGCGTTTGGGTTATTATGAGACAAAATATATTCTTCAGAATATACAGTATATTTTCTCTGAGGGAGTAACCATATTTAGAAGGATCCAAGGAAACGAAGCAGCTCTTTCCGTCAGAGAATTATTTCAGTTTGAAAGCTTTTCTGAACAATTAGTCAAGTCATACTTACATTTTTAATATAGAAGACACAATCTGGTCTCGTGGTATCATTACACGACCTCCAGATAGTAACTTGTGACTTCTAAGTATTTTCTCGGGACAAGCTTCCATGTCATGGCCTTCAAATTAGTATCACGGGACGTAAGGCACAATCACCTTTTATTATATATTATCAATGTCCCTTACACGCAAACCAAGTATCCGATGTAATTCCCTATTTCAACGTTCACTACATGTTCCCGTGTTTGTTTGTTTTTGTTTGTGTTGGATTTATTATGCGAACAATTCACTTGCCTTTGTATGTGTTTGTTACGGGTGCCAATGGTGGGGTAACATACGCTTACCTTTTCTTGGTACCATAGTTTGATACTGATTCACAAATACGTGTTTCTGGTGCTTTCAGGATAGTACGGTGGATACTTGTGTGGAGGTCTTTCTTATGATCATGGAATTAATATTACTGCATTACCATCATATATTCCCTGTTGATCACTGTTGTTGTGGTCCCCAAACAAACCACCCTTTCCAATATAACTGTTTCCGCGGGGAAGGTATCAGTAAAGATGTGTAATTGGCATTTCAATTCGGTGATTGAAATCTCCTGGGAGATTACAGAACATACAGGCCGAATGATCAAGTCAGCCAAATTCAATTCCCTTGGTAGAAAGTAACAGTGAACCTGGCTGGTGCTAAAAACGATGAGCGTGACCTGTCGAATGCTTGCTTCCAACCAATGTGTTTTGTACTGGGGTGTCGTAAAATAGGAAAGTAATGAGACAACAGGGTATTGAGGATTTGCAGAACGTTACCTGTCGGCTGATGGACACTGGCGTAAAGCTTTATTGTTCTGTTGATTCAGAAGACTACTTTGATCTCGCTTCTTACACCGAAGCCAAGTAATTCGTTTCTTAAAAGCACTCTCACTTAATCTGACCCGTTCAACATCCAAAACAATTTAACACCACTGCCATACACTGGATCGATGACTACTTTGAATAACGTGTTGCATGCCGTATATTTTCAAAGAAAAACATCTAGGTTGCTGCGCCTATTTCTCCACGCAAATCCTTCTATTAATCCATAGCACGGCGAAGCTCGCGAGTTGCGTCCCTCAGACATGCCAGAAATCTAGGATTGTGGGTTCGAATCCCAGTTCCCATTGATTATGTTTATTAGATTGCCAGCGTCCTCGACAGGCTAGTTGATTTAACCAAAGAGCAAAACTTGCACCCTCACAACGACACCGTAGAAAGTGTTCGGTAGAACGATTGTGGGTCATTGCACTCAGTAGCCATGTGCCATTCCGTTCCACTGATATATCTACCAGGACTGGAGGTACAAGAGGCTACCGAGACCGCCTTGCCTCTTTCATATCCAGATAGAGGCGGTAGGGTAGCCTAGTGGTTTAAGCGTTTGCTCGTCACGCTGAAGCCCTGGGTTCGATTCCCGACATGGTTACAATGTGTGATTTCTGGTGTCCCCCGCCATGATATTGCTGGAATATTGCTAAAAGCGACGTAAACCCAAACTCGCTCACTCATTAACTTGTTTGAGTGGCATTTTTGAAGTTGAGACGTACAATATAGGACAAGTTCTTTAAGGATAACAACTTATTGTTGTCCATAAAAAAAACTTGTCCTATATCGCTCACTCATGTCTAGATATAATATTATGCATTAGGTTTCATAGTGACAAAAAACCCTCGCCAAAAGACAAGAAGGAATACTTTACTTTCTGAACGACTATTTTCCCTTTACGTCGAGCAGTATTCTAACAGATGCAGCCTTTGGTGTCTTCATTTTACAACTTGTGAAGTTTGATCGAATATGCTTTTACAACGAATATTTCAAGGAACGTCACATGACTATTGCTAAAAACTAAGTTGTTTGATCAGCGATGTATCATTAAAGACGCATGCTTATTCTGTTTTTTCCAGCTATCGAGTAATATTACTTTGATGTGTATATTTTACTTTAAAGGAACACTTGATCATCCTTTCTATCTCTTCGACGATTCCAGAGAGCGTATTATGGGGATGGGCATGTTTTTCAATTTGTGACACATTCTATCAATGACAAACATAATGTCAGATGCAATTTCCTATTTCGACTTTCTTTCTTCGTTGTTTAACGCTGTACTTAGCACTAGTCCAGCTATATGGCGGCGGTCTGTAAATAATCGAGTCTGGATGATCCAGTAATCAACAGCATGGACATCGTTCTACGCAACTGGGTTGCGATGGCATGTGTCAACCAAATCAGCGAGCCTGACCACCTGATCCCGGGGTTATTTTTTCTTTCTTTCTTTCTTTTTTGGGGGGTTGGAACATGAGTCACAAACACATGGTCAATTTATAGTCGGAATCGTACAAATGATTTTCAATTTTCGCAGAGATTTCTTATAAATAAAGAAAGGATATCAAATCCTATATTTTTCATCATAATATTAACAAGAGGCTAGTCCAATCCAGACGCGACGTGGTAAAAAAATGAAATGTTGTTGAACAAATTGACAGCGGTTACTCTGCAACAAGACGCTAATTAATGAGCAAGGGAAATAGTCATGCGAGCCTGACCACCAGATCCCGGGGTTATTTTTTAATTCTTTTTTTCTTTCTATCTTTGGGTTGGAACATGATTCACAAACACATGGTCAATTTATAATCGGAATCGTACAAATGATGTAATTATCATTGACAATATAGAAAGATCGGGTCGGTTTTCCAAAGAGATTATAAAAACATATCAAAGCTAACAATCTATAGACAGTTGTCATAATACAACTGAGTCCCCAAACTATTTGCACTGCGTTCTAATAGTCCAGTGTATGAACCCCTGCGACATAATAACACCAAGTTACAAAATAACACGGTCATGAAATTGATATATCGCCGTTGTGCAATTTTCTATTAAGTGTAATGTGTACTTGATGTTTAAAGTTATTTGATGAATGTTCAGTTTGCATGTTAGTGGTCTGTTGCTGCACAATACTGCCCGTGTTATTTGCCAGTAATTATATTGTGTATGTCGTTTGTGAATGATCAATGCCTGCTTCCGCTTCCTTACCAGGAAATGAGCTCGTCGACTAAACTTCAATATACAAAGATACATCTATAGTTGTTTCTGCCCATTCGTTAATGCGGAACATATGAAGTACCTGCCAAAGGCTTACTCTACTCGGCACAATATGGTCAAATATCAAGCTCTCTTCGTGTACTAAACTTGGTCTCATGACAAAATTATGTAACTATTGTAGTATTATGGTCAAATGTGTTAAATACTCTAGCAAACCCTCCCTGCCATCATGTGAAAATATGTTTTCTGTAAGTTTCATTTGTATCTCACATGCCGAGTATATCGGCCTGAGCAAAATACAGTTATGTACTGTACTGTACTGTACTGTTCTGTTCTGTTCTGTACTGTACTGTTCTGTTCTGTACTGTACTGTACTGTACTGTACTGTACTGTTATGCTCAATGCTAGACTCCGACCAGCTGTCTTCCATGTCTAATACCATCTTCAATCAGTGCCAACTATATCATTGCTTTCCCTTTGTCCACTACCAATCGATGTGTATGACCTATCAGTACGTGTTCCACCTGGATTTACTCCTGCCTTCCATTTACCAATTGCTATTACTAATCAGCGCCAATTACCTACTGGCGTCTCTAGTTAAGTGTCAGCCTTTGGTAATATCTTATCACTGTCAAAGGATTAATTTATCAGTATCAAATTAGAAGCTGACACCACATTTAAACCAATCAGAATCTAGTTTCCTGCAGGGAAACGTCCCTGTAAACCGTAATTCCATGAATATCTTCCACTACGGAATTTTCCTTCGACCCGGATTCGATGGCATAGCCAAGAGTTCGAGTTCGATTCCCGACACCGTCACACTATGTGAACCTCATTTTTAGCTCCTTGCAGTAATGATGCGATTACATTACCAAAGCAACGTAAACCACACTCACTCAAATCACTTCAACCGATGTCCTCCTGGGTCACAGACTACTAAACAAATGATCTTCCAAAGATTGTTTCATTTTCTCGAGTTTCTTTCCACTTTCATTTTCTAGCAAAATTGCATTAAACAATCTAATTTTCAATAAATCCTGCTTTCCAATGGATTCAAATGAAATCAATCCAGTTCAGGATACTTAAGCTCTACATCACGACCGACTAAGCCGGGTCGCACAGCAGTTGTATCTCAAAGAGGCTGTAGGGAGCCTGCTGAAACAAGATCAAAGCAAGCAATTCACATCGGTAATGGTATTGAAAGAAAACGATGACGTTCAAATTGTTTGCGAGAGAAGACATTGTTACGCTAAACTCAAAGCTAAGGGAACTGTACATAATTAGTTTAAAAAGCAACAAATACATAAAACATCAGTATGATACATCGTGTATCTTGTTCGTTATTGCTTGTGCTCCCCCTTAATAATGTATTTGGGTTAATGGGAGTTTCGTTTAATGTCGCTTTTAAGTGTTGATATAGTCTCTGAATCTACAAACGTCAGCATATATTTTCTTAATTAAAGATTAATTGCAAGCGACTATGCTCCCGAGGTGTCGTTAATGCTTGTTTGTTTGTTGTTTTACGCCGCACAGCAATATTCCAGCTATAAGGCGGCGGTCTGTAAATAGGCCAGTCTGTACCAGATAATCCAGTGATCAACAGCAAGAGTATCAGTCCACGCAATTGGGAACCGACATGTGTCAACCAGGTCAGCGAGTCTGACCACTCGATCCCGTTAGTCGCCTCTTAAGTATGAGTGGCTGAAGACAAATTCTAACCCGGATCATCATGGATGGTTAATGATGGTACGTGATCAAGTAAAATATCGTCAAAACTGTATGAAGTTGTAATGAAGCCAAGCTAAAGATGACAGTGTGTATTGCACAAGGGTGATAATGTGGAAGTGGTGTGGCTGTCCCGACGTACCCTTTGTAGATTCTGAAAGGAACTGGTATGGCATACGACAATGGTCAGGTTATGTGCACTGGTTTGTAGCGTCTCAATGTTTGACGAACCGCATCGTTGTTTGCAACATCACTCGTTCATGTGGGTAGAATAAGGCCACACACAAGCAGTGTTACATAAGGCACTGAAGCCAACGCCTATTCTCCTGAACATATCGTACCTCGGAGTCTATCCTGCCTATATCAGGTTTGACCTTCATGGCCCCTACAGACACTTTTACAGGCACTGATGTCCACCCGACGTCTGTCTCGAACAGATACTTCTCAGAAGGTATTGTTCTGAAGAAATGCGCTTATAAATATGTATACATAGAGATAATCACGAGTGTAGACTGATGCCATCCATGACTTCTATCAAAAATAATCATCATATCTCACGAACGGTACTTACATTGCAGGGTCAGCAGTTGTTAGCACGGAAAGTAGTACATCACCTGGGCTGAAGTATCAACACTTATACTTCCATTTAAGTTGAGAATGAGATCTGCTCGAGTTGTAAAATATAGAACCCGTACTCGCAGAGTTATCTCCCTTGTTCGTTTTAATTGTCTCCCTTTTTTTAGCAACAATAATGGCCACAGAAACGATGAATGCACTTTAACTCTATTCTCCCGTGTGGGGGCGGTGGGGCAGCCTAATGGTTAAAGCGTTGGCTCGTCACGCCGAAGGCCCGGGTTCGAATCCCCACATGGGTACAATGTGTGAAGCCCATTTCTGGTGTCCCCCGCCTTGATGTTGCTGGAATATTGCTAAAAGCGGCGTAAAACCAAAGTCAGTCAGTCAGTCTCCCGTGTGTCAACAATGAAGAACCTCCTGAATACACACGGAGTACTTCCACCACATCCTCCCTTCCAGATGTTGTTCAGATAATCGCGTTGCTTGGCTTTAGACAACCAGTAGATTCTATTTGATGTTTAAAGTTGTCTGAAATTTGGTTAACAACTGGTATCAGCTGTGATACTTTACGCTTAAAACAAAAAACAGATTTGATCGTTGTAAGTGAGTGAGTGAGTATGGTTTTACTTTGCTTTTAGCAATATTCCCGTAATATCACGGCGTGCTTCACCCATTGTACCCATGTGGGGAATCGAACCCGGGTCTTAGGCGTGACGAGCGGACGCTTTAACCACTGGGCTACCCCACCGCCGATCGTTGAAAAAGTATGGAGAAAAGAAGCATAATTCACAATAAAAGTCAGAGCTACATTGCTACGTTTTATGGTCATCATTTCGGTGATATTTGGGTAATCCAATTTTTTTCAAAACACACACACTTTTGTCAAATATATTTTGTAGGATTTTTTATGTTTTATTCAGCCTCAAAATAAATATAAATAACACATTATAAATAACACATTGTAGCGCCCGAAAGCGCGACTTGCAAACAAAGTACAGTATTTGGAAGATACGTTTAACACTATACGCAGTGGAAAATGTCATATGTGTCATGATTCTCTGCTTTAAACTGAGTAAAGGTTGGGTAACTGTTAGAAAAGAACGATTTTTCTATCATAGAATGTGCATTATCATTCCCGGAACGGTTTTTTTATATGCATGCAAAGTATTTAACAAATGTTTGGGTCAACAACAAAATCCTAATTTTAAAAGGACATAACTTATGGGAAACACTGTTCTTTAAGGATCATAAATTCGGCCATCATGTTACGCGCGGGAACTCGAAAACAGATTTTGGTACCCTAGCCTAACCTTTTTTCTATAGGTATCTGTAAATGACGAAAACAGTTTTTATTCACTGGAGTTAACCTGAAGAGATCAAGAATTAATACATATATATATCATTTCACTATACTTTTATACTTCTAATTGACAGGTTCAATTTGCTCCTTTCCTCGTTTCTTGTTTAGATACATTACATAGGCAGGTTCTCGAGTCTTCAAGTAAAACATACCTATATATCAAGATTTATGTAAATATGTGGAATGTTCAGAGAGTCCGTGACAGAAGATTATTTAGTTATGAAAAATACATTCAATTTTCAGGCAGTGTGTTGAAAGCCTATTGATGTTTCTAAGGTCCGACCTCATTCTTAAACACAGATTGTAAAAGATGGTGAATCATATAAATAACATTTTTCAAATTTTGTCCAGTTTATCCAGCAGTTGTTGTAAGGATGAGCTAATGACGTCAATGCAAACATTTTAACCCCTACGCTCCCCAGGGAGCTGAGAAAGAAATATGAATGCATATGTAACGTTATCGTGCAATTTGAACATGTTCCTTGGTGTTGCAAATTGCTGTAAATGTGAATAATTAACTTATCTTAATGAATTGTGTGCGTCTCTATTTTTGTATTAGAAATGGAATGTTTGGGGGTTATTTGGGTAGACGTTGGTACCCTCCCCACAGCACCCACGCCCCCACTCTGCATCCCGTCACGCGCTGTTCTTGAGGACCCGTGAAGATCCGGGTTACAATTGGTCTTCAGTAACCCATGCTTGTCGTAAGAGGCGACTAACGGGATCGGGTGGTCAGGCTCGCTGGCTTGGTTGACACATGTCATCGTATCCCAATTGCGTAGATCATGCTGTTGATCACTGGATTGTCTGGTCCAGGCTCGATTATTTACAGCCCGCCGCCATATAGCTGGAATATTGCTGAGTGCGACGAAAACTAAACTCACTCACTCACTATTCTTGAGGCTACAATATTGCTGTTTGTTGTATTAAACAAGAAGAAAAATAACATATAGGTCTACTCCTTCATGGGAACTAGGGGTTCGTCGTTCTCTTCCTTGGGAGGAGCTGTCGGTTCATTAACGTCAGTCACATTTGCAAACACGTGTTGTTTCGAGTCACCATCATCCGTCTTTTGGTTAACTGACGTGGATGCCCCGTTCATTCCTACTCTCGAACCGTTCCTGCTGCGCGTACGGTTGGACAGCAATGGCGCTTTTTCGTCCACAGGGTCTGGTTCCTCTTGATATTCAGGTGGTGGGTCTTCTATGTCTCTGTTAATCGATCCATAGTGAGGTTGCAGCAGCTCTCGTCTGTTTTCTGAGCTCTGTCGCACGCCATAGCCGAAGTAAATAGCGAAACCTGGAACAATCGAGAGAGTGAGACGGGTTAAATGTTGCGTGTAACAGTACTACCGTAAAGCAGGTATGAGAAGTACACCCCGTTAGAGATTGAGTGAGAGAGAGCCTGAGGCCGGTGGTTTTACACCGCTTTAAGCAATATTCTAGCCAGCTTCAGCAATATTCTAGCAATATCACTGCGGGGGACACCAGCAATGGGCTTCACACATTTAATTGTACCCATGTGGGAAATCGAACCCGGGTCTTTGGTGTGACGAGCGAACGCTTTAACGACAAGGCTACCCCACCGCCCCTTTGAGCAATAATGAAACTGGAGTCACAAGAACTGGGCTCCACAAATAGTACACATTTTGGAATGGAATTTCGACAGTAGACAATTCGAACGGCAGGGCGAGTGAGTGAGTGGAGATTTTACGTTGCATCGGCATTATGTCAGCCATATTGCGAGGGGGCCGTTCCAACCACTCGTCTACCTTAATGGCCATTTTATTTCTCAAACCCACGTGCACTATGGTGAACAACAAACAGAAAAGTAATGGTTGGAATGTGGCACGCCAAATAATGATCATTGAGAGAGAGAGAGAGAGAGAGAGAGAGAGAGAGAGAGGAGAGGGAGGGGAGAGAGGCACGCACACGCACGCAAGCGCGCGCACACACACACACACACACACACACTGGATCCGCCAGTGCTTACGGACACTGAAGTTTTTGTTTGAAGTCTATCCACAACATTGCTGGTAGAAATTATCTGTGACATTAAATCGTGCACGAGACATAATAGCCGACGCATTTGCTGCTTTGGTGAACGCAGTGTGAGAGGGAGAGTTTAGTTTTAGGCTTCACTCAGCAATATTCGAGCTATATGGCGGCGGTCTGTAAATAATCGAGTCCGGACAAGACAATCCAATGATCAACACCACGAGCAAACAATCCAGTGATCAGGAGCATGGTCATCGATTTCCGAAACTGGGATAGTATGACATGTGTCAACCAAGTCATCGAGCCTGACCGCCTGATCGCGTTAGACGCCTCTTAAGACAAGCATGGGTTGCTGAAGACAAATTCTAACCCGGCCGTTCACGGGTGACAGATTCAAGAAAGTCCAAATAAGGGACTGGTTTAGATCTTAACAATGTAGAAGCAACCTAACGCTACATTGTAAGTAATGGACTAATATTTCGAAAAGGAAGATGCGTCATGCCTGTTTAAGAGTGAGTGAGTGAGTGAGTTGGGTTTTACGCCGCTTTTAGCAATATTCCAGTAATATCACGGCGGGGAACACCAGGAATGGACTTCACACATTATGCCCATGTGGCCTGTTTAAGACGGGTTTTATTCTGTATTGTTAAAGAAAACGATAAAACCATTTATGAAGTAAAAATAGGAAATTGTAAACAGAATGATTAGATGACGACAATGTCGCCTTGCCCACATACCCCCATAATCAGGTTGTAATAGTCAATTTTCTTTTAAAAAAAGAATTCAAAACACAGATTTTGTCTGGTTTATGCAACAGTTGACGAAAACAGACAATCATGTCGTTGTATGCTGATGTTAATTACCGCACTCCTGATCAAACATGGTCCGACTGATCATTACTGTCATATTCAACAGTTGATGTCGTCCTTTATTCACCGACATGTTTTTGTCATCACGAAATGGCTTGAATGGAACGCCACAATTAATCAGTGTGACCTTTCTGATTACAAGAGCTTATGGCAAGCTGTGACAGAACGGGGTGAGGTGGGCGGTGTTGACGAGGAAGGTTGGCTGAGGGGAAGGGTGGGTGGATGATAAAAGGATTGTTGCTCTGTCCTCATCACATGCTCTGAGATATATATTTTAGAGATGGTTGATGAAGTGTGGATGCCTTTTTATGTCTGATCTGACAGTCCGAGCCCAACAAACAAAACATAACGCTTCTTAGTGAGGGGGTAGCCCAGTGGTTAAAGCGTTGGCTCGTCACCTAGGTTCGCTTTCCAACATGGGTACAATGTGTGAAGCCCATTTCTAGAGTCCCCGCCGCGATATTGCTGAAAGCGGCGTAAAACCATATTTACTCACTCACTCTCTTTTTTTAAAGAAAACCTGGAACTATCAAAAAGCACCAGTTCCGCTCAAGATAAATCTACCCATGTAGAGAACGGGGAGTAATTACAATAACCCTTACTCCATCAGTATGATACAGCAGTGTCATACATTTACTCCCATTTTCTCTGGGGAATTTCATCTTTGACCAGAAACAGTTCTCCACTATGTTTTACGACACTTATTGTTCACCTACTGAGGTCTCATAGCACTTAGTGAAACCATCAATCGTCAGAACAATCGCGAACCAGCAATCTAATAATTGCTTTGTTAAAAACAAGGAAGAAATTATCAGTTACTGAGATCCATTTGAATAAACAATGAGTGCTATGACTCTGATATATTACCGATTCATTCTGGTTCATAACTGTAATGTCACGTGTTATACAGTACAACCAGAAATTATTCAGAATTTAAGATTGTAATTTTTTTTTTTTTCGCTCATTACTCAAGTATTAAATGTGAATATTAGCAGAACATAACTCCAGATTCAAAGACAGGTGAACAGTTAGTATTTTGTCAAGTCACCATGGCCAGCAATGCAGGCTTCAATGTGGCGGGGCATACTACTGATCAAAGAAGTTAGAAAGTCGTGGTCCATGCTGTCCCAATATCGGACCACCTCTTCTTTCATTTCAGCAATATTTGTCAGATTTTTCTTATTGACACTTTCCTTCATAAGTCCCCAAACATTTTCTATTGGATTTAGGTCAGGGCTATAGCTTGGCCAATCTAATAATGTCATATTTTGGGTCCGAAACCAGGCCTGTGAATGCTTTGAACGATGTTTTGGGTCGTTGTCCTGCTGGAAAATCAAAAAAATTTCCATAGAACACGTGAGCAGATGGAAGTAAATGTCCCTCGTGAATATCTGTGTACCGCTCACTGTTCATATTCCCTTCAAATACACAGAGGGGCGTTGCCCCTAACACAGGTATGCCACCCACACGTTAAATTTCGGACTGTACTTTGGGCGCTGATACAAAGGTTTTTCAGTTTGTTTGGTCCAGAATTTCAGTGTATTAGGAAACAGCCACACAGAACTTTCATCTGAGAAAATCACATTGTCCCAGTTAAAATTTCTATGCTGTAAGCACCAGTTCAACCTTCGCTCCTTTTGTTCAGGTTTCATTATCGGTGATGGAATTCCTCGACTTTTCTGCCATTGCATGCAGCTCAGTTCTAATTGTCTCCTTACAGACAGCCACAGTTCCTCTATCAATCATATCCAGCCTTAAGGTTTCTAAACTCCTTCGTTTGTTTTTAGAAACAAGAATACCAAGCCGCCTCCTGTCACCGACAGTCAATTTTCTGGGCCTACCTGCGCCTGCCTGGTGCTCAATGCCATATCCATTTGCAATATTTTTCAAAACACGATAAACAGTGGACAAAGGGATGCCTGTTCTACTTGAAATCACTTTAGCTGATCTGATGTCCTTGTTATAATACTCTAAAATCAACTTCCTCTTCTCTAAATCATCCATACTGAGGATCACTGAAAATGTCGTCTGCTAGCAAGTAAACAAAGGGGGATAACTCTTCACAAACTAATGAAAAAGGATTAACGGAGTTCTCTCTCTTGAATGAAACCAAGCACTTGATAGCTGGTCAAGGTTGTTTATACTAGAAATCCAATTAAACATATTCCTAAAATTCTCAATAATTTCTGGTCATACTATATATCAAAGGTTGGTGGATAATGAATCGTTTTATCTCGAAGTCCATGAAATAAATCACAGACCATTAAATAACTCTCACCTCAAATAGCAGTAAGAGCAAGTTCATCTTTAAAAACATTTTGAATTCATGAAGTTTTGTACTTATTAAACCAAGTGTACCAATATATATAATAATATTTAAATACTGTAAACATCGTAACAGTGGCAATTAAAACACGGCTGGTGTTTAAATCACATTGGGGGCGGCATTATTCAGGATATGTGTCGCGTTTTGTACACAGTCGAGGCGGGACAAGAAATTCCAGTGATATCATGAGCATTGATTTGCGCAAAGACAATTACACCTATTTTAGCCGGATCTTCTTGGGTCAAGGATACGAGGACTTGCATCAACCAAGAACAAGAGAACTTTTACGCGGAAGTTTCTAAAATAGATGTAAGTAGACACGGCTCAAGGCGAAATTGCTGGAGAGCGCCATTGCCATAGATTGTTAACGAGACACTTTGATAGGCACGAGCCGATTTATGAAATAATAGGGGCATTAACCTTGATTTATTTTCCAGTCAATACAACAAACCCATTACCCTGATCCCGTCTTGTAAAGTGGTACAATCACGTACACTTACATTGAGCAGGTTCAACTAACTGTATAAGGTTCAGACTGTTATAGACAGCTCGACAAAACACAAGACCCTGTATCACATAGTAATTTCTTTTATCATGTTTTGCTGCTGATTTCGTCAGACTGAATTAATTGCCCGACGCTGGACTGTCTGTAGAAACTACCAGATCAATATAATATGTCTCGGGTAACTTTATGTTTACCATATGTCAGAAGGATCACAGCGTCATGTCACTGGTGTGTTTCCTTGGATCTTCCAGATTAATATCGTGTGACTCGTGTAACTATTTACCCTTATTTCAGAGGGAAATAACAGTGTTATATCACACGTTCCTGTCACAGCAGACCCGTGAAGATCGGGGTCAGGAACCCATGCTTGTCGTAGGAGGCGACTAACGGGATCGGGTGGTCACGCTCGCTGACTTGGTTGACACACGTCATCGTATCCCAATTGCGTAGATCGATGCTCATGCCGTTGATCACATGGATTGTCTGGTCCAGACTCGATTATTTACAGACCGCCGCTATATAGCTGGAAAGTTGGATTATTGCTGAGTGCGGCGTAAAACCAAACTTACACGATACCTCTGTCACAGTAACATTGCTGATTGCGGCCTTAAACAAATTGGTCAAACAAACAAATCTTCTGGTCAATGATGCCTGTTTTGTAGAAGGTCATATCCTCATCTGCCAACCATTTGTCAACAGCAGTACTAAACTCTTTGTCGTCCCATCACTGACGATGCAAGTGGTGCTTTTTCAAATGCAAAAACAGGTCTCCAGGGACCACTGATGAATAGAGTGCAAATTTCCAATCGGCATTCCCGTTGGCACAACATGAGTGTCATATCCTGATCTACCAACCGTTTATCAACAGCAGTACTTAATTCTTTGCTATCCCATCAGTGGCCATGCAAGTGGTGTTTTTTTTCAAATGCGAAAACAGTTGAAGTCTCAAGGGTGAATAGAGTGCATAAGTTCCAATCGGCGTTCCTGTTGGCACCAGTATAACATGACTGATTTGAACTGTCGTTGTCATGATGGAGTTCATCACGCCGCCGATGCCGCAACGCTGTTCTCTGATAGACAATCAAGTGTTTATACTTCTGGGCTTCAGAGACCGGATGCGTGTCCATACCATGGATTCTGCCCTCGGGATCATCGTGGTTGATCTCCATGCCATGAATTGGCGCTCTCCTAAAACACAAAACATCTCTGTAGCCATTATGGATGATCCTCGTGGGACACAAGTTGCCATCATGTTATCCTCCAAAAAGGATATAACCGTCCTCGTATATTTTAGGTGGTTTCGGGGACCCAAAATGATTGCCACTCCACGGATTCTTGTTTCCTTGTGGCATCGTCGTGCTTGACCTACGAATCATGAATTGACAATCCTAAACTTACATCTTCAAGGTTCGATTTTGAATGATTCAAGGAACCAATTTTTCATCCTGTGTCGTCATACTGGCAAACAAGGATAAGTTGGACCGGCGCAGAACGCGTTTACGAGAAGTAGGCGGTGCACGGCAATGAGGAAACCCATTTGGTTTGTGAAAGGTAGAACAGATGTAGGCTAGTGTTCGTGCATTGCATGACGATGAAATTGATTCCGCGCGAAGCTGAACACGCCTTGCGTCTCCCATCGCACTACACTTGATCGCGGACAACCAGGGGCACCTTCGGCTAATAATGGCAAGCGCCAGTGGGCGGCTCTCATACATGCTAATACGGGTCAATTGTCAGGTCGGTGCTCAACTTATCCTTGTTTGCCAGTAGGAACCAATCAGACACAAACCTTGCACTATTTAATTGTTCGTGAAGGATTGTTTCCATTGATCAGAGAGGTACGTGATACATGCCACTCATGGAGTGTAATCGTCCGATGTTTAGTACCACGTTGTGAACAACAGCAAGAGTTTCTTTTGCGGTGTTGGTGTTGGGCGGCAAGGGCGGCGTTCATCTTCCGAAAAAGGATTGGTTTGTTAGTTAACGCCACACTCACTAATATTCCAGGTGCATGGCGGCGGTGTGTAAATAATCGAGTCTGGACCAGACAATCCAGTGATCAACAGCATGAGCACCGATCTAACCAATTTGGATACGATGACATGTGTCTGTCAAGTCAACGAGCCTGACACCCCGATCCCGTTAGTCATGGGTTGCTGAAGACCAATTCTAACCCCGATCTTCACGGGTACTTTGAGAAAAGGACAACCGGCGAAGAAAAGTTCTCTGCATTGCTAATGTAGCAGGGAGTGGAGTCATCCCTCTGATGATTTCCTTTTCGTGTGCGCTTGCAGACTAGCTTATCCTCTTTGGTCATGTGGGCAAGGCGTTCGGCCACGAATCAGAAGGTTCGTTGTTCGTCTCATCACGGGGAAAGTTTCCGGCCGTTACAGTGATATTGAACAATACATTGCAGACATTTTCCAGAAACCGCTAGACATACATTTAGACCAAGAAATAATATCATTTCATTTAATAATATGTACCCACAAAATATAAAGGGAAATGGTAATAGTTTCGAAACAATGCTTAATTCCAGGCAATCTGGACACTGGGGGTTACTCACTGAAGGATATTGAGTGAGTGAGTTTAGTTTTACGAGGCTTTTAGCAATACTAGTATTCCAGCAATGTCCCGGCAGGGGAGACCAGAAATGGACTTCACACATTGTACCCATCTGGGAATCGAACCTGGGTCTACGGCGTGACGAGCGAACGCTTTAACCACTAGGCTACCCCACCGCCCCCTTTTTGAAGGATATTGAATTATGACAACTTTATAGACGGTCTGGTTATGAGACATAAAACTGGACAGGAAAACATGTACAAAACTGACGAGAGTCAATATAACTGTCTACCTAAAAACATGTTACCCATCGAGAACGAGTCTCAACTTCATGTTAAACAATCATAGAAGTCACACGTTCCATTATAATAAACCCAGATAATCGATGGGAGGTTGTCGCTGTCATGATAGATTTGTGTCAGCAAAGTTGCTAAAATATTATCGAAAAAGGAAACCTCGTCATGGGCCTTCTGTGAGTAACGAAGACCCTATTACTGCCACAAAGGCCTTACAATTATTGTTTACGTTGATTATACATGTGCAAGTATTATTTTCTGTTTCGAAAGTACACACGATAACGTCAGATTTTTCACTCGGGGTGAATTTACCCCATACAGAATTTAAGGAAGTGAGAATTCTTTTTTTTCAGTCTTAAGAAACAAGTCCTTCGTTTACCAAATGGAATCATATCAATATATCAATAACTATTACTGTTTTATACATTTGTTTGTAGTTTTACAGCTTGATTTAGAAAACCACAGCTTTTTGGTAGTTTTATGAAAGTCCTTGCCATAACAAAACCTCGCTGCACGGAACTCTTGAAATGACAGTGGTTGTACCCTTAAAGTGCAACTATTGTATTAAAACTCAGGAACAACATAGAACTAAAAGTGCAGCGCTTCTCCGTTTTCACGTCCGGAACGTCATGTGTACTGAGGTATAATGAATGTCGTAACGCAATTCCTAATTCAATTTAGAGACGTCGAATCTAACATCATCATTACCATGGTTCGTTTTGGAAAAAAGGTTCCTTTCGTAGTAGATTTCCGAATCCGGATTTTTTTATCACCTGAATTATGAGATGAACATATTCACAGACATACGCAAAAGGTCGTTTTGACACCTAAAGCCAACGGCTATTAGGTTTTTCCTGTGAAAAACAACTTCGTGTCTCAAATTTCTTTATTCTATTTGCACGACGTGATTATCTCTCATAACCTTTAAAACACATCGACAACTCAGCCCGAGGCAACACATTTCTGGAAATGAAACCAATCTCGAACCGTAAAGTGTAGCCTTGATAAGGGCTAATCGACGACTCCAAAGAAAGAAATGGTATCTAAAATGATTTTGTTTGTATCATGAAACTTGTGTATGTTTTTGGTGGCCCCGACTGCACTCAGGTTCGTCTTTTTATTTTCTAGTACTAGTCTACAGGTCAGAGTTAACTTCAGTCTACTCCACGGGTCAGACTAAACTTCAGCCTACACTAAAGGTCAGGGTACACTTCAGCCTACACAAATGGTCAGGGTACACTTCAGCCTACACTTAAGGTCAGGGTACACTTCAGCCTACACTAAAGGTCAGGGTACACTTCAGCCTACACTAAAGGTCGGGGTACACTTCAGCCTACACTAAAGGTCACGGCATCCTTCAGCCTACACTAAAGGTCAGGGCATCCTTCAGCCTACACTAAAAGTCAGGGTATACTTCAGCCTACACTTAAGGTCAGGGTATACTTCAGCCTACACTAAAGGTCAGGGTACACTTCAGCCTACACTGAAGGTCAGGGCATCCTTCAGCCTATACTTAAGGTCGGGGTATACTTCAGCCTAACACTAACGGACTGGGTAAACGTTAGCCTTCACTGAAGGTCAGGGTAACTTCTGATTATCTACTCTAAAGGTCAGGGTAAACGCTAGCCTACACTGAAGGTCAAGATAAACTTTAGCCTACTCTACTCAAAGGTCAGGCTAAATTTCAGCCAACATTTAAGGTCAGGATTAACTTAAGTCTACACGAACAGTTAGGTAAAATTTTGCCTATTCTCACTAAAGGTCAAGCGAAACTTTACCTACACTACTGGAATGGTCGGGGTAAGCTTTACAATACACTACACTAAAGGTCAAGCTAAACTTTACCTACACTACTGGAATGGTCGGGGTAAGCTTTACAATACACTACACTAAAGGTCAAGCTAAACTTTACCTACACTACTGGAATGGTCGGGGTAAGCTTTACAATATACTACACTAAAGGTCAAGCTAAACTTTACCTACACTACTGGAATGGTCGGGGTAAGCTTTACAATACACTACACTAAAGGTCAAGCTAAACTTTACCTACACTACTGGAATGGTCGGGGTAAACTTTACAATACACTACACTAAAGGTCAAGCTAAACTTTACCTACACTACTGGAATGGTCGGGGTAAACTTTACAATACACTACACTAAAGGTCATGCTAAACTTTACCTACACTACTGGAATGGTCGGGGTAAACTTTACAATACACTACACTAAAGGTCATGCTAAACTTTACCTACACTACTGGAATGGTCGGGGTAAACTTTACAATACACTACACTAAAGGTCAAGCTAAACTTTACCTACACTACTGGAATGGTCGGGGTAAGCTTCAGCCCATTATACTCTAGAGGTCAGGCTAGACTTAAGCCTACACTAAAAGTCAAGGATAAAAATTAATCTATACTAAAGGTCAGGGTAAACTTTACAATACACTATACTCTAAAGGTCAGGCTAGACTTAAGCCTCAACTTAAAGTCAAGGATAAAAATTAATCTATACTAAAGGTCAGGGTAAACTTTACAATACACTATACTCTAAAGGTCAGGCTAGACTTAAGCCTCAACTTAAAGTCAAGGATAAAAAGGATTAATCTATACTAAAGGTCAGGTAAACTTTACAATACACTATACTCTAAAGGTCAGGCTAGACTTAAGCCTAAACTTAAAGTCAAGGATAAAAATTAATCTATACTAAAGGTCAGGGTAAACTTTACAATACACTATACTCTAAAGGTCAGGCTAGACTTAAGCCTCAACTTAAAGTCAAGGATAAAAATTAATCTATACTAAAGGTCAGGGTAAACTTTACAATACACTATACTCTAAAGGTCAGGCTAGACTTAAGCCTCAACTTAAAGTCAAGGATAAAAATTAATCTATACTAAAGGTCAGGGTAAACTTTACAATACACTATACTCTAAAGGTCAGGCTAGACTTAAGCCTAAACTTAAAGTCAAGGATAAAAATTAATCTATACTAAAGGTCAGGGTAAACTTTACAATACACTATACTCTAAAGGTCAGGCTAGACTTAAGCCTCAACTTAAAGTCAAGGATAAAAATTAATATATACTAAAGGTCAGGGTAAACTTTACAATACACGACACTAAGAGTCATGCTAAACTTTACCTACACTACTGGAATGGTCGGGGTAAACTTTACAATACACTACACTAAAGGTCAAGCTAAACTTTACCTACACTACTGGAATGGTCGGAGTAAACTTTACAATACACTACACTAAGAGTCATGCTAAACTTTACCTACACTACTGGAATGGTCGGGGTAAGCTTTAGCCCATTATACTCTTAAGTTCAGGCTAGACTGACACTAAAAGTCAAGGATAAAAATTAAGCTACACTAAAGGTCAGGGTAAACTTTACAATACACGACACTAAGAGTCATGCTAAACCTTAACCTACACGACCCTAAAGATCAGACTAAACTTCAGCCTCCTTCAACAGTGGCGGATACTGCTTTTTGAGAACGTAGGTTCGCCCATTTTTTCGAGAGTTTCAATGGTCATTTATTAAACGTTCAGAACAAAAGGGTGTGCGCGCCCCCAACATGAGCCAACTATACTCAACAGGTCAGGGTTATCTTTACGTCGACGGGTCCTTGGATATATGGTGGTCAGTCAACACTCGACGGAGAAAGGAGCATAGTTATCATAACTCTTTGAAATAAAAGACATCATATAAGCTGGAACATCTGGGTGTCTTTATCGCCCTTTTCCTAATCGATATGCATAAGTACCAGCTTCGAGTTTTGGTTAAGGTTTTGGAGAACCCTGTCATCATTGGTGAACATGTTTAACGCCGCACATTCCATCCACATTCATCACGGCGGTCTGTAAATAATTGAGTCGGGAAAAAGCACGGAGGTGGGTAACACGAGCAACTATCCACGCCGCCCGAGACCAACATTGCATGTGAATGCTTGTTTCTCATCATTGATCTACCCTAAAATTATTGTTTTTAAATATATTTTAATAACTTTATTTTCCTCCAGTTGATAAGTATTTAAAATACCGTTTGCACTTATTGTTGTAACCAATCATGTTTTGAGTTCATGTAGTCGTTCCCGGGGCACGCACACACGCAATCAATGTCGCATAAGGCACTTACGCCAACGCACACACGCAAACAGTGTGGCATAAGGCACTTACGCCAAAGCCTTGTCCACTAAACACACCAAGAAACACGTTGGTACGCTTGTCCGTATTCTCCAGCACTTGAGTTATATCAGCAAAGTTTCAGAGTCATTAAACAACAGGGTTGATTATACTAAAGAACACGAGAACTACTGTTATATTACCTGACATTAAGATAGAAATTATCACTCCGCGCTGACATTTAGATGTTCAGTCCGAAATGGGGCAGCGCTTGACGTCATTTCATCTGTACATTTATTGTGGTAATTGTGTTTCACGCGTTTCCTTGACACGTGAAATCATGGAGCAAACGAAAAATACGTATATAGTCAACGCACACACGCGCGCAAGTATGCACGACTTTTCCTGGATCCCGTGATTAAGTATTCCGATCCCCAAACGCGTCATACCAAGCGACGTTGAGGCGTGGTACCTATTGTTACTTTGCCTAAAGCATGGCATTAAATCCATAGGATAAGGACTGATCGGCTCGGTGTCAGTGTACTGTGTCGGAGTGGGGCATCTTCTGTTCAACTATTTCAAATGGCTAGCATTGTAATACCGATATAAGTCCAAGTGGTCACCCCTCGTAAGAAATGGCGAAAAGTGACAACAAAATAATGATTGTTTGTTAAACAACTTTTTTTATTCGGGTGTCTAAAATTATGAGACAAATCATCAGAGTTAGTCTGTCGATTTCATGTGACTGTGCAAAATTTGGTTTGGTTGCAATTATTAGATTTTGTGTTAGTGAGCAATTCATCGGTCTAAAATGAAGTCAAACGGACTATACAAGCAGCGGACCCCACCAAAACATGTATACTCGCACGCATGCTATAGCACCCACAAACACTGCAAAGAGTACATAGAGAATACTACACGAGGTCTCATTACATACGAATTATACGAAACGAGTGTCTTTATTATGGTATCTGCCCGAGCGAAAGCGAGGTCAGAAACCATAGGAAGGTCACGAGTTTCGTATAATTCGTATGTTATGAGACCGAGTGTGGTATTTTATTTATGACCCACGTCTTACATGCATTAAATTGACAAAATAGCGTATGTTTGTATTGGTATGGTTTCAAACCGAAACCGGTTTCATAAAGAGGTTGCGGAAGAATGTTGTTCTGTAGTACATTTTTTGCATGACGTCACACTGTAATGACGTCAATATGCCTTGCTCGTCTGCTCCCTTGGTAACGGACGTCACGATGCATGTCAGTTGTCATCGCCTCGTACAGCCTCCTACATTTAACTACTCCGTAGCACCCCGTTTCTTAGTTTGCATTTGCTTCACTCGGCTAACCTCACTGGTGGAAACTTTGCGTTTATGTTTTTCGACGCATACAATGTCTCAGTTCGACTCACAATTAAACAGCGATACGGCAACGTTCACAATGTTTACATTCCCACAATGCATATAAGTTGTAGAATGAATGAATTCACGTGTTTGTTATGAATGAAACTGTAGTTCCGTCACAACGTGACCTAATTGAGAGGTCATCGGTCATCCAATCAAATCGTTAGAATCTTAGGTCAAGTTGTTACGACACAGGTCAACGCGATACGACACTCGTGTGACGTGCGAGATTAGCATGCAACTACCCATACGTTGACTACGTGGGTAATAAAGCCAGTTATTCCTCATCCGTTGAAGATATCACTTTTTAATAAGGTTACACAATTACACATTGTGTAATAACATCACGTGATGTCGTACGTATGACGTCAAAGTGGTTTACAGTTATGACGTCACAATGCTTATACCTCTGTCACAATAGTATTAGACCTTGCTTGACTCGCGGAAAGCTGAGAGTCATCACACTCGTTGAATTCTTAGGAAAGAATTACTTTGCTCGATATTATTTTTCTAATGTTGGGTGAGTAAAAACTAAAATATTAAACGATGTCCCGTGTAATACCATATTTGTGAAACTCCTGAATGGTATTGGTATCTAACTCGCTTTCATAAATATGGTATTACAAGGGACATCGTTTAGTATTCTGTATATATACTTATGTGAAAAAATTAAGTTTCAACAGCGGAGATATATATTGAAATGGTTATAAGAACAAGAATAAGGTGAGTATTTAAGATTGCAAGGAAATGAGAAACAAAACATTATAGAAAGAATAACAGTAGCCGCTTAAGCTTTAAACTTACAACAAAATGTTTCTGAGTGTGTGAAGCGTTAGTAAAATATCAAGATTTTTCCATCAGTTATCACTTGGTTGCTAAAACATTTTTGACACGACGATCTCGAGTATGTTGTTAAAAGTCCAGGGAACGCCATAAAACACAACTGCTAAAATCATATGTTCCCGTCCCCTCAACACAGTGATGCAAACCTAACTACCGTAGTCAGGTCATCACAAACAAGAATTCCTATCGTCATTATGAGCGCTTCAGGCGAGCATAATGAATACATATTTGTTCAGGACATGTTCTATTTGGAACCGTTTCGGGCACGTTACCACCAAGTGGCACATCACAAGAGAGTTCAACAGTTCAAAGTGTTTCTCTTTGCCGTGCTTTAGTGACGAACAATATTCTGTAAGATCACAGGTCACACGGAAAAGAGCGACCGCATGCAATATCTCCATTCCATTGATGACCGACGAATATTTTACGAAACGGATTGAAACCGAATGCGTATGTACGTACGTACGTACGTAGATACACGGACGGACGGATGGATGGATGGATAGATATAATAAAATATAAATCAATGGCGGTTCTAAAATTTAATATGTCCATAAGAAGAAGTTATGTCAAACCTAATAATTTTCAACAAAATACATTCTTAGACTTGGGATACAATTGATTGTTGTTAATAACAGGTTTATTGTCAGTACATTACATAGGATTTCCCAGAGTATACAAACAGTAACCCACTGAATGAGAGAGAGTGTAAAAGTTGTAAGTGAACTCGTAATAAGTGAACAAGAGTCTTGTATGTACCAGATCATTTCCAGTTTGAGTGAGCGATTAGGTTTGTGCCTGTTTTTTCCAGCAATATCAAATTAGCATACACGATAAATGTGCTTGAATCACTGGGTTTTTTAAGGCTACACTCAGAAATGAGACTGTGATATTTGTGTGTATTGAAATACAATAAGGACAAAAAATTATGGACAACTTCTTTGTTTCATGAGGACGACGATACAGGTTCCTGCGTGACAACGCAACAAGAATCTGTATCGAAACGCACTCACGAAATAAATAAGTTGTTTTCCATAAAGTTTGTTTATAAGGAGAGTGTTGTCTGTAAATAATCACGGCAATCAGACATGCCAGGGATTGATATCATGAACATTGATCAGCAATATTCCACACTCAGCAATGTTCCAGCTATATGGAAATAATCGAGTCTGGACCAGACAATCCAGTGATCAACATCGATCTACACAATTGGGATACGACGACATGTGTCAACCAAGTCAACGAGCCTGACCACCCGATCCCGTTAGTCGCGTCTTACGACAAGCATGGGTTACTGAAGATCAATTCTAACCGGGATCTTCACGGGTGGGATACGATTGTCTGGTCCAGGCACCACCATGGCTTTGGGTCCCTTTTTTTCATATTTCCAGCAATGAATGGAATATTTGTTCCCAACTTTCCGCATGTCGACATTTCTTACTTCAAACTGACTTGCCCCATGAAGATCCGGGTCAGAATTGGTCTTCAGCAACCCATGCGTGTGGTAAGAGACCACTTAAGTGACTGAGTGGTCAGGCTTGCTGACTTGGTTGACACATGTCATGGAATCCCAACATGCTGTTGATAACTGGATTGCCTGGTCAAGATTCAATCATTTACAGACCGCCGCGATATAGCTGGAATATTGCTGAGTGCACCATTAACATTAAAAACAAAAACAAACTCAAAATGATTTCCATTTCAAACTTATTCAAACATGGATTTACTGGTTCAGTCTGGATTGTGTTTGATATCTTTGGGACTGGTTGGATTGGGCTGGAATTAATGACTCCAACTGCCACATTAATGTCATATTACCTCAAAATGTATTATCACAAGTACAGCGGCAAAATTATATCCTCACTAAAAATATTTTCCAAACCAGAGATTCCAGTGGTGAATACACCAGCAATTGGTTTAAAACAAAGACCCCTCAAATATGTACAAGTATTTATCTTACCCACAGGAATGGAGAACAGTAACCTATGGATATAACCATTGAGCACCAAGCTCAGTATAACAGCAGTTCATTGTACGTATTTCAACTAAAAACATAGAGTAAATGGCCATGACAACAAAGAAACAGTTGCTATACCCGTCAGATCCATATATGCATCTTCATTCAACTCTAAAAGTAGTTTACTTAATATAAGTTGTATGTGGAGACTTGTGAGTTCCTCTCTGATTCAAAATCAGCTACATCTGATAGGCTACACCACAAAGGTAACACGGCAGCCCCTAAAACTGCACTTTATCACATCATCATGAAAGTGTATTATCAAGCTATCTAAATATGTGCATTTTGATTTGAAATAAGAACAATATATGTGAATGTTCCAGCATATGAGAATGTTTGGAATGTTCAAGCATGTGAGCCTGTTTGGAATGTTCCAGCATGTGAGAATGTTTGGAACATTCAAGCATGTGAGAAGTTTGGAATGTTCCAGCATGTGTAGATGTTTGGAATGTTCCAGTATGTGAGAAGTTTGGAATGTTCAACCATGTGAGCCTGTTTGGAACACTCAAGTATGTGAGACTGTTTGAAATGTTCCAGCATGTGAGAATGTTTGGAATTTTCCAGCATGTGAGAATGTTTGGAATCTTCAAGTATGTGAGAATGTTTGGAATGTTCAAATATGTGAAACTGTTTGGAACATCCAAGTATGTGAGACTGTTTGGAATGTTCCAACATGTGAGAATGTATTCAATGTTTAAGCATGTGTGGAAGTTTGGAATGTTCCAGCATGTGAGAAGTTTGGAGAGTTCCAGCATGTGTGGATGTTTGGAATGTTCCAGAATGTTAGAATGTTAGGAATGTTCAAGCATGTGAGAATGTTCAAGTATCTGAGAATGTTTGGAATGTTCCAGCATGTGGTGGTGGGAATTGGGTTTAACGTTAGGTGCTTGAGAATATTTAATGCCATATGTAAGACGACATGCATGCGTGCTTGTATGTGAATGTGCGGCTGCTTGTACTAGCAGCCCAGACTGAAGCTGGTTTTATAGTGCTAGCCCACTGAGATACCATGCCACAGAGAAGCATGAATACCCCACTCAGACACATTTTACTGACTCGAGCCTACCAGTCCTTGTTGTACCCATTAATGCCGAAAGCGCCAGGCAGGACCAACAAGTACCATATTTTAACCTCTTTTCCGAACCCACATATGACTCTGGCGGCTCTAACGACTACAGTCCTCAAAATGTTTGGACACCTTCCAGCATGTGAGCATGTTTGGAATGTTCCAGCATGTGAGAATGTTTGGAATGTTCCAGCATGTGAGAATGTTTGAAATGTTCCAGCATGTGTGAAAGAAGTTTGAACCGGTGTGCAGAGATGTTTGGAATGTTCCAGCATGTGAGAATGTTTGGAATGTTCATGTATGTGAGAATGTTTGAAATGTTCCAGCATGTGTGGATGTTTGGAATGTTCCAGCATATGAGAATGTTTGGAACATTCAAGTATGTGAGACTGTTTGAAATGTTCCAGCATGTGAGAATGTTTGGAATGTTCCAGCATGTGAGAATGTTTGGAATGTTCCAGCATGTGAGAATGTTTGGAATGTTCCAGCATGTGAGAATGTGTGGAATGTTCCAGCATGTGAGAATGTTTGGAATGTTCCAGCATGTGAGAATGTTTGGAATGTTCCAGCATGTGAGAATGTTTGGGAATGTTCCAGCATGTGAGAATGTTTGGAATGTTCCAGCATGTGAATGAATGTCAAGCATGGAGAATGTTTGTTCCAGCATGTGAGAATGTTTGGAATGTTCCAGCATGTGAGAATGTTTGGAATGTTCCAGCATGTGAGAATGTTTGGAATGTTCCAGCATGTGAGAATGTTTGGGATGTTCCAGCATGTGAGAATGTTTGGGATGTTCCAGCATGTGAGAATGTTTGGGATGTTCCAGCATGTGAGAATGTTTGGGATGTTCCAGCATGTGAGAATGTTTGGAATGTTCCAGCATGTGAGAATGTTTGGGATGTTCCAGCATGTGAGAATGTTTGGGATGTTCCAGCATGTGAGAATGTTTGGGATGTTCCAGCATGTGAGAATGTTTGGAATGTTCCAGCATGTGAGAATGTTTGGGATGTTCCAGCATGTGAGAATGTTTGGGATGTTCCAGCATGTGAGAATGTTTGGAATGTTCCAGCAGCATATGTTGATATTTGTTGCAGAACTATAAAAAGCTTGGTGGGAATTAAGCCCAGTCTGTCAGTTATGTCAGAATATAAACATGAAGAGTTCATTTGGCAAGGATAATATGGCAAGCAAAATGATAAATATAAGTCAAACACTTATGTCATTCTCTGACACAGTTTGTTTCATAATCCAGTTTGGTGTCAAGATACAGTTGACAAAATTCAATATAAATAAGGAATAATTTGCATGAGATACTCTTCATGAGATCCATTGACATACTCAATGTGTGTGTGCGTCCGTGTGTGTATATATATACACATATCACAAATATGTATTGCATATGTTGACAAACACATATGGTATAGTATTGTAAAACGTATCACATTATGTAACCATGGTAACACAATCACACCAAATGTGTATCACAAACATAAAGGTTTACAAACTGTGTAACACACCAGCTTTACATATATAGTCTTAACAAATGTATGTCAAACATATAATCTTATCACACATGCCTCGTCCATACTGTATCATGTGTGTGGCTTTACAACAGGAGTGATCAACATATTGTATAACATGAGACAACACAGGGGCTGATACAGCTTATTGAGAGAGTGGGGGGGTGGAGGGGTGGGTTTGCATAGTAAAAAGGGGGGTGCACAGTTCATTTTCACCCGTTTTCATGAGTCAGTTTCAATGGTCATTAAATAAACTTTCAGGACAAAATGGGGGTGTGCACCCCTGCACTCTCCCTCTGGATCCGCCTGTGCAACACGCATTCATCACACATATTGTCACATACAGGTCATATAACACACGTTCATCACAAAATATGTAACAGTCACTTTCCATATCACACATTCACTAAACAGTGTGATGAAAGCATTGTATAGCATGTGGCAACACACATTCACTTTCCATAGCACACATTCACCACATACATTATGTAACATATCATTTAACACATTCACCACATACATTGTGAAACAAACTTTTATCATATAGGTTTGGCCCTCAGGCTGATATGGTAGTCTCGTGCTGATATGACTGGTGAATCGGAAACTGTCATGTTAACCTCTTAATATTACACACATATATTCAACAAAGAAAACAGTAAAACCTTGAGTTTGATTATACACATAATGCAAGATAAAAATACATTTTATAGTTAGCTGGAATATAGATAAACAAAACATATTTTAATGCAAATTCTGATAAATTTTCACAACTACCATCTGCTATTACAAAATTCAGAGTAATGAGTAACTTGATGGGAAAACCCTGAAAACCAAGAATTATTATTTTTGTGGCCCCTCACACTTTGTGTTGCACACATGGAATAACACAGCTAGAACAGAACACACAACATAACACACACTGAGTGGTACACACAACATAACACACATTGTATATCAGACATGGAATAACACAGAACAGCACACACAACATAACACACATGGTATATCAGACATGGTGGGACACGCAATATCTTCTATCACGTCCCGGATTCTTCATCACTATACAGCTGTTCATGGGGCCGCTGTATCAATAACACATCTTCATCATCATCATCATCATTCACGAGTTCGAACTTTGAGACAGGGGGATTGTCCTTCTTGGGGTCAAAATAACCACTGCTCTGCCAGATGCCATAGGAGAAGTATATGGAAAATCCTGGTGAGGGAAAGGTCAAGGTGAGTGCAAAGGTCAAGGTTAGTGCATTTAGAAATCGGAGTGAGATGGCATGGTACTGACTGGAATAACCAAGCAATACTATTGAATGGGTTCTGCAAGAATAAGCTTATATCTACTTTGGGAATTCAAAGCAAATGCAGAGCTCCAGATAAGATTTAGCTCATGTGGGTACTGTACCCACTGTATTTTTTTGGAGTGGGTATTATGAATGTTGAGTGGGTATGTCATTTTCCGTTACCCACTGCTTTCAAATATGTGGGTATTTCAGTCATTTTACTCACCTAAATATTATGTCATTGAGTAAGTTTACTAAGCAGGTATGTTCTGCCTTTTGTCATAACTAATCAAAACCAACTTAAACACAATGGAAATGATTTCATAAAAAATGACTCATCCTCTACTGACAGTACAACACTAGTCCTATACTAACAGTACAACTTGATATCAATCGATGTCTTTTTCACTACGCAAGCTATTTTTATAAATTTATTCCGTACGCATTTGTTTTAAACTTTTTGCGTATCTAACATTTTAAATGCGTAATTGGTACGCAACAATTATTTTTCAATGCGTAATTGGACATTTTCTATGCGCATTTTACCTGGATACGCAGCTTATCTGGGCCTCTGCAAATGGTTTAAATTTCAGTGTGAAGGAGAGATGGGTTTGATGCCACTTTGAACAATAATCAGTGGAGGCGTGTGGTCCTGTGCACAGTGCTCAGGTTACATATCAGCTGAAGTTAAGCAACGTTAGGCGTGGGGAGGCCTTGGATGGGTGACTGTGTTTGGCAGATTGACTCCTGAGAGTTTCTAGGACTTCAGTCCTACTTAGGCAAGTGAGTTTGTTCAAACATGCCTCTGTTCAACCAGCAGAAAATAGGTACCCGGTGGGATAAGTCATGTGACTATTACCTTCTAGCGCCTCACAGGCAGCTTGGATTATCTGGGGTACTAATGTGCTGTGCAAGTGCTTGGAGAAGACACTTAGTGCCGGGAGTATTTAGTGCTATAAAAATACACTCATTATTCATGTATTTATTCTATCATGGAGAGGAAATGTGGGAGAAAGCACAAAGGGACGTCTCAGACATTAACCACTTTGGTGAAACTCAAAAGCATGGTTATGGTCAGGGAACAAAATTTGGGCTAACCAGGATCGAAACCATAATCACAAGTGTCTGGTGTGCCCAAGGGAAGCAACTCTCACTATGAATTGCAGTGCCTTTAAAGACAGAGCCACCCCTGCCCCCTTTTAACCATGAGGCAAAGAAGTGTAAATAGATTTTTACTAAGTCTATGCTTAACTACATACACAGATAATACATATTCAGGTGTGAGGACGCCGATGGCTAGTTAGTGAACGGTCAAATCCAACACAACTGGAACACGAATCTAGCAATTCCCATTCTCTATGTGGGAACTATCACAGCTTAAGACAAACAGCACAGAGTATTTGATTGGTGGAATCCTTACCTATAAACATCCAGACCCCAAACCTGATCCACGTCGGAACGGAGAGTTTCATCATTAAATAGATGTTGATGAAGGCGCTAAGAGCAGGGACCCAAGGTAAACCCGGAACCTGTTGATGAAAACTAGAAATATAAGTCGCCACAGAGGTTGAGATAAGGGGTAGGGTAGGTAACTTTAAAGACATAAGGGGAAATAAAGGTGTCAGAAATGAGCCCAAGTTGACAGGGTGCCTTTGAAGATGTAAAGGGGAAATAAGGGTGTAAGAAATGATCGAGGGTAGACAGGGTACCTTTGAAGATGTAAAGGGGAAATAAGGGTATAAGAAATAATCGAGGGTAGATAGGGTACCTTTGAAGATGTAAAGGGGAAATAAGGGTGTCAGAAATGAAGATCGAAATAAGGGTAGACAGGGGGTAGATAGGGTACCTTTGAAGATGTAAAGGGGAAATAAGGGTGTCAGAAATGATCGAGGGTAGACAGGGTACCTAGAAGATGTAAAGGAAATAAGGGGTGACAGAAATCGAGGGTTTGACAGGGATTTGAAGGGGCAGGGAAATAAGGGTGTCAGAAATGATCCAGGGTAGATAGGGTACCTTTGAAGATGTAGTGGGGAAATATGGGTGTCAGAACTCAGCAAGAGCATCAAGGGTAGATAGGGGACCTTTGAAGATGTAAAGGGGAAATAAGGGTGTGTCAGAAATGATAGAGGGTAGATAGGGGAAATAAGGGTGTCTTTGAAGATGTACCTTTGAAGATGTAAAGGGAAATATGGGTGTCAGAACTCAGCAAGAGCATCAAGGGTAGATAGGGGACCTTTGAAGATGTAAAGGGGAAATAAGGGTGTCAGAAATAATCGAGGGTAGATAGGGTACCTTTGAAGATGTAAAGGGGAAATAAGGGTGTCAGAACTCAGCAAGAGCATCAAGGGTAGTGTGGGTAATCAGACACAATGAAATGAGTGAGTGAGTGAGTTTAGTTTTACGCCACACTCAGCAATATTCCTATATGGCGGCTGTCTGTAAATCATCGAGTCTGGACCAGACAATCCAGTGATCAACAGCATGAGCATCGATCTGCACAATTGGTGAACCGATGACATGTGTCAAACAAGTCAGCGAGCCTGACCACCTGATCCCGTTAGTCGCCTCTTACAACAAGCATAGTCGCCTTTTGTGGACACAATGAAGAAATACATCCATGAAGTAGTTCGTTGAGATAGTTCATGAGACGTACCTTAAACCATAGTTTACTTTTATTCTGTGGTTGTCTCCAGACAACAATGACTGTCATCAGAACTGCAGAGCCAAACATAACTGCCATGACTATTGCCCACCATGTATATTTTTCCAGTTCCGGAGCCGCGTAGATCAACACAGCACAAAATGCACAGATTGTAAGAACTGAAAACAAACATTGTTATGAAACAAACAGGCTTACCATTCATATATGTGAACTGAAAGAGGGTTAAACACGTCATTGCACTTATTATGCAACAAGATTCACTTTTCTGTGGCTACTTGTACTAGTTCAGACTAATGAGAGTCTTTTGTACCAGCCCCTGAATTTTATAATAGAATTATAACAATGCTTAATATTTATAACTCGCCTATTCAGGCTTCATATCCTGCTTAAGGGCACAATCAGATAATAATTACCCTGGATAACCCAAGCTGCCTGTAGGGCGCTAGAAGGTTATAGTCACATGACTTATCCCACCAGGTACCCATTTTCTGCTGGGTCAACAGAGGCAATTTTGAACAAACTCACTTGCCTAAGGTGAGACCACTATCACATGTGCTTCATTGTGGGGCAGGAGTGAAGTCCAAGATTCTCTCAGGAGCCAAGCTGCCAAACACGGTCACCCATCCAAGGACTGTCCGTGCTCAACGTTGCTTAACTTCAACTGATTTGTGACCTGAGCTCTATGCATTAGGGCCACGAACCACCAGCAATAATAACCCACTCTGACACAGTGTACCGACACACAGTGCACTAACTCCCCTCTTACTAACCACAAGGATGGGAAACAACCTCTAAGGGAAGGGGGGTCATAATGATTTTAAGAGCGAGGGAGGGGGGTCCCACCATTTTTTGTTCTGGGGAGGTAGGGGGGTCATCAATATTGTACATAATAATATTAAAACATTATGCTTAAAAATTATGGGAGGGTGGGGCATAGATTTTGTACAAAACAGGCAGGGGGTCACTTACTTTGTACATGCATTTTAGGGGGAGTCATTCAGATTGTACATGCTTGTCCATAAAAATCATCATCACCCCACTAGCCATAAATTATGAACGGTCCCTAAATATACTTAATCTCCTTTGGTTTAACTTCCAAAGTGTGAGTTATAAACTTGGTTTCAATGCTGTTTCCAGCAAGAGTAGAACACTAGAAATGAATGTCACACACTCTACCCTTGTAGAACTGAGTGAATTTAGTTTTATGCAGCTTCAAACAATATTCCAGCAATATCATGGCATGCCCCGTAAAGAACTGAACCCAGGCATGATAGGCAAACACCATGAGCCTACCCTACTGTCCCAACTTACGCAGGAATCCAACACAATATGATGTCAATCTGCCTGAGACGCGGGTGGGCTCGCAGGACCGTGGAGAGAACAGGTCACGGGATGATATCGGCCCAGTTAAAGGCTGGTCAGGCACTTCTCCGGTCATGTACTCATCTGGCTGATACCTGGAACATGCATAAAGGTGAATATACACACAAGTGAGTGAGTGAGTGAGTGAGTGAGTGAGTTGGGGTTACGCTGCTTTTAGCAATATTCCAGCAATATCACGGCAGGGGACACAGTAAATGGGCTTCACACATTGTGCCCATGTGGGGAATCGATCCCAGGTCTTCAGCGTGGCGAGCACACGCTTTAACCTCTAGGATACCCCACCTCCCATACACACAAGCATATGCACACAGGTAAATATACAAACAAGAAGATGCACACAGGTAAATATACAGTCAAGCTCCATTGTCTCGATATTCATGGGACCAAGAAAAAATATCGAGTTATCCGAACTTCAAGACATCCGACCAGGGCATATCCATCACATATCACTATGTTTAAGAAAACAAAACACTTCTCAGTATGTTTTGATTCGAAACTATAATCTGTTATCAGTGGTGTTTAGTCGTAACAGTGAGTACTTCCTAATTAAAACTTTCTTAATTAATCCTAATTAAATAACAAACAAGTGACACCTTCAACTTAATTAGCCTTAATTAGTTTACACTACCACATCCCTTTGATTCATGCTGCAATGTGTGTAAATGTGTGGAAAAAAACTCAGTTTAGAGGGATACTTGCCCATGAAATGTAGGTGAATATCGAGTCTCTTGGCAAATATCAAGCTAAAAGGGTAATTTTGCTTGTTTGGACCATGAAATTATATTGAGATAATCAACATATTGAGACATCCGTACTGAGTTAAAAGAGCTTGAATAATGATAAATTATGAAGGATTTTGCCGGGACCGAGATATTATGTCGAGACAACCGAGATATTGAGTTATCAGAGTTCGACACAACAGTGCTCGACTGTACATACAAGAAGATGCACACAGGTAAATATATACACAAGAAGATGCACACAGGTAAAATTCATACTCAAACATGCAAACAGATATATATCCAGATTTGAATAATGCACACTGGTATATATCCAGATTGGAATATGTACACTATAAGTTGTATGCTTCTCTCGAGGGTAATACGGTCTGATGTACGCCTGTTTATAGCAGTGTCACCCGATCCAGTAGGCGAGGGATGACACTGCTATAAAAGGCATACATCAGACCGTATTACCCGAGGGCTAAGCATACAACATATTTATCTTACCGCCATGTTAAATGTACAAAATATCATTATATTTTATTTGAAGATCGCTACCGACTTTATGACACGTAAAGAAAATGGCGTCAGTTTCCCGACTGGAATTTTAAAATCAGTGAAACATATTTTGACAAGCTTAAAACTGCTATAAAAATGGTTAATTATGTTTAGGTTGAGTGTGCAAACAGTTCCATGTATAAAATAGTTTAAATACAGCAGTGAAAATCGGTAAAATAAATGTGTACATAGTGAACTAAAAAACAGCTAATAGAACGGTTTTCGAACTCTGTGCACTGCATGCGTCATATTATGATGTCATACGATTGTTAGCTTATACAGCTTCTCGGCAGAGAGTTTCATGGTAACCATGGCAATGGGTAATATTTTTTCCAGTTGTCACCCTCCTCGGTGGGGTGACACGGAAACTTGTTAAAGCGTCATTGACCAATGAAACTAAAGTATTTTACCTGAAGGGAAGATAAAGCTCTTTAGAGCCAAATGTTGCAAGTGTAAGGAGGAAGATAAGATGGCGATTCTCTGTAGATTTTTCAATTTATAACAACTATTTAAACTTTAAAACTTGAAATTTCCAGTCCACCCAAAATTCCAATATCCTACCATTTCCTTTAAGGTGAGTATAGCAACTAATGAAGACTACAGAGAACTGAAGACTTTGTACACAGGAGATTGCCTTACCTGAGTATAAGAACACAGACTGCCACCAAGGTGTAGGCCAGCAGTGTACCTATCGACATCATGTCCACCAACTCCTTCAGGTCGAACAGCATCGCCATGGTACCTGGAGGGAAGATGTAAATCGGTGCAGTTAAATCTCCCCATTTTAAGCTAAATCTCAACCATCTGAAAGTTAAATCTCACCAATTTTACGGTGAACTTTCACCCATAACAAAGTTAAATCTCACCCATCACAAAGTTAAATCTCATCCATCACAAAGTTAAATCTCACCTATAACAAAGTTAAATCTTGCCTATTTTATATTTTAATCTCCCCCATTTAAACTTAAATTTCCATCATTTTTTACGTAAATCTTTCCCATTGTCACAACAGGGGATTCACTGGTCTGGTATTTTCTGCCAATAGTGGTACAAGACTACAGGTAACTTACCTGCGAAACAACCTGAGATGAGAGTCCCCACCACAGGTGTCTGGAAACGAGGAACAACTTTACCGAGGAACCGAAACAGAAGGCCATCATTCCCCATAGCATAGAGGATTCTGGGTAAAGGAAACATTCCACCAAGAAGACTGGAATAGAACAATAAAGTGTAAATTTTTGGTAAACTTGAAATTTTTGAAGCATGAAAAATGTGTGAAAGTAGCCTAAAACTACTGACATAGTGCTGACAGATTGTGGTTATATCTTACTTTTCTTTATAATTTGGGGATAACTGTACTGTGTTTGACGAATTGGGGACGTATACCGGTGGTTATATAGCCGCAAATTTAGCTTACGCGTCGCCGATATAACAAAATTTGCGGCTATATAACCACAAGTATAATGTCCCCAATTCGTCAAACACAGTACAGTTATCCCCATTCTAATTCAACTCGTTTTACGCTGTTTTTTCGTGAAAAGAAATTCATTATTTAAACCAGGTCAAAGTTCCTCTAGGTCAAAGGTTAATCATATCACTCCTTCAACTTACACCATCGCAAGAGAAAGTAGTTCCCTTTTCAAACTACACACGCTTTATTATGTGCACACAGACTAAATTTGACAATGATGAATAGATCATAGTATTATAGATAAAATGGACGGTATTATGATGAAACCGCCCTCTAGTTACAGAAATGAGCGGCCCGCTGATTCCTCAACTACAGGCCATTATCAGTTCTGTTGTCAAATGACGTCATAGCAGGTGACGTCACGCTCCATAATGACGTCATAAACCTTGTTTCATGATCTAACAGTGTTGGGTCAACAGCCCGTTACGAGTAAGTTGTTTGAACTTAAAATTAAATTTATGATACTGTGATACAAATTCCACCCATTTTAGCTGGATAGGGGAGTTAATTGACCAATGGCTTCTGCAAATGACAAATGGCTTCTGCAAATGACAATGTCCTGCGAAACAGCGGTACCCCAATAGTGTAGGGATACATTCAAAGGTTTCGGTGAATCGGTTTTCAAATTGCGACCGTATATGCTGATTATACGGTCGGAAATTTATAGCATTGACCAATCAGAACTCGTGTTACATACTAAGCTGAATTAGAATTGTACTTTGTCATAATAATACTGACCAACAAACCCCATCAATATGTCTTGATTGGTACCAGTAACCTACAGTTAGTTAGTGAGTTTAGTTTAACGCCACTTTTAGCAACAGTCCAGTAATATCTCGACGGGGGACACCGGGTTTCACACATTGTACCCATGTTGGGAATCGAACCTGTGTTCTCGGCGTGACGAGCGACCGCTTTAACCACTAGGCTACCCCACCACCCCTCAGTAATCTACTGATACATGCTAATGTATAAATTTTAAATTTACATATTTGGTTGACCAGAGCCAGAAAAACAACAAAAAGAAAATAAATAAAAGTAGCTATTACAATTTATACACCCTGCTGGTTATTTTCGATGGATAATGATACAAATATGTAACTTAAAAATTCCAAATCAATTGATAAATACAAATTTTGACTAATATGTGATAAATGAATTTTCAGTCAGCATCCCTCTTTCAAAGAGACATCTAAGAAGAAAATACAGTCATCCATAATAGCTCGATATAAACTTAGTATTGCTCATATAGCAGCAAACACTATCGAGTTTGTTAGGCTAACGCTTGTGATACAGCCAGCCAAATTCAGGATTAAACCCGTAAATACGTTGCGGGTAATCCATCATAAACATAAAGGGTTTGAACATATTTTACAATCTGAGCATTGCATAATTAGTTAAGGTAATATATAATAACGCATATTTTAAATTTACAAATTTGGCCACCAGAAAACAACAAAAGAAACTATTACAAATTATACACCCTGCTGTTATTTTCGATGGATAATGATATAAATATGTAACTTAAAAATGCCAAATCAATTGATAAATACAGTCGCAATTATGTTCGCAAGACTAGGAAGACAAGCAGTTTGACAATTAACAGTGTTTATCGTGCATATCCATGGTTTTTCAGATGCTTAAAACATGCAGGGGTTTTTCAATAATAACAGATGAACAACGAAACATCGTAATAACTTTATCATAAAGACACACCATCAGCCGAGTACTAACAATGTTTGCTGTGATGCAACACACCGCGTAATTGCTTGGGTAAACACTGCCATCCGAGAATGTATGATGTCAGAAAACACATTTTATTTGATTAAATTCAATCCCATTTTCATTCATTAAAACAAAACACACCAACAAACTAAAACACTCACATTCACAAAGACAAATACCCTACAATCCACCATACCAGACCATAACCTCCAAAGCAAACACACTCACTTTCCTAAAGACCAATGATCCCCTTATCCACCAATCCAACCCCCACCATCAAACAAATCCACTTTCAAATAGGTTGTCTACCCAGCCATCCAATATAGCAAATCCTCACCTCCAAACCAAACCCATCCATTTTCCCAAAGACCAACAACCCACATATACACCAATTCAATCCCCCACCATTAAACCAACAAACCAACTTTCCCAAATTCCCACAGTCCGACTGCCTCGCCATCCACAACAAATCCTCACCTCCAACTATTGTTTCAGACCCACATCACCTAGATACTTTTAACCCAACCCAACCTTGAAGCTGCTCCAACACTGATAAACCAATATTAAGCTATCTTGACATTAGTGTTGGGAATTGGTGGAAATCTCACAATTGATGATTGCTTCATTACCAACGAACAATCATCGAAAAAAATTGGTTAGTGTCATTTTTCAGATTTTCCTACCTAGGTTGTTATTGTAGATATGTATAACATGATGCAACTTGCTACTTTAAAGTGATGACTAATATATCATGAACATAAACTTCCGGGAGTCTTAGAGAAATATCCAGTGATGACTTTTTAGTTAGTGAAGTGAGTTTTCTAAGAAATAAACATGTTTCCAGGCCCTGACAACTTCTAAGATATGTTCCATTGTCAAGTATTTCAAAGACTAAAACAGTAGTTCCAAAATCGTTTGTTTGATTATGAGAAAATGTGATCGATTGCTTGGTCGTTTGGTCACTGCGACCAATCTTCGACTATTTCAATTAATCGGAGCACCACTACTTTACATACCTTGTAGAGAGTCCACAGATGGCCCCCACGGCAATTACGTACTTGGCCACCCCCCAGCCAAGCCGGTCGAACACGATGGGGAGAGGAGCATTGGGGTCAAGAAGGTAGTAGGGGCAGAGAAGGGTGAGGACCGTGGAAAGGCCGCAGTATGCAACGGTGATGCCAATGAGGGATACCACGATGCTTATGGGGATCGCACGCTGGGGATTCTTGGCCTCTTCACCTGTACAGGCACACAAGCAGTAGGTAGTGCATTTGTACTCGTTACAGGTACTTGAACAATCAGTAATATACTTGTACTCGTTACAGGTACTTGAACAATCGGTAATATACTTGTACTCGTTACAGGTACTTGAACAATCGGTAATATACTTGTACTCATTACAGGTACTTGAACAATCGGTAATATACTTGTACTCGTTACAGGTACTTGAACAATCGGTAATATACTTGTACTTGTTACAGGTACTTGAACAATCGGTAATATACTTGTATTTGTTACAGGTATGCAAATGTTACCTTAAGAAATCATTAATTATTTTACGTTTCAATGTGATACAAAAGTGATACAATATTCTCACAATTGCGGAACACCAGAATATTGCTAAAAGCAGTGTAAAACCCAACTCACTCACTCACCCTGCAGGCAGCAGTCACAAACAAGGATACCAAATGATAATGAAGTATTTACATATGAAAAGACAACATCCTACCTGTAGTGGCAATGCAGTCAAAGCCGACAAAGGCGTAGAAGCAGGTGGCGGCCCCGGACATCATCCCCGAAAACCCAAAGGGCATAAACCCTCCAGATCCTGCATCGCTGGGAACCTGCAAAAGTTTGCGAGAATTTTATTAGGCTACGTCTGGCAATATTCTAGCGATATTATTAGAAGTGACACCAGAAATGAATTTCACATTATACTCATGTGGGGTTCAAACCATTACCTTCAACATGACAAACACACTATCCACTCGGCCAGCTCACATCGCTAACAGCGGCTGTGGGATGGATAAGGTGAAGGAGGATTAGAGGACTCAGGTGCTCTTCAATTTGTGTTCAGGGTGATAAGGTAGCCTAGCGGTTAAAGCGTTTGCTGGTCATGCCCAAAAACTGGGTTCGATTCCTCACGTTTGCAGTGTCTGAAGCCCCATGTGATTTTACAGGAATATTCCTAAAAGTGGCATAAAACCTAACTCACTTACTCTAGTTGTGTTCATCATGTTCATGCATTGCTCATATGAAATATGACCGCCTCCGTGGTGTAGTGGTTAGAGCGTCCGCCCGGAGAGTGGAAGGTCGCGGGTTCAATCCCGACCGCGTCATACCAAAAGACGTTAAAATATGGTACTTGTTGGTCCCTGCCTGGCGCTCGGCATTAATGGGTACAACAAGGACTGGTCGGCTCAGAGTCAGTATAATGTGTCTGAGTGGGGTATTCATGCTTCACTGCGGCATGGTATCTCAGTGGGCTAGCACTATAAAACCAGCTTCAGTCTGGGCTAGTACATGCAGCCGCACATGCACATACACACGCATGCACGTCGTCATATGAGCAAATATTCTCAAGCACGACGTTAAACCCAATTTCAGCTCACCACCTCATATGAAATATACTTAGTACCAAAAGAAACGCAAATCACATAAAACTGTGATACAGTGGTGAACAAAAGGTTTGCTTATGAAAACATGCAGAGAAAACAATGAGAGTCTGTAAAGTGAACACACAACTCATCCGTATTGAAAACCAGATGTGTTTTTGTAATAATGTCAGTAAGACATCATTACACTGCGCCATTTGGAAGTGTGACTTAAGAGTCATGGAAAATAACATTTAAGTATCAAGTATGGCCTCCATAACCAGTCACTTTGGTATCATGAGAACACACAGCTGACGAGAATGACTATCTCCACAACCAATGCATGAAACAAATGTACAAGTATTCACTATTTTGTACAAACTCAAGGCTTTTCATGGTATTTTGATTAGGTACATGTGTGATATGGGTAACAGATAGGTAGGGGATGAAAAGTGGTACCTCTGATTGAATACAGGTAAGAGATAGTTTTGAATAGTACAGTGTTATCTCTGATTCAGGTACAGGTGAGACACAGGTAAGATACAGGTTTGGTACAGGTGAGAGAGAGATAGGAGGTTGAAAGTGTTACATCTGATTGAGATTCAGGTGAGAAACAGGTATGAGTAGCAGTGTTACCTCTGATTCAGATACAGGTGGTACAGGTGAGAGACAGGTAGGAGTAGCAGAGTGTTACCTCTGATTCAGATACACCTGAGATACAGGTTGCACAGGTGAGAGACAGGTAGGAGTAGCAGAGTGTTACCTCTGATTCAGATACACCTGAGATACAGGTTGTACAGGTGAGAGACAGGTAGGAGTAGCAGAGTGTTACCTCTGATTCAGATACACCTGAGATACAGGTTCAGGTAGGAGTACAGAGTGTTACCTCTGATTCAGATACACCTGAGATACAGGTTGTACAGGTGAGAGACAGGTAGGAGTAGCAGAGTGTTACCTCTGATTCAGATACACCTGAGATACAGGTTGTACAGGTGAGAGACAGGTAGGAGTAGCAGAGTGTTACCTCTGATTCAGATACACCTGAGATACAGGTTGCACAGGTGAGAGACAGGTAGGAGTAGCAGAGTGTTACCTCTGATTCAGATACACCTGAGATACAGGTTGTACAGGTGAGAGACAGGTAGGAGTAGCAGAGTGTTACCTCTGATTCAGATACACCTGAGATACAGGTTGCACAGGTGAGAGACACGTACTAGTAGCAGAGCGTTACCACTGATTCAGAAAAAGGGGAAATACAAGTTGTACAGGTGAGAGACAGGTAGGAGTAGCAGAGTGTTACCTCTGATTCAGATACATGAGATGCACAGGTGGGACAGGTGAGAGACAGGTACTAGTAGCAGAGTGTTACCTCTGATTCAGATACACCTGAGATACAGGTTGCACAGGTGAGAGAGGTAGGAGTAGCAGGTTGATTCAGATACACCTGAGATACAGGTTGTACAGGTAGGAGTAGCAGAGTGTTATCTCTGATTCAGATACACCTGAGATACAGGTTGTACAGGTGAGAGTCTGATTCAGATACACCTGAGATACAGGTTGTACAGGTGAGAGACAGGTAGGAGTAGCAGAGTGTTACCTCTGATTCAGATACACCTGTGAGATACAGGTGGGACAGGTGAGAGACAGGTAGGAGTAGCAGAGTGTTACCTCTGATTCAGATACATGTCAAACACAGGTGGGACAGGTGAGACACATGTGGTAAAGTCAAGAGACAGGTAGGAGTCAGAAAGTGTTACCTCTGATTTGGGGATGGACCAGTTGTGAGCGTCAGCCTTGAACAGTCCACACACAATGACATAGGTGACAACCAGCAGGTTGACAACGGTGAAGATGTTGTTGAACATTGTCGACTCCTTCACACCAACAGCAAGTAGAACTGAAACAATTTCATCATCCTACATGAACAACAGACACCCTTCGACATAGAGATTAACTCAACCTGACCTCCTACATTCACACTACATAATCAAACTCTACTGCAAATTCTTGAATTTATAGAGTACACACTGTACATACTAGTGGTGGTCCGATTAATTGAAATAATCGAAGATTGGTCGCAATGACAAAACGACCAAGCAATCGATCATGTTTTCTCATAATCGAACACAAACAATTTTGGAACACTTGTTTGCAATAACAATATAAATTTCAAAAGGTTTTTTCTTTATTTTTTGTGCATTAACAAACATAACCAGGAAAATTTGATAAATGACGCTAACCAATTATTTTCGATGATTGATCGGTTGTAATGAACCAATCATCAATTATGAGATTTACACCAATTCCCAACACTAGTACATACCCTTGCTTATACCAAATATGGTATTGAATAAAACAAGGGATATTATTATTATTATTCTTTGCATGTAGAATGTCTTTATTTCAATGTAGCAACATTTCCCTGAAGATACCAACTAATATTTGTACAGGTTACCGGAGTACCCCCTTGGGTAAATAATTTTCACGACCGGGTCCTGAATAAACCATCCAGGCCATGCTGACAATGACTTGTCAAAACATCAGACTTAAGCAAAACTTGGAACAATTTTAATTCATCCATTAATGAACCAAGTTAGTCAATAGATATTCTGTGATATTTTTTAAACAGTAGAGTGTTATATAACAATACATGGGTTTCCTGAGTTGTGAAGTCACAATATGATATGACCAAACACCGCTCTGTTTACTTTCAGTCGCCACGATTGTCAGGTCAGTAAGGGAATTAGCTCTAAACAAAGCTGTAAGCTGTGTACAATAAAGAAGAAGTTGTCATCCATATACTCGTCTTATATATTCAACAACTTCTAAATGCCTCTCAAGAATCTCAAAGCTGTAACAGGTACCCAAGGTCGGGCCGGGTAATGATACCTCCGGGTACCAAAGTCTGATATTTTGACCCATCCCAGCCCTAACACAAACACCATTATGAAGTAAGTCACATCACTTGTTTGATAATAGTGTTTGTATCTGCACCAAAACATCACCTTCACTGGAGGAAATATGTCAAAGACCAGTATCCACAGAATCCGTCAAAAAGCCATTTAAACAACTGATGATACTGAATGCAAAAGAAGTTCCGGGTCCCGATCTACAAAACACTTGTGGACCGCCTCCGTGGTGTAGTGGTTAGAGCATCCGCCCAGAGAGCGGAAGGTCGCGGGTTCGATCCCCGACCGCGTCATACCAAAAGACGTTTAAATATGGTACTTGTTGGTCCCTGCCTGGCGCTCGGCATTAATGGGTACAACAAGGACTGGTCAGCTCGCAGTCAGTATAATGTGTCTGAGTGGGGTATTCATGCTTCACTGCGGCATGGTATCTCAGTGAGCTGGCACTATAAAACCAGCTTAAGTCTGGGCTAGTACATGCAGCCGCACATACACATACACACGCATGCACGTCGTCATATAAGCGAAATATTCTCAAGCACGACGTTAAACCCAATTTCACCTCACCTCACAAAATACTTGTAGCGCTACGACATTCGTAAGCCTTTGATAAACTATAGAGTTACGACAGGTCGCAACGTTATTTATGCTTTTTGGATCAAGATCCTGGTTCATATATCCACAAAGCTCACTGGTTAAATCTCCAGTCAAACCAGTACCTTTTGAACCATCTGAAAGTATTCAAGACAGCAAATCCTGTAACTCTGAACAGCTGTGGTGCTATGATCACTAACAATGTCTGTGTGTGTCTTACCTGTCAGAACTAATGTAATGCTGAAAGCAAAGAAATCAGGGTATTGTGACAACCCTGTGACATCCATCGGCATGTTTTCCTTGAAGAAGTCCTGTATCTTGTTGTCGATGAGAGAGTCGAAATAGGAGCTCCACGCTCGGGCCACACTAGCTGTGCCTGGAGTTCAGAAAACATTAAGAGGACATGTATAATGTGCAAATATTATTGACTAGTCCACCATGAGAACATGTATAAAGTGTATCCATTCTCTGGCAATGTAGGTCCATTTATGGCATCATATTCTGATAGTGGCTGCTATAACAACGTGTTTGTGCGATCTTCTGATCATTTCGCACACAATGTCCCTAAAATATATTTAAACAATATTGAAAGAAACACTCAATAAACTAGATAAAAAACTTAAGTTTTAGTAAGATATGCAATATATCCTTTAGCATAATAAAAGAATTAACTTGTTTACTTCAGTATTTATTTGTCTACATTCTATTATTGGTATTCCATGGTGGCTAAACACACTGAGGGTGCAGGTTCAAGTCCAACATGGTCATAACCAAAGCCTGGTCACATCCTGATGATGCAAAAAGCAGTTTCTTTGTTTTGTTTGTTGTTAGCAATATTCCAGCTATATGGCAGCGGTCTGTAAATAATCAAATCTGGACCAGACACTCCGGTGATCAACAGCATGAGCATCTATCTATGCAACTGGGATACGATGACATGTGTCAACCAAGTCAGCGAGCCTGACCACCCGATTTCGCTACTAACCTCTTAAAACAAGCATGGGATACTGAAAAACTCACTCACTAACTCTCACCTATGACATATTCCAGGATCAGATTCCAGCCAATCACAAAGGCAATCAGCTCCCCGACAGTGACATAGCTGTACACATAGGCTGATCCTGCCTTCGGCACCCGCGCAGCAAACTCCGCATAGCATATCCCTACAGACAAAAGTCCCAATATAAAACTGTTATTTTCCATATTCAAAATCCACGAGTTTTGTGATCTATTTATTACGGACAGGACGGGAAAACAGTGTGATCCATGATGGCAAATCAAGCAATGCCGGATGTAAACAAAACAAAAAGGAGACAACTCTGTCACGACTACTTTATAGATGAAAATAAACAATTAAAAATATTCAATTGAACTATAATACTAATCCCCAGGACACTGAAATTGAATTTTGATTATCCACACACCTAATGTTTTGTTTGGTGGACATATTTGGTCAAAAAATGCTTCAATGGAGTTAAAATGTCAGTTTGTTAGGCGTACATCAGACCATATTACCCGAGGAAGAAGTTTACAACGTTTTTTATCTTACCGCCATGTTGAATGTACAAAATATCATTTTATTTTATTTTGAAGATCGAAGGATTTCACATTGGCACATGAACTTTAGAACTGCTTTAAATAAGAATGATAACTAAAACCTTGTTTGATTCCAATGTTTCTTAATATCACTGTAGCACTTGTACATTGTATTGCTGTTTTTGTTTATACTTATTTTTTTTATACTTATTTATTTAACAGAATTGAACCTCTTTGATACAACTACAAAAAGGAGAAAAACGTATTTGTTAAAGACATATTCTAATGTAAGTATTACCAGCTATCCACCTTATATTTCAAATTATATTTTTAAATAGGGTTTAATAATCACAACTGGGAATTGATTTATTGAATATGCAAATAAAATATTCTTTTTTCTTCATCTACATTAAATGCAGACAAAGCAGACAAAATGACCTAAAAATATTTCTCAAACTGAACATTCGTGTAACCCTTGCTGTCATACCCCTGGTGGAATTTTAAATGATATCACTGAAAAAAATGTGAATGACCAAAGCAAAGTCAGACTAAAATATCCCCAGAGATGTGAAATATAAGCCCACTGTTTAAGATTAAAGTTGATTAGTTACACACAGATATAATATTATTGTTTTAAAACACGTTGCTATTTATAATTCCCAAAAATGTTGGAAGCGCACATACAATATCCAAAACAAGCCCACAAGATCATCAGAAATACACTCAATCGGGCCCATGAGAGCCATTATGTCAACAAACGCACAACATGTATTTGAATCCCCACCGTCCATGGCACTATCCTCACCAAAATCTACAAGAGGCAACACAGTTCTGTTAGCTACGTTCTTTGTGCTTTCAATATGACGATATATGGTTTTCAGGATTTTTTAAACAAACACATAATGCAATAACTGATTAAGTACTGGGGATTATGTTTATCAAAGCACCGCAATCATTACCCTCCTTCTGATTGGTTTGTCGTGTTTTCGCACATGACAAGCATCAAGACAGGGATGTGTCTTCTTGGAGGTAATGTAAAGGGGCGAGTGGTGACGAATGTACCGACTATATGACATATAAACAAAATGGCGTCTGCCTCTCGACTGGATTTCTAAAATCAGTGAAACATTCTGACAAGATTAAAACTGCTAAAAAATGATTTTCAATTATGTTTAAGTTGAGTGTGCAAATGATTCAATATATAAAACAGTTTAAATGAAGCAGTCAAAGTCGGTAAAATAAATATGTAAATAGTGAAATCAAATACAGCTAATCGAACAGTTTTCGAACTCCCTGCACTGCATGCGTAATATTATGACGTCATACAATTGTAAGTGATACAGCTTTTCGGTGGAGAGCTTGGCGGTTACCGTGCTAGCAGTTAATACTTTTTCCAGTTGTCAACCTCCTGACCAATGAAATTAAAGTATTTTACATGAAGGTAAGATAATGCCTCATGTCTAACCAAATTTAATTTGGGGCGCAAAATACATTAATAAATTCACTTTATTGCTGTTACGCGATACAGTGTAAAATGTTCATAATTATAGTTCTATCAGCCATGAAATTAGTCAAACAAGGTTTTGTCTCCACAACCGTAAATGATTTCACATTAACAAAATGATAATTTCAAATTGCTACATGACTAATATCTATCTATCTGACATGGTATCTTTGTGCAAGCTTCCTGTTCATCCATGGTTTGTGAATTTGAAGCACTCACCTGCAAACACTGATGCAACAGCTGCTATGAGAAATGACAGGACAACAGAAGGCCCTGCAGTCTGACGGGCTACCTGCCCAGCCACAACGTAGATACCTGCTCCAAGAGTACTCCCAATACCTGTAAACAGTGAGTGAGTGAGTGAGTGAGTGAGTGAGTGAGTGAGTGAGTGAGTGAGTGAGTGAGTGAGGTTTCGAGTGGTGAGTGAGTGCATTCAGTGAGTGAGGGAGTGAGTTATACCGCATTCAGCAATATTCCAGCTATACGGCGGCAGTCTGTAAATTATTGAGTGTGGACCAGACAATCCTGTGATCAACAGCATGAGCATCTATCTATGCAATTGGGAATCAATGACAAGTGTCAACCAAGCCAGCGAACCTGACCACCCGGTCCCGATAGTCGCCTCTTACGACAAGCATGGGTCACTGAAGGTTCATTCTAACCCGGACCTTCACGAGTTGAGTGAGTGAGTGAGTGAAAGAGTGAGAGAGAGAAAGAGTGTGAGTCAGTCAGTGAGTGAGTGAGTGAGATTTCACATTTTGCTGTTTTCTAAAGAAGATGAGCACCATTTGTTCTCGACTGTGTGCAGTACAGAACTTTCTGTTGGAACTTTCTGTTGTCACATTGACAAGTCAAAATGTTTTTGGACACAAAATTTAAACAGGATAAAATTTATACAAAAGGGTTATTACATATCATAACAGATAAAAACACACTTTGAAAATGGATATTAGAATTTTTGTATTAATGGATGCCAAAATAAAATAAGCATTGTCACTAAGGTGACATAATCCCCGACTGCAAATTATCAAATCAAACTTAAAAAGTAATGAAAGTTTAACATGAAGTTAAATGTACAAAAAAACATGACCAGTCAACCTCTCTTGATATCTTGCTCTTTAGTTGTTCCAACACACACACGTCCGCCCGGAGAGCGGAAGGTCGAGGGTTCGATCCCCGGACGCGTCATACCAAAAGACGTTAAAATATGGTACTTGTTGGTCCCTGCCTGGCGCTCGGCATTAATGGGTACAACAAGGACTGGTCGGCTTGGAGTCAGTATAATGTGTCTGAGTGGGGTATTCATGCTTCACTGCGGCATGGTATCTCAGTGGGCTAGCACTATAAAACCAGCTTCAGTCTGGCCTAGTACAAGCAGCCGCACATACACATACACATGCATGCACGTCGTCATATGAGCGAAATATTCTCAAGCACGACGTTAAACCCAATTTCACCTCACCTCACCTCCAACACACACATAATTTCAAGACTGACTTTGACCTTGACATGAATGTCATAGTGTATGAAATATGCGAAAATGGTACTAAAGAAATTGCTTATTGACAAATATTCAAGGGAAGTCTTGAAAGTCTATGAAGTAAATCCAGTGAATTCAGGTTAACATGCTGAAATCTTCAAAGTGTCGCAGTGACCTTGAAAATTATGTGAAGGTCACCAAAATTGACTGGGCCCTGTGCCTTCATTAGATGAAGCTTGGTGTCAAATATGAAAAAAATCCAGGGAATGTTTTTTGCGATATCTTGCTGACTATCTTAACATGCAATTTAACATGCTGAAATCTTCAAAGTGTCGCCGTGACCTTGAAAATTAAGTGAAGGTCACCAAAATCGACTGGGCCTTGCACTTTTCCTAGATGAAGCTTGGTGTCAAACGTGAAGAAAGTCCAGTGAATGGTTCTTGAGGTATCTCGTTGACAAGCATAACATGCAGGTTAATATGCTGAAATCTTCAAAGTGTTGCCATGACCTTGAAAATTATGTGAAGGTCACCAAAATCAACTGGGCCCTGCACCTTTCCTAGATAAAGCTTGGTGTTGAATATGAAGAAAATCTAGAGAACGGTTCTTGAGATATCTCGCTGACAAGAGTAAAATGTTAAAGTCCCCTTGTGACCTTGAAATGAAGGTCAAGGTCACCAAACCTGACTGGGACCTTTCTTATACTGTGATGAACCTAGGTAGCAAATATGAAAAGAATCTAGTCGACGGTTCTTAAGATATCCCAATTCGTGCGTACGGCCGGACGGTGCCTAATACCATATCCCCCGCCCCTCGTTGTTGTGTATATATACAGTGTATGAAATAAGCCAAAATCACAGACAGACATCAGGGCTGGTAACTTCAAAATGTTACCAGCCCAAAATTGGTTTAACCAATATGGAACATGTTATCTAAAATTTTACCAGACCATCGGGTTGGCTACCTGTAAATTTAGACCGTCCGTCAGAAATCTAGCCCGTCTCGGGCGGTCGGACGGGCCTTATTTCATACTCTGGTATATGAAGGTAATATATCCAAGCACAAGAATAATTTTTGTACAGTTTGATATCTCTTTTCAGATGGGCTTGAGCTCAAAAACACATTCACCTATTAAGAGCTGTAGTTAGCAATGTGTTTTAAATGCAAGTTAGTATATATCATGTAGTTTTCCAAATTTTACGTAAGGCCAAAAAAAAATAATGTCTGTTTCCGGTAACCCGACCGACCCTATCCTAACCCATCCGACCCTAAATCTTTTTTTTAACCAAGTCAAAATCATGACTGGAGTGCATTTCAACTCATCATTTTAATTTTTCAGTGTATGTAGGGCTAAAATGGATTGCATTGAATTGGCATAATGGGCTCTCACTGACAAAACCTGCATATAAATAACATGAATAATGATTTGATATAGAAATCTTTCAATGTTTCATCACAAGGCATTGTCACTACATGATATGGTATCCTTGAAGACCTTCTCAGGTGCCCACCTGGTGCTACTAAAAAAATATATAAAAAAGTAAACAAAACAGATAAAACCGACCCACCTACCCTATTTTTTAAACAGCATATAATAGGAAACAGACATATTTTTGGGGGGCCTAATGACATCCAGAGCAGCATGTCAATGGCTCTCCATCTGGCCTAGTCAGCCGGATGGACCAAAGTAACAGCTGCAGTGCTCATTTAGTAATGAGTCAGTCAGTGAGTATAGTTTTATGCCACTTTTAGAAATATTCCAGCAATAACATGGCGGGGGACCCCAGAAATGGGCTTCACACATTGTACCCATGTAGGGAATTGAACCCGGGCCTTCGGCATGACAAGCCAACGCTTTAACCACAAGGCTACCCCATCATTTAGTAATGATTAGTGCTGGTTATTGCTTGTATTATGCAGATTGATAGTTTGAGCTCAGTAATCGATCAATAATCAACTGTAATCGTACACCCCACCACAAAACTCATGTGGGCAGTAACAGGACACTATCATAATACTGTGCAAACAAAACAGTGTGCGTGCGTGCGTGTGTGCGTGCGTGTGCGTGCTGCGTGTGTGATATGATGATTTTATGGAGAGGTATGTTCAATGTGAATGATCCCCCCCTAAAATGTATGTACAATGTACGAGACCCTCTCTGCATGTCATGTACAAAATCAATGACCCCCAACCCCCTTCTGATAATTTATAATTTTTCAAATGTTTGTGTACAAAATTGTTGAGCCCACCTTGTATTGTACATGTGTACAAAATTGATGACCCCCACTACCTACCCAGAACAAAATGGGTGACCCCTCTTATGATGATCAACACCTCACTAGCCATGAATTATGAACTGTCCCTTACACTGGTGCACATGGGAAATGATATTTGTCCAATACTGACTGTATCAAGTTCACAATTGTTACTTATTTCAACACGACCATTCAGAACTGACTTTGTCTTCTCGCCATTAAGTGAGTGAGTGAGTATGGTTTTACACTGCTTTTAGCAATATTCAAGCAATATCATAGCAGAGGACACCAGAAATAGGCTTCACATATTGTACCCACGTGGGGAAACAAACCCAGTGTAACAGGCCAAACTTTTCCCCTGGCAAAACCTTTCTTGGGGAAACTTTGGCCTAGGACAAACTTTTCCCACTTGGCTCAATCTTTCCCAACCCTTGAATCAACTTTAAAGGCTACCTCTTTTAAACCCTTGTTCTCATATCAAAAGGGGGAGATTCTGGCCAAGCAAGGCTATTTCTTCCCCAACCTTGTTTTCATGTTTATGTTCATCTTGACAAAAGTCAGAAACGAAAACAAGACATAGCTATTCATGTGAACACATTGATAAGATATTCATGTTGATGTCAAGTTCCATTAACAATTTACAAATATTAGATTATAAACAGCATGATAAGAGAGAAGGCAGCCTGTGTATATTACATCTTACTTACCCGTCAAATGTGCGATTGAATGTTTACATCTTATTGTGACATGATTTGGACAGATGAAGAACTAATGCAATGTGTCTTCATAGGAATGGCGGCAGGAGCAGGATGGATTTAGAGATATATGCCGTTCAAAGATGTATGCATTCAAATCACTACACTCAAGTCAGAGGCAAAAATGGACTATAGTATTTGGCAAAATGTGCACCAAAATATAAGTCAAAACTACTGTTGGTTTATAAGAGCAAGGGTGGGCCAGAATCTTGGCCTAGGCCAGATTCTCTCTGGGGATAGTTTAGACCAGGAAAGAAATGGCCTGCTACACTGGGTCTTCGTTGATGAGCCGCCAACACTTTAACCACTTGGCTACCCTACCGTCCTAGCTAGGCCATAATCTCCCCCCTTTTGATATATGAGCAAGGGTGGGGAAGAAGTGGCCTAGCTTGGCAAGAATCTCCCCCCTTTTGATATATGAGCAAGGGTGGGGAAGAAGTATCCTAGCTAGGCCAGAATCTCCCCCCTTTTGATATATGAGCAAGGGTGGGGAAGAAGTGGCCTAGCTTGGCCAGAATCTCCCCCCTTTTGATATATGAGCAAGGGTGGGGAAGAAGTGGCCTAGCTTGGCCAGAATCTCCCCCCTTTTGATATATGAGTAAGGGTCGGGCGCGGAAGTGGCCTATGCTTGGCCAGAATCTCCCCCCTTTTGATATATGAGCAAGGGTGGGGAAGAAGTGGCCTAGCTAGGCCAGAATCTCCCCCCTTTGATATATGAGCAAGGGTGGGAAAGAAGTGGCCTAGCTTGGCCAGTCTCCCCCCTTTTGATATATGACTGACTGACTGAGTTTAGTTTTACGCCGCTTTTAGCAATATTCCAGCAATATCACGGCGGGGAACACCAGAAATGGGCTTAACACATTGTGCCCATGTGGGGAATTGAACCCGGATCGTCGGCGTGACGAGCCAACGCTTTAACCACTAGGCTACCCCACTGCCCCTTTGATATATGAGCAAGGGTGGGGAAGAAGTGGCCTACCTAGGCCAGAATCTCCCCCCTTATGATATATGAGCAAGGGTGGGGAAGAAGTGGCCTAGCTTGGCCAGAGTCTCCCCCCTTTTGATATATGACTGACTGACTGAGTTTAGTTTTAGACGCAGCTTTAGCAATATTCCAGCAATATCCCTGGCGGGGACACCATTTTGAAATGGGCTTAACACATTGTGCCCATGTGGGGAATTAACCCGGACCGTAGGCGTGACGAGCCAACGCTTTAACCACTAGGCTACCCCACCGCCCCTTTGATATATGAGCAAGGGTGGGGAAGAAGTGGCCTAGCTTGGCCAGAATCTCCCCACTTTTCATAGAAAACAGAACAAAATATCCTAGTTTAAACAGGGGGAAACTTTGGCCTAGGGGGGGGAACTTTAGCCTAGCCCAAACTTTCTCTGGGGTCAGAATATCCTAGGACAAAACCTCCACGGGGAAAGTTTGGCCTAGGCCAGATTCTCCCCAGGGAAAGTTTAGACCGGGAAAGAAATGGCCTGCTACACTGGGTCTTCGTTGATGAGCCAACCCATTTTACCACTTGGCTACCCTACCGTCCCTCTCGCCATTAAGACCATGCCATAATGTCTCAATAGCAGTCTGCTGTTTGCATTTATACCAGGGCTGGATATCGATATAGATTATAGAGATATTGATAATCATTAACTAAATATTGATCGATATACAAGTGAAACCAGTACTTCTGAGGCCATATTCCATGTACTGGCAGCCTTACACACTAACATGTTAGGCCAATGAAGGAGAGAGTGAATTAAAAGAGTAAATAGGACTACTCAATAATTCTAACATCTGTTGGGCTGGTGGGTAGCCTAGTGGTTAAAGCTTTGAATCGTCATGCTGAAAACCTGGGTTCGATTCCCCACATGGGTACAATATGTGAAGCCCATTTCTGGTGTCCCCGCGTGGATATTGCTGGAATATTGCTTAAAGTGGCATAAAACCGAACTCACTCACTCTAAGACCTTAGCACCATATACTATATAATGACAGCCCTACACACTATTGTTTAAGCAAATAAAGGAGGGAGTGAATTTAAATGATAAACAGGACTACTCTCTTTAATTTAACAATTTTAGTGATACATTAGGGAAATGTATGACAAACAGTAAATCTGGTTTACTTACCTAGACCAATCAGATCACACGTCGTAAGGACTCTAGCCAATGAGGTTTCTTCACTGAGGTTGACTCTTTTCTTTCTGGAGAGTTTGCTTATAAAGCAGCCTATTTTAGACATTCTCGACATGTTGTCTCCGGGCGGGTCTTCTGCTAAAATAAAATCATAACAGTTCTTTCAGGTGCATCTTTAATAAATTGCCTCTTATCAGTACCTTCACACATACCCTACCGTCACAATGATATCGGTAAAACATGTATAACCTAACTTCATAAGGATATAACCCATGAAGGTCCGGGTTAGAATGAACCGTCAGTAACCCATGCTTGTCGTAAGAGGCGACTAACGGGATCGGGTGGTCAGGCTCACTGGCTTGGTTGACACATGTCATCAGTACTCATTGTGCAGATCAATGCTCATGCTGTTGATCACTGGATTGTCTGGTCCAGACTTGATTATTTACAGACTGCCGCCATATAGCTGGAATATTACTGAGTGCAACGTAAAACTAAACTCACTCACTCACTCATAAGGATATACCCCATATACTCTACCTTCATAACCTTCATACCGCCTCGTAGTGTAGTAGTAAGAGCAACCGCCCGAAGAGTGGAAGGTATTGGGTTTGATCCCCGGCCATGTCATACCAAAAGACGTTAAAATATAGTACTTGTTGGTCCCTGCCTGGCTCTCGGCATTAATGGGTACAATGAGGACTTATAAGGTCGTCTCGGAGTCAGTATAATATGTCCGAGTGGAGTATACAAGCTTAACTGTGGCATGGTATCTCAGTGAGCCAGCACTGAAAAAATAGCTTAAGTCTGGGCTAGTACAAGCAGCCACACATACACACATGAAATATTCTTAAGTGCGATGTTAAACCCCATTTCACCTCACCTCACCTATCTTCATAATGATATCAGTCTATACACATATACCCTACCTTCACAAGGATATGTCTATACACATATACCCTACCTTCATAATGATATCAGTCTATACACATATACCCTACCTTCACAAGGATATGTCTATACACATATACCCTATCTTCATAAGGATATCAGTCTATACACATATACCCTACCTTCACAAGGATATGTCTATACACATATACCCTACCTTCATAAGGATATCAGTCTATACACATATACCCTACCTTCATGAGGATATCAGTCTATACACATATACCCTACCTTCATGAGGATATCAGTCTATACACATATACCCTACCTTCATGAGGATATCTGTCTATACACATATACCCTACCTTCACAAGGATATCAGTCTATACACATATACCCTACCTTCATGAGGATATCTGTCTATACACATATACCCTACCTTCACAAGGATATCAGTCTATACACATATGCCCATACCTTCATGAGGATATCTGTCTATACACATATACCCTACCTTCATGAGGATATCAGTCTATACACATATACCCTACCTTCATGAGGATATCAGTCTATACACATATACCCTACCTTCATGAGGATATCTGTCTATACACAGATACCCTACCTTCATAAGGATATCTGTCTACACACAATATGCCCTACCTTTATAAGGATATCTCTCGGTCTAAACACATATACCCTACCTAATCATAAGGATATCAGTCTATACACAAATATACCCTACCTACACAAGGATATCGGTATCTTCATATGTACAGTAAGTTCACAAGGGATGTCGCTGAGTTTCTACACGTATACCCTGCCTTCACAAGTGATATCGGTATCTTCATATATACCCTGCCTTCATAAAGGATATCAGTACCTTCATATATACCCCACCTTCACAAGGGATATCAGTACCTTAATATATACCATAAGTGCACAAGGGATGTCAGTTTCTTCATGTATACTCCACTTTCACAAGGGTCATAATATCAGTACCTTCATATACACTCCACCTTCACAAGTCAGATATCAGTAACATTCATATATACCCTACATTCACAAGGGATGTCAGTACCATTCATATATACCCCACCTTCACAAGGGATATCAGTACCTTCATATATACCACAAGTCACCATATATACCCCACCTTCACAGGGATGTCAGTACATCAGTACCTTCACAAGGGATATATACCTTCATATATACCTTCACAAGGGATGTCAGTACCTTCATATATACCCCACCTTCACGAGGGATGTCAGTACCTTCATATATACCCCACCTTCACAAGGGATGTCAGTACCTTCATATATACCCCACCTTCACAAGGGATGTCAGTACCTTCATACATACCCCACCTTCACAAGGGATATCTGTACCTTCATATATACCCCACCTTCACAAGGGATATCAGTACCTTCATATATACCCCCACCTTCACAAGGGATATCTGTACCTTCATATATACCTTAAGTTCACAAGGGATGTCAGTTTCTTCATATATACCCCACCTAAATTACAAGGGATGTCAGTACCTTCATATATACCCCACCTTCACAAGGGATATCACTATCATACCATACCTTTTAGACTGAAGCTGAATTAACATCAACAGTTAAATTCTATTTCACATTGGGCAGCTTTTATGAACGTTCTAACATTACAATAATTATTCAACTCATTTTTAATTTTAAATAGATTTTTTAACTGTTTCACCCTTAGCTGTTTACTCTTTCAAATATACCCTATAGTCATAAGTTGCATCAGTATCTTCATATACACCTCACCTTTACCCGGGACACCCTTCGGGGAAACATCTTGTTCTGTTGTACCTTCCATGTGCTCATCAACAAATGACAATGTACAATTGCTAGCTGTTTCCAAATGCACTTGTCACCCAGGCAAATGGATACGCAACAGTAACATGTGTGCACAAACAATCAGTTGTTTGTAAAAGGTGTATCATGTTCAAATGAGGCATCAGGTGGAACCTTTCTGTTAGGGTATTCAGTTTATCATTTAGCTCACCTGATTCACAGGTTTTGAGGGAAATGTCCAGTCAGACCACCTCAGGGGGTTCCCAGGGTCTTTTTTTGTATAAATACCTCGAAAAGAGTAATTATTTGTATATTATGTCCCTCTATAACTGTGTTATTATTGCTTGCTGTCCCTGACTTAAAGTAAAACATACAATGGGCACTTAATTAAGGACCATTCATAATTTATGTCTAGGGGGTGATAATGATTTTAAGGGGGGTCACCCATTTTGTTCTGGGGAGGTAGGGGGTCATCAATTTTGTACACATGTACTACGGAGGGTCAGCAATTTTGTACATGAAAATATAATTAAATTATGCTTAATCTTAAGGGTGGGGTGGGGGGAATCCATGCAGGGGGGGACTTACTTTGTACATAAATTTTAGGAGGGGTTGTTCACATTGTACATGCTTCTCCATAAAAGTCATCATCACCGCTACCCCTCTAGCCACAAATTATGTAAGGTCCATAGCACTCAGACTAACAACTAGTCTCTGAAATGAAGATATTTTACAGAAAAAAAAGTTCATAGTAAAAAAAAATATATAATGAAAATGAGCCCTGAGACTTTCTTCATTTTCAGAAGCAGTGGAAATCTAGACTTGCCACACATTCTAGATTTGCGTGGGCTTTCTTGGATATATTTGCTTAAGGGTCTGTATGACAGATTGCTAATCTGCCATATTGCCTTCCTAGACAAGAAGATTTTGCAACTATTTTGTTTGTCTTTTAATATTTTTCCCTCAACAAAGTGAACAAGTGGGTTGCAAGGAATTCAAGGTATGTATTATCTTGAATGAGATCTCCATTATCTATTTACATGTCTATAAGTGACAAAAAATATGCTTGTAAATGTTGATCAAGTGGGTTCACGAGCTAGGTCAAATCACACTCCTCAAGCTCCACACAGAGAGTTTAGGTCACGCTCAACTGGCTCTGAACACGAACTGACAGTGTTTGAATTTCCCCGTCCAGTTTGTTTACCAACAGACACACTGCCCCACTGTCCAACATTAATTCAAATATTGAAAACATATTTATTGCAACATTTTTTACCTGTCAACTTTTGTCATCATCCTGCTGTAAAACAGTTTTCAGGACAATAGTTACATTTAACAATATTTAAATTCATATTTATATTACACATATGTTGAAATATGACGTCTGTTGGTCATATGTCTGGTTAAACTTAGCTGGCATTCGTATCTGGCGGAAAAGATAGTTTCAGTATACTTACAATGTCATGTGATGATCGTTTGTGTTTGACACGCTCGCAGAGGTTGTGTCACAAAGTGTGTGGCGAGCGCTGATAAAATTATCAGCGATGTTGTTATATAGAAGTTTGCATAAATGACATCTAATATCAGGACGGAAACTGTTCTCGTATTACCTACAGTGTCAATAAGGAAGGGTCTTTACCCACGTGACCTCGTCCCTCGGTCTGATCTGACCAGGTAAGCAAAATAGTCCGTCACATGACATGCCGAAAAGAACGTCAGATATCTTTCACTATACCGCGCCCTAAAACGGGGAGCTTTTTTAAAATGTTTATTCATTCCCGTTATTGAGCTGTTCCGCTGTAACGAACACGAGATCCAACTGGATACATTTGTCAGGGTTACGTCTCATGTGGAAATAAACATGAGCGTAATTTGAAGATAGATTTAAATAAACTGGTGGTGTACGTATTTTTGTCAGCGGATTGTAAACTTCTGTCACACAATTGCGCATGGGAGTAGCTCCGATTTGTATGTACATACCCAGAATAGCTTAATAGATCATGTGAATAAAACGCCAATGATCTAGCTTTCCGAATTAGGTTGTAGTTATGCACTGTGATTGTGGGGTTGACTGAGTTTAGTTTTACGCCGCTTAAACATTAGCAATATTCCAGCAAAATCACGGCGGGGGCACCAGAATTGGGCTTCATACATTGTAACCATGTGGTGAATCATACACGGGTCTTTAACCACCACCCTACCGCCCCTCCTTGTTTGTGGAACAATTTGTCGGGTGTTATTTATATTTCCTATTTCAAATAGCTCTGCAGAGTCACTTCCGTATGATCCGTGGGTTCGAATCTGGGTTCGCATGGATTATGTTCAAGGTCGAAAGCACCAAACCCGTGGGTTTCCTCAAAGCTATAAACAGACACATCTAAACACTGCATCGCTTCCTTCTTTCCTCCTCAAACTGACACCTCGTGTAACTGGAATATTGTTAAAACCGGCATTAAAAACCCAACTCACCCGCTGACTGACTCACTCACTCACTCACCCAATCACTCACTCAATATAATATTCTCGATGTTTCTTGATTCTGTGTCAAATGGAGAGGACAAAAACCATCAACTAAAGCTTTAAAAACTGTCCATATTGACCCAGTAAAGACGTCTACACGTCCAATACGCTTGTCAATAATATATAGTATACAGGAATAACAGTTATCGACTAACCTACTCTTTAAACAGCTTGCGCTGCAAAAATATATTTTGCATTTGCACTTGGTATACAATACGGGAGTCAATTTGTATTCTAGAAACCGGATGTATATCATGTACGTAGGGTCTAAAGAGACAAGGTTTAATGTCACCATATGTACAGGTGCGTTGGCACATCTGTTCACGTTTCAGCATCCCGTGCCTATTATCCATTTATCTCTTTATTATTCTACTGCATAATGTCATATTAATGGAAAAATGATAGTCGTGATTATATAGCTTATTTCTGATTTCGGAGCGGTGGAGTAGCCTAATGGCTAAAGCGTTCACTTGTCACGCCGAAGACCCAAATGGGTGCAATGTGTGAAGGTGAGCTACAGTAATGTCGCACTGTATTCATTTATTCCCTTAAGGCAGTTTTTGCTCTTTACATTTGTGCAGCATCAACGCAGAATGAACATATCATATTTACGGTTTGCCATAACACTAGAGAGTATTGGATCATTAACACAGTAATGAATATAAATTGAGTTTATATGAATATCGCTCAATAATAACATTCAGAGATGGAAACTTCCGAAAGAAATGAGTTACTAGAAATTGTAATAACAGAGAAGAATTATTTGTTGACGAAGTACACTGTATATATTTTACTATATATACATGGTGTAATTAGTTTGTACATGGTGAACCGAACATAATTATGGAAACAATATGCTAAATGTTTTGCGCCATTGTGATATGTTTTAAACATTGTATGAGAAATTATATATAAACATGATATATTTGTCATTTTGTTGCTTACAGCCACTCACAGCAACATATGAGCTCTATGGTAAATATATACTGAGAGAAACAAATAAAGGAACACAGGAAAATGTTAGCGTTCCTTTCATTAAATATTTTCCAGTTTTCATCACCAGCTTTGAATAGCGCTGTGGGAGGAAATCTGGGAATAGATAAATGAACACTGCCATGAAGTGGTGTTCCTTTACTTGTTTCCCTCAGTATATAATAACATCTGGAGCAGACAGTCGGTGTTGGGATCAATATATTGCTAGCAGCGTTCCACGTCGTCGGGACATTCGGCAATATTGCATACTACTTTTTTTATTCCTCCTCAGTGTACGTCTTCTGAATACTGTGTCTAGAATATGCCCTCCTTAAAATAATGTTCAGTGCCTTGCCAAGGCATATTTCCCGTAATCACTCGTACCTCGTTGGTTATTCTCTAAATATTCCCAGTCAATTTTGTACACAACGTCACGGAACGTTAATGAATCGAATGACGTCACATGAAGAATGACGTCATAGAGATGACGTCATGTTAGATCATGCTTTGATCATAATAGTCTAGAGGCTAAGTCCAGTAGGAGGCTCAGAAAAAGAGTTTGTTCCACACCTACTGCATAAAAGGTCTGACTACACAGTTTGATCCAGGAGAGTCTACTGAACATTTCTAGGTACTATGTAATCCCAAATTATAGGGTAGGTAAAAAGTTAGGGGTCATCCTTTGGTCCTTTGAAAAAATGGCCGTCATGGCTGCATTTTGTCTTATATAGTTCTGATAAGATAAGATAAACTTTATTGTCCCGAACAAATTATTATTTCCTGGCTTGTCTCCTGTACTATGAGATAAGATTCAAAGAGCCAATGCAAGCATATAACAACAAATAATTTAAAGTATATATTTCTACACAATGCCAAGCTAATAAGAATATAATGTTGAATTATAACATAATCAAAGTTCATGATATAATAATCACTCGTGCCCCATCATAGATTTCACTATTTCAATTTTGGAGGCAGATTTAGAAGTTTTATGCTGTATGGGACAAATGATTTTGAAGTTCTATTAGTTTTGTAATACATGATTTTGAAACGGCGGCCAGAAGGCAGAAGTTCATAACATTCATTTAAAAAGTGTGATGGATCCAATTGAATGGCCAGAGCTTTCTTCTTAACTTTTGACTCATACTGAAAAGGTAGAGGTTCGAAATTGAAGCCGCAAATTTTGCTGGATATGTTTACAATTTTGTCAAGTTTGTTTTTCTGTGTAAGAGGAAGATTGCCATACCAGGCATGAAAGCAGAAAGTTAAAATACTATTAATGAATGTTTGGTAGAATAATTTTAAGATATTAGTGTCTACATTAAATGATCGCAATTTTCGCAGAAAGAAAAGCCTCTGTTGTGCTTTCCTATAGACACGATGTGAATTTGATTTCCATGAAAGTTTAATATCAATGATAGTACCAGGGAAAGGACGAAGGAAATATGGAAATCGAAACGAAGCAGTATGTTCCTGTTACTGTTCCTTCTGTCTTTCTATGTCTTCTGAGTTTATTAAATTCATTGAACGGAATATTTGTTTTTGTTGTTTGTGTCATCATCAACCCATGTCAGATATGGGTGTCTCGGGATGATATCGGGCAAGATATGAATAATGAAGTGTATAATAATCTCTACGTATTTCCCGAGCGAGAGTGAGGGATATACTGATATTTAGACACGAGTGTCGTAAACATAGTATGATATGGGCACGAATATAATATTCTATTTATTACCGAAGTCGTCAAATTGACGAAAATACACCCAAATCTACTTTCATAAACAGGCTGGCTACCCTGCCGTCGCCGCAAGTAGAACGCAACGTCATAGAAGAAACGTGACGTCATAGCATTGTTCATGACGTCACGTCACCATGTCAAAGTGATATTTTGCCCTAGGGCATCGTAAGAAAAATCTGAACCCCGATATTTTCGCCCTCGTAGGTAATAAAACCTGATAATTCATAGTGCCTGAAAACCAGCTTGTGAGTGAGTATGGTTTTACGGCGGGGGACACATTGTATCCATGTCGAGAATCGAACCCGGGTCTTCGGCATGACGAGCGAACTCTTTAACCATTAGGCTACCCATGCACCGCCCTAAAATACAAGGTTATAATCTGTCTAACTCCACTAATGAACTTCTCTAGGCCTCGGTGTTATGTCATTAGATATCCCAGCATGAGGAGTCTTGTAAATCTTGAGGGTTTTTTAAATGTTAGAGTTGAACGCGTTTGACTAGTTAACAAAAATCCGTAATATAAAATGCAATATTAAATCTGTCACTACAAAAAAAAATCTTAAACAGAACGAGGCAGTCACTGACAGAAGTAAGTGCAAGTATCTCTTACTTTGATACGCTCGCCGCATTTTAAACATTTAAAAGGACACAAGCGTTTTTTAAATGTGAAGAACATCACTCACATACATATTGACCTCATGGCGAGGATATCTCTCTCAGTCCATAGACCGCCTAGGGTCTAACATACCAGAACTTGTCCATATAGTATAACATGTCTTCGTCACATACTTCTGTGATAACATACCTGTATAGCAGAATGTGGAAGACGAAAAAAATCAGCGCTGTTGTGAAAACTTTAAATTTAATATTTCATTAAGCTGTTTTGCAAAATATTACACACTTTTAAAGCATGTTAAGCTAAGTATTCATACGTTCTGAAAAGTCGAAAATACCTCTCTTGCTCACAGACTCTTGGAAATAATGTGAAACTTTTGTTCCCCTGCTGTCAATCTCCCCATATCATCTCATTTAATAATTACTCCAATTGAACCCGTTATAATAAAATATTAAAATATTATATAAATTGTTGCATCTGCTCAAGTCTTATATGATAAAACCATGTTAATTTGGATCATGGGAAGTTTAAATGTAGCCATATATGTAGACGCTTAGGTCCGGTAAGCTGTATTTCCTGATTAACGGGGTTTTAAAACAATTCCATATTATCTATCATCAATACCTGTCAGTTGCAGCAGCCTTAATACTCATAAAATGTTGGACCCGTGAAGGTCCGGGTTAGAATTGATCTGCAGCAACCCATGCTTGTCGTAAGAGGCGACAAACGGGATCGGGTGGTCAGGCTCGCAGACTTGGTTGACACATGTCATCGCATCCCAATTGCGTAGATCGATGCTCATGCTGTTGATCACTGGATTGTCTGGTCCAGACTCGATTATTTACAGACCGCCGCCCTATAGCTTGAATATTGCTGAGTGCGGCGTAAACCTAAACTCACTCACTCACTTAAAACGCTTGAATATTTCTTTAATACTAGCTGGATCCCTGGTTTGTTTGTCTGTTTGTTAGAATATTCTAGTCATACGAAGGCGGTGTGTAAATAATCGAGACTGGACCAGACCATTCGACAACTGACATCAAAAGCATCGATGTACGCAAATGCGAACGCTGACATGTGTCAATCAAGTCAGAAAGTCTTGATAACCCGATCCCGTTAGTCGCCACTTACAAGTCCTGGTTGCTGCAGACTAATTCTAACCAGCATCTTCACCGTGTAGATTGTTTTTTATATGATATAACATAGAACTTATATCAGGGACTATATGTCAATCTAGGGTCTTAACATCATGTAAAGCATGTGCATACGTGAGCACAAACATCCACATAACGAGGGCGGTAATGTACCGACCGCAACATTATTAATCCATAAAGGGTATACATATCTACTATCATATCACCATAAAGTACACGTCCAATGTAGCGTAACTACCGTAAAATACGACCCGGACATAACTCACCTGGCGGTTCCTTTGATGTCGTTAATTGCAGGTGATTCAGCTACAAATATCACGATGTAGGCCGAGTGTGCGTATCAGTCTATGTGTGTCAGTACATGTCTAGATATTCTTTATCTGTGGCTGATTGTCACCAACCCAATACAATTCATGGATCATGGACATCGGACGTGATTTGATCACATGCTGCAACCACGGTCATTTGATACACCTACACGTGACGTCACGCTGATTGGGGGCGTGGACGACGAAAGCTAAAAGTACCCGTATTGTTTGCTACCTGTCAGGTGTAATCTTTCATATGCTATATCTGCACAAGTGTTGAAAGACAAATAGTTGCCACGGGTTATTTTGATACTTAAATAATTTCACTGGTTTTTCATGTCTCATGGTAGTGTTTCTAAACCGAACTAAATCGACACTTTTTACTTTTTTGTATCGATTCGGACCGCGAACAACGATTTGCATTTTTGTTTAAAAAAACATGAAAAACGTTGAAATGTGTTGGTTTTTTGTTCGAACGAACGTTCTTACACGTAAAACTACACACGTTTCGCCAACAAAATTATTCTTGATCAATGCATAATTAAATCTCGGATTGCTACAAGAACCTTTTACCGAGCAAAGCCATCACTGGTATAAGTAAGTGCCTGAAAATCAGTGTTATTTACATTGCACTGTTAACAAAATTAGTATTGATTTTGTATCGTACTGAATAGAACGACACAAACCTTTTAAAGAAAGAAATCATATAATTTTTTTTTTGTTAAATACACATGTACAGCTACACACTGACTTCTGTTTTTATTTCTACTGAACCTAAATGGTACATGTGCTACCACCATACTCTATATCGTAAATACATCGATGATTACTTGCGTGTGTATATCCCCGTTGAGTGAGTGAGTGGGTGAGTGAGTATGGCTTTACGCCGCCTTTAGCAATATTCCAGTAACATCACGGCGTGGGTCACCAGAAATGGGTTTCACACATTGTACCCATGTGGGGAATCGAACCCGGGTCTTTGGCGTAACCACAAGGCTACCCCACCACCCCATATCTCCGTTGAGTGAGTGAGTGAGTATAGTTTTACGCCGCTTTTAGCAATGTTCCAGCAAGCACGGCGGGGGGACACCAGGAATGGGCTTAACTCATTGTACCCATGTGGGGATTCGAACCCGAGTCTGCAGCGTGACGAGGGAACGCTTTAACCACTAGGCTACCCCACCGCCCCCATATCTCCGTTGAAGATGCGGGTTAGAATTGGTCATCAGCAACCAGTGCTATTCGTAAGGAGCGACTAACGGGATCGGGTGGTCAGGCTCGCTGCGTATATCGATGCTCATGATGTCGATCACTAGATTGTCTCTTCCAGACTGGATTATTTGAAGACCGTCGTCAGACAGCAGGAATATTGCTGAGTGCGACGTTAAAGGAGAACACTAACGAAAACAAAACTGTTCATAGATGTAAAGGCATTCTAAAAGTCAACTTCCGTGATTAAAATTGAACAAAAAGTTTGTAAAATCGCAATAAACACACACACAAAAACGTACTCGTATTTCCGCCTATTACGGAAACACCCGACAGTTAACTAGCAGTGGGGGTATCACGTGACATGACGTCATATGTGCCTGTTGCTGATGGCTTCCTCTTTGATTTTACTTAACAACTTAACAGTGTCCATGGATTCTGAAACAATACAAGATGATCCTGATGTCATTTCTGAAATGCATGTTACACCGTATCAATAGGATCCGATTTTTCATCTTGCAAGACAATCTTCCAGTGAAGATGAAGAAGAAGAATCAAGTCATTTGCAAACGATGTGACAGCTGTATTTCTCTCACAATCAATATTCATTCTCATTGACCCGAACTAAAGAGTAGGGTTGAAACTGTTTCCGATGCCGGCGCGTGACGATAGCTATCAACAACGTATGAGTGTGCATCGAAACGGCAAACACACGTAACTTATTAATTAAAAAACCCGCAGGCAAATCTGAAGAGAATTCAAATCACAGTATAGATAGTGTTGTTACTCGTATTCTCGGCAAAGACCACATTTCACCTGTCCTTAAAACTCCCCACTGGCTGCCGGTCAAGGGACACAGACACTATACACATTGGTTCACCTGGGCACATATAGTGTGTTTGGGGTGGTTGCATGTTGTTTAACGACGGCAGTCTGCAAATAATCGAGTCTGGACCAGACAATCCAGTGATCAACTGCATGAGCATCGATCTGCGCAATTGGGAACAATTTAGCGAGGCTGACCATCCGATCCCGTTAGTCGCCTCTTACGACAAGCATGGGTTACTGAAGGTTCATTCTAACCCGGACCTTCACGGGTATTGGACCAGACGAACCAGTGACTGACATAAGCATCGATCTACGGGATACGATCAATGGGATACGATATCAAGCATTAACCGAGTCAGCGACCCTGATCACCATATCCCATTGGTCACTTTATACAAGTATGGGTTTCTGATGGCCAATTCTTCATTCGTCGAGTGAGTGAGTTTAGTTTCACGACGCTTTTAGTAATATTCCAGCAATATCACAGGGGAGAACACCAGAAATGGGCTTCACATACTTTACTGTGACGAGCGAACGCTTTAACCGCTAGACTACCCTACCGCTCCTCCCGGTACGTCGAGCGCCTGTCGATGAATATTAGGCACTATATAAAAACTCATCATTATTATTACTAAAAGTTAATAAATATTTGCTAAAAATGTTTCATTTTAATAAAATAACAATTTTAAAACGATTCAGTTCACTCGATACTCCGACTGTATAATGTTTTCTGATGTCTTCAATCCCCTCTAAAGAGCTGCGGACAGAATAGATTGTTTAATTTGAGTGTATGTTGTTTTACGTTACTAAAGTTGATTGATATCACGGCGAACTGTAGGAAAATTGAATTTTATGTCAGGCAAACCAGACTGACTGAGTTTGGTTTTACGCCGCTTTTAGCAATACTCCAGCAACATCACGGCGGGGGACACCAGAAATGGGCTTCACACATTGTACCCATGTGGGGATTCGAACCCGGGTCTTCGGCGTGACGAGCCAACGCTTTAACCACTTGGCTACCCCACCGCCCCCAGGCAAACCAGAGGTCGACGGCATGAACATGTGCATCTGACATGGAAACGTGCACTGAGACAATCCGAATGCCGCTGCGATCAACTCGCTTCACGGGTGTTTGGTAAGAACAGAGGATATGTCCTTTCTGATTCATTTTTTAATCCAATTTTCGATACCATCTCACTCACCAGTTGAGTGGAGAAATACTAATAAGATTCATTTCACGGGAGCTTCAATCTATTTTGAATTTGAATCTGCTGACAAGAACGGTTTCCTTGCTGGTTGTTTGACGACGCACTCAGCAATATTCCAGCTATATGGCGGCTGTCTGTAAATAATCGAGTTTGGACCAGACTATCCAGTGATTAACAGCATGCGCATCGATCCACGCAATTGGGATACGATGACATGTGTCTGTCAAGTCAGCAAGCTTACGTTAGTCGCCTCTTACGACAAGCATGGATTACTGAAGATCAATTCTAAACCGGACCTTCACGGGTCCCAGTGCTTAAAGAGTCACTCCGTAGATCCGCAATCGTAACACGTGAATTGACTTTCACTTACCTTAAACAGTAATGTCGGATTCTGATTGCCTGAGACCTAAAACGTTAACTCACAAGTGAGGCACGTCTGTTATGGTCCTGGCTCGAATTGCCGAACTGTTGGCTTTGCATTTGCAAGATACCAACCGCAATTTTGCCGAACTGTGGTATTCTTACTGAATCGAACTAAAACCTGGAAAAGACATACAGGGAAGATCAATTCTCTGTCAGCCACTGGTAACTTGGGTTGATATACAATAACTGTCAGTTCATCTCGCCCTTCCATGATTTCCTTTGAATATTTGCCATGAAATGTCTGGAATGACGTCGCCAGGTATAGTCCGTTTGGCTCAAAATCGGACCGATGAATTGCAATCTAACTCGAAAACTACTAAACATATAATGCTAGATGAAACACTGATCATAATCAAAACATTAGACCAACTCTGTAATTGTTTTTGCAGAATTTATGTCCCAAAAAAATGCAAAAAAGTTGTTTAACAAACTATCATTAAAATTTTGACACAGTTCACTATTTGTTACGAGGGAGGGGTGCAAAGAGCGGAACAGCCAGATGTTACGATCACTCTCCACTATACCCTGGATGCATCCACGGCTTGGCACGATAATTATATTACCTCCCTTTGCTGGCTCCGCATTCTCACAGTAGCCAATCAGCTAAGCCGCCGTTACATCCGAGCTTGCCAGTGTTAAAAAAGATAGCGGTCGCAGTCACGAAGGTTTGTTCGCAGTGCCACTCAGATTTTTGAGGAAATAATACAGACAAATTGACAGATCTGAAACTTTCAAAAAATATATAAAAGAACTCCTTCTACCTCTTTCAGAGTACCTCTGCATCAATTGTGTTGCCAAGTTTAAAGGGTTAGATAATTTAAGAAGCGAAAGTGTAAGAGTTTTGATTGGTTCGCTCAACTTCCCAGCGTAGACGCCTGATTGGATAAAAAGCCAGCCAAGGGATCGAGGTAATAAAATCATCGGGCCAAGCCGTGGATGCATCGAGGGTATAGTGGAGAGTGGTCGTAACGTATACCCTGGAGATTATCGAGGATGAGGTAAATGATTCAATAACTTTGTCGGCGCGTGCTCCGCGTACACCTGGCTGTTCCTCTCTTTGCAGCCCTCCCTCGTAACAAATAGTGGACTTTGTCAAACTTTAAATGATAGTTTGTTAAACAACTTTGTATATTTTAGGACATAAATTCTGCGAAAAAATCACAGAGTTGGTCTGATGTTGTGATTATGATCAGTGTTTCATTGAGTATTATATGTTTAGTAGTTTTCGAGTTAGATTGCAATTCATCGGTCCGATTTTGAGCCAAACGGACTATAACTGATGGGGAGCTTGGTACATCCGCAAAACATGTCATTCGCAGAAATTTGAAGAAAATGAACAGTATCCACCAGTTAGCGCATAAATGATTTGTGTGTCATTACATAATGGTAACCTGATACAGCCACACGGATACAACACGATCAGATTATCTGAGCTCATCCGTCATCACAACGTGTTAAGGGAAGCAGTGGGTTTGTTGTTCCTGTCCCGTTATTACGTTCACATAGGGGTAACATAAACATACATAAATGAGCTCACAGCCCACACTGCACTAATAGAGAATGTCTTAGACTTGCACTAGTCTCTAAGATAATAATTTATGATTTAAATGATAATTTCTAAAACACAGACTAGCGTCCTTAGACTGTCCGATAATCTAGACTTGCCTCTTTAAAGAATAGAAGTACTGTACATCCGTTGGCTTAACATTCAGTACAGCCTTAGAGCAAGGCTAAGAACATCTCAGCGTGAGAATATCCAGAGATGGTCTTAAAAACAATTAAACTATTTTCTTTCTCATCCGCTGTTCAGGAATAGCATGAATGTAATTTTATGTTGTAAGTTATTTGACTGTTGTGTTAGGATGATCCAGACAGCAATCAGTTTTACGACTTGTCGTAGCAATCAGTTTTACGACTTGTCGTAGCAATCAGTTTTACGACTTGTCGTAGCAATCAGATTTGCGCCTTTTCGTAGTTATCAGTTTTACGACTTGTCGTAGCAGTCAGTTTTACGACTTGTAATAGCAATCAGTTTTGCGACTTGTCGTAGCAATCAGTTTTACGACTTGTAGCAATCAGATTTGCGCCTTTTCGTAGTTATCAGTTTTACGACTTGTCGTAGCAATCAGTTTTGCGACTTCTAGTAGCAGTCAGTTTTACGACTTGTCATAGCAACCGATTTCATGATTTGTGATAACAGCCAATTTCATTATTTGTTATAGCAACTACTTTTAGGACTTATCACAACAACCAATTTTACGCCTTGTCATACGCCTTGTCATAGAAACCAATTTCAAGACCTGTCACAGCAACCAATCCAACAACTTATCAGTAATCAGTCTCACGACGAGCCAGTCTCAATTCGGTTCCATTTCGTTGATCACCCAATTCATCAATTCAGATGCACACGCGGAGCCAGGTGCGCGCATGTTTGACGAAGTAATGTTCGTCTCATATGTTAACTGCCCGACACCATTAGTATGTTTTCACGCCTCTCATCTTGTGGTTATAGTTTGAGTGAGTTAGGTTGATGTCCTACTTAACAATATCAAGCTGTACGACTGCGGTCGGTGAATCTACGAGTTCGGACCTGCTAAGCCAGTGATCAATATTATGAGGATCTATTGGTGACACGCAACCGACCACGTCACCGAACGGGGCAAACATATCCCAGTCGCCTCACGATTTTGAGGGGGCGTGTGTATATTTACCTGGAAACGCTGGGATGGTAAAACCCATACGTGGAACACGTAGCGACGTTCTGAACTGGGTGCGCTTACAGTATTCCCTCATCCGGTTCTTTGTTTGGTACCAGTTTTCTAAATGTCACTACTAAGTTTGCGTAGTATTAGGATAGTTTGTGGCTTTACAGCTCATTTGTACATATCCGATGGCAATTGGCTACAAATAATATTTTATGTCTGCACCATCTTCCTAAATCGACTAGCTCCACAGACGTAAACTTTATTTCATCAACGTTAATTGAATCTGGAAATGGAGGTGTTTTTATGTCGCCATCTTGAAAACCAGTATTCTTTTATTTCGGCCTTGAATCCTACTTTCATATCAACAAACTCTAGGAGCACCTGCATTACGCCAGGGATCGTGAGATAGACGGTATATGAACTCATGACCAGTGACCAATTCCTTACAGTGAAGGGGCGGTGGGGTAGCCTAGTGGTTAACGCGTTCGCTCGTAACGCCGAAGACCCAGATTCGATTCCTCACATGGGTACAATGTATGAAGATCATTTCTGGTGTCCCCGCCGTGATATTGCTGGAATATTGCTAAAAGCGGCGTAAAACTATATGCTCACTACTCCTTACAATGAAACGCATAGCTTCAGACCTTATGGCAAACCTTGCCCTGATTCATGAATTAATTCCTGCACTTCCTGCACCACTTACGGACGTGACTGTACAATCGGAATATCTGTATACGCTGAGTGATTAATCGCTGCTTCCTCTCAGAAAGACCACAAGCTTCACAGATGGTTGAACTGTTTCGAGATAAGCACTTTGTTACATCTGGGTTGACATGTTGCTTTCAGAGGAACATTCTTTTCTAGGAATAAACTAAACGGGTTTTTTTCACAGAGGAGGTCTGCTTCCGGTCGTTTAAGATTGGTATTTCAGCACATGTCGACCTTGAGGACACTGGCTCGCTTTATAGTGAGACGTATGCGTATCACGTCTGAGATCGCAACCTTTCAGAACGAGGCTGTGCTGGCAGACGACAAATGAATACTCTAAACTTGTCTTCGTGACATCATAGTTTGACCCGATGTATGGATACAAGATGATAGCATGTGTTTAACGGCATATCCGCCTCCTTCGTGAAGTGAAGCGTTAGGAAATAGCAAGCATTTCCTGAACTGACGGGAAAGAAATATTCAGCGTTGTCAGGCTTAATGAGGATTCTCTGGACGTATTAATAGTGTTGCATCACGGGACACACGTGATGATGGGGGTAGGTTCAGATCAAACTGAGTGCAGGCTTTCAAGACACGGCGCCATTGACTGTTTTTGTTGCTTCGTAGAAGTTCTAGAAGACCCCATCCTTTTCAACTAACTGTTCCAGAGAAGGTTCGTCTTAAAAGAAGCATTGCTCATATACAGAGTATGATTCTTGGTATGTTGACAGGTCGTTCAGATGTTAACACCAATCAATGAATTAAGGCAACTTCGGACGTTTATTGAAGGGAGTCATCATGTGTAGGAATGGTTCGTACTTGTTTGAGACATTGAACTCCTACTGCGTAACCTCTGAGGATCTCGCCATCAACATTTGCATCGCAATAGCCGCTGTGTTCATCGTCGTCATTAACGTCATGGCGTTGGTGACCTTACGGAGCTGCTCCGATATGGACGACCCCTCCAACTACTTCATCACCAATCTTGCCGCGGCGGACGCCTTGACGGGGATATTTGTACTCTACGACACCGTGTACAACGTTCTCCAATTCAAGAATTACATCGAGTGTGTGATCCGTGTCGGTCTTTTTGCCGCCGTCAATCTAGCTTCTGTACTGAATCTTACAACGTTGACGTTGGATCGCTATGTTAAGATCACCTTCCCCTTTGCATACATACGTCACGTGTCATTCGTGAAGGTGAAGGTCATTGTGGGGATGATATGGAGTTTATCAATCATTGTCGGTTCTCTCCCTTTCTTTGGATGGAGCTCGATGGATATTTCCAAAGTTTGCAGCGTGTTCGGGATTATGACGTCATCGTATCAGTTGTTCCTGATCTCGTTGTTTGCCGTTCCCCTTTTGGTAATAATTTATGCATACGTTAAACTAGTTATCCTTGCGCATGAACACAGTCGGGAGATTACGTCACTCCAGGGAGCCCGCGCAAGCGGCAGGAACTTTCTCAAGACGTGGAGGTCGGTGAAGACGGCGTTAATTATTGTCGGAGCGTACTTCATTTGCTGGATGCCCGTGGGTGAGTAGACTTAATGAGTGCACTAGTTTACAAGACTATCACTAGTATCAGGATACTCTAATCATCTGAAGCCAGTCCAGGCGTTGTGTCATCAAGGGAGGTTGGTGTAATGGTCAAATATTCAAATTAGTTTAGAGATTGATCATGTGGTGCGGGATGAGATGGTACAGCTGACTGGAGCTACATATGTTATATTTGGGATAACACTTTCTCAGTAAATTACTTTTGTCTAGTACTTTGTTAGGTTGAGTCCCATCCAGGATTCGACGACATGTCACCATACAGAAAACGTCAATGACCGTCATATATGCATAATTGTGACACAATGGTATTGCCCTGTGAAGTCGCATTGAGGTGAGGTGAAATTGGGTTTAACGTCGTACTTGAGAGTATTTTGCTCATATGGCGACGTGCATGCGCGTGTGTGTATGTGCGGCTTCCTGTTCTAGCCCAGACTGAAGCTGGTTTTATAGTGCTAGCCCACTGAGATACCATGTCGCAGTGAAGCATGAATACTCCACTCAGACACATTATACTGACTCCGAGCCGACCAGTCCTTGTTGTACCCATTAATGCCGAGCGCCAGGCAGGGACCAACAAGTAGCATATTTTAACGTCTTTTGGTATGACGCGGTCGGGGATCGAACCCGCGGCCTTCCGCTCTCCGGGCGGACGCTCTAACCACTACACCACGGAGGCGGTCGAAGTCGCACTGAAAAAGTTCTTCTTCTGTTGACTTGAGGGAATGTACGAGATGATGAATACACAGTGCTGTTTTAGAATGATGGCACCCGGTGGGACGGATCGCTGACTTTGTGTGCTGGCGATTAGGCGCCTGACTCTGAGTGTAAGGGTTCGAATCCCGGATGGGACTCAACCAAACAGAAGTATTAGAATCTGTACTTTACTAAGAAAGTGTTGATAAGGACGAACCTTTTGGAAAAACAACTTCTTTATTCCTCCAACTTCTACAAAATGCCTCATAAACAAGTTAGAAAGTGTAATCTCAAATATGGACCATGTTACATTACGAGATTAACGATGTGACCGTGCCTCTCTGTTGTAGAGTTGATAGAAAACAGAACGCTGTGTTGCTTTGATAGTCCGTGGGGCCTAATGCTATTTTAAAATAGAATCAACGTTAAGATAAATGGATATCTTAGCCAAATATTTTGATGACACTGTGACATTACACCTTGTTTTAGCAACCTTGAGTTCCTCTAGTACAACACATGTAAGCAAATAGCTCATGATACACCGATTTAACGCGTGCGATTGGGTAACATCTTGGTGAAAACGATAAAGGTTGGTTGGTTGGTTTGTTGTTTAACGCCGCACTCAGCAATATTCCAGCTATGTGGCGGCGGTCTGTAAATCGAGTCTGGACCAGACAATCCAGTGATCAACAGCATGAGCATCGATCTACGTAATTGGTATACGATGACATGTGTCAACCAAGTCAGCGAGCCTGACCACCCGATCCCGTTAGTCGCCTCTTACGACAAGCATGGGGTACTGAAGACTCAGTTCTAACCCGGTCTATTTTGTAAGGGCCAATTGCAATGTTTCATATTATATTAGACATGTGAAAATCCAGATGAAAATTGGTCTTCAGCAACTCATGCTGTTGTAAGAGGGGGTGGGATCAGTTGGTCAGACTCACAGACTCTCTTGTTGCATGTTCTTGTATCCCAATTGTGTTGATTAATGCTAAACATACCTAATATTAGATACGTCACCACGGAATAACTACGTTTTGTTTGTTGCAGTTTCGCCTACATCACTGACTGGCTGACTGAGTATGGTTTTACGCCGTTTTAGCAATAAAAAGCCACCATAGCCACCAAACAAGGGCGTCTATTTTCTTTTGCCCAGTTGTTTGTCCAAGGGGGGATCCTTTCTTGTTGCGTGGGGCGGTGGGGTAGCCTAGTGGTTATAGAGCGTTCGCTCGCCGCGCTGAAGATCCGGGTTCGATTCCCCACATGGGTACAATGTGTGAAGCCCATTTCTGGTGTCCTCCGCCGTGATATGGCTGGAATATTGCTAAGAGGGCGTAAAACTAAACTCACTCACTCACGTTGCATGTGATATCTGTTTATCACCTACCCACAATTTCTGTTATCACAGGACTGTTCACTCTGCTGGTTCTGCTCACGGACATCCGAGCGTCCCTACCAACTTCCCCAGACGTCGTCTTCACGTACCTCCTTGGTATCGGCGTCCTTAACAGCGTCCTCAACCCGATCATCTACGCCACCAAGATCCCAGTGTTCAGGAAGCGCCTCAGGACCGTGTTCTGTGTCAGCCGGGTGCAGCACATCCACCAAATGTCCGTCAGATCAGCCGCCAGTTTGTTCAGAGGAGAACCTAGCTCTCCCAGACGGCAAACATCGACGTCCTTGAACGAAGATCTGTCTTAATAATAGGGCGGATAACAGACCAAAATAGACCAAATCGTTCACTTTGTGATACAAGCACCAAAGTTGGCATGATTGCTCACTATGTGCTCCCTGTTCAGAAAATAACGTTGGCCAGTCAAAAATCCAAGATGGCCGTCATTTTTCAAGATGGCCTCCACTGTTTGAACAAAAATAGTATCTTTTTCCTTTGACCATTATTTATGACAGATTTCGTTCATCCAGATGTCTAATTTCACTGGTTGCAGAACCATGTCTTGTTTATTTATAATTTCGCAATGGCAACAGGTAAACAGTGTATAGTGGTCTGCAGGCATTTGTTTCTTTAACGACAAACATGTACGTCCTTGAACGAAGGCCTCTCTTAATTTCGCAAAGGCAACATCTAAACAGCTTTTATAACACCGTAGGCGTGAGATTCTGATTAAGAGCTGATATTACTGTGCAGACAAGAGTTACAATAGCGGGAAACACCTTGTACTTAAACGAAGACTGTGTTTAACTTCCTAAAGGCCAGGGTGTAACAGCTCATATTAGCAATGGACTTGCTACAAAGAACCTACTTCTAATTCAATTTTTTTATTAATTTCTATAACCAACAATCATTTTACTTGAATGAATATGTTTTTGAAGGTTGAGTTGATTTTGACAACCTATCTCATAATAACAATGCTTATGTCAGTGTCATAAGGGTCCAGCTGTAAAACCGTAAATGTTCTTGAAAATAAATGATTAATTAATTTGTAAGGTTCTTCCATGGTTGTTACATGTTGATTATATTGGAAACTTCATTTCCTGTCCCCCAGCCATAAGGGACCGTTCATAATTTATGGCTATGGGTGGGGGTGATGATGCATAAACTTTAAGGGGTGGGGTCATTCACTTTGTATATGCTTCTCCATTTAAATCTTCAGTCACATGTAACAGGTGGGGTGTCAATCACCAGCAACAAAGCGGAGTGTGAGTCACCTGTAACAAGGTGGGGTGTGAATCACCTGTAACAAGGTGGGGTGTGAGTCACCTGTAACAAGGTGGGGTGTGAGTCACCTGTAACAAGGTCACCTGTAACAAGGTGTGAGGAGTCACCTGTAACAAGGTGGGGTGTGAGTCACCTGTAACAAGGTGGGGTGTGAGTCACCTGTAACAAGGTGGGGTGTGAGTGAGTCACCTGTAACAAGGTGGGGTGTGAGTCACCTGTAACAAGGTAGTGTGTGAGTCACATGTAACAAGGTGGGGTGTGAATCACCTGTAACAAGGTGGGGTGTGAGTCACCAGTAACAAAGTGGGGTGTGAAGCACCTGTAACAAGGTGGGGTGTGAGTCACCTGTAACAAGGTGGGGTGTGAGTCACCAGTAACAAGGTGGGGTGTGAATCACCTGTAACAAGGTGGGGTGTGAGTCACCTGAAACAAGGTGGGGTGTGAGTCACCTGTAACCTGTAGTGAGTGAGTGAGTGAGTTTAGTTTAGTTCACTGTATACAGATTCCTATAAACAGGGCGATTAGGATTATGTATGTTTCAAACAAGCTTAACAATGAAACAATCGAAACATGCATATCTGTAGGCAAAGTTGAGTTTGGGTAGATCCTGACTGGAATTGGCTCATTGTCTATTCTGAACTAAAATTGGTCCTAAGGCCCCCTTCCCCCCCAAAAGAATGTTGTGGTTCCGATGAGTTTAGTTTTACGCTGCACTCAGCAATATTCCAGCTATATGGCGACGGTCTGTAAATAATCGAGTCTGGACCAGACAATCCTGTGGTCAACAGCATGAGCTTCGATCAGCGCAACTGGGAACCGATGACATGTGTCAACCAAGTCAGCGAGCCTGACCACCCGATCCGTTAGTCGCCTCTTACGACAAGCGTGGGTAACTGAATATCAATATTCTAACCCGGACCTTCATGGGTCTGAGCCACCTGTAACAAGGTGGGGCATGAGTCACCTGTAACAAATTGGGATAAGAGTCACCTGTAACAAGGTGGGGCATGAGTCACCTGTAACAAATTGGGATAAGAGTCACATGTAACAAGGTGGGGCATGAGTCACCTGTAACAAATTGGGATAAGAGTCACATGTAACAAGGTGGGGCATGAGTCACCTGTAACAAATTGGGATAAGAGTCACATGTAACAAGGTGGGGTGTGAGTCACCTGTAACAAGGTGGGGCATAGCTCAGTCACCTGGTGGGGCATATGAGTCACCTGTAACAAGGTGGGTGGTGTACCTGTAACAAGGTGGGGCATGTCACCTGTAACAAATTGGGATAAGAGTCACCTGTAACAAGGTGGGGCATGAGTCACCTGTAACAAATTGGGATAAGAGTCACCTGTAACAAGGTGGGGTGTGAGTCACCTGTAACAAATTGGGGGGCATGAGTCACCTGTAACAAATTGGGATAAGAGTCACCTGTAACAAATTGGGATAAGAGTCACCTGTAACATGGTGGGGCATGAGTCACCTGTAACAAGGTGGGGCATGAGTCACCTGTAACAAGGGGCATGAGTCACCTGTAACAAATTGGAGTCACCTGTAACAAGGTGGGGTGAGTCACCTGTAACAAGGGATGAGTCACCTGTAACAAGGTGGGGTGTGAGTCACCTGTAACAAATTGGGATAAGAGTCACCTGTAACAAATTGGGATAAGAGTCACATGTAACAAGGTGGGGCATGAGTCACCTGTAACAAATTGGGATAAGAGTCACCTGTAACAAGGTGGGGCATGAGTCACCTGTAACAAATTGGGATAAGAGTCACATGTAACAAGGTGGGGCATGAGTCACCTGTAACAAATTGGGATAAGAGTCACCTGTAACAAGGTGGGATGAGTCAAGTCACCTGTAACATGGTGGGGCATGGAGTCACCTGTAACAAGCCTGTAACATGGTGGAGTGTGGGGCATGAGTCACCTGTAACAAGGTGGGGCATGAGTCACCTGTAACAAATTGGGATAAGAGTCACCTGTAACAAGGTGGGGTGTGAGTCACCAGTAACAAATTGGGATAAGAGTCACCTGTAACAAGGTGGGGCATGAGTCACCTGTAACAAATTGGGATAAGAGTCACATGTAACAAGGTGGGGCATGAGTCACCTGTAACAAGGTGGGTGTGTGAGTCACCTGTAACAAGGTGGGATATGAGATGCCTGTAACATGGTGGAGTGTGAGTCACCTGTAACAAGGGGCAAGAGTCACCTGTGGGGCATGAGTCACCTGTAACAAATTTGGATAAGAGTCACATGTAACAAGGTGGGGTGTGAGTCACCTGTAACAAGGTTGGGTGTGAGTCACCTGTAACAAGGTGGGGCATGAGTCACCTGTAACAAATTGGGATGAGTCACATGTAACAAGGTGGGGCATGAGTCACCTGTAACAAGGTGGGGCATGAGTGACCTGTAACAAGGTGGGACATGAGTCACCTGTAACAAGGTGGGTGTGTGTCACCTGTAACAAGGTGGGATATGAGATGCCTGTAACATGGTGGAGTGTGAGTCACCTGTAACAAGGTGGGGTGTGAGTCACCTGTAACAAGGTGGGACATGAGTCACCTGTAACAAGGTGGGGCATGAGTCACCTGTAGCAAATTTGGATAAGAGTCACATGTAACAAGGTGGGGTGTGAGTCACCTGTAACAAGGTGGGGTGTGAGTCACCTGTAACAAGGTGGGACATGAGTCACCTGTAACAAGGTGGGGTGTGAGTCACCTGTAACAAGGTGGGATATGAGATGCCTGTAACATGGTGGAGTGTGAGTCACCTGTAACATGATGGAGCGTGAATCACCTGTAAGGCCGTGGGATATGAGTCACCTGTTATGTGGTGGGACGTGTTACCTGTAACAAGGTGTGATGCGAATGACCTGTAAGAAGGTGGGATGTGAGTCATCTGTAAGAAAGGTGTGATTCACCTGTACCATGGTGAGTGAGTGAGTGAGTTTAGTTTTACGCCACACTCAGCACTATCCCAGCTATATGGCGGCAGTCTGTAAATAATCGAGTCTGGACCAGACATCCAGTGATCAACAGCATGAGCATCGATCTGCGCAATTGGGAACCGATGATGTGTCAACCAAGTCAGAAAAACTGACCATGCGATCCCGTTAGTCGTCTCTTACGACAAGCATAGTCACCTTTTATGGCAAGCACATGGGTTGCTGAAGACCTATTCTACCCCGGATCTTCACGGGTCACCTGTATCATGGTTGGGTGTGAGTCACCTGTAAAGAGGTGGAATGTGAGCCACCTGTGATGTGGTGTGGGGGTAGGGTTGTCATGTGTAACAAAGGTGTGAGTCACCTGTAACAAGGTGGGTTGTGAGCCACTTGTAACATGGTGGGGGTGTTATCTGTAAGAAAGGTGTGAGTCGCATGCAACATGTCAGGTGTCATCTATCATCTGTGACAAGGTGAATGTGAGCCACCTGTTACAAAGCGGGATGTTAGTCAGCTGTAACATGGTTGGATGTGAGACGCCTGTTACAGTGAGTGAGCCAGTGTCCACAAGGTCGAAGTGCTGAAATCCCAATCTTAAACGGACGGAAGCAGACCTCCTCTGTTAAAAAAAACCTGTTCAATTTATTCCTAGAAAAGAATGTTCCTCTGAAAGCTACATGTCAACCCAGATGTAACAAAGTGCTTATCTCAGAACAGTTCAACCATCTGGGAAGCTTGTGGTCTTTCTGAGAGGAAGCAGCGATTAATCACTCAGCGTATACAGATATTCCGATTGTACAGTCACGTCCGTAAGTGGTGCAGGAAGTGCAGGAATTAATTCATGAATCAGGGCAAGGGTTGCCATAAGGTCTGAAGCTATGCCTTCCATTGTAAGGAGTAGTCAGCATATAGTTTTACGCCTTTTTTAGTAATATTCCAGCAATATCACGGTGGGGAACACCAGAAATGGGGTTCACACATTGTACCCATGTAGAGAATCGAACCTGGGTCTTCGGCGTGATGGCCGATAGCTTTAACCCTAGGCTACCCCACTGCCCCACTGAGAGACAGACTACAAGTCTTTCTAAGTATAACCTGCAGGACTGCTAGAATAAAAATCATTCATTGTATACAGATACCTATAAACAGGGCGATTGGGATTATGTCTGTTTCAAACAAGTTTAACAATGAAACAAGCATATCTGTAGGCAATTGTGCATTCTGAACTAAAATTCATCCGTTAGTCGCCTCTTACGACAAGCATGGCTTGCTGAAGACCAATTCTAACCCGTGTCTTCACGGGTCAGTGAAGGAGAGCGGGATCACTAAATCACTCATAAACTTTTATTCCGGACTAGACATACAACATGTCATTCATGCTCTCATTACAATTCAGAATAATTCATATCAAATCCATACATCATCTCATGACATAATCAATGTACACATGGAAGATACACATATTTCCTTTAATACACAATCTCATTAAAATAAGATCTTAGCGCTTGTCATTGCTACACATTATGTGACATAGCAGTGGAGAGTATAAGACCTGAATTTAATGACATTTCTTGAATACACAAACAAAAGCACCATTCCCTTCTAATGTGGAGTTAAAATAATAATTTTAACATCATTATTACTTTAATAAGCATCAATCATTGAGATTATTAGACCTTTTGTTCTTAATAGCAAATTTTCAAAACTTAGCCTAAAGTCTGTGTGTAGGGCATATTGGTAGAGTTGATGTTGATGGTGTTGGCGTCAGTGTCGGTGTCCATGGTGTTGGTGTTGGCGTCGGTGTCGGTGTCCATGGTGTTGGTGTTGTGTTGGTGGCCTTGGTGTCTGTGTCAATGGTATTGGTGTTGGTGATGTTGATGGTGTTGGTGTCGATGGTGGTGTTGGTGTTGGCGTCAGTGTCGGTGTCGATGGTGTTGGTGTTGATGATGGTGCTTACGCCAGTGTCGGTGTGTCGATGGTGTTGGTGTTGATGTTGATGGTGTTGGCGTCAGTGTCGGTGTCGATGGTGTTGGCATGTTGGCGCATGGTGGTGTGGATGGTGTTGGTGTCGATCGTGTTGGCGTCAGTGTCGGTGTCGATGGTGTTGGTACAGTCATAACAGTAACCAACACCACAGGGGCTTGTAACACGTAAAACTAGCATAAAAATATACACTGTCACCTGGTCACTAGTGTTGGGAATTGGTTGAAATCTCACAATTGATGATTGGTTCAATACCAATGACCAATCATCGAAAAAAAATTGGTTAGCGTCAGTTTTTAGATTTTCCTAATCAGGTTGTAGTTGCAGATAAGTATAAAGAAAAAACATTTGGTTCTCTGTTGTTGTTTTTTAGAAACTGCACAAATTACATTTGCAGATTTCACATCCAGTGTAAAAATGATTCAGTTCCAGTGTAACATTAACTTCACAGAACCCTCAAGAAATATTCAGTCATGACTTTTCAGAAAGTGAAGTGAGTTTTCTTAGAAATAAACACGGTTTCAGGCCCTGACAACGTCCTAGATATGTTCCATCATCAAGTATTTCAAACTCTATTACAGCGGTTCCAAAATCGTTTGTGTTTGATTATTAGAAAACATGATCGATTGCTTGGTCGTTGGCCACTGCGACCAATCTTCGATTATTTCAATTAATCGGACCACCACTACTGGTCACTGTACCTTATGTCTTAGTACCAAATAAAAGATCCTTTTTATAGTGATAAGTGAGTGAGTGTGGTTTTACGCTGCTTTTAGCAATATTTCATCAATATCATGGCAGGGGCCACCAGAAATTGGCTTTACACATTGTATCAGCATGATGAGCCAATGCTTTAATGATTAGGCTACCCCACCGCCTGTATAGTGCTATGACCTCATCAGTGACAATACAGGCCTACACCTTGACAGTAGTTTTGCATTACAAGCCCCTGTAGTCAACACAAGTTACAGCATGTGCCATTATGTTTTCATACACAAGTACAGCTGGTCAGCAGTACACAAACACATGACTGGTCAAGCAGCTTTCTGCTGTAACTGACTGCACTGATTCTGCAGATCACATGTTCAACAGTCAGCTTGTAATTCTTTTCATGTTTGTTCAGAAGAGAGGAGTTCTCAAACAGAATATTCATTCAAAGCCAATTTCTTCCAGAAATCAGGTTGAAAATAATCAAATATTGAATAATAGCATACTTTTAAGTTCAGATCTAACTTTTAACAGAGAGCAATTTTTGTTTCTCGGCTAACAATTTCTTATATTCTTCTGTAAGATTACCAAGTTTCAGCTTCAAGTTTGCAACTGTCACAGCTAAACTTGAAGCTTCTTGGAAACTTGACTGACTTCTCCTCAGAGTTTGTGGAACAAGCACTCCAAACCATTTCAATGGATCAACATGATTAGGCTTTTCCCCTGAAGACTTGTCTTTGGCAGCATCAGAAGAATCACCCGCAGAACCAATAGTTTCAACTTCAGGAGCATCTCCATCAGAATGTTTTTCTTTCACATTTCTCTTGCGTATTATATCATCTTTCACAGAATCTTTTGAACTCTTGGTACTGGTTTTTGAAACTCAAATGTAGTGTCTTCCTTTTCTCCATTCACAAGAACGGTGAGGAGAGGGTCCATCTCATCAGGTAACTGGGTAGCACTGACGGACTTGACGCCCATGGTGTAACGAGCCCTGGACAAGTTCAAGTAGCCATCTTTCATATATTGCTCAAGCTTAGCCTGTTCCTGATACACTTGACCCAGGACATCAAAGAATTCCAGAAGGTTCTCGTCTAGCTTCTCACTTACTTCTTCTAGTTGGGTCATCCTGTCAACAAAAAACCCAAAGGAATGTTGACCAAGAATTGTTAATGTTTTCATATCAGAAAGCAAGGGGGGAAAGTAGCCATCTAGCACTAACTTCACACTGTTGCTCCTATTAGGATGATAGTATTACTGTGGGCATTTTTGTATCATGATGAAAGTCTTCCGTAAAACCTGCTGCTGGGGTCATCAAGTGTGTATTTTGACCAAATTGGCTGGGGCGATTTGACTGGCATCCGTATGGGCTCCTTTTCTCTACATTCATTGAATCATATATTTTCGGAGAGACCTATTTTATCATTTGTAGTCATAGGCTGACTCTAAGAACACTAATAGAATCTATTTGCCACAGCACTGAAATCCTTGACCTAGATATATTTCAAAAAACAAATATATTGCATCGTTGATCTCGAGCAACTCTTTCATGTGTTGATTGTGTTTTGAGTTGGTTACATCTATCGTTCTTGGGTACATGGATCTAAAACCAACAGCATTGCTGATGACGAATGGTGTAAGCATTTCAAGATAAGTCACTTGACAAGTATGGAAGGTGCTCGACGGGGTCACGTCGTGCACTGTATCCAGGTAAAAACAAATAAAATGAAAAATTTCTTTTCAAACGCATGGTCGGAATTATCGGCATAACAAATCATACTAATATAAGACAACCAAACAACCCATAGCTGTACAAAAGAAACCTTACTTATCAGCTTTCTCAACATCAACTGAGATTTCCGCACAGGATTAGTTATTTAGAGTTATCCGCCCCTAACTTGATATATGCAGAATGAAGATGCACTTTTTTCACTGGTCAATATTTATTTGATCGTACTAGAACTCTGTAAAAGAAAATAATTTTCTATGCAAACATTTATTTGTGTATCATCTATTTAAAGTGGATGAAATAAAAGCAAGAATATACATAATGGGACTTTTAAAAGTCAATATTTACCATGATTTAATCCGCAGCCAATGTGGAAATATGGCGGCTGATCCAACGTGTCTGTGTTGTTATTAATATTTAAGACTGGAAATTCAAAACATTTATGAATACTTTTCGACCATGGCTGCGGAATGTCAATACCTGTTCATTACGGATCTTCCAGAAGAAATACTGGAGATTATCCTAGCCAAATTATCCCCTTATCGGGATTTGAAATCTGCTAAACTTGTTTGTAAACAGTGGCATCGCCTCGTGACAGGTATGGACATTTTCCTTCTCACGAAAACAATGCCTAGATTCTTTGTATTCGCTATTGTAGTTTTGCTATTGCGTTTTATGTTACAATTAAGTACGTGTCACACAAGCCTTCACTGAATATCAGTGATAAAACGCGCAATATTTAGAGTAATAATATGACTTGCACAAAATGTTAGAACTAGAAGATTTATGATTGACTGGGGCCCTTTGACTGTTTAGTGTTTGCTAATTTCCATGACTGCTATAATGTGATAATACATTATTTTTCTGTTGCGGGTCATAGTTAATCTTCAGTAAACCATGCTTGTTGTAAGAGGTGATTACGGGATCAGGTGGTCAGGCTTGCTGACTTGGTTGACACATTTCATTGTATCTCATCTGTGTAGACTGATGCTCATGATGTTGATCACTGGATTGTCTGCTCCAGACTTGGTTATTTACAGAGTATTGCATATAGAAAACAAACAAAACCACGGGGGCTTGTAACGCTAAAAACTGGCATCATGGTATGTACTGTCACTGACAGGGTCTTAGCTCTATATTAAAGGAAAGGGATGTAACGATTTTTGTGCTGTATGTCTTATTTTGTAGGTAAATCTATTGGCTTGAAATGTGTGCATACTTTAAATGGTATAAATACAGTGAGCATTGTTGAATTCGCGCGCTGAAACGAAGTTGGTGTATTGACCTTGTTACATCCCTTTCCTTTTATATAGTCCCCATCAGTGACAGTACATACCTTGATTCCAGTTTTTAGCGTTACAAGCCCTTGTGAAACAAACAAAGTAGGAGGAGCACATGAAGTTGTGAACAGAAGAAAATGTGTGACCCAGTTTAACCAGATATATTTTAAATTTCTTATTTGTTTCCAAGTATCCAGTACAGATATAGTGAATGATGACATGAGAAAACATAGTAAGTACTCAATGGCTCAAAACCTAATCCAGAGGCCTGGTAATTTTTTTTTCAGGTGTTACTCAGAAACTATATGAAAACTTCCAGCAGTGCATCAAGACGTCCAGTGTTGTATGGACTCCCTTCCAGGCTGAGGCAGGCCCTACCATCACTGAGCGATACTCCCACTGTGCCTGTTACTATGACAAGTCCTTGTATGTCTTTGGGGCTGCACCTCCACAAACACCACCTTCAATGATCTGTGGAGGTTTGACTTGGCAACCAGACAGTGGATAAGACCTCTGGCGATGGGTAAATACTAGCGATGCATCTAATCTATTATGAATATGATACATGTCATGACTACTGGGTAACAGATTCAAATATTGGGTAACAATTACAATAACAAGTCAGAGGCTGATGTATTTTTCAATATATTCAGTGAATTAGTTACAGTATCTTTATTGGACATGTTTTGACCATGTTGACAATGTTAATTTATCACGAAAATAACCAGTGACCATATTGTGAAGTTAAATATATACAAAATAACTGAACATTCATGAATATTTGATTCTAATGATCACAAACAAAGACTTGAATTTGTGAAAGGGTATGGTTTGATTCACCGAATACTCAAGTGAATTGTATGAACCCTAGTAAATACTTATGTGTTTTGTGTTTTAGGAACCTACCCGTCCCCAAAGGCCTGTGCCTCCATGGTGGTGTACAAGGACAACCTGGTTCTGTTTGGGGGTTGGAGTCACCCTACACCCTATCCACTTCACCAGGTAGGTAGTGGTAACCATGGCACAATGTACACAGTTTGTGTACGTCCTTATCACTGTTTATAGTTAACTCACAATTTACTTAGCTTAGGGAATGGTGGACATCAAGTCATTTATTGCTAGGAAATATGCATTAGTGGGAAATAAGAAATTGGGGGCGCGGTGGGCGAGCTGGCCAAGGAGCCAGGCTAGTGATCCAGCAAGCTTGAGGTGACAGGATCGAGCCCACCTGTGACCGGGTGTAAAAACCTTGGAGTCAACTTTGCGTGCAGACTCTCTCAGTGTTGTCACAACCCCTAGTGTACAGTACACACGAATCCGTTGGTACATGACCAGATGTTGGCCACATGAATACTTGCAAACACCTAGTTGCGGGTACAGCAACGTGCAGTGAACTTGGACAAAGTACTGTGACTATGTGTCCCAGTCCACCCAGCTGTGAATGGGTACCTCGTAAGGATGGGAAAGCCACATTAACTCGGTGCGCCTAGTGGCACTGGCAGCAAGAGTTGTATGATCCCCAGGGACTTGAGATTGATAATACATTGTGCTGTTTGAGACTGACATCCAATGATCGAGGGAAAAACAAAGCGCCTTTGAGCAGGTGATATGGATATTGACGCTATATAAATATTTATATAAAAAAATGCTGCGAATGTTAAGGTAATACCATTGCAGTAGTTAGGAAGACCCAGTAGTGATGTCTTGTCCTAACCATCCTGATGAACCCTCCTTGATGCAGTGATAGAGCATCTGTGCCTGGAGAGTGGAAGGTCAGGAGCTCGATCCTATCTGTGTCATGCCTAAAGACATTAAAAGAACTTACTTCTTGTTTCCCTGCCTTGACACTCATAAAGGGATAAAACACGGATTGGTTGACTCAGCATCAGTATACTGTTGGATAATCGTTTTAAAACTGTGGCATGGCATCTCATTGTACTAGCACTATAAAACCAGCATTATTCCTCTCTAGTACAAGCATTCACACGTGCATGAATGTCACTATGTAAGTGGAATAATTGTAAAATCCACATTAAACTCTATTTCAAACCAGTGGTTGATAACCACTACATTGGTGTACAAACATAAACTCTAAACAGAAAGTTTCTGTCATTCCATATAAATCCTACCTATATATTGAAAACGGATTTGCTAGTAGACATTTGGCTAGAGGCAACTTCAGTGAGTCAAGTTGTCTGGATCAATGTCTTTATTGACTATATTGTATCCAAATGGCACATGATTTTTTAATGACAATCACATCAATGTATTTTCAGGCTGCAAGGTTTTTTCCGGAGTTGCATATGTACAACCCATTCAGTAATCGCTGGAGTCATGTGACCAGTCTGTCTCGTCCATTACCAAAACCCATTGCTGGACATTCAGCCTCCGTCGTGAAGGATGTCATGATAGTATTTGGCGGATCTCATGTGCCAGGAGTCGGGTGAGTAAATGATCTCTCTGTTTAATATTTCATGTTTGATCAAGTGACTGTTTTTCAGCAACCCATGCTTGTAATAAAATGTTGGTCAGGCTTCTTGACTTTGTTACTGCATGTCATCGAATCCCAAATGCTGATTCTGACGTTCTGATGTTCAGGAACTGATTGTCTGGCCCATACTTGAGTATTTACAGACTGATGTCATATAGCTGGAATATTACTGAGTGAGTTGTTATTGGATTAAGGATTGCCCAGTGGTCTGAGATTCCACAACTTTCAGGGCATCCTGTGTGCCATGATCTGTGGGTTGCTGGTTTGTATCTGGGATGTTGCTTGGCTTATGTTTCTTGTTTTTTTAGCATTTTAGTTCATTACCACCGATCAATCATCAAAAATAATTGGTTAGCCTCATTTATGAAATTTGTTAATGCACAAAAAAATAACGAAAAAAACATGTAGTTATTTTTGGGTGTTTTGGTTAAATTTCACATCTTTAAAGGATGACTAGTATGTTAGGAACATAAATTTCTTGGTGTCTTTAAGATAACTTCAATCATGACTTGGAACGAGCTTGTAGTGCTTATGAAATGTAACAGACAAAACCAACCTAGTGAAAAATATTGTTGATGAAAACAAGTGTTCCAGAATTGTTTGTGTTCGATTATGAAAAAACATGATCGATTGCTTGGTCGTTTAGTCACTGCGACCAATCTTCGATTATTTCAATTAATCGGACCACCACTAGTGAACATAGTTTTTTCCAACAGCTTGTTGAAGTTTAGTGCACATTATCTCAAACGCTTTCTCACAAACCGGAAGTAGTGGTGTTGATCAACTAACCGATAGCTTTTGTTTAAAGCTTCTCAAAATGTGTATGAAAGTGTTGCTACTGATGATTTTGATTATCATAATAAAAATAATAAATGATAATAATAAATATGCATTTATGATGCGCACAATCCAGACAGATATGCCTGCTCAAGGCGCTACAAGGGAAATATGTGCAGATAAAAGTCAGAGAAAGAGTTCACTATATTTAAACATCACTGTGATACTTGGAGAACATATGGGTCTTCTAGCTTGAAAGCATTAGTTAAGTTATTACTGATAATGACTAAAGTGTAAATTTATCATGATATGCATTATTTTTCCTTATCCTGACTCATGCTCTTTTGCTTGTCTTCTTCTTCTTGCGAACATAGTGGAACACTTGTATCTCCCTAATTGAAGCTCCCTTCAATGTAAAATCACTAATTAGTACTCACCACGAGTTGCCTCCCTCTTCCTTAGCTCGGGAAAGGAGGCGCCACCCTCTGGCCTCATGCTTCACTCTCTCTTTCTTCGCCCAGTGAGCAGGATGTGAGAGCGCCTGTGTCTCCCTACACACTATATCCTTTGATTATTCTTAGTTTATTACCTCTTATAGTCTTCTATAGAGGTGTAGCTAGTATCCTTCTACAATTATGTATTGATAATTAATCGTATTTCTGCTGTTTATTCACGGGATGCCGTGTTTGTTCAGCTAGTTTACTTTGATGAAAATCTGTACTATTTGTAGATTATGTTTTTCTGCTGCTGATCCGCATTTAATATGCCCTAGCTGTACTACGCCATGTGCGTTTTCTTCACGTTGCAGTTATTGTATTAATCTCTCTAATTCTGCATTTAATAAATATTATCTTTGCGTCTTGAGACGTGCAGCAGATAGGTCACGCACACAAGGTTTAGCCATGGCCCGAGACATCGGAACCCCTAGCCAGTCAGCTGCTGTCGGACGACCCCCTCCCGTCTGGTGTTCCGCTAGAGTTACCCTCGGAGGAGAGGCGTGGGACGCAGTCCGCCGTCTCCATGAAGCGTCCTGCATCCCCAGACATCCCGTCGTCTCAGCCAAAGTCTAAGAGGGTTTCGACATCATCTCAACGCAGACTCCGTACCCCCAGGGCAGCGTCTACCTCCAAGGGGAAATCAACCAAGTCTAGAACCTTCTCAGCCGAGATTGTTCCCGCCGAGAACTGGGCCTGTATGATGATCAGCCGATCATCATATCCGATCTACGCCACAAGAAACGACCGGTGTCGGCAACAGTGACGTCAGCGCAGATCGCCATGCAGCCTGATGTACCAACGCTGATGTCGGACAATCTTCCTGAGGGCCCCGTCGCTACCAACGCAGAGAGGGCACCGACTACATCTTCACAGACCGTCCCAGACGACCTGATGCGGCAGATCATGAAGATGATGGAGGACCGATACAGACTGGAGAGACAACCAGCCCAGAGCCTGAGCCTTCGCGAAGGCTCCAACGTAGACGACACCCCATAGGGACCCCCCGTCAACGTAGAGGCCACTACGATGCCACCTCCGCGAAGGAAGTCATCCCTGGACTCTGACCCTCAGCCTTCGCGAAAGCCTTCGCGAAGGTCAAGTCGTCGCTCCCCAGGACCGGACTCAGATGAAGCTTCGCGAAGGTCTCCGCGAAGTGCACCAGTTACAGGCTCCAAGTCATCTTCGTCTAGAAGGCCATCGAGGGATTCTCCAAGAGCTTCGCGAAGCTATCAACGTTCGCCACATAGATGGACGCTGAAGGTCACCATTTAGACACAGCTCGTCAGCTCGTTCACCAAGACGATCTCCTCGCCGTTCTCCACGCCGATCACCTCGTCGTCCACCTTGCCGATCGCCTTGCAGGTCACCACACCGTTCGCCGCACAAGTCTTCACGGAAGTCCCCTGTCAGGTCTCCGGTGTCATCGTCCTGCACAGAGATAGATCCATACAGGTCACCATCGGAAGAGCATCAACCTCTTATAAGCGATCCCGTTATAGAAGATGATGGAGGCATCATATTCTCAGACGCTGAGATACGCTATTGGATGGTTAACAACCTGGACCTAGCCTCACCGTCTAAGAACGGTAATCCGGCACACACTTACGTGATGAGGGAGGACGATGCAGACAACATCACCCTACCTCCGATCGACCCGATTGCTACGGTCCCACAGAATCTGGACACTGCATTCCATAAAGCCACTAAAGTCCAAGGGCCACACTTACCACAGTTCAACGCTAAGAAGTTTGCAACTCATAATATGGACCCCTTTTTCAAGGCACAAGAGATCGATGACAACTACAAAGTGATCAACGATGTCAAGAATAAGAACTATAAGATTGACGATCGCAAGCTGGTTCAGATCGAAACCATGACAAGGCGAATGTTCTTCGGCCTTAATAGATCTAGAACGATCAATGAGACTCTTATATCCAGATTTCGAGATTCGACATCTGAGGATGACAGAATGGGCTACTCGGCCCTACTTATGCAAAAGAAGGACCAGCAGTTTCTAACGGATCATCTCACATCAGTCCCTGCAGCACTAACCCTGGCTCGTCGTCAAGGCCTCCTCGCTTCCTGCAGCTGGGGTAAGCAGTTTACAGCTCCACTCTACACAGCCCCGTGGTCTAACGCCATCCATCTTCGACGGAGGAATAGACAAAGTCTCTAAGGAAGTCACCAAGGATTCTAGAGAAGTCCTTATGATAAAGTCGATGGACACGCTAGCCAGCGTCATCAGGCAGACTTCACAGAGGTATTCAGGGAAATCTAAATTCACTGGATTACAGAAAGCACGGGATAGGAAGATGGCCAGCTCCAGAGGAAAAGATTCTTTTCGTCGCCCATATGGCAACTACAGAGGAGGATCAGGAAGAGGCAGGGCACCCAGAGGTCCCCGCAACTATAAACGATGAAAGACAGGTTCGGGAACGACTGGAGTCTTCCACCCACAGCCGTTCCAGTACAACCGTCACAAGTGGGTGGACGCCTTCAACTGCACTGGGAGAACTGGGGAATGTTACAAGACCCATATGTCTCCAACATTCTTCAACACGGATATCGTATCCGCTGACAGTCAACCCTCACAAGTTCGACTTCCAGGCGCAACAACTACCAAAGTTAAGAGAGGCTGTTACATCTCTCCTAACCAAGCAGGCCATAGAAGTACTAGATCAAGTAAACATCGAACCAGGCTTCTACTCCCAAGTTTTCCTAGTGCCCAAGAAAAACTCCAAGGAGAAATACAGACTCATTTACAACATGAGCACATTCAACAGAGATTATCTACGCAAACCGCCAACGTTTCGCATGATACATCTACCTCAACTACGGCACCTAATTCGTCCCATGGACTACATGGCCAGTATAGATCTGCAGGATGCCTATCTACACATCCCGATACATCCCGAATGCAGGAAATACCTACGGTTTACACTAGACGGGCTGCATTATCAATGGAAAGTACTCCCATTTGGAATATTATCAGCCCCCTGGTTATTCACAAGAGTAACGAAACCTATCGTCACTTACCTACATCGTCTAGGGCTACGCAGTGCGTTTTACCTCGATGACGGGATACAAGTAGATCAAGATCCACAGCATCTCAAACTACAGTTAAACTTCATCATCAAGCTACTAACACAGCTAGGATGGTTAGTAAATCTACTCAAGTAGGACCTAGTACCAACGCAATATCTGCAGTTTCTAGGCATTCGATTTATCACGACACTGAACCGTATCGTCGTACCAGAAGACCGATGGCTCAAGATCCAACAGACCATCCCACAAGCCTTACTCTCTCTGCTACCACTACGACAATGGCAGAGTCTGTTGGGTCTCCTCACGTCAGCCCAAGACATGACAGTCAGAGGCAGACTACAGTTACGTCCGTTACAGGTCTTCATCAATGCTCATCTCGACGACCTACAGCCATTCAGTCTACCGAAACACATCAGACCTCATCTACTATGGTGGACCAGGAGGTCGAATGTCTGCGAAGGCATTTATTTAACAGAGCCGGAATTCAAAACCCATCTCTTTGTAGACGCGTTGCTCCAAGGTTGGGGAGCTCATCTCGCCAACCGGACGGCATCAGGGTTATGGAATCAGCAAGAAAGCAAGCTCCACATAAACATGCTAGAGATGAAAGCTGTAATCAACGCCATACTACATTGGAGCACCATTCTACAGAAGGCGCATCTGATGATTCACACCGACAACTCAACAGTGGCGTTTTATGTAAACAAACAAGGCTCAACGAGATCACTGAACCTATTGACTTTATGCTTTCAACTGTTCGATCTAATCGATGATCTCAACTTACATGTCAGAGCATGTCACATTCCCGGAGCCAAGAATGTACTAGCAGACGCACCTTCTCAGGCCACACCTACCGTCACCGACAGAATGGATGCTTCACACAGAAATCTTTGCACAGATTATCAAGAAAATGGGAGCTCCGCTAGTAGATCTATTCGCCACTCGCTTCAACAATCAACTAACAACATTCGTATCACCAGTCCCGGATCCACAAGCGTGGGCAACGGACGCTCTAAGCATATCCTGGGAAGGCCTCAACGCGTACGCGTTTCCGCCGCCAGCGTTAATCCCACAAGTGTTACAGAAAATCAGACAAACACAGAGCCTCCAACTGATTTTGGTCAGCCTCTACTGGCCAGCGAACGTGGTTTCCCATTCTAATTCAAGAAATCGGACAACCAACACTAGAGCTACCAAAGCCGAATCTACTAATACATCCTCACACCAAACAAGCGCACGAAACCCAGAAGCATTCCAACTTCACGTATGGACTGTATTAAAGTGTGTCTAAACAAGAGAGGTTATTCAGCCAGAGCCGCTTAAAGCAGTCACACTTGCTTTACGCTATTCTACACGTAACTTGTAATGCGGCGACAAGTGGCACAGCTTCTCAAACTTACGCGGCTAAAAAGGGATTTACAGCGAGAAATGCTACACATCCACAAGTGGCTGACTATCTGTGTTACTTACGCCAAAATAAACATTTAAAAGGCTCGACATTGTCAACATATCTTGCCAGCTTTTAGTTCTGTGATAACTATGAGAACGGGTGTCAAGCTAACCAAAACACCAGAGTTACTGGCCTTACTACGTGCATTCCGATTGGAGGATCAGAAACAGAAGTGCCGCGCTCCAGCATGGGATCTAAATATAGTGCTCCAACACCTCACAAGTGAGGCTTATGAACCACTGGAATCAACAACTTTTGAATTTCTCTCACAGAAAACATTTTTTCCTGTTATCCCTAGCAACGGCAGCCAGGATGTCAGAAATTCACGCACTAGATTATGAGAGAATACGGTTTGACGACAATCAAAACATTGTGCACATGGGACTACGATGGGATTTCATCGCCAAGAATCAATTGCCAGGTCAACCAGACAGATGATTCCATGTTCCCGCACTCTCCTCAATTCTCGGATCTCAAGATACGCTGGACCTATCTTTATGCCCAGTCTGAGCTCTCAAAATCTATTTACGACGATCGAAAACGAGGCGACGACATCTCAAACGATTATTCATCCCTCTATCGACAGCGACTCAGACCGAAGTCTCTCGTACCACCATATCAATATGGATAAGAACTGTCATACTTCGCGCTTACAAGGCTGCAGGACTCGACCCTCCAAGAGCATCTAATCCACATGAGATCAGAGCACTGGCTTCCACTCTCCCTCTACACGGTAACTGCTCATTAAATACCATTATGGAGGGCTGCTTTTGGAAATCCGACATGGTGTTTGCTAATCACTATCTGAGAGATATCACCACCGAGGACGTCTCAGGTATTCACCATTTCGGTCCCATGGTTCTCGCACAGCAGTTGACAGTCCCTCGTAGACGATGAGACATAGTCTCACGAGATTATTATGTATATATCATACCAGTATCATCTAGCTTATAACTCTACGGAGTTTTAGGGCTAAATATATACATATCTTAAGTCTACTTAGTCTTAAGCCCAGTACTGATGTTTATGTACAGTTGGGTAGCTTCTCCATTTTGGAGTCGCTTTTATATCATTACTGCTATTATCATAGCATATTATTATTGTAGTACCCATCTATGGCAACTGGTAAACTTATGGTTTATAGTAGCAGGAATTATCCTAATTCAGTGCCATTATGAAGTTCCCGTAGGGGGTTATTACATATATATATACAGTGAAGCCTCGTTAATCCGGACGGTTGCGTTTCTCAGTAAATTCGTCCGGATTCCGAATAGTCCGGACTACCGAATCAAGACTCAAGTTGCTTCCCTAAGAATTACAAAAACGACACGAATCTGGATAAAACAAATAAGCATTTAATGTAAAGCTTAATTCATCACATCAATAATTTTACCGAGTGACATCCGCATGTTGATCCGACGTGTCTGATCACGTCCTTCCTCAGCACAGGTGAGGTAATGTCTAACAAGCGATCTATTGTAGTATGCCTTGAATGTCCGAATTATTCCTGCAACCATCGGTTGAATATGAGACGTGGTATTTGGTCACATTTCGCAAAGTTAGCTAAGCACACTTGTGACTTGCAGCATTGTCGTAAAGCAAAAATCACTTTTTAGTCCACGGACCGGATCTGTCTGTCAAAGTACATTAACCAATCACACAAAACAGCTCACTTGTCATCCACGCCTTTGTTTTGTGGTGTCAATCAAAGTGTAAATGTACAGTATCTTCAGTCGGGAGCTTTTTATGTCTAACTAAAACAACAACCCAGTTGGCCAGTTATTTAAGTAAACATCGCCGGGCGGTGTTGTTACGGTTCGTGAACACGACTTACAGCGTCCGGACTTTGAAGCAATTTACTGTTTATTTTGCTGATTGGTGACAGCTACTTACCGTCCGGTTCCGGAAACCGAATTTCCGGATTATCGAGGCAAATTATATAGGCATAGATTGGTAACAAGCTGAAATCGCCCGGGAGGCGAGACATCCGGATTATCGGAGTCCGGACTAACGGGGCTTCACTGTAAATCACTAATTATTTAAATCCAAAGTATTCTGATTTTCCCACCTCCGTTTCCGTAGGATTCTACAAGCAAAAGAGCATGAGTCAGGATAAGGAAAAATATGTAATTTTCTGAATAAAATTGATATTTTATACTTATCCTGACTCATGAGGTAAGCCCTCCCATCCTCCCCACATAACACTTTGGATTTCCCTGTAAATTCAAGTGTTGGGCTCACTATATCAGGAGAGAGTGAAGCATGAGGCCAGAGGGTGGCGCCTCCTTTCCCGCGCTAAGGAAGAGGGAGGCAACTCGTGGTGAGTACTAATTAGTGATTTTACATTGAAGGGAGCTTCAATTAGGGAGATACAAGTGTTCCACTATGTTCGCAAGAAGAAGAAGACAAGCAAAAGAGCATGAGTCAGGATAAGTATAAAATATCAATTTTATTCAGAAAATTACATATTGCTCAGCATGACAGATTGTACTGGTTTTTGTCACATTTTCAATTTCAAAAGTAGACATCAAATTAAGAAGTGTCTTCAAGGATAAATGTCAGAATAGATAAATATGATATATATTTAACATTTTCCCCATGGCTGACATGTATTGATCTGTGGTATGTTGCAGGAGTAATGATGTTTGGGTGTTTGATTTTATTGAATCAGTCTGGATAAAACACCCCACCTCAAATCTCAAACCTAACCCTCGGTATGGACAATCTCAGGTATGTGATGTTATTAAGAATGTAATTTACATCAAACAGTTAATATATTGCTTTTCTTTGACATATGTTAGTGTTTTGCCTTCACAAATTTAATCATGCCAATAGTTTGGTTAATTTAATGAATAGCCATCAGTAGATGCATTAGTTTCATTAACATAACGTACATTATCATGATCAAACTAATTTCGAATCTGATTGAGTGTTGATAACCAATGATTATGACATCAGTTTCGAGTTATCTCCCTTCAGTTTGATCTGTTGTTGAACATGTTAAAACTCAGGTATCCACTTCAACTGTTGCAGGTGACAGTTAATGAGAATTGTCTGCTGATCCTGGGGGCTGTGGGGGTCCCAACCAGGTGAGTCGCAACATGAGGTATACTCATCATTAGTACACATTACCCTTTATGACTAACCCAGAGCCTAGTAGTAGTTTAAGTAGATAAAGCAGATTCATTTGTAAAGAAAGCAAACAACATGCTTTTTTGCAGATTGGACACACATTTCTGTATTATGTACAACCGTGAGTATTGTATAATGGTGATGTTTCTATGTAGATATTCAACGACATCTGGCTCCTGGACCTGAACTCAGCTCCATGGGAGTGGCATGAGATCTCCGTCAAGAATCCTGAGTCTGCTGCCCCTCAGCTGTGGTGTCACCCAGCCTGCAAGGTAACCGTGGCAACAACAGCCAATACTGACCTGTCAGTTACCAACATCTCTCATTCAAGGACACCACTATAGTGTCTGCTGTATATAAGCTGTCTATCAAGATGACCCTACAGGCCTGACTGATGCCTGCTGGTTCTTGAGGTCTAGTAGATAAACAGCACCATACCATATTAAACCCCATTTCTCCTCTCCTCACCTCATTTGTTTTGGATGATAAATTTTAGGGGTAGAAGTATATTTAAGTTTTTGCAATGTCAATATTTTTTTCTATGACTTTTGACAGGTCGGTGATGTCATGGTTATTCTGAGCAAGCCAGTGAAATCAAACCAGCCAGCGCCAGTCGTGGCTCCCCGAGCTCCAGTTCAAACTAGCCGCGTGTGGGTTCCTCCCCGTGGGGAGGTGCAGCCTGGGCCCATGAGAGGCCCCTCATCACCCACAGTAGCAAAGAGGCCATTCCCTGATACTGACGACAGTTCCAGTGCTGAGAGTTCAAACGAGGATTCCGGCAGAATTCAGTCACAGGAGATGAAGATGCTGCCCACGGGTGATGATGGAGATTCAAGGAAAGATAATGACAGCAGTGATTCAGGTACCGAATCCAACTATGGCGGAACAGCCAGTGTCCGTCCCGGCTTCCCATCCGTCCGTCCTAACGCCATGAGGAACAGACAGAGACAGTTAGAGACATTACGGAAGTATGAGGAACGCTTACGAAATGTTCAGGGCGTAAGTGGAGCGGGGAACGGTGCTGGTGGTGCCGACAACTGGGCTAAGCCAGCTCAGCAAGGACCTGCAAGGGAACCCCGATCCGCAATGTGTCTACATCTCTTAGATATCTGTGATATAGATAGGAAGCTGGAAGCATCGTGGTCCATTCCAAATGAGGCGACATCCTGTGATACCCCTGAGGAGACGATATTTTACACGTTAGTCGAAGGTCGAGGAGAGCTGGTCCTGTTTGGAGGAATACAGCGGGACATCAACTCGATGCAGCGTGGAATTGATGTCAATTTAAAGTCCCATGTTGTCAGTAACAATTTATACATCATTGGCTCCAAGAAACAGACTCTCTAGGAGTGGATGTGATATGTTCTACAGTGTTGTATGGAAACTAAATCAAAGTATCCTATTAGTTACGTTGTCTCGGGACCCTCTTGCACAGAACTATCTTAGCCATAAGTCCCGTTAACACTTAAACATAAACTAACACTGTCGTAACTCCTACGTTTTAAGATAGACTTCCAATATTGGTAGCACTTAGACTATTGAAAATACTGCCTGTGAATATGGACTATCAATAGTGATGGCCTGGAGACTATTTTGACTTCTACACTTAAATATAGACCTGAAATAGTGGTAGCACTAAGACTATTGTAAGGCTTACACTTAAACATAGACTTACAATAGTGGTAACACATAACTATGAATATCCAATAGTGGGTACCCAAAGACTGTTATAATGCCTAAATTTTAACATACACTTACATTACATAGTAGTAACATGTAAGTATGGACATCCAATAGTGTTCACCCGAAGATATATTTTTACACGTTTTCAATAGTGTAGGCCTAATTTGCTGGTGTGTTAGTGCTAAGATTGCTAGTTCAAGTGGGTCTTGACCAACCATCAAGTAGTCAAATATGTATGATCTCTTCTGTGAGTTACAATTAGTCATCGTTAGATCTGTTTCCATGGTAACATGTTTTGGAGTGCATGTATCGTCATTTTAAGTTACTGCCAGGGTTGGCTGAAAGGTTCTGAGACTTACTGTGAAGGAAGGACAGTACACCGTGCACAGTTTGCACATATTAAATACATCACCTTCCAAATACTTTACCAAATTCACAACCATGCAGGATATTTCTGTAGGAATATAATTCACTGAAAATGAGTGTGTTTGGTTTTTTCATTGCTTTTAGCAATATTCCAGAAATATCCAAGAGGGGGACACTAGAAATGTCCTCACACATTGTGCTCATGTGGTGATTCGAACCCGGGTCTTCAGCGTGATGAGTGAACGCTTTAGCCACTAGACTACCCCACCACCCTGTTTATGAAAATGAACAATTTAGTTACAAATTGTCCTCAAGTACGTCCACCTGCGGACATTGTGCCAAGATTAGAGAGTACTTCTTCCGCTTTACAAGACGTGACGGGCAGTCCAGAGGTAAAGAGAATCTCCAAGACAACCCAAGATCAGGAACACCTCAAACTGCCACTACGACAGAAAAGGCATCTCTCATGAAAAATGGGGATATTCTAATGAATGAACAGGGCATAAGAAAGATTTCTACACATTGTGTTCCACATCAGTGAGACTTAATCATCTTTGGCAGAGGTGCGTGGCCATTGGATAGGATAATGTTGAAGATAGTTAGCTACCAACTACATCATCGCATCCCATCATAGTTAGGCTCAGAACTTTTCAGTCACCCTTGCTCTTGGATTGAAGCTGCTGAATTTGTAACGTTTTAATGCATATCACAACTAGACACATCATCAGTAGAACATATTGTCTGTCAGTTACCTGCCTGGGCTGCATTTTGTATGGAAATAGAACAAAAGATGTCTAAAAATACAGCTTATTTGTATGTAAGTACCACGTCATCAGAGTTAGACCTTATGGTTTCAAGTATAAGGATATAAGTGAGGTGAAATTGGGTTTAACGTCGTGCGTGAGAATATTTCGCTCATATGACGACGTGCATGCCATGCCTGTGTGTGTGTGTGTGTGTGTGTGTGTGTGTGTGTGTGTGTGTGTGTGTGTGTGTGTGTGTGTCTGCTTGTACTAGCCCAGACTGAAGCTGGTTTTATAGTGCTAGCCCACTGAGATACCATGCCGCAGTGAAGCATGAATACCCCACTCACAGACATTATACTGACTCCGAGCTGACCAGTCCTTGTTCTACCCATTAATGCCGAGCGCAGGGAGGGACCAACAAGTACCATATTTTAACGTCCTTTTGGTATGACACGGTCGGGTATCCAACCCGCGACCTTCTGTTCTCCGGGCGGACGCTCTAACCACTACACCACGGAGGCTGTCCGATAGGGTAGAGATCATGCCTGTGTCCGGGTTCGATTCTATACATCTATAAGGCTATAAAAGGAATGTGTGATCAAATGAGTGAGTGAGTGTTGTTTTATGCCATTCAGCAGTGGTATGAGCAATGATCCATGCTGTAGTAATTAGTAATGTATACATTTGATTCAGATTTCATAATTAAAAGAACAGGTGGAGTTCTGTTCAAAGTGGATATGTTTGATCATTGCCTCAAGACCTGTTTCGTTTCACTTTGAAAGGAGAAGCTGAACAGTGTTATTTATGGGTAAAACTGGAGGCAAATAATTTCTATTAACATCTGGAACAGCTATTTTTTCATGAGAATCACTGGTGCTCTCTCCTCACCCCATATCTTGAGTGGATTCCCATGAAAAACTAAGTTTGTCAATTTATGTTAACTAATGTTGGTTTGAAAGTGATGATGTTGTCAAAACAAACAAACTATTCCCCCAACAGTAGATGTTGTCTTTTCTTAAAAACCAATGGCAAATACTCTGCATCAAATGAAGATCTTCATAGAAACAATACTGATATTTAAGACACAAGTATGACATTCAAGTTATTTTATAGGGTCAAAACCAGTCAGGCTTGTCTTTGTTTTATTCCCACCAACAGATGAATTACATCTCAAATCTCCTGAAGCAATTTAAGAATAAGATGAAAAGAATTTTATTCCAAGCTGTTATTACACTCCTATGCTTACAACAAGAATAATGGACAGATTGCAAGATACACTGGTCACAATGCAATATGACTATGACCTGGGCACTGTTACACTAAATAATAATGTAATTATTATTATTAATGTACTTAACAAGGGGTGGTAGGGTAACCTAGCGGTTAAAGCGTTCACTCGTCACGCTGATCACCCGGGTTTGATTCCCCACATCTGTACAATGTGTGAAACCCATTTCTGGTGTCCCCCAGCCATGATATTGCTGGAATATTGCTAAAAGCGGCATAAAACCAAACTCACTCACTCACTACTCCTGTACTTAACAAAGACCTACAACAACAATGATGTTACTTTCAGGCAAGTACTATGGGATAACAAATCTATCCGAGGAAAATATATAAACAGCCTGATTTATGATTTGTTTATTCACTATTTTAGCTTTTTATTTTTTTTAAAGTAAAGGATCTGTCTGAAATCTTATAATAAAAGAAACCGGTTTTATGTTTATCTATTTTCTTGTCTTCACAGTTTCATACTCATAAGTTTGAATCAAATCAATATGCTCTGTTAACTCACTCAGCAAGCTCTTGGCAAACACTATTGGTAAAGTAATATGCTGTTAAGAGTTTTTGTACATGTTAGAGGAACAGATAAGCTGCGTATCTGCGTAAATTACGCAAATGTTTATGTGAAAACTCAATTCCTATTAAGTCTGTTGCATACAAGTACGCTTGAAGGTTGGTAAATACTCAATAAATGTGATCTTACATGCGTACACACGAAAATGTCAAATCTTAGCTTGCGTACCGGTGGATAGATATAAAAATAACTGAGGTATACTGAGAGGTTCTATTTCCTTTTCAGGACATGAACTTGACAACTTGCAGTCTTTCTTATCGTTTCTTATCATTTTTCATATTACAGATCAAATGTAAATAACAAACACTAACATTTGAACTTTATTATATTTTTAAAATTAATGGAAAACGGCAAAATACCCAATTGAGTTGGAGTGAGGTGAGTACAATTTAATTAGTTACTCAAAGGAACATTAGGATACCCAACTGAGATGAACACAAGCGAGTACTTAACTCAATGACCCAAACAGTTATCTGTAGCTCTGACATGTGGTCGTTCCATGAGGAATAATTTGGACATTTAAGGATTATAAATCCCTCTAATAAGTTGCCCAGTTCTAATAGAGGCTTGGGCCCTATTACACAAAGTGATCTTAGCGAAGATCCTAAGTACAGGAGTTATGATCATCCGGATTCATAGCTCTAAGATTACTTCGAGTGGGCTCTGGTCTTTAGAGAAATGGTGCTTTAGCTACAATCACTAATGAATTGACATACAAATAAGTTCTAAGTTCTCAGTACCAATTTCATTAAAAAATGATAACCTTGGAATCTTGTAGAGCTCATAAGCTAAACTGGGATCCGTCTTTCTAAGGTTTTATTTACTCAGGAGAGTAGTAACACCAGTATTACATATCCGAGGCATATCAGAGACTGGGGCTGAGTGCTTTGTACACTGTTCATGTGTATTGGGGTGTGACGTTTGAGACTCTGGTGCTTATTAGATATACAAGGTACAGTATTTTTTCAGAAAACCTGTGTCCAAAATATTTTGTTTAATAAAGCATATTCTTGGCTCCCTCAGGAATATGGAATGGTCAGTTCCTGATACTCACTCCCACTCACTCACTCTCGATTTCAGTAAACGAGTCAAGGGGGGAATCTTACAATAGCAATTTTTCACATTTTTGAGTTGTAGAAATTTGTTGATAATTTCTGTGCAAAAAATTGAGGCTCTTATTAAAATCAGAAGTTAACAATTATTCAATTTGAGGTTGGTAGATCCATGAATCATTTGATATAATAGTAAGCACTCCTTTGTTTTTCCTAGTCATATGGTGTAAGTGAATTACGTACTACTGAAGTAGAGTTTTAGGGTTTTACAAGGCCACGACACTGCCACAGGGCCCACCTAGTGTATAACGTAACCATGGTAACCTTGCATGATATTACCTTCACTCTAAGTCTGTGTATAGAATTTAAAATACTGAGATGAATAAAAGGTATTTCTGCAGATATATTTATTTGTGTTGTTTGTGATGGATACAACTTGCCAGGGGAGCATTGTTGTCGTTACTGTGACCTCTACAATCCACGCTCAACAGCAGGCATTGGTAAAACAACTCCAGTTTAAAACAAAAAGTTTGACCTCACCTGAACAGTTCAGTACAGCATGACCTCCCCTGACAGTTCAGTACAACATGACCTCACCTGACAAGTTCAGTACAGCATGACCTTCCCTCACGAGTTCAGTACAGTATGACCTACCGGGTAACCTGACAAGTTCAGTACAGTATGACCTAACCTGGCAAGTTCAGTACAGCATGGCCTCCCCTGACAAGTTCAGTACAGCATGACCTCCCCTGACAAGTTCAGTACAGCATGGCCTCCCTGACCAGTTCAGTACAGCATGACCTCCCCTGACAAGTTCAGTACAGCATGACCTCCCCTGACCAGTTCAGTACAGCATGACCTCCCCTGACAAGTTCAGTACAGCATGACCTCACCTGACAAGTTCAGTACAGCATGACCTCACCTGACAAATTCAGTACAGCATGGCTTTCCCTGACCAGTTCAGTACATCATGACCTCCCCTGACAAGTTCAGTACAGCATGACCTCACCTGACGAGTTCAGTACAGCATGACCTTCCCTGACAAGTTCAGTACAGCATGGCTTCCCCTGACCAGTTCAGTACAGCATGACCTCACCTGACCAGTTCAGTACAGCATGACCTCACCTGACCAGTTCAGTACAGCGTGGCCTCCCCTGACAAATTCAGTACAGCATGACCTTTCCTGACCAGTTCAGTACAGCATGGCCTCCCTGACAAGTTCAGTACAGCATGGCCTCCCCTGACAAGTTCAGTACAGCATGACCTCCCCTGACAAGTTCAGTACAGCATGACCTCCCCTGACCAGTTCAGTACAGCATGACCTCCCCTGACCAGTTCAGTACAGCATGACCTCCCCTGACAAGTTCAGTACAGCATGACCTCACCTGACCAGTTCAGTACAGTATGACCTTTCCTGACGAGTTCAGTACAGCATGACCTCCCCTGACAAGTTCAGTACAGCATGACCTCCCCTGACAAGCTCAGTACAGCATGACCTCCCCTGACCAGTTCAGTACAGCATGACCTCCCCTGACCAGTTCAGTACAGTATGACCTTTCCTGATGAGTTCAGCACAGCATTGCCTCCCCTGACAAGTTCAGTACAGCATGACCTTACCTCACGAGTTCAGTACAGCATGACCTCACCTGACCAGTTCAGTACAGTATGACCTTACCTGACACGTTCAGTACAGCAGGACCTTACCTCATGAATTCAGTACAGTATGACCTCCCTGATGAGTTCAGTACAGCATGACCTAACTTGACCAGTTCAGTACAGCATGACCTAACCTGACCAGTTCAGTACAGCATGACCTCCCCCTGACAAGTTCAGTACAGCATGGGCTCCCCTGACAAGTTCAGTACAGCATGACCTCCCCTGACGAAGTTCTGTACAGCATGACCTCCCTGACAAGTTCAGTACAGCATGACCTCCCTGACGAGTTCAGTACAGCATTGCATCCCTCCCTGACAAGTTCAGTACAGCATGACCTCCTGACAAGTTCAGTACAGCATGACCTCCCTGACCAGTTCAGTACAGCATTGCCTCCCCTGACAAGTTCAGTACAGCATGACCTCCCCTGACCAGTTCAGTACAGCATGACCTTACCTCACGAGTTCAGTACAGCATGACCTCACGTGACCAGTTCAGTACAGCATGACCTCCCCTGACCAGTTCAGTACAGCATGACCTTACCTCACCAGTTCAGTACAGCATGATCTCCCCTGACCAGTTCAGTACAGCATGACCTTACCTCACGAGTTCAGTACAGCATGACCTCACCTGACAAGTTCAGTACAGCATGACCTCCCCTGACCAGTTCAGTACAGCATGACCTTACCTCACCAGTTCAGTACAGCATGACCTCCCCTGACCAGTTCAGTACAGCATGACCTTACCTGACCAGTTCAGTACAGCATGACCTAACCTGGCAATTTCAGTACAGCATGACCTCCCCTGACAAGTTCAGTACAGCATGACCTCCCCTGACCAGTTCAGTACAGCATGGCCTCCCCTGACAAGTTCAGTACAGCATGGCCTCCCCTGACAAGTTCAGTACAGCATGACCTCCCCTGACAAGTTCAGTACAGCATGACCTCCCCTGACCAGTTCAGTACAGCATGACCTCCCCTGACCAGTTCAGTACAGCATGACCTCCCCTGACTAGTTCAGTACAGCATGACCTCACCTGACCAGTTCAGTACAGTATGACCTTTCCTGACGAGTTCAGTACAGCATGACCTCCCCTGACAAGTTCAGTACAGCATGACCTCCCCTGACAAGCTCAGTACAGCATGACCTCCCCTGACCAGTTCAGTACAGCATGACCTCCCCTGACCAGTTCAGTACAGTATGACCTTTCCTGATGAGTTCAGCACAGCATTGCCTCCTGACAAGTTCAGTACAGCATGACCTTACCTCACGAGTTCAGTACAGCATGACCTCACCTGACCAGTTCAGTACAGTATGACCTTACCTGACACGTTCAGTACAGCAGGACCTTACCTCATGAATTCAGTACAGTATGACCTAACCTGATGAGTTCAGTACAGCATGACCTAACTTGACCAGTTCAGTACAGTATGACCTAACCTGACCAGTTCAGTACAGCATGACCTCCCCTGACCAGTTCAGTACAGCATGACCTAACTTGACCAGTTCAGTACAGTATGACCTAACCTGACCAGTTCAGTACAGCATGACCTCCCCTGACAAGTTCAGTACAGCATGGGCTCCCCTGACAAGTTCAGTACAGCATGACCTCCCCTGACAAGTTCAGTACAGCATGGCCTCCCCTGACAAGTTCAGTACAGCATGACCTTTCCTGACGAGTTCTGTACAGCATGACCTTCCCTGACAAGTTCAGTACAGTATGACCTTTCCTGACGAGTTCAGCACAGCATGACCTCCCCTGACTTGTTCAGTACAGCATGACCTCACCAGACCAGTTCAGTACAGTATGACCTTTCCTGACAAGTTCAGTACAGCATGACCTCCCCTGACAAGTTCAGTACAGCATGACCTCCCCTGACAAGTTCAGTACAGCATGGCCTCCCCTGACAAGTTCAGTACAGCATGACCTCCCCTGACCAGTTCAGTACAGCATGACCTCCCCTGACCAGTTCAGTACAGTATGACCTTTCCTGACGAGTTCAGCACAGCATGACCTCCCCTGACAAGTTCAGTACAGCATGACCTCACCTGACGAGTTCAGCATAGCATGACCTTCCCTGACCAGTTCAGTACAGCATTGCCTCCCCTCACAAGTTCAGTACAGCATGACCTACCTCATGAGTTCAGTACAGCATGACCTCACCTGACCAGTTCAGTACAGTATGACCTTACCTGACACGTTCAGTACAGCATGACCTCCCCTGACAAGTTCAGTACAGCATGACCTCCCCTGACAAGTTCAGTACAGCATGACCTCCCCTGACCAGTTCAGTACAGCATGAACTCCCCTGACAAGTTCAGTACAGCATGACCTCCCCTGACCAGTTCAGTACAGCATTGCATCCCCTGACAAGTTCAGTACAGCATGACCTCCCCTGACAAGTTCAGTACAGCATGACCTCCCCTGACAAGTTCAGTACAGCATGACCTCCCCTGACCAGTTCAGTACAGCATTGCCTCCCCTGACAAGTTCAGTACAGCATGACCTCCCCTGACCAGTTCAGTACAGCATGACCTTACCTCACGAGTTCAGTACAGCATGACCTCACGTGACCAGTTCAGTACAGCATGACCTCCCCTGACCAGTTCAGTACAGCATGACCTTACCTCACCAGTTCAGTACAGCATGACCTCCCCTGACCAGTTCAGTACAGCATGACCTTACCTCACGAGTTCAGTACAGCATGACCTCACCTGACAAGTTCAGTACAGCATGACCTCCCCTGACCAGTTCAGTACAGCATGACCTTACCTCACCAGTTCAGTACAGCATGACCTCCCCTGACCAGTTCAGTACAGCATGACCTTACCTGACCAGTTCAGTACAGCATGACCTAACCTGACAATTTCAGTACAGCATGACCTCCCCTGACAAGTTCAGTACAGCATGACCTCCCCTGACCAGTTCTGTACAGCATGGCCTCCTGACAAGTTCAGTACAGCATGGCCTCCCCTGACAAGTTCAGTACAGCATGACCTCCCCTGACAAGTTCAGTACAGCATGACCTCCCCTGACCAGTTCAGTACAGCATGACCTCCCCTGACCAGTTCAGTACAGCATGACCTCCCCTGACTAGTTCAGTACAGCATGACCTCACCTGACCAGTTCAGTACAGTATGACCTTTCCTGACGAGTTCAGTACAGCATGACCTCCCCTGACAAGTTCAGTACAGCATGACCTCCCCTGACAAGTTCAGTACAGCATGACCTCCCTGACCAGTTCAGTACAGCATGACCTCCCCTGACCAGTTCAGTACAGTATGACCTTTCCTGATGAGTTCAGCACAGCATTGCCTCCCCTGACAAGTTCAGTACAGCATGACCTTACCTCACGAGTTCAGTACAGCATGACCTCACCTGACCAGTTCAGTACAGTATGACCTTACCTGACACGTTCAGTACAGCAGGACCTTACCTCATGAATTCAGTACAGTATGACCTAACCTGATGAGTTCAGTACAGCATGACCTAACTTGACCAGTTCAGTACAGTATGACCTAACCTGACCAGTTCAGTACAGCATGACCTCCCCTGACAAGTTCAGTACAGCATGGGCTCCCCTGACAAGTTCAGTACAGCATGACCTTTTCTGACGAGTTCTGTACAGCATGACCTTCCCTGACAAGTTCAGTACAGTATGACCTTTCCTGAAGAGTTCTGTACAGCATGACCTCCCCTGACCAGTTCAGTACAGCATGACCTTACCTCACGAGTTCAGTACAGCATGACCTCACCTGACCAGTTCAGTACAGTATGACCTTTCCTGACGAGTTCAGCACAGCATGACCTCCCCTGACTAGTTCAGTACAGCATGACCTCACCTGACCAGTTCAGTACAGTATGACCTTTCCTGCCAAGTTCAGTACAGCATGACCTCCCCTGACAAGTTCAGTACAGCATGACCTCCCCTGACAAGTTCAGTACAGCATGGCCTCCCCTGACAAGTTCAGTACAGCATGACCTCCCCTGACCAGTTCAGTACAGCATGACCTCCCCTGACCAGTTCAGTACAGTATGACCTTTCCTGACGAGTTCAGCACAGCATGACCTCCCCTGACCAGTTCAGTACAGCATGACCTCCCCTGACCAGTTCAGTACAGCATGACCTCCCCTGACCAGTTCAGTACAGCATGACCTCCCCTGACTAGTTCAGTACAGCATGACCTCACCTGACCAGTTCAGTACAGTATGACCTTTCCTGACGAGTTCAGTACAGCATGACCTCCCCTGACAAGTTCAGTACAGCATGACCTCCCCTGACAAGCTCAGTACAGCATGACCTCCCCTGACCAGTTCAGGACAGCATGACCTCCCCTGACCAGTTCAGTACAGTATGACCTTTCATGATGAGTTCAGCACAGCATTGCCTCCCCTGACCAGTTCAGTACAGCATGACCTTACCTCACGAGTTCAGTACAGCATGACCTCACCTGACCAGTTCAGTACAGCATGACCTCCCCTGACAAGTTCAGTACAGCATGGCCTCCCCTGACAAGTTCAGTACAGCATGGGCTCCCCTGACAAGTTCAGTACAGCATGACCTTTCCTGACGAGTTCTGTACAGCATGACCTTCCCTGACAAGTTCAGTACAGTATGACCTTTCCTGAAGAGTTCAGCACAGCATGACCTCCCCTGACCAGTTCAGTACAGCATGACCTAACTTGACCAGTTCAGTACAGTATGACCTAACCTGACCAGTTCAGTACAGCATGACCTCCCCTGACAAGTTCAGTACAGCATGGGCTCCCCTGACAAGTTCAGTACAGCATGACCTCCCCTGACAAGTTCAGTACAGCATGGCCTCCCCTGACAAGTTCAGTACAGCATGACCTTTCCTGACGAGTTCTGTACAGCATGACCTTCCCTGACAAGTTCAGTACAGTATGACCTCCCCTGACTAGTTCAGTACAGCATGACCTCACCTGACCAGTTCAGTACAGTATGACCTTTCCTGACAAGTTCAGTACAGCATGACCTCCCTGACCAGTTCAGTACAGCATGACCTCCCTGACAAGTTCAGTACAGCATGGCCTCCCCTGACAAGTTCAGTACAGCATGACCTCCCCTGACCAGTTCAGTACAGCATGACCTCCTGACCAGTTCAGTACAGTATGACCTTTCCTGACGAGTTCAGCACAGCATGACCTCCCCTGACAAGTTCAGTACAGCATGACCTCACCTGACGAGTTCAGCACAGCATGACCTTCCTGACCAGTTCAGTACAGCATTGCCTCCCTGACAAGTTCAGTACAGCATGACCTTACCTCATGAGTTCAGTACAGCATGACCTCACCTGACCAGTTCAGTACAGTATGACCTTAGCTGACACGTTCAGTACAGCAGGACCTTACCTCACGAATTCAGTACAGTATGACCTAACCTGATGAGTTCAGTACAGCATGACCTAACTTGACCAGTTCAGTACAGTATGACCTAACCTGACTAGTTCAGTACAGCATGACCTCCCCTGAGAAGTTCAGTACAGCATGGGTCCCCTGACAAGTTCAGTACAGCATGACCTCCCCTGACAAGTTCAGTACAGCATGGCCTCCCCTGACAAGTTCAGTACAGCATGACCTCCCCTGACCAGTTCAGTACAGCATGACCTCCCCTGACCAGTTCAGTACAGTATGACCTTTCCTGATGAGTTCAGCACAGCATTGCCTCCCCTGACAAGTTCAGTACAGCATGACCTTACCTCACGAGTTCAGTACAGCATGACCTCACCTGACCAGTTCAGTACAGTATGACCTTACCTGACACGTTCAGTACAGCAGGACCTTACCTCACGAATTCAGTACAGTATGACCTAACCTGATGAGTTCAGTACAGCATGACCTCACCTGACCAGTTCAGTACAGCATGACCTCCCCTGACAAGTTCAGTACAGCATGGCCTCCCCTGACAAGTTCAGTACAGCATGGGCTCCCCTGACAAGTTCAGTACAGCATGACCTTTCCTGACGAAGTTCTGTACAGCATGACCTTCCCTGACAAGTTCAGTACAGTATGACCTTTCCTGAAGAGTTCAGCACAGCATGACCTCCCCTGACCAGTTCAGTACAGCATGACCTAACTTGACCAGTTCAGTACAGTATGACCTAACCTGACCAGTTCAGTACAGCATGACCTCCCCTGACAAGTTCAGTACAGCATGACCTCCCCTGACAAGTTCAGTACAGCATGGCCTCCCCTGACAAGTTCAGTACAGCATGACCTCCCCTGACCAGTTCAGTACAGCATGACCTCCCCTGACCAGTTCAGTACAGTATGACCTTTCCTGACGAGTTCAGCACAGCATGACCTCCCCTGACAAGTTCAGTACAGCATGACCTCACCTGACGAGTTCAGCACAGCATGACCTTCCCTGACCAGTTCAGTACAGCATTGCCTCCCCTGACAAGTTCAGTACAGCATGACCTTACCTCATGAGTTCAGTACAGCATGACCTCACCTGACCAGTTCAGTACAGTATGACCTTAGCTGACACGTTCAGTACAGCAGGACCTTACCTCACGAATTCAGTACAGTATGACCTAACCTGATGAGTTCAGTACAGCATGACCTAACTTGACCAGTTCAGTACAGTATGACCTAACCTGACTAGTTCAGTACAGCATGACCTCCCCTGAGAAGTTCAGTACAGCATGGGTCCCCTGACAAGTTCAGTACAGCATGACCTCCCCTGACAAGTTCAGTACAGCATGGCCTCCTGACAAGTTCAGTACAGCATGACCTTTCCTGACGAAGTTCTGTACAGCATGACCTTCCCTGACAAGTTCAGTACAGTATGACCTTTCCTGAAGAGTTCAGCACAGCATGACCTCCCCTGACCAGTTCAGTACAGCATGACCTCCCCTGACCAGTTCAGTACAGCATGACCTCCTGACTAGTTCAGTACAGCATGACCTCACCTGACCAGTTCAGTACAGTATGACCTTTCCTGACGAGTTCAGTACAGCATGACCTCCTGACAAGTTCAGTACAGCATGACCTCCCCTGACAAGCTCAGTACAGCATGACCTCCCCTGACCAGTTCAGTACAGCATGACCTCCCCTGACCAGTTCAGTACAGTATGACCTTTCCTGATGAGTTCAGCACAGCATTGCCTCCCCTGACAAGTTCAGTACAGCATGACCTTACCTCACGAGTTCAGTACAGCATGACCTCACCTGACCAGTTCAGTACAGTATGACCTTACCTGACACGTTCAGTACAGCAGGACCTTACCTCACGAATTCAGTACAGTATGACCTAACCTGATGAGTTCAGTACAGCATGACCTCACCTGACCAGTTCAGTACAGCATGACCTCCCCTGACAAGTTCAGTACAGCATGGCCTCCCCTGACAAGTTCAGTACAGCATGGGCTCCCCTGACAAGTTCAGTACAGCATGACCTTTCCTGACGAGTTCTGTACAGCATGACCTTCCCTGACATGTTCAGTACAGTATGACCTTTCCTGAAGAGTTCAGCACAGCATGACCTCCCCTGACCAGTTCAGTACAGCATGACCTAACTTGACCAGTTCAGTACAGTATGACCTAACCTGACCAGTTCAGTACAGCATGACCTCCCCTGACAAGTTCAGTACAGCATGGGCTCCCCTGACAAGTTCAGTACAGCATGACCTCCCCTGACAAGTTCAGTACAGCATGGCCTCCCCTGACAAGTTCAGTACAGCATGACCTTTCCTGACGAGTTCTGTACAGCATGACCTTCCCTGACAAGTTCAGTACAGTATGACCTCCCCTGACTAGTTCAGTACAGCATGACCTCCCCTGACCAGTTCAGTACAGCATGGCCTCCCCTGACAAGTTCAGTACAGCATGGCCTCCCCTGACAAGTTCAGTACAGCATGGCCTCCTGACAAGTTCAGTACAGCATGGCCTCCTGACAAGTTCAGTACAGCATGACCTCCCCTGACAAGTTCAGTACAGCATGACCTCCCCTGACCAGTTCAGTACAGCATGACCTCCCTGACCAGTTCAGTACAGCATGACCTCCCCTGACTAGTTCAGTACAGCATGACCTCACCTGACCAGTTCAGTACAGTATGACCTTTTCCTGACGAGTTCAGTACAGCATGACCTCCTGACAAGTTCAGTACAGCATGACCTCCCCTGACAAGCTCAGTACAGCATGACCTCCCCTGACCAGTTCAGTACAGCATGACCTCCCCTGACCAGTTCAGTACAGTATGACCTTTCCTGATGAGTTCAGCACAGCATTGCCTCCCCTGACAAGTTCAGTACAGCATGACCTTACCTCACGAGTTCAGTACAGCATGACCTCACCTGACCAGTTCAGTACAGTATGACCTTACCTGACACGTTCAGTACAGCAGGACCTTACCTCATGAATTCAGTACAGTATGACCTAACCTGATGAGTTCAGTACAGCATGACCTAACTTGACCAGTTCAGTACAGTATGACCTAACCTGACCAGTTCAGTACAGCATGACCTCCCCTGACCAGTTCAGTACAGCATGACCTAACTTGACCAGTTCAGTACAGTATGACCTAACCTGACCAGTTCAGTACAGCATGACCTCCCCTGACAAGTTCAGTACAGCATGGGCTCCCCTGACAAGTTCAGTACAGCATGACCTCCCCTGACAAGTTCAGTACAGCATGGCCTCCCCTGACAAGTTCAGTACAGCATGACCTTTCCTGACGAGTTCTGTACAGCATGACCTTCCCCTGACAAGTTCAGTACAGTATGACCTTTCCTGACGAAGTTCAGCACAGCATGACCTCCTGACTTGTTCAGTACAGCATGACCTCACCAGACCAGTTCAGTACAGTATGACCTTTCCTGACAAGTTCAGTACAGCATGACCTCCCTGACAAGTTCAGTACAGCATGACCTCCCCCTGACAAGTTCAGTACAGCATGGCCTCCCCTGACAAGTTCAGTACAGCATGACCTCCCCTGACCAGTTCAGTACAGCATGACCTCCCCTGACCAGTTCAGTACAGTATGACCTTTTCCTGACGAGTTTCAGCACAGCATGACCTCCCCTGACAAGTTCAGTACAGCATGACCTCACCTGACGAAGTTCAGCATAGCATGACCTTCCCCTGACCAGTTCAGTACAGCATTGCCTCCCTCACAAGTTCAGTACAGCATGACCTACCTCATGAGTTCAGTACAGCATGACCTCACCTGACCAGTTCAGTACAGTATGACCTTACCTGACACGTTCAGTACAGCAGGACCTTACCTCACGAATTCAGTACAGTATGACCTAACCTGATGAGTTCAGTACAGCATGACCTAACTTGACCAGTTCAGTACAGTATGACCTAACCTGACTAGTTCAGTACAGCATGACCTCCCCTGACGAGTTCTGTACAGCATGACCTCCCCTGACCAGTTCAGTACAGCATGAACTCCCCTGACAAGTTCAGTACAGCATGACCTCCCCTGACCAGTTCAGTACAGCATTGCATCCCCTGACAAGTTCAGTACAGCATGACCTCCCCTGACAAGTTCAGTACAGCATGACCTCCCCTGACAAGTTCAGTACAGCATGACCTCCCCTGACCAGTTCAGTACAGCATTGCCTCCCCTGACAAGTTCAGTACAGCATGACCTCTCCTGACCAGTTCAGTACAGCATGACCTTACCTCACGAGTTCAGTACAGCATGACCTCACGTGACCAGTTCAGTACAGCATGACCTCCCCTGACCAGTTCAGTACAGCATGACCTTACCTCACCAGTTCAGTACAGCATGACCTCCCCTGACCAGTTCAGTACAGCATGACCTTACCTCACGAGTTCAGTACAGCATGACCTCACCTGACAAGTTCAGTACAGCATGACCTCCCCTGACCAGTTCAGTACAGCATGACCTTACCTCACCAGTTCAGTACAGCATGACCTCCCCTGACCAGTTCAGTACAGCATGACCTTACCTGACCAGTTCAGTACAGCATGACCTAACCTGGCAATTTCAGTACAGCATGACCTCCCCTGACAAGTTCAGTACAGCATGACCTCCCCTGACCAGTTCTGTACAGCATGGCCTCCCCTGACAAGTTCAGTACAGCATGGCCTCCCCTGACAAGTTCAGTACAGCATGACCTCCCCTGACAAGTTCAGTACAGCATGACCTCCCCTGACCAGTTCAGTACAGCATGACCTCCCCTGACCAGTTCAGTACAGCATGACCTCCCCTGACTAGTTCAGTACAGCATGACCTCACCTGACCAGTTCAGTACAGTATGACCTTTCCTGACGAGTTCAGTACAGCATGACCTCCCTGACAAGTTCAGTACAGCATGACCTCCCTGACAAGCTCAGTACAGCATGACCTCCCCTGACCAGTTCAGTACAGCATGACCTCCCCTGACCAGTTCAGTACAGTATGACCTTTCCTGATGAGTTCAGCACAGCATTGCCTCCCCTGACAAGTTCAGTACAGCATGACCTTACCTCACGAGTTCAGTACAGCATGACCTCACCTGACCAGTTCAGTACAGTATGACCTTACCTGACACGTTCAGTACAGCAGGACCTTACCTCATGAATTCAGTACAGTATGACCTAACCTGATGAGTTCAGTACAGCATGACCTAACTTGACCAGTTCAGTACAGTATGACCTAACCTGACCAGTTCAGTACAGCATGACCTCCCCTGACAAGTTCAGTACAGCATGGGCTCCCCTGACAAGTTCAGTACAGCATGACCTTTTCTGACGAGTTCTGTACAGCATGACCTTCCCTGACAAGTTCAGTACAGTATGACCTTTCCTGAAGAGTTCTGTACAGCATGACCTCCCCTGACCAGTTCAGTACAGCATGACCTAACTTGACCAGTTCAGTACAGTATGACCTAACCTGACCAGTTCAGTACAGCATGACCTCCCCTGACCAGTTCAGTACAGTATGACCTTTCCTGACGAGTTCAGCACAGCATGACCTCCCCTGACTAGTTCAGTACAGCATGACCTCACCTGACCAGTTCAGTACAGTATGACCTTTCCTGCCAAGTTCAGTACAGCATGACCTCCCCTGACAAGTTCAGTACAGCATGACCTCCCCTGACAAGTTCAGTACAGCATGGCCTCCCCTGACAAGTTCAGTACAGCATGACCTCCCCTGACCAGTTCAGTACAGCATGACCTCCCTGACCAGTTCAGTACAGTATGACCTTTCCTGACGAGTTCAGCACAGCATGACCTCCCTGACCAGTTCAGTACAGCATGACCTCCCCTGACCAGTTCAGTACAGCATGACCTCCCCTGACCAGTTCAGTACAGCATGACCTCCCCTGACTAGTTCAGTACAGCATGACCTCACCTGACCAGTTCAGTACAGTATGACCTTTCCTGACGAGTTCAGTACAGCATGACCTCCCCTGACAAGTTCAGTACAGCATGACCTCCCCTGACAAGCTCAGTACAGCATGACCTCCCTGACCAGTTCAGGACAGCATGACCTCCCTGACCAGTTCAGTACAGTATGACCTTTTCATGATGAGTTCAGCACAGCATTGCCTCCCCTGACCAGTTCAGTACAGCATGACCTTACCTCACGAGTTCAGTACAGCATGACCTCACCTCACCAGTTCAGTACAGCATGACCTCCCCTGACAAGTTCAGTACAGCATGGCCTCCCCTGACAAGTTCAGTACAGCATGGGCTCCCCTGACAAGTTCAGTACAGCATGACCTTTCCTGACGAGTTCTGTACAGCATGACCTTCCCTGACAAGTTCAGTACAGTATGACCTTTCCTGAAGAGTTCAGCACAGCATGACCTCCCCTGACCAGTTCAGTACAGCATGACCTAACTTGACCAGTTCAGTACAGTATGACCTAACCTGACCAGTTCAGTACAGCATGACCTCCCTGACAAGTTCAGTACAGCATGGGCTCCCCTGACAAGTTCAGTACAGCATGACCTCCTGACAAGTTCAGTACAGCATGGCCTCCTGACAAGTTCAGTACAGCATGACCTTTCCTGACGAAGTTCTGTACAGCATGACCTTCCTGACAAGTTCAGTACAGTATGACCTCCCTGACTAGTTCAGTACAGCATGACCTCACCTGACCAGTTCAGTACAGTATGACCTTTCTGACAAGTTCAGTACAGCATGACCTCCCCTGACCAGTTCAGTACAGCATGACCTCCCCTGACAAGTTCAGTACAGCATGGCCTCCTGACAAGTTCAGTACAGCATGACCTCCCTGACCAGTTCAGTACAGCATGACCTCCCTGACCAGTTCAGTACAGTATGACCTTTCCTGACGAAGTTCAGCACAGCATGACCTCCCCTGACAAGTTCAGTACAGCATGACCTCACCTGACGAGGTTCAGCACAGCATGACCTTCCCTGACCAGTTCAGTACAGCATTGCCTCCCCTGACAAGTTCAGTACAGCATGACCTTACCTCATGAGTTCAGTACAGCATGACCTCACCTGACCAGTTCAGTACAGTATGACCTTAGCTGACACGTTCAGTACAGCAGGACCTTACCTCACGAATTCAGTACAGTATGACCTAACCTGATGAGTTCAGTACAGCATGACCTAACTTGACCAGTTCAGTACAGTATGACCTAACCTGACTAGTTCAGTACAGCATGACCTCCCCTGAGAAGTTCAGTACAGCATGGGTCCCCTGACAAGTTCAGTACAGCATGACCTCCCCTGACAAGTTCAGTACAGCATGGCCTCCCCTGACAAGTTCAGTACAGCATGACCTCCCCTGACCAGTTCAGTACAGCATGACCTCCCCTGACCAGTTCAGTACAGTATGACCTTTCCTGATGAGTTCAGCACAGCATTGCCTCCCCTGACAAGTTCAGTACAGCATGACCTTACCTCACGAGTTCAGTACAGCATGACCTCACCTGACCAGTTCAGTACAGTATGACCTTACCTGACACGTTCAGTACAGCAGGACCTTACCTCACGAATTCAGTACAGTATGACCTAACCTGATGAGTTCAGTACAGCATGACCTCACCTGACCAGTTCAGTACAGCATGACCTCCCCTGACAAGTTCAGTACAGCATGGCCTCCCCTGACAAGTTCAGTACAGCATGGGCTCCCCTGACAAGTTCAGTACAGCATGACCTTTCCTGACGAGTTCTGTACAGCATGACCTTCCCTGACAAGTTCAGTACAGTATGACCTTTCCTGAAGAGTTCAGCACAGCATGACCTCCCCTGACCAGTTCAGTACAGCATGACCTAACTTGACCAGTTCAGTACAGTATGACCTAACCTGACCAGTTCAGTACAGCATGACCTCCCCTGACAAGTTCAGTACAGCATGACCTCCCCTGACAAGTTCAGTACAGCATGGCCTCCCCTGACAAGTTCAGTACAGCATGACCTCCCCTGACCAGTTCAGTACAGCATGACCTCCCCTGACCAGTTCAGTACAGTATGACCTTTCCTGACGAGTTCAGCACAGCATGACCTCCCCTGACAAGTTCAGTACAGCATGACCTCACCTGACGAGTTCAGCACAGCATGACCTTCCCTGACCAGTTCAGTACAGCATTGCCTCCCCTGACAAGTTCAGTACAGCATGACCTTACCTCATGAGTTCAGTACAGCATGACCTCACCTGACCAGTTCAGTACAGTATGACCTTAGCTGACACGTTCAGTACAGCAGGACCTTACCTCACGAATTCAGTACAGTATGACCTAACCTGATGAGTTCAGTACAGCATGACCTAACTTGACCAGTTCAGTACAGTATGACCTAACCTGACTAGTTCAGTACAGCATGACCTCCCCTGAGAAGTTCAGTACAGCATGGGTCCCCTGACAAGTTCAGTACAGCATGACCTCCCCTGACAAGTTCAGTACAGCATGGCCTCCCCTGACAAGTTCAGTACAGCATGACCTTTCCTGACGAGTTCTGTACAGCATGACCTTCCCTGACAAGTTCAGTACAGTATGACCTTTCCTGAAGAGTTCAGCACAGCATGACCTCCCCTGACCAGTTCAGTACAGCATGACCTCCCCTGACCAGTTCAGTACAGCATGACCTCCCCTGACTAGTTCAGTACAGCATGACCTCACCTGACCAGTTCAGTACAGTATGACCTTTCCTGACGAGTTCAGTACAGCATGACCTCCCCTGACAAGTTCAGTACAGCATGACCTCCCCTGACAAGCTCAGTACAGCATGACCTCCCCTGACCAGTTCAGTACAGCATGACCTCCCCTGACCAGTTCAGTACAGTATGACCTTTCCTGATGAGTTCAGCACAGCATTGCCTCCCCTGACAAGTTCAGTACAGCATGACCTTACCTCACGAGTTCAGTACAGCATGACCTCACCTGACCAGTTCAGTACAGTATGACTTTACCTGACACGTTCAGTACAGCAGGACCTTACCTCACTTAATTCAGTACAGTATGACCTAACCTGATGAGTTCAGTACAGCATGACCTCACCTGACCAGTTCAGTACAGCATGACCTCCCCTGACAAGTTCAGTACAGCATGGCCTCCCCTGACAAGTTCAGTACAGCATGGGCTCCCCTGACAAGTTCAGTACAGCATGACCTTTCCTGACGAGTTCTGTACAGCATGACCTTCCCTGACATGTTCAGTACAGTATGACCTTTCCTGAAGAGTTCAGCACAGCATGACCTCCCCTGACCAGTTCAGTACAGCATGACCTAACTTGACCAGTTCAGTACAGTATGACCTAACCTGACCAGTTCAGTACAGCATGACCTCCCCTGACAAGTTCAGTACAGCATGGGCTCCCCTGACAAGTTCAGTACAGCATGACCTCCCCTGACAAGTTCAGTACAGCATGGCCTCCCCTGACAAGTTCAGTACAGCATGACCTTTCCTGACGAGTTCTGTACAGCATGACCTTCCCTGACAAGTTCAGTACAGTATGACCTCCCCTGACTAGTTCAGTACAGCATGACCTCACCTGACCAGTTCAGTACAGTATGACCTTTCCTGACAAGTTCAGTACAGCATGACCTCCCCTGACAAGTTCAGTACAGCATGACCTCCCCTGACAAGTTCAGTACAGCATGGCCTCCCCTGACAAGTTCAGTACAGCATGACCTCCCCTGACCAGTTCAGTACAGCATGACCTCCCCTGACCAGTTCAGTACAGCATGACCTTTCCTGACGAGTTCAGCACAGCATGACCTCCCCTGACAAGTTCAGTACAGCATGACCTCACCTGACGAGTTCAGCACAGCATGACCTTCCCTGACCAGTTCAGTACAGCATTGCCTCCCCTGACAAGTTCAGTACAGCATGACCTTACCTCATGAGGTCAGTACAGCATGACCTCACCTGACCAGTTCAGTACAGTATAACCTTAGCTGACACGTTCAGTACAGCAGGACCTTACCTCACGAATTCAGTACAGTATGACCTAACCTGATGAGTTCAGTACAGCATGACCTAACTTGACCAGTTCAGTACAGTATGACCTAACCTGACTAGTTCAGTACAGCATGACCTCCCCTGAGAAGTTCAGTACAGCATGGGTCCCCTGACAAGTTCAGTACAGCATGACCTCCCCTGACAAGTTCAGTACAGCATGGCCTCCCCTGACAAGTTCAGTACAGCATGACCTTTCCTGACGAGTTCTGTGTACAGCATGACCTTCCCTGACAAGTTCAGTACAGTATGACCTTTCCTGAAGAGTTCAGCACAGCATGACCTCCCCTGACCAGTTCAGTACAGCATGACCTCCCCTGACCAGTTCAGTACAGCATGACCTCCCCTGACTAGTTCAGTACAGCATGACCTCACCTGACAAGTTCAGTACAGTATGACCTTTCCTGACGAGTTCAGTACAGCATGACCTCCTGACAAGTTCAGTACAGCATGACCTCCCTGACAAGCTTCAGTACAGCATGACCTCCCCTGACCAGTTCAGTACAGCATGACCTCCCTGACCAGTTCAGTACAGTATGACCTTTCCTGATGAGTTCAGCACAGCATTGCCTCCTGACAAGTTCAGTACAGCATGACCTTACCTCACGAAGTTCAGTACAGCATGACCTCACCTGACCAGTTCAGTACAGTATGACCTTTACCTGACACTGCGTTCAGTACAGCAGGACCTTACCTCACGAATTCAGTACAGTATGACCTAACCTGATGAGTTCAGTACAGCATGACCTAACTTGACCAGTTCAGTACAGCATGACCTAACCTGACCAGTTCAGTACAGCATGACCTCCCCTGACAAGTTCAGTACAGCATGGGCTCCCCTGACAAGTTCAGTACAGCATGACCTTTCCTGACGAGTTCTGTACAGCATGACCTTCCCTGACAAGTTCAGTACAGTATGACCTTTCCTGAAGAGTTCAGCACAGCATGACCTCCCCTGACCAGTTCAGTACAGCATGACTTAACTTGACCAGTTCAGTACAGTATGACCTAACCTGACCAGTTCAGTACAGCATGACCTCCCCTGACAAGTTCAGTACAGCATGGGCTCCCCTGACAAGTTCAGTACAGCATGACCTCCCCTGACAAGTTCAGTACAGCATGGCCTCCCCTGACAAGTTCAGTACAGCATGACCTTTCCTGACGAGTTCTGTACAGCATGACCTTCCCTGACAAGTTTAGTACAGTATGACCTTTCCTGACGAGTTCAGCACAGCATGACCTCCCCTGACTAGTTCAGTACAGCATGACCTCACCTGACCAGTTCAGTACAGTATGACCTTTCCTGACAAGTTCAGTACAGCATGACCTCCCCTGACAAGTTCAGTACAGCATGACCTCCCCTGACAAGTTCAGTACAGCATGGCCTCCCCTGACAAGTTCAGTACAGCATGACCTCCCCTGACAAGTTCAGTACAGCATGACCTCCCCTGACCAGTTCAGTACAGTATGACCTTTCCTGACGAGTTCAGCACAGCATGACCTCCCCTGACCAGTTCAGTACAGCATGACCTCACCTGACGAGTTCAGCACAGCATGACCTTCCCTGACCAGTTCAGTACAGTATGACCTAACCTGACCAGTTCAGTACAGCATGACCTCCCCTGACAAGTTCAGTACAGCATGGGCTCCCCTGACAAGTTCAGTACAGCATGACCTTTCCTGACGAGTTCAGTACAGCATGACCTTCCCTGACAAGTTCAGTACAGTATGACCTTTCCTGAAGATTTCAGCACAGCATGACCTCCCCTGACCAGTTCAGTACAGCATGACCTAACTTGACCAGTTCAGTACAGTATGACCTAACCTGACCAGTTCAGTACAGCATGACCTCCCCTGACAAGTTCAGTACAGCATGGGCTCCCCTGACAAGTTCAGTACAGCATGACCTCCCCTGACAAGTTCAGTACAGCATGGCCTCCCCTGACAAGTTCAGTACAGCATGACCTCCCCTGACCAGTTCAGTACAGCATGACCTCACCTGACGAGTTCAGTACAGCATGACCCTTCCCTGATGAGTTCAGTACAGCATGACCTCCCCTGATGAGTTCAGTACAGCATGCCCTACCCTGACTAGTTCAGTACAGCATGACCTCCCCTCACCAGTTCAGTACAGCATGGCCTCCCCTGACAAGTTCAGTACAGCATGACCTCCCCTGACCAGTTCAGTACAGCATGACCTCACCTGGCAAGTTCAGTACAGCATGACCTCCCCTGACAAGTTCAGTACAGCATGGCCTTCCTGACGAGTTCAGTACAGCATGACCTCCCCTGACGAGTTCAGTACAGCATGACCTCCCCTGACCAGTTCAGTACAGCATGACCTCCCCTGACAAGTTCAGTATAGTATTGCCTAACCTGACGAGTTCAATACAGAATGGCCTCCCCTGACGAGTTCAGTACAGCATGGCCTCCCCTGACGAGTTCAGTACAGCATGACCTCCCCTGACAAGTTCAGTACAGCATGACCTCCCCTGACCAGTTCAGTACAGCATGACCTCCCCTGACAAGTTCAGTATAGTATTGGCTAACCTGGCGAGTTCAATACAGAATGGCCTTATCTGACAAATGTGAGATTGAAGGTTTCTATTTGATCATTAAAGAAACCAAAATGAAATGCTTTCCAGATAAGATAAATAAACAAAATAATTATTATTTGTTAAGCTCTTTAATTACTGATAAAATACTTGCCTCTCTGCTCCCTGTATTTACAAGGAATTTCACAGTGTGTGCACAGATTCTTACTTACCTTTGAAAATAAAAACAAAAATAAGTCAAATCTTACATGAAACTCCTTTCTCTTGAAACAAACTCATCTTGGTACCTTAATGGGAAATCTTGACTGTTACAATTTTGCATCAGTATGTCCATATCATTTTTGGTTATTTAAAACTGATTACAATTTGGATAATTTAATTATCAGGCACTCAAGTGATATATTCAACACATCAAAATTGAATGTATAAATATGAAATCTTGTGGACAATCATGATTAGATAAGTAAAAATGTTTACACAAAGCCACACAGTAATAACTGTTTGGTAAAATGTTGGTTTATTGTTGAAAATGGCTAATCGGGATACATTTTAGAAAGTCGGTTCATACCTTTGATTTATTCTGTGAATATAACTGCAATATTGTAGTGCACATGTTCTCGAAATCTTCAGTAACCTTAAATTAACGCTAAATTAATACATTGTGAAAAACCTCATCCCCACGTCAGTGAGTAATTCTGGGGATTCCCCCCGGATGTTTACTATTATTACCTCCCTTTATACAATAATGTTTTATTCAAAATACTGGGTTGCGATTAAGACGAGGCAGACTGACGAAGAACTGTTTTCTACGTGATGATAGGAGACTGACCTTGGTCTATAGATAATGTGCTCAATAAAACTCGTGAAAGAGACTTTGTTATCATTTGTCAGTATCCCAAACGCGAGTGGAGGTTTCAAATATTAAAACAGACTATAACAGTAACTCCCAAACGGTGGTTCCCCGCGGAAGTGAAGTTTTTCAGAAAACAAGCGTTTTCGGTAAAAATAATTCAGAAAAGGTGTTAATTTTATAACGTTTTTATACAGTGTCAATTTAGTTTATGAATATATTGTCATTTATTCATCTCACATGTTTGACCCCATTTGACCAGTTGGAAGTGCGGAAGTAGTTCTGGAGATTTCCGATAGGCGAGACGTGGGCGAGACTTGGCAACTTGGAAATTTTGAGGAAGGTATTTTCCCAATGTGTAATCAACTGATAATGTCACGTTTTGAAAACACACGGCTGCACACATAGCTGTTTTGGTCAAACACTTGGGGTCCTCCGTGATCAAGAAGTCAACAGTTTATTAACGTGGCTGTAATTTAGTTATTTTTGGCATTGAAAATCGTACTTTCGTTTTCAATCCCATCAAATGTGCCTGGTTAACAAATTTATTAATATTAAGTTAATATTTTAACATTGTTACGTCGTCGGTTGAAATAGGTAAGTATGTTTTACACTGTTCTACCACGTCTCATGTTATACTGAATTATACCATGGCATGTGATACAAACTAGGCGATAAATAAGAAAAATCTCTGTTTACATTTGTTGGTATTGTATTTGTAATGTGACATGTTACAACTTAAATGTATATTGCAAATATGTCCAATTTTAAAAAAAATAATTATCAGAGCACTCATCAATTTTTCAGCTATATGACTGTGTTTCTTTATTTTGTGTTGTTCGGTTCGTTCATGTTTATGTGGGTGATTCATCATTTGAGACAAATTGCCATATTTAAATGGGTTAGTTTTTCAGAAAACTAAAGGTTTTCAATATAAAAGTATGTGACCAGTTGATAACCATGATAACTGTACGATAAGTAGATAAAGTAGCCAAATATAGCACACATCTGACAAACCCAAAATTAGTAATAGTATCGCAACACTGTATATTTTCAGTGGTATTTGCTGTTTGTGCACACATGAAAACATCGTTTAGGGTAGTTTAAAACCAAAATTAAAATCAAGCGACATATAAAAAAATATGCAACATTATTTTGTGTTGTCCCATTGCAATGTTTCATTTTGTTTATTAAGCACATTACAATTATTTTAGATCCTTGAAGATCCGGATGAAAATTGGTCTTCAGCAACTCATGCTGTTGTAAGAGGGGATGGGATCGGTTGGTCAGACTCACAGACTCTGTTGTTGCATGTTTTTGTATCCCAATAATAATAATAGTGATATTAATAAATTAGATCTGTAAGGTCAATGACTGGGTTGTTCCAGACTCAAATATTTATAGACCACTGTCACCTTGGAAAGTCACCGACACAAATAGCCTACAAACAAGTACAGTGATAGTGAGGTTACTTCCTTTATTGGTCAGCAGCAGCGAGCTACATGCGGCGTTGGGGTAGCCTAGTGGTTAAAGTGTTCGCTCGTCATGCCGAAGACCCGGGTTCGATTCCCAACATTGGTACAATGTGTGAAGCCCATTTCTGGTGTGCCTCGCCATGATATTGCTGGTATATAGCTAAAAGCGGTGTGAAACCACAGAGATTGTTGTTTTGTAATTTAAAAAACACTTAGGTATTTTGAGGGTTAACAAGTCTGCTTATGGGAAAATGACATGACACTGGTATAAAAGTAGAAAGCAAAACTAACATTATTTTCATACATTGAACATAAGTAAATCTCACTTGAAAATCAGTTCAGCAGAGTTAGTTTTAAAGTTAAACTATTCTCAGTGGCAATTTTTTAAAACTGGTCCACTGCAGAGCATCTGATGTGATAAGAAAATATAAATGGAATATGAAGGTCCTGTAAGGAAAATAATTTTCAAATCTTACTGTACAGTACATCATTTCATTTTTTTACACGACCCTCATGTTTCTTATAAGAAACTTTAAAACTAATTATCAAGAATTTCCCTGTTCTAGAAGTCAGGGTAAATGTAAAACCTTGTTTTTGTCAGTTGAACGTGTTTATTTATAAAAGGTTTCATTACAAGAGTCATGTTGAGTTTGGAATTAAGGGACCGTTCAAAATTTATGGCTAGGGGAGTGATGAATTTTATGGAGAAGCATGTACTATGTGAATGACTGCCCCTAAAATTTGTTTACAAAGTAAATGACCCCTTGCATGTCATGTACAAAATCAATGTCGCGTCCCCTTGTACATGTGTACAAAATTGATTACCCCCCCTACCTCCCCAGAACAAGATGGGTGACCCCCACTCACTCACTCATAACATATAAACAGTCCCTTAGAGATAAGTAATATGTGTTTTCAGATTTGCTGGTGTTTTTTGAGAAACTTCTGCCTGAAACTTCATTTGAAAATGGCAGTTTTAAGTCAGGGATTTAAAATGTGGAAATGATTAATGTAAAATACAAAAGTTATCGGTTACAATATGTGGTATAGTCAGGTTAAGGGTGATCCATATAACAAGATGCTGTCACGGCTTGATCCGTCTTTTAGTGGAATAGACATGGATATCTGTGTCCTCGCTCTCCTCTCGTGGGCTCTACGCCCCCACATCTTGTAACATTATCTTTAATATTCAGTATTGTTTGCGGTGTGTGTGATCTCTCATTTCGTAAAATGGATGGTGTCACATACTTCTGTGATATATATATGTAATGACTCTGCGCTTGGTAGCGGCACGTCACTTGAGCTCTGAGCTATTTTGACAAACTACAGAAGTTTGAAGTTGGTTTGAAACATACAACTTTGCATGGACGTACATAAGGGATCAAAGATACACACTACCGAAGCAGATACTATTTTTCGATGAGGAAAATGTGGATTTTGTTGACTTTTCTATGTATTGTATGTACAAATATCGTAGATATTTCAACCCCTGTGTTATGTAACACCCAAGCCAGGAACCCAGCATTGCCAACACACAGGTCGAAGACAATGGAATCCAATCAGCAGTCAATCACCTACACAAGGGAACAGCTTATGTCATTCAGACCCAAGGGTAAAGTTGTCAGCATGCAATTCGATTACATAAATGATCTTCTCAACACTTTTCACATAAAGAGAAAATTTAAGAAAAGAGGCTGCAGGGCTGGGAGAAAAATTAAAAACCTTCACAAGGCAAGAGCTGTGAAACGTAAAAAGGTGCAAACTTAGACAATCTGTTGTCAATCAAACCGACCAACACAGACACTGTTTCCAAATGTAGCATCCCTCTAACATATTTCTGTGTCAACTGTCGCTCTGTCAAGAACAAAAGTCTGTCTATTGCTGATATGATAACATCCCATGACATTGATGTCTTGGCTGTAACTGAAACTTGGCTTGGTAGCACAGTTGATAGTCAGGTGATGTCCGAACTTGTTCCCAAAGGCTACTCTATACTGCATACCGGTATCCCCGCCATAGGCAAACGTGGTGGGGGTGTAGCTGTGGTGCACAGAAATCAACTGGTTGTAAATAAAACTACCTTTATACCTGATGATGAAACTTTCCCTCACTTTGAGCATATTGAATGCTCTATTAGGTACAATGTCATGCAGTTTATTCTGTGTGTGATATACCGCCCTCCACTTTCCAAGAAAACTGGCTTTAAGAACGACATATTCTTTGCAGAGTGGTCAACATATTTAGGTCATCTAGCATCGAACCCACAAGAAATTGTGATAAGCGGTGATCTTAACTTCCATCTCGATGATCCCTCAAACACGGATGCACGCAGTTTACTTGGAATACTTGATGCTCATGGCCTCATACAGCTTGTTCAAGGACCAACAATGCCGTGATGTTGCTGGAATATTGCTAAAAGCGGCGTAAAACCAAACTCAGTCAGTCAGTCAAGGACCAACACATGTTCATGGACATACGCTGGATGTGTTGATCACTAGAGAAGACAGTCGTGTGTTGAATGGTTCACCTTCAATAGTTCATCCATGTTTCACTGACAATAAAGGCAACACATCAGGAGATCACCAAGCTGTGCAGTGTTCTCTGAACTGTAGTAAACCAAAACCAACACAACATGAAGTTAGTTTCCGAAAATACAGTGCTATATCTGTGCCAGACTTCATAGATGACATTAAGGCATCATATGATCTGCAGCGCACTGACGGTACACTTGATGAGCTAGTCCGGGCCTACAACACTGGTTTTAAGTCTCTCATCAATAAACAAGCCCCTCTTCAGACAAAGCTAATTACACTCACACCACATGCACCGTGGTATACGGACGAACTCAGACAAGCCAAACATGCTCGTCAAAAAGCGGAGAGAAGATGGCGCAGGACCAAACTCTGCGTTCATCACCAGATCTTTAAATAACAATGTAGAATTGTGGGCAAACTTCTTATCAAGACTTAAAAAGACTTTTTAAGTGAGAAGATCAATGACAATTCCACAGATAACAGACAGCTGTTCAAACTTACCAAACAACTATTGGGGCAGAGCGGAGATATAACTCTACTCAGTAGTGTTTCTGAGGATTCATCAGCTAACAAGTTTAGTGACTTCTTTGCCACTAAGGTTGCTACAATCAGGAACGGCATCTCTTCCTCAAGTGAGGGTGCTACCATGAGATCAGTGATGGGAGCAGATGTGGAGTTCGATGGTGAACATCTGATAAATTTCACTCATACTTCTCAGGATGAAGTTCGAAAAATAATCATGAAAGCTCCAACAAAATCCTGCGAACTGGATCCACTCCCCATATCTTCTCAAGCAATGCATTGAATATGTTCTGCCTCTGTAACTGCAATCATCAACAAGTCATTGCTCACTTCACAGGTTCCTACCTGCTTCAAGAAAGCTTTAGTAAGACCACTGATCAAAAAGACAAAAATGGACAAGGAATCCATGAAGAACTATCGACCCGTATCGAACTTACCGCTCCTCTCCAAGATCCTGGAAAAAGTTGTTTCTTTCCGCCTGCAATGTCACCTAGAAGCTCAGCATCTCCAGGACAAGTTCCAATCAGCGTACCGTATTGGACATTCAACAGAAACAGCTTAGCTCCCCGTACACCATGATGCTGCTGAACCATTGGACAACAAATGTTCGGTGGCATTAGTAGTGCTCGACCAATCAGCAGCTTTTGATCTGATTGACCACAGCATATTGTTTGACCGACTACAGTTCAGCTATGGCATATCAGGAGGAGCTCTCTCATGGTTAAGATCATACATGTCAGTGCATCACAGTAGGTTCTGTGGTGTCAGAGGAAAAGCTTCTCAGCTTTGGAGTTCCTCAGGGATCTGTTTTAGGCCCGGTCCTATATTGTCTGTTCTCCAAACCACTCAGTGGATATGCAGATGACATGGAAGTCTACAAGGTCATACATCCTCAAGACAACAAGCTGCCAACACGCTGAAATTAAACCAGGACAAAACAGAATTGATTGTTTTCAAATCCAAAAACCAAATTCATGTTCACCGTGATCTGGAACTCCATGTTGGTGCCCACAACATCCACACCACTGATGAAGTGAAGAACCTTGGTGTTTATTTAGACAAATTCCTTAGTATGGAAAGACAAGTAAATGCTGTCTCTAGATCATGTTTCTACCAGATCAGAAACATCAGCAAGATTAGAAAATACATTGATGAAGAAACCTGTAAGAAGCTGGTCCATTCTCTGGTTACATCACGCCTGGACTATGGGAATGCACTATTTGCAGGAATACCCAAGTCTCTCATGCGCAGACTACAGAGAGTCCAGAATGCCTCTGTGAGACTCATCACCCGTTCCAGGAAATGGGAACACGTGACGGAAGCTCGCCAAGCCCTGCACTGGCTACCAGTACACCTCCGTTGTCAGTATAAAATATTAACTTACACCTTCACATTCTCTTCCCACAGAGGTTACTTGTCATATCTTCCTACGAACCTCTGTTCTAATACGGCCATATTTCCCGGTTCTCGTAAAATCCCCTAGCGGCAAAAGATCGCAAAACAAATTATCTCCCTTCTTTCTATCCAATCAGAACAGGTGTCACATCGACTTGGATTCAACTTGACTAACACAAGCAAATGTGGGGCCAAAAATATCCCCCATCTGCCGAGGATTTGTGTTGATGTTACAAACAAGACGTTTAATGGCTAGCTTGTCCGTTGTCAACGAGGGCGATGTCTGAGTTCTGTCTAGAAGAAACGTTTGTGCATCGCACAGGGGAAGAGGTTTAGTTTTCTCGAAGCATACGGAAATTACCGAGGCCTTGCGAATGATCACTTTTGAAACAATGTCGCTGATTGCACAACTAAATCTGATTGCCTCCAATCACCAGTCTTGAACCATTACACCATGAAAGGGCCATATTAGAACAGAGGTCACGTAGGAAGATATGACAGGAGTAATCTCTGTGGGAAGAGAATGACACTTTCAAGGCCCTGCATGGAACTGCTCCAGCATACCTACAGGTACTCATCACACCGTATAATCCGACTCGATCTCTACGGTCTGAGTCAGCCTCTCTTCTCACAGTACCTAGAAAACACACAGCTAGGTATGGAGAGAGGTGCTTCCACAAGACAGCAAGTACCCTATGGAATACTCTCCCAGTCGGTCTCAGAACAGAAACATCAATCACCAACTTCAAAAAGAACATTAAGACCTATCTGTTCAAGTGTGAATAGGCTCAATAGCCACCAATTTGACTGTTAAGCGCCTTAGAGTGATGTAGCTTCACGTCTAATAGGGCTCTATATAAATTTTATACATTATTATTATTATTATTATTATTATAACATACCTGTTGCATACACATGTTGCTTTTTAAACATTTAAAACACATAAGCGTTTCTCAAGTGTAAACAACATCACTAAGATACATATTGACCTCATGGCGAGGATATCTCTCTCAGTCCATAGACTGCCTAAGATCAAATATACCAGAACTTTTCCATGTAGTTGAACATATCTCTAACGTACCTGGATAGCATAATGTGCAAGAAGAACAAAATCAGTGGTGTTGAAGTACACTTAATATATCATTAAGCTGTATTGCAAAATATTTAACACTTTTTAAGTGTGTTAAAGAACAAATAAACTTTGTTTTTTTGTACTCTTTCAACTATTACATATGAATGATTTGTGGGTAGACTTATGCGGAACACCAAATTCATTCTTAAAAAACGTGTGGTTAATTAATACCGAGTGATTAAAAGTTGCCAAAAAGTCGCCTGCTTCACTGAACCACAGACAGGTTACGTAACTCTGTCGCCAGAGCACTTCAGTGACGTCATATCGGGAACGATTTTCAGTTAGTTGTATAGAAAGTGTGTAGCACACTCATCATTTTGATGATTTCTCGACATCAACGACGACATGCCGAATCGTTGCTTTGTCGTCAATTGCTCCTAGGGGTCGGGCGATGGTGTCACCATGCACAGATTTCCACAGGACCCCGCAGTTAGGTGCTAAATGGGTTATGTTTGTGAGTGCGGCTTGCGCGTTGGGAAGCCTGAAACGATATCTTACTTGTGTTCAGATCGCTTCATGGAAGTTAAAGAATCAAAACAACTTACTAGTTGCAGTAAAATATGTATATGATTGATGACCATAAAGATTTCCCATGACACAACTTGTAACATAACGATTTCTTCCTCGAAGCGAGGTTGTGGTCGTAACAATAATATTGTAAGTAGTATTATATTGACACCCACCGCTGCCATGAGAGAAATTGTTATGTTATAAGCTATGTCATGCAAAAATCGTATTGGCCATCAATCAAATACATATTTTACTACCAGTAGAAAGTAGTTTTGATTTTGTAACTCGGTGAAAACAAACCTAAATAGCATTTATCCTCAGACTTGCGGATGTTCGCGACAGGGCTGCCATTTTTGAAAATCGTAAAGTGACGGGCTAAAATCTGTTAGAATTAATGAGATTATGGTTTGTTTTCATCAAGTTAGAAAATCAAAACTACATTCTACTCGTAGTTAAATATGTATTGGAATCATAACCAAAAGGATTTTGCATGACACAACTTATAACATAACGATTTCTTCCACGGAAGCGAGGTGGGGGTCAAAGTCACAATACTGTGCGATAAATTTCTTGCTACATTCACATGGTTAATGTCCACTCACCAATATGTAGATACTAGTCAATGTGCGTCTTTATATTTGGTCTTATAATCCTAATTAGTTTATTATCATACTTGTATGCATTTTGAAACTAAGTAAAAAGCAGACGATCTGCTGATACTTATAGTGAATTTATAACAGAACTGTAATATCTAGACATTTTATAATTTGCCAATGTGAATCATAATTCGCACACACACCCTAGTGTATATTTGTCTGTCTCATTACACTTCTGTTGAATGCTACGACAAATGAATAAAAACAAAATGCAAATATTAAAATTAAAACAGATTAAAGTTATAGGAACACAGTCAGGCTATTACCTTGTTCGAGAAATGTATCCATCAATATCCACAAAAACGAGTGATATGCCATTCATCTGCAGCTGTTCCAACTGTTAACAGTTTAATATACGAAAAAGTGATAAATCTTTTCAGGTATTTCACATTGGTGTATAGTCTCATTGGTCACCCAAAATAGCACACCTGGCAACTAATTGCATAATGTCCGCCTTTCTTTAAAAACAGTAATTTAGTTAGCCAATAATGGGCAATCAATCAATGTATTGCCGGTTAATCCTTTGAAAGAAGGACGTTGTTTTTTCGCAAACACAGACACGACAGAGTGTATTCAGTATAGATTAGTAAATCTACATACACAAACACTACCTCTTGACAAATACGCTGTGTAAGATAAAAGTAATTAATCAAATCGGTTAATCCTTTGATCCTTTGATCGATGTTTATAATGTTGAGTATTTACTCCAGACACAAGAAATGTCAAATGGGAACCTTTGTCGGGTAATCTAAGTGTGTTACCACTAATTATACCTGTTATAAATTAAATAACTGACCATCAAGTGAATGATGACAAATAACGTGTAGGTTTATACCACCTAACACGGGTTACAGAATCGTCTATGAAAACAAGTTGTAACTCTGAAACTAGGCAAAGCAGGAGACAAAGTCGAATGACAGTAGATCGTGAGAACATATAGCTTTCATTTTTCACAACAGTTGTCACGATTTCAGGTTTATACAAACCTGTAAACAAGATAATTTACCCCCTGAAATGTAGATGAATTCTGCATCGGCTCTCATATCTATTCCTCATATGACATAACAGAGACGCACCGCTCTGATTGGTTGAAATTTCGTTAGCGGGTGAGAATTGTGCACTGTTGTCAAAAAGGTCGATTTAAGTTAATTAAAGATCGAAATGAGTAGTTTTAATGATGGGGTTTCATTTATAACGATGCCAATTAGTGATTTATGTATTTGTACCCCTAGAGTATATGTGATCTTTAAGCTAAGTATTCATGCATTGTGAAAAGTCTCCCAAATACCTCTTTTGCTCAAAGACACTTGGAAATAATGTGAAAATTTTATTTCCCCACTGTCAATCTATCTCTAATTGTGTAGATTGATGCTCATGCTGTTGATCACTGGATTGTCTGGTCCAGACTCAGTTATTTACAGACCGCTGCCATATCGCTGGAATATTGCTGAATGTGACATAAAACTACCTTACTAAGCTTACTCACTCTTTCACTCTGTCTCCCTCTCTCTCACTCCCACTGTCTAGGGGCGGTGGGGTAGCCTAGTGGTTGAAGCATTTGCTCGTCACGCCAAAGACCCAGGTTCGATTCCCCACATGGGTACATTATGTGAAGCCCATTTCTGGTGTCCCCCACCATGATATTGGTGGAATATTGCTAAAAGCGGCGTAAAACCATACTCAGTCACTCACTCTCACTTTCATTCTCCATTGGCCTAGCATTTTCTACTGGACATTTTCTTTTGGAACATTCCAATAAGCTGGTCTGTTATATTGACATCCTTTATTTGCAGCTGTTTTAAGACACAATGGCTGAAAAGCCGCCTCCTGAGCCAAATAAGTCTGTGGACCTGAGGGTAGCCAAGACCACCACTACCACCACCCCCACAGATACGACACCGAGACCGATGGCCTTATTATGACCGCGATGGCTAGCAACATTCAGCAAGGGATGCCACCCATAGCAGTTCAGCAGTTCAATCCATACAGTGAGTCAGGTTTCATTAATTTCACCACCCATGTATGGCAGATGGCACGGTTGCTTCACATCAGGACCTAATGATTGTGGGTTGGAATCCTGCTTTTGTCTTTGGTCTTTGGTTAGTCAGTGCTATACCTTAGTCTATGGTTCCTCGGGGGCAGTGTGGTAGCCCAGTGGTTAAAGCATTCGCTCATCACTACGAAGACCTGGGTTCGATTCCCTACATGGGTACAATGTGTGAAGCCCATTTCTGGTGTCCCCCGCCGTGATATTGCTGGAATATTGCTAAAAGCGGCAGAAAAGAAAATTCACTCACTCATTCTATGGTTCCTTCAAAATGGTATATGTCCATGACTTCTGTCTGCTTGAAACGATTACTTGTTGGTTGTTGTTTTTTTCCTTTAATGCCGCACTCACCAGCGAGCCTGACCATCCAATCCTGTTAGTCACCTCTTACGACAAGTAAGAATTGATCTTCAGCAACCCCTGCATATCGTAAGTGGCGACTAACTGGATCGGATGGTCAGGCTTGCTGACTTTGTGGACACATGTCATTGTATGACAACTGCATAGATCGATGCTCATAATGCTGATGACTGGATTGTCTGGTCGAGACTCGATTATTTACTGACTGCCGCCATATAGCTGGAATGTGGCGTTAAACAACAAACTAACCAAACAACTGTGCTGAGAAACTCTCAAAGCGTTTTTCACCAATCAGAGGATGCCAAATCGCTACTTGGTTTGCACTCATGCTTTTGGTTTGCGTTGGTAATGAGATACCTCTTTGGGTTTACCTCCTTCTCCAATATTCCAACAACTCCATATGTGCGACATCAGAAATAAACTTCAAATAGTGAATTTTTGTAAGGAAACAAACCTGAGACTGGCATCTGTTTTTAGGATAGATTTTCGTAAAGACATTGACCTTGAATATTTTACCTGTTCCAGTTCATCAATTTCGACAACAGCACTTTCACCATGGCAGTGCCAACATCTTCAACATCACGAACAGCCACAACGTCCAGATTGGTCGCACCAACATCATGAACTTCGGCCGGCAGCATATGCCAGGTTGCGACGATAATTTCCAGCAGTGAAGATGAAGAAGTGGACGCACTTGAAGATGAACGGATTATGGAATTGAGAAGTATGTAGGTTACAATGAAACTGAAATGTTCTGTGTTTCATATAAAATACACATGCATTAGACTGAATGATCCCTTATATACATAGAGATCAGTTGTCAGATCATAGTATCAGTGTGATTATAGCGTCTACAGAATGGGATGAAATGATAAGTTCTCAGATGATATAACATTGATACTGTCCTCTACATATAATATTGTCATCAACTACAAAATGAGAGATATTATTTCTAAGCTGATGGTATAAATGTGATATTTTCTTGCTCTACAGGATGGGTGAGACTGATCAGTAACATGATGCAGGGTTTTACGGGACACATGATTCTTGCGTATTGGATGCAAAAATCTGATGAATTACCCCCAAACAAAAATCCTGTGCGTCCTTGTGGACGCAATATAATTTTATTTTTTCTGGGAAAGAACTTTCTGAGTTTGTAATAATATCCCATATCAAAGTATAAACATTCTGTTTATAATAATCATTCTAATGACATTGAAAGTAACACTTGTTATAACATAATCATTATTAAATGTGCAATTTTATGCAAATTGATGCACTCCCAATTTTGGAAATGAACTTCCCCACAAATATGCCCTGAGTCCCCTGGACTGCCAGTTTTGAAGAGCTATGTAAAACCCTGATGATGATAGAAATGTGATATTTCTTGCTCTACAGGGTGTGAAAGATCAGTACTAAGATGATGGTATAATATGTGATATTTTCCTGCTCCACTAGGTGTGGGAGAACAGTACTAAGATGATGCTATATAAGTGATATTGTCCTACTCCACATGGTGTGGGAGAACAGTACTAAGATGATGGTATATACGTGATATTGTCCTACTCCACATGGTGTGAGACACCAGTACTAAGATGATGGTATATATGTGATATTGTCCTGCTTCACAGGGTGTGAGACACCAGTACTAAGATGATGCTATATAAGTGATATTGTCCTGCTTCACAGGGTGTGAGAGACCAGTACTAAGATGATGCTATATAAGTGATATTGTCCTACAGGGTCCAGTACTAAGATGGTGTGTCCCGCTTCACAGGGTAGAGACCAGTACTAAGATGATGGTATATAAGTGATATTGTCCTACTCCACAGGGTGTGAGACACCAGTACTAAGATGATGGTATATACGTGATATTGTCCTGCTTCACAGGGTGTGAGACACCAGTACTAAGATGATGCTATATAAGTGATATTGTCCTGCTTCACAGGGTATGAGAGACCAGTACTAAGATGATGCTATATACGTGATATTGTCCTGCTTCACAGGGTATGAGAGAACAGTACTAAGATGATGCTATATACGTGATATTGTCCTGCTCCACATGGTGTGGGAGAACAGTACTAAGAAGATGGTATATAAGTGATATTGTCCTGCTTTACTGGGTGTGAGAGATCAGTACTAAGATGATGGTATATATGTGATATTGTCCTGCTCCACAGGGTGTGAGACACCAGTACTAGGATGATGGTATATATGTGATATTGTCCTGCTCCACAGGGTGTGAGACACCAGTACTAAGATGATGGCATATATGTGATATTGTCCTGCTCCACAGGGTGTGAGAGACCAGTACTAAGATGATGGTATATACACCAGTACTAAGATGATGGGTATGTGATATTGTCCTGCTCCACAGGGTGTGAGACACCAGTACTAAGATGATGGTATATATGTGATATTGTCCTGCTCCACAGGGTGTGAGACACCAGTACTAAGATGATGGTATATATGTGATATTGTCCTGCTCCACAGGGTATGAGAGATCAGAACTAAGATGATGGTATATATGTGATATTGTCCTGCTTCACAGGGTGTGAGAGATCAGTACTAAGATGATGGTATATATGTGATATTGTCCTGCTCCACAGGGTGTGAGAGATCAGAACTAAGATGATGGCATATATGTGATATTGTCCTGCTTCACAGGGTGTGAGAGATCAGAACTAAGATGATGGCATATATGTGATATTGTCCTGCTCCACAGGGTATGAGAGACCAGTACTAAGATGATGGCATATATGTGATATTGTCCTGCTCCATGAGAGACCAGTACTAAGATGATGATATATGTGATATTGTCCTGCTTCACAGGGTATGAGAGTACTAAGATGATGGTATATATACACAGCGGGTATGATATTGTCCTGCTCCACAGGGTGTGAGAGATCAGTACTAAGATGATGGTATATATGTGATATTGTCCTGCTCCACAGGGTGTGAGAGATCAGTACTAAGATGATGGTATATATGTGATATTGTCCTGCTCCACAGGGTGTGAGAGATCAGTACTAAGATGATGGTATATATGTGATATTGTCCTGCTCCACAGGGTGAGACACCAGTACTAAGATGATGGTATATATGTGATATTGTCCTGCTCCACAGGGTGTGAGAGACCAGTACTAAGATGATGGTATATATGTGATATTGTCCTGCTCCACAGGGTGTGAGACACCAGTACTAAGATGATGGTATATATGATGATGGTATATATGATGGTATATATGTCCTGCTCCACAGGGTGTGAGAGACCAGTACTAAGATGATGGTATATATGTGATATTGTCCCTGCTCCACAGGGTGTGAAAGATCAGTACTGTAGATGATGGTATATTATGTGATATTGTCCTGCTCCACAGGGTATGAGAGACCAGTACTAAGATGATGGTATCAAGCAACATATATTACCTTCTCAGTAGAGCCGTCAAATTTTAAGGACCCAAAACAGCAATTATTTACCTGTAAGAAAGTTGTTTTGCTGGGCATCCATGGGTTACAGCCAAGATTAAACTGTTTATCCAGGGGTCAGAAAATCAACATGCACATGTTTCACGGCAATCAAGTTCAAACAAGCAACAGAAGACGGGACAAATTGTCAGTAGATCAGGCGCAAAATTTGCAATTAAACAACACTAGACAACATTATTTACCTTTTTAAGTTCAAAGTTGTTTTTGCTGGGCATTGTATTGTTTGCAGGGATTAAGATTACCGTGTGTATCTGAGCCAGAAATAGCAATCAGCTGTGCACATGTTTCCCGGCAATCAAGTTCAAACATGCACAATAATATAACGGGACAAATTCTGATGCAGTCATCAGTAAAATTTAATACAGAATACTATTATTTAACCCAAAGAAATATATCCTAGCATTGTGTAATTTTAATTACAGTTTTTATCTAAAAATTAATTATCAACACTAAGATTATAAGGACCCTCATGAATTTGAGCCGAAATAGCACATGGAATGCAGTAAAATACAAGCCATTTAAATTCACATTTTACCGATGTTACACAAGTCAATGGAAAACGGGAATCAGTTAATTGATTGATGTGATATTGTCCTGCTCACAGGTAAAAGACACCAGTACTAAGATGATGGCTATTTGATATTGTCCTGATCCACAGGGTGTGAGAGACCAGTACTAAGATGGTGGTATATATGTGATATTGCCCTGCTCCACAGGGTGTGAGAGACCAGTACTAAGATGATGGTATATATGTGATATTGCCCTGCTCCACAGGGTGTGAGAGACCTGGATCCGGTTGTATCATTGCTTCATTAACTAATGTCAACATTTAACCCTAATGATACATTAAATCCTTAATGCATCATTAGTTAATGGCAACATTAAAAACAGTTGTATCAAACACTTATTAGCGTATCATTATCTAATGATGTCCTGATTTAAATATTTTCATTAAATTAGGGGATTCCCCTAAGCGTTACTCTCGGTCGTCTGTCAAAATTGCATCTTTACAGCTAAACCTCGGAACCAAAACGAACATTTCAATTGCTGTGAAGAAACACATCTAAATAATTCTGAACGCCGAAGTGAGCTTTCCGCCATATTGAATAGGGTTTACAAAATCAAGTTTCGCTAAGGCCTGTCATATGACGCCTATTACATCACGTATATTTCATATTCAGTTGTGACAAATGCATCGCTGAATTCCTCATGCATTTTAGAATCAACTTACAAATGGTCTTTGTCACTAAAACTAAGTGTCCAGAAAAAAAACAAAAGCGTATTGGGTGTGGCTTAGACATTGTGCTCATAGCACAGCTTGCTAGAAAAAAAGTAAACAAAGCAAAATCAGATTTTTATACTGGGCAGCATTTTCTCAAGTTTTGGACATAAGTTTCTCTATTAAGTAGCATGCATTAGCTCAATAATTTTAGAATATACCACGGAAGAGTATAAGTAGCAAGAACTAGAAAATTAAAACAGATACAATACAAAAATTTGATATATTCATGTGCAGCGATACGCCATGCCAGACGCAAAATCATGGAGCACGACATAGGCAATTATCGGCATTTCTGACTTTTTCAATGAAAACAATAAAAATAAATAACCATACGCAGATAGTCAGAATGTTTCCGATTACTTACATCATACATTTATTGGCAAAGGTTCCCTCACAAAATCGTGGGCACATATATCCACAAAGCCGCCATTTTATGAGAAATCGGTCATCGGTAGTGATGTCATACGTCAACATTGTTGGCAATTTCTTTGAGGTGAAGGTCGGTTGAATAAGAATAAACACACTGTCCTGCGGATTACACTTTCACATGTTTCCGTTCACATATGGTTTCATGAAACTAATTTCACTATCAACATTTAGTATTTTAAACCTAATTAAAACTGACATAATAAATAAAAATGATTTATTTATTTCATGAAATGTATATATGCACACGTTTTTAAAGGATATGTCTTGTGCATTGAATTTGTTTATGCTGTGGTATAGACAAAACAATGGCGTATAATCATTGGCCAGGTGCGCGTTTGTCACAAATACTTTGAGTATTATTTTTTTTCGATAATTCCGTGAACAAAACATCACGAACATGTAGTGTCCTTATTCACAGAAATTCTCTCCAAGTGATCTGAGTTACAATGACTTAGTATTAAGCATAGCGGAGTGATGCCCCCTTATCTTTATAAGCGTATGACCTTTTTGTAGCCATTTGACGTCATAGGGGAAATTCCATTTTCAACACATATTGCGAGTCATTTTTAAGATTGAGTGTATAACGTTTAACATAGGCACACAAACTAATTTATAACATACCTATGTTGTTCAGGTATCAGGCAGAATTTTGTTCGCTCATACTTTCCTTAAAGGTCACATAAACCCTAGGGGGTACAAATACATAAATCACTAACTGGCATCGTTATAAATGAAACCCCGTCATTAAAACTACTCATTTCGACCTTTAATTGACTTAAATCGACCTTTTTGACAACAGTGCACAATTCTCACCCGCGAACGAAATTTCAACTAATCAGAGCGGCGCGCCTCTGTGACGTCATATGAGGAATAGCTTTGAGAGCCGATGCAGAATTCATCTACATTTTACGGGGTAAATTATCTTGTTTACAGGTTTGTATAAACCTGAAATCGTGACAATTGTTGTGGAAAATGAAAGCTATATGTTCTCACAATCTACTGTCATTTAAATTTGTCTCCTGCTTTGCCTAGTTTCCGAGTTACAACTTGTTTTCATAGACGATTCTGTCAAAATCAATTGGTGTCGTTAGGCCCTATTTGTATAATGACTGATCCAAATTGATCCCATTTCTGTGTTGTTTTACCTCGATATTTAATCATGTCATGTAAATATCTGTTTGTATTCTCAAAACAGTGTCGGCCCATAAGTTTTCACATGCAATACAGCAATTAATACTCCTTGTTGTAACCCGTGTTAGGTGGTATAAACCTACACATGTTATTTGTCATCATTCACTTGATGGTCAGTTAATGAATTTATAACAGGTATAATTAGTGGTAACACACTTAGATTACCGACAAAGGTTCCCATTTGGCATTTCTTGTATCTGGAGTAAATATTCAACATTATAAACATCGATCAAAGGATTAACCGATAACACGCTGATTGATTAATTACTTATATCTTACACAGCGGAATTGTCAAAAGGTAGTGTTTATGTATGTAGATTTACTAATCTACACTGAATACACTCTGTCGTGTGTCGGTGTCTGCGTAAAAACAACGTCCTTCTTTCAAAGGATTAACCGGCAATACATTGATTGATTGCCCATTATTGACTAACTAAATTACTGTTTTTAAAGAAAGGCGGACATTATGCAATTAGTTCCAGGTGTGCTATCTTGGGTGACCAATGAGACTATACACCAATACCTGAAAAGATTTATCACTTTTATTATATTAAACTGTTAAAAGACATCATTTGGAACAGTTTTGTGGATATTGATGGATACATTCCTCGAACAAGGTAATGGCCTGATATTGTTCCTATAACTTTAATCTGTTTTAATTTTAATATTTGCATTTTGTTTTTATTCATTTGTCGTAGCATTCAACAGAATCATTGTTTTCGCCGTGAAGTGTAATGAGAGACAGACAACATGCACTAGGGTGTGTGTGCGAATTATGATTCACATTGGCAAACTATAAAATGTCTAGATATTACAGTTCTGTTATAAATTCACTATAAGTATCAGCAGATCGTCTGCTTTTTATTTAGTTTCAAAATGCATACAAGTGTGATAATAAACTAATTAGGATTATAAGACCAAATATAAAGGCGCACATTGACTAGTATCTACATACTGGTGAGTGGACATTAACCATGGGAATGTAGCAAGAAATTTATCGCGCAGTATTGTGACTTGACCCCCACCTGCGGCTTCCGTGGAAGAAATCGTTATGTTATAAGTTGTGTCATGCAAAATCCTTTTGGTTATGATTCCAATACATATTTAACAAGCAGTAGAAAGTAGTCTTGATTTTCTAACTTGATGAAAACAAACTATAATCTCATTAATTCTAACAGATTTTTATTTTGAAAATGGCAGCGCCCTGTCGGAACATCCGCCAGTCTGAGGATAAATGCTATTTAGGTTTGTTTTCACCGAGTTACAAAATCAAAACTACTTTCTACTTGTAGTAAAATATGTATTTTATTGATAGCCAATAGGATTTTGCATGACATAAGCATATATCATAACAATTTCTCTCATGGCAGCGAGGTGGGTGTCAATATAATACTACTTACAATATTATTGTTACTTGACGACCACAACCCACTTCGAGGAAGAAATCGTTATGTTACAAGTTGTGTCATAGAAAATCTTTATGGTCATCAATCATATGCATATTTTACTACAACTAGTAAGTAGTTTTGATTCTTTAACTTCCGTGAAGGATCTGAACACAAGTAAGATATCGTTTCAGGCTTCCACAACGCTCGCCAGCACTCACAAACATAACCCATTTAGCACCTAACTTTCGCGGGGTCCTGTGGAAATCTGTGCATGGGGACACCATCGCCCGACCCTAGAGAGCAATTGACGACAAAGCAACGATTAGTCATGTAAAATTAAGTTCATGTCGAAAATCATCAAAATGATGGCGTGCTACACATTTTCTATACAACTAACTGAAAATGGTTCCTCATATGACGTCACTGCAGTGCTCTGGCGACAGAGTTCGTAACCTGTCTGTGGTTTCGTTGGCGGGCGAGAGTGAAGCGAAGGCTGACTTTTTGGCCACTTTTAATGCTCGGTATTAATTAACCACAAGTTTTTATAGAATAAATTTGGTGTTCCGCATAAGACTAACCACAAATCTTTCATATGTAATGGTTAAAAGAGTAACAAAAAACAAAGTTTAGTGGTTCTTTAAAGATTCCAAATTGAAAATATAGTAGCACAGTACTTTTATTGGTGCCTGATAAAAAGCAGATAAATTTACTGTTTTTAACGCACAACAAACTTAGGGGTAACATTTAGCAGTGTCTAGCTTTCAAACTGAGTTTATGCCATGAGATAGGACATTTAATACTCTACATTTCTGTGTAATTTTATAGCTGTAGGTAGATCCAGTGCTGCCCAAACGAAATTCTGGCGCAGTGTTCACTTTTCCAGGAAGTTTAATGACGCTCTAATGATACCCCAGGACCTTCATTAAGTTAATGACGCGCTAATGACAACACGACGTCATTAAAACCTAAGTACAACAGAATTTAATGATACATTAGTTAATGAACGTTTAATGGCATGTTAATGGTTCATTAAAGTTTGATACAACTGGTTCCAGTACTAAGATGATGGTATATATGTGATATTGTCCTGCTCCACAGGGTGTGAGACACCAGTACTAAGATGATGGTATATATGTGATATTGTCCTGCTCCACAGGGTATGAGACACCAGTACTAAGATGATGGCATATATGTGATATTGTCCTGCTCAACAGGGTGTGAGACATCAGTACTAAGATGATGGTATATATGTGATATTGTCCTGTTCCACAGGGTATGAGAGATCAGTACTAAGATGATGGTATTTATGTGATATTGTCCTGCTCCACAGGGTGTGAGACATCAGTACTAAGATGATGGTATATATGTGATATTGTCCTGTTCCACAGGGTATGAGAGATCAGTACTAAGATGATGGTATATATGTGATATTGTCCTGCTCCACAGGGTATGAGAGATCAGTACTAAGATGATGGTATATATGTGATATTGTCCTGCTCCACAGGGTGTGAGACACCAGTACTAAGATGATGGTATATATGTGATATTGTCCTGCTCCACAGGGTATGAGACATCAGTACTAAGATGATGGTATATATGTGATATTGTCCTACTCCACAGGGTGTGGGAGAACAGTACTAAGATGGTGGTATATATGTGATGTTGTCCTACTCCACTAGGTGACTAAGATGATGGTATATATGTGATATTGTCCTGCTCCACAGGGTATGAGAGATCAGTACTAAGATGATGGTATATGTGTGATATTGTCCTGCTCCACAGGGTATGAGAGATCAGTACTAAGATGATGGTATATATGTGATATTGTCCTGCTCCACAGGGTATGAGAGATCAGTACTAAGATGATGGTATATATGTGATATTGTCCTGCTCCACAGGGTATGAGAGATCAGTACTAAGATGATGGTATATATGTGATATTGTCCTGCTTCACAGGGTATGAGAGATCAGTACTAAGATGATGGTATATATGTGATATTGTCTTGCTCCACAGGGTATGAGAGTTCAGTACTAAGATGATGGTATATATGTGATATTGTCCTGCTCCACAGGGTGTGAGAGAACAGTACTATGATGGTGGTATATATGTGATGTTGCCCTACTTCACAGGGCATGAGAGATCAGTACTAAGATGATGGTATATATGATATTGTCCTGCTTCACAGGGTGTGAGAGAACAGTACTAAGATGGTGGTATATATGTGATGTTGTCCTACTCCACAGGGTATGAGAGAGCAGTACTAAGATGATGGTATATATGTGATATTGTCCTGCTCCACAGGGTATGGGAGAACAGTACTAAGATGATGGTATAAATGTATTATTGTCCTGTTCCACAGGGTATGAGAGACCAGTACTAAGTCGATGGTATATATGTGATATTGTCCTGCTCCACAGGGTATGAGACACCAGTACTAAGATGATGGTATATATGTGATATTGTCCTGCTCCACAGGGTATGAGACACCAGTACCACGATGATGGTATATATGTGATGTTGTCCTACTCCACTAGGTGACTAAGATGATGGTATATATGTGATATTGTCCTGCTCCACAGGGTATGAGACACCAGTACTAAGATGATGGTATATGTGTGATATTGTCCTGCTCCACAGTGTGTGAGAGAACAGTACTAAGATGGTGGTATATATGTGATGTTGTCCTATTCCACAGGGCTTGAGAGATCAGTACTAAGATGATGGTATATATGTGATATTGTCCTGCTCCACAGGGTATGAGAGATCAGTACTAAGATGATGGTATATGTGTGATTGTCCTGCTCCACAGGGTGTGAGAGAACAGTACTAAGATGGTGGTATATATGTGATGTTGTCCTACTCCACTAGGTAACTAAGATGATGGTATATATGTGATATTGTCCTGCTCCACAGGGTATGAGACACCAGTACTAAGATGATGGTATATATGTGATATTGTCCTGCTCCACAGGGTATGAGACACCAGTACTAAGATGATGGTATGTATGTGATGTTGTCCTGCTCCACAGGGTGTGAGAGAACAGTACTATGATGGTGGTATATATGTGATGTTGCCCTACTTCACAGGGCATGAGAGATCAGTACTAAGATGATGGTATATACGTGATATTGTCCTGCTTCACAGGGTGTGAGAGAACAGTACTAAGATGGTGGTATATATGTGATGTTGTCCTACTCCACAGGGTATGAGAGAGCAGTACTAAGATGATGGTATATATGTGATATTGTCCTGCTCCACAGGGTATGGGAGAAAAGTACTAAGATGATGGTATAAATGTATTATTGTCCTGTTCCACAGGGTATGAGAGACCAGTACTAAGTGGATGGTATATATGTGATATTGTCCTGCTCCACAGGGTATGAGACACCAGTACTAAGATGATGGTATATATGTGATATTGTCCTGCTCCACAGGGTATGAGACACCAGTACTAAGATGATGGTATATATGTGATGTTGTCCTACTCCACAGGGTATGAGAGATCAGTACTAAGATGATGGTATATGTGTGATATTGTCCTGCTCCACAGGGTGTGAAAGAACAGTACTAAGATGGTGGTATATTTGTGATGTTGTCCTACTCCACAGGGCATGAGAGATCAGTACTAAGATGATGGTATATATTTGATATTGTCCTGCTCCACAGGGTATGAGACACCAGTACTAAGATGATGGTATATATGTGATGTTGTCCTACTCCACTAGGTGACTAAGATGATGGTATATATGTGATATTGTCCTGCTCCACAGGGCATGAGAGATCAGTACTAAGATGATGGTATATATGTGATATTGTCCTGCTTCACAGGGTGTGAGAGAACAGTACTAAGATGGTGGTATATATGTGATATTGTCCTGCTCCACAGGGTATGAGACACCAGTACTAAGATGATGGTATATATGTGATGTTGTCCTACTCCACTAGGTGACTAAGATGATGGTATATATGTGATATTGTCCTGCTCCACAGGGCATGAGAGATCAGTACTAAGATGATGGTATATATGTGATATTGTCCTGCTTCACAGGGTGTGAGAGAACAGTACTAAGATGGTGGTATATATGTGATATTGTCCTGTGCCACAGGGTATGGGAGAACAGTACTAAGATGATGGTATAAATGTATTATTGTCCTGTTCCACAGGGTATGAGACACCAGTACTAAGATGATGGTATATATGTGATATTGTCCTGCTCCACAGGGTATGAGACACCAGTACTAAGATGGTGGTATATGTGTGATATTGTCCTGCTCCACAGGGTGTGAGAGAACAGTACTAAGATGGTGGTATATATGTGATGTTGTCCTACTCCACAGGGCATGAGAGATCAGAACTAAGATGATGGTATATATGTGATATTGTCCTGCTCCACAGGGTGTGAGAGAACAGTACTAAGATGATGGTATATATTTGATAATGTCCTGCTCCACAGGGTATGAGACACCAGTACTAAGATGATGGTATATATATGTGATGTTGTCCTACTCCACAGGGTATGAGAGAGCAGTACTAAGATGATGGTATATATGTGATATTGTCCTGCTCCACAGGGTATGGGAGAACAGTACTAAGATGATGGTATAAATGTATTATTGTCCTGTTGCACAGGGTATGAGAAGACCAGTACTAAGTTAGATGGTATATATGTGATATTGTCCTGCTCCACAGGGTTATGAGACACCAGTACTAAGATGATGGTATATATGTGATATTGTTCTGCTCCACAGGGTATGAGACACCAGTACTAAGATGATGGTATATATGTGATGTTGTCCTACTCCACAGGGTATGAGAGATCAGTACTAAGATGATGGTATATGTGTGATATTGTCCTGCTCCACAGGGTGTGAAAGAACAGTACTAAGATGGTGGTATATTTGTGATGTTGTCCTACTCCACTAGGTGACTTAGATGATGGTATATATGTGATATTGTCCTGCTCCACAGGGTATGAGAGATCAGTACTAAGATGATGGTATATGTGTGATATTGTCCTGCTCCACAGGGTGTGAGAGAACAGTACTAAGATGGTGGTATATATGTGATGTTGTCCTACTCCACAGGGCATGAGAGATCAGAACTAAGATGATGGTATATATGTGATATTGTCCTGCTCCACAGGGTGTGAGAGAACAGTACTAAGATGATGGTATATATTTGATATTGTCCTGCTCCACAGGGTATGAGACACCAGTACTAAGATGATGGTATATATGTGATGTTGTCCTACTCCACTAGGTGACTAAGATGATGGTATATATGTGATATTGTCCTGCTCCACAGGGCATGAGAGATCAGTACTAAGATGATGGTATATATGTGATATTGTCCTGCTTCACAGGGTGTGAGAGAACAGTACTAAGATGGTGGTATATATGTGATATTGTCCTGCTCCACAGGGTATGGGAGAACAGTACTAAGATGATGGTATAAATGTATTATTGTCCTGTTCCACAGGGTATGAGACACCAGTACTAAGATGATGGTATATATGTGATATTGTCCTGCTCCACAGGGTATGAGACACCAGTACTAAGATGGTGGTATATTTGTGATGTTGTCCTACTCCACTAGGTGACTTAGATGATGGTATAAATGTATTATTGTCCTGTTCCACAGGGTATGAGACACCAGTACTAAGATGATGGTATATGTGTGATATTGTCCTGCTCCACAGGGTGTGAGAGAACAGTACTAAGATGGTGGTATATATGTGATGTTGTCCTACTCCACAGGGCATGAGAGATCAGAACTAAGATGATGGTATATATGTGATATTGTCCTACTCCACAGGGCATGAGAGATCAGAACTAAGATGATGGTATATATGTGATGTTGTCCTACTCCACTAGGTGACTAAGATGATGGTATATATGTGATATTGTCCTGCTCCACAGGGCATGAGAGATCAGTACTAAGATGATGGTATATATGTGATATTGTCCTGCTTCACAGGGTGTGAGAAAACAGTACTAAGATGGTGGTATATATGTGATTTTGTCCTGCTCCACAGGGTATGGGAGAACAGTACTAAGATGATGGTATAAATGTATTATTGTCCTGTTCCACAGGGTATGAGACACCAGTACTAAGATGATGGTATATATGTGATATTGTCCTGCTCCACAGGGTATGAGACTCCAGTACTAAGATGATGGTATATATGTGATGTTGTCCTACTCCACTAGGTGACTAAGATGATGGTATATATGTGATATTGTCCTGCTCCACAGGGTATGAGACACCAGTACTAAGATGATGGTATATGTGTGATATTGTCCTGCTCCACATGGTGTGAGAGAACAGTACTAAGATGGTGGTATATATGTGATGTTGTCCTATTCCACAGGACTTGAGAGATCAGTACTAAGATGATGGTATATATGTGATATTGTCCTGCTCCACAGGGTATGAGAGATCAGTACTAAGATGATGGTATATGTGTGATATTGTCCTGCTCCACAGGGTGTGAGAGAACAGTACTAAGATGGTGGTATATATGTGATGTTGTCCTACTCCACTAGGTAACTAAGATGATGGTATATATGTGATATTGTCCTGCTCCACAGGGTATGAGACACCAGTACTAAGATGATGGTATATATGTGATATTGTCCTGCTCCACAGGGTATGAGACACCAGTACTAAGATGATGGTATGTATGTGATGTTGTCCTACTCCACTAGGTAACTAAGATGATGGTATATATGTGATATTGTACTGCTCCACAGGGTATGAGAGATCAGTACTAAGATGATGGTATATATGTGATATTGTCCTGCTCCACAGGGTGTGAGAGAACAGTACTATGATGGTGGTATATATGTGATGTTGCCCTACTTCACAGGGCATGAGAGATCAGTACTAAGATGATGGTATATATGTGATATTGTCCTGCTTCACAGGGTGTGAGAGAACAGTACTAAGATGGTGGTATATATGTGATGTTGTCCTACTCCACAGGGTATGAGAGAGCAGTACTAAGATGATGGTATATATGTGATATTGTCCTGCTCCACAGGGTATGGGAGAACAGTACTAAGATGATGGTATAAATGTATTATTGTCCTGTTCCACAGGGTATGAGAGACCAGTACTAAGTCGATGGTATATATGTGATATTGTCCTGCTCCACAGGGTATGAGACACCAGTACTAAGATGATGGTATATATGTGATATTGTCCTGCTCCACAGGGTATGAGACACCAGTACTAAGATGATGGTATATATGTGATGTTGTCCTACTCCACAGGGTATGAGAGATCAGTACTAAGATGATGGTATATGTGTGATATTGTCCTGCTCCACAGGGTGTGAAAGAACAGTACTAAGATGGTGGTATATATGTGATGTTATCCTACTCCACTAGGTGACTAAGATGATGGTATATATGTGATGTTGTCCTACTCCACAGGGCATGAGAGATCAGTACTAAGATGATGGTATATATGTGATATTGTCCTGCTCCACAGGGTATGGGAGAACAGTACTAAGATGATGGTATAAATGTATTATTGTCCTGTTCCACAGGGTATGAGAGACCAGTACTAAGTCGATGGTATAAATGTGATATTGTCCTACTCCACAGGGTGTGAGAGAGAGATCAGCAATGAGGAACTGCTAAATATTGCTCGTCACGTTGGCCTGGGATGGAGACGGCTTGGTAAGTCACAGATTATCGAGATGTAACTACACTCAGTCAAAGTCTGTTGTATCAAACACTGAACACGAGTTAAAAGCTTGGTCCAAAGTATTCCTTCTTGTGTCTTAATTTTACATTTGTGTGAAACCTCAGATAACTCAAACCAGTTACATAGATCCCTGTAGCTGTGACACAACAGTGTTTAACTGAAAATGCAATGATGTGTTCTTTTTAATACGATACCCAGGAAGAGCCGGGTTAAAACTTTCTTCAGCAGCCCATGCTTGTCATAAGAGGCGAGACCTGTGAAAGATCTTGGTTAGAATTGGTCTTCAGCAACTGATGCTTGTTGTGGGAGATCGACTAATGGGACCAGGTGATCAGGCTCATTGACTTGGTTGACACATGTCATCGTATCCCAGTTGCACCGATCGATGCTCATGATGTTGATCACTGGATTGTCTGGTCCATGTTCCGATGATCGAAAAAATTGAAAATCGATCGAAAGAAGGATTTAAAATGATTATCGATTGTAAAAACATAATTTTTCCTTATCCTGACTCATGCTTATTGCTTGTCTCCCTTTCCTTCCGAATGCTAGTGGAACACTTGAATCCCCTTTTGAAGCTCCCTTCAAAAAAGCGGACATAAAATCACTTACCAGGAGTCACCTCCCTTGCTAGGTTTTGGCGGGAAACGGCGCCACCCGTCTCCAATGCTCTTCACTCTCTCCTGATTCGCCCGAGTGGGTGGTTGTAAGAGCACCTGGTCCCCTATACGGCTTTATATCCTTTTATTATTTAGGCATTTCTTCTAAATTAGCTGTATAAGGCTTTAGTTAACATTTACCTACAATATTTTACGGAATTAATTCTCAAATTTCTCCGTTTTTGTCACGTTTTTACGTGATTATTCACATTGTTTACAATTGATGAAATCTTGTTCTGGTTGTAGGTATCGTTTGTCTGCTGTTGATCCGCATAACCTATGTCCTAATTGCAAGCCTATATGTTTATCTGACACTTGTTGTCAGTTGTGTCTTCATCTGTCTGATATTGCATTTTATAAATATTCATGTTATCTGTCTAGACGTGCCAAGGACAAGTCCAGACGAGAATTACACGACATGTCTAAGCCGGCTAAGCTTGCAGAGGACCGGCAGTTGGTGTCTGCGCAGATACACCATTCCAGTGGTCTACCGGGGTCGTCTACGGAGGAGGTTGCCGCCATAGACAACGCTGGCTCGAGGAAGAGGTCATCTACATCTGAGACACCTTCTTCACAGTCTAAGAAGACTAGGGCATCATCTTCCTAGAGGAAGAAGGCAGCTACAACGAAGACTTCGGCGAAGTCTCCACACGGGGCAAAGCAGAAGGCGAGGTCCTCTTCAGCTGAGATCGTCCCTCTGGAAGAAGTAGATGTCTACGATGAGCCGCCCATCTTCATCCCTGAGATCACATCTAAGAAGAAGACGAAGATGTCTTCTACAGTGACCACGCAGGACAACCTATCAACGGAGACGTTTGGCACGAAGGATCAACGCCCTTCGGAAGAAGCCTCATCCGTCTCAGATGCGTCGTCAGTACAACACACAACGCAGACTTTCAACCCAGGCATCTTTATGCAGCAGATGTTGGACCTGATGGAACAACGGTTTTCACGCGAGAGAGCTGCGATGAAGACGACGTCTGCGACGAACCAGAGTGAAGGTCAACTGAGCAGCACACCACGTCCGTTGGGAACCAACGTCCTGCAGAGCATACAGGAAGATTCCAGCTCGACTACAGCGTCCGCACGAATATCTGGCCGCCATACCAACGTGGAACCTGCACCAACTATGTTCGGCGGAAGGACTAGACGTTCGCCTAACCCACGTAGATCACCATCGACGTCAGATACGGACGTTCGTCACGAACCTGCACGCAAGCATGACTACAACGTCCGCAAGGTCTGGCAGTCCTACCAACGTAGAGCCTACACCAGTTACGTTCAGCGAACACTCAAGGACAAGACGTTCGCCGAACCCACGCAGATTGTCATCTACCTCAGATGCGGACATTCGTCACGAACCCGCACACAAGGGTTCGTTACCAAGGAGAAGAGAATCTACATCCGCGTGAAGGCACAGAGATTCGTCACAAGACTCCAACCCTCAACAGAGCTGTTCACCTACAACGCAGGTTCGCGCGAACGTATGGTTCGCCACGAAGCTCACCACGCAGGCCTCCATACAGATCACCACGCAGATCACCACATAGATCTTCATACAGATGGCCTTACAGATCTCCAGACACTAGGAAACATCAATCCTCAGAGCATGATACTGCTAAATCGGAAGATGACGGCATAATTATTTTTTCTTTTTTCCCACTCTGAAATCAAGTCATGGATGGCCAACGGTTTGGAATTTGCATCACCCTCTAAGGAGGCCAATGAAGCACTCTCGTACTTGATGTTGAATGATGATATAGACACACTCACGATTCCACCTATCGACCCTGTCTCACAGTTAGACACAGTAACCAGATGAACCTTCTTCGGCCTAGCCAGGTCAAGAGCTATCAACGAGACCCTCATCTAGATCATGCAGATATTCAGGCAGGTCTTCAGGCCGATCCTCAGGCAGATCTTCAGACTGATCTCCAGAAAGGATTCAGGGTCGTCAAAAAAGATATATCTACATCAGAAGAGGGTAGCGGGATTAACTGCACAAAAACTCTCCTCGACGCTGAGAACCTACACATTCATGAAGGTTAAAGATGCTTCTTAAAGGTCACATAAACCCTAGGGGGTACAAATACATAAATCACTAACTGGCATCGTTATAAATGAAACCCCGTCATTAAAACTACTCATTTCGACCTTTAATTGACTTAAATCGACCTTTTTGACAACAGTGCACAATTCTCACCCGCGAACGAAATTTCAACCAATCAGAGCGGCGCGCCTCTGTGACGTCATATGAGGAATAGCTTTGAGAGCCGATGCAGAATTCATCTACATTTTAGGGGTTAAATTATCTTGTTTTACAGGCTTGTATGAACCTGAAATCGCGATGACAACTGTTGTGGAAAATGAAAGCTATATGTTCTCACAATCTACTGTCATTTAATTTTGTCTCCTGCTTTGCCTAGTTTCCGAGTTACAACTTGTTTTCATAAACGATTCTGTCAAAATCGATTGGTGTCGTTAGGCCCTATTTGTATAATGACTGATCCAAATTGATCCCATTTCTGTGTTGTTTTACCTCGATATTTAATCATGTCATGTAAAATCTGTTTGTATTCTCAAAACAGTGTCGGCCCATAAGTTTTCACATGCAATACAGCAATTAATACTCCCTCGTTGTAACCCGTGTTAGGTGGTATAAACCTACACATGTTATTTGTCATCATTCACTTGATGGTCAGTTAATGAATTTATAACAGGTATAATTAGTGGTAACACACTTAGATTACCCGACAAAGGTTCCCATTTGGCATTTCTTGTGTCTGGAGTAAATATTCAACATTATAAACATCGATCAAAGGATTAACCGATAACACGCTGATTGATTAATTACTTTTATCTTACACAGCGGAATTGTCAAAAGGTAGTGTTTATGTATGTAGATTTACTAATTTATACTGAATACACTCTGTCGTGGTCGGTGTCTGGCGTAAAACAACGTCCTTCTTTCAAAGGATTAACCGGCAATACATTGATTGATTGCCCATTATTGGCTAACTAAATTACTGTTTTTAAAGAAAGGCGGACATTATGCAATTAGTTGCCAGGTGTGCTATCTTGGGTGACCAATTAGACTATACACCAATACCTGAAAAGATTTATCACTTTTTCAGATATTAAACTGTTAAAAGATACATCATTTGGAACAGTTTGTGGATATTGATGGATACATTCCTCGAACAAGGTAATGGCCTGATATTGTTCCTATAATTTTAATCTGTTTTAATTTTAATATTTGCATTTTGTTTTTATTCATTTGTCGTAGCATTCAACAGAATCATTGTTTTCGCCGTGAAGTGTAATGAGACAGACAACATGCACTAGGATGTGTGTGCTTAATTATGATTCACATTGGCAAACTATAAAATGTCTAGATATTACAGTTCTGTTATAAATTCACTATAAGTATCAGCAGATCGTCTGCTTTTTATTTAGTTTCAAAATGCATACAAGTATGATAATAAACTAATTAGGATTATAAGACCAAATATATAAAGACGCACACTGACTAGTATCTACATACTGGTGAGTGGACATTAACCATGGGAATGTAGCAAAGAAATTTATCAGCAGTATTGTGACTTCGACCCCACCTGCGCTTCCGTGGAAGAAATCGTTATGTTATAAGTTGTGTCATGCAAAATCCGTTTGGTTATGATTCCAATACATATTTAACTCTTCAGTAGAAAGTAGTCTTGATTTTCTAACTTGATGAAAACAAACTATAATCTCATTAATTCTAACAGATTTTTATTTTTAAAAATGGCGGCGCTCTGTCGGAACATCCGCCAGTCTGAGGATAAATGGTATTTAGGTTTGTTTTTCACGGAAAGTACAAAATCAAAACTACTTTTCTACTGGTAGTAAAATATGTATTTTATTGATGGCCAATAGGATTTTGCATGACATAAGCATATATCATAACAATTTCTCTCGTGGCAGCCAGGTGGGTGTCAATATAATACTACTTACAATATTATTGTTACTTCGACCACAACCTCACTTCGAGGAAGAAATCGTTATGTTACAAGTTGTGTCATAGAAAATCTTTATGGTCATCAATCGTATGCATATTTTACTACAACTAGTAAGTAGTTTTGATTCTTTAACTTCCCGTGAAGCGATCTGAACACAAGTAAGATATCGTTTCAGGCTTCCACAACGCTCAACCGCTCACAAACATAACCCATTTGCTTACACCTAACTGTGGGGTCCTGTGGAAATCTGTGCATGGGGACACCATCGCCGACCCTAGAACAATTGGCGACAAAGCAACGATTCGGCATGTAGTCGTTGATGTCGAGAAATCATCAAAATGATGAGCGTGCTACACATTTTCTATACAACTAACTGAAAATCGTTCCTCATATGACGTCACTGCAGTGCTCTGGCGACAGAGTTACGTAACCTGTCTGTGGTTTCGTTGTCGGGCGAGAGGGAAGCAGGCGACTTTTTGGCCACTTTTAATCGCTCGGTATTAATTAACCACAAGTTTTTAAAGAATACATTTGGTGTTCCGCATAAGACTAACCACAAATCTTTCATATGTAATGGTTAAAAGAGTAACAAAAAACAAAGTTTAGTGGTTCTTTAAGAATCCAGGAGGGACTCATGTCCATATACAGATCATTCACCTGCGTGCAGATCTTCAGGCAGTCACGTCGTCGCGGTTCAGAGCTAACAACTTGATAGATACTACCGGAGAATTTCAGCGCAGCCTTGGTAAGGCTATGAAGTTCCACAGTCAACATATCCTCGACGTCCAAGCCAGGGATTTCCCACTACTTCACACAGAACCCTTCATGAAGGCTCCAGAGATTGATGTGAACTGCAAGATCATCAACGGCTCCCGTTGTAGATCTTACACTGAAGTTGCAAGTATCAACTCTACAAACACCTTTGGGTATTCAACACAAAGGGGGTATTTTACGACGCTTCATTGAGACCGATGAATACAGTCTACAAGTAACAACGTTAAGCAAGTATGGAATTTCAGCTGATCATCTGTATAAGATGACGACTGCATTATCTTCAGGAATGAAGGAACAGTCACAGCAGCCAGGGAGTCAGTCTACCTACATCGGTATTACGCGGCGAAAGATTTCGCGCGTTTACCATTCAGCCCTCTATACACGTGGTCACTCGTGTAACTTCGGGAGGTTACGGACAAGGCCGAGTGTTGATGAAGAAATCAACGACTGCACAAGATTCTACAAGGATCTTTTTTCGGCGACACCAGTGACGTCACATTGCGGGAATCTGAAAGGAATCAAAATACTGCATTTTGATTGGTCCATGAGAGACAACGCCCTGCGCAGAAGTCTACATACCTAGTGGCTCTCAGCTTAGTTATCACTATGAAGACAGGCGTGAAACTGACGAAAGTGCCAGAGTTACTGGCCTTGCTACACTCTTTTAAACTGGAAGACAAACAAATGAAATTTAAAGCGCCGGCTTGGGATCTCAACGTGGTATTACGACATCTCACCAGTGATGTGTACGAACCACTAGAAAGAACTTCTTACGAATTTCTTACACAGAAAACGCTATTTCTGATCGCCTTGGCAACAGCGGCATGAATGTCAGAAATACATGCGCTGGACTTCGAACGGATACGTTTTGACACACGTCACAGGTGGGGTTGATTTCATAGCTAAGAATCAACTGCCAGGTCAACCGGACAGACAATTCCACATCCCAGCATTACCTACAATCCTTGGTCCACAGGATATACAAGATTTATCCTTATGTCCAGTCAGAGCGCTGAAAATATATCTACAAAAGTCTAAAACCAGGAGACGAAAATTCAAACGCCTTTTCATCCCCATATCGTCGGAGACACCCACAGAGATCTCACGTACTACGATATCAGTTTGGATGAGAGCAATCATACTACGAGCCTACAAGGCAGCAGGACTTGAGCCTCCTCGAGCCTCCAATCCATACACGGTTAGAGCACTGGCATCTACACTCGCTCTACATGGAAACTGCTCAATATCCACGATCATGGAAGGGTGTTTTTGGAAATCGGAGACAGTATTTGCTAACCACTTCCTCAGAGACATTGCTACCGAGGACGTCTCCGGTATCCACCAGTTTGGACCTCTGGTTGTAGCTCAACAACTGACGGTCCTCAAAGGCGCTGGAGGTTATCTCACCCTTTTATCGCATGTCATGCAAAGCTCGTACTCCAAGGAATAGAGCTTATAGTCCATGTACACATCTAGAACAGACTAGCATGAATATTGGACCCTGTACTTGTAAGGAATTACTGGTACACGGATAGGGTCACTACTCCACTTGATATGACCATCAAGAGTTGGAGTTATTTAAATCCACATGTACGGTTACAGAAGAGTTTTGATATATTGTGGTCCCCCCAAATTACCAAATTATTTCGACATATGGATCAACAGCAGCAGTGCCACTGAAAGTTCCCATGGGGGTATATAGGACGTAAATTCATCACTAAGGAATCCAGAGGTGGCTTGGCCCACCACCTATACCGTCGGATTCTACAAGCAATAAGCATGAGTCAGGATAAGGAAAAATATGTAATTTTCTGAATAAAATTGATATTTTATACTTATCCTGACTCATGAGGTAAGCCCTCCCAACCTCCCCTCAAGGCACTCTGGATTTCCCAGTAAATCAGTGTGTCGGGCTATAAAATATGGAGAGAGTGAAGAGCATGGGAGACGGGTGGCGCCATTTCCCGCCAAAACCTAGCAAGGGAGGTGACTCCTGGTAAGTGATTTTACGTCCGCTTTTTCGAAGGGAGCTTCAAAAGGGGATTCAAGTGTTCTAGCATTCGGAAGGAAAGGGAGACAAGCAATAAGCATGAGTCAGGATAAGTATAAAATATCAATTTTACTCAGAAAATTACATTTTTCAATTAATCGGAATTTTGTTGTTTTTGTATAACACCCAATGAACTAAACAACCATCAAATTTGCACATATTAAAATTGTAAACATGCACTTTAATTACGTAATTCCAGTGCACATTGTTGCATTGTAACCACTTTCATTGTTTAATTACAATTCCAGTGTCTTTCTTGTCTTCTCTGTCTGTCTGTCTGTCTGTCTGTCTGTTTATCTATCAAACAATCCGAGTTTGCTGTCATGACCTAGAGTCAGCCATGTAACCCTGTGTTTGTGTTCCAGTTCGGTTCATCGGCTTGCAGGACTACGATGTTGATGAGCTGTATGAGGAATACAGCTCGCGGGGGCTGGAGGAAGTCATATATCAGCTGTTGAGGCGCTGGCGGAGCGAGAATACCAACCCCACTGTAGCTGAGATGTTGTACCAAGTACAGCGCTCAGACATGTATCATCTGGCAGAGTATCTGAAGACTGATTCTGAGCTGGAAAAATAATGACCTTAGTGCCTGCAGGGAGGAATGTCTGACATCTTGTGTGGAGGAATGTCTGACGTCTTGTGTGTGGGAATGTGTGATGTCTTGTGTGAAGGAATGTCTGATGTCTTGTGTGAAGGTAAAAGTGTCTGATGTCTTGCGTGAACCGGTAAAAGTGTTCCTGTGAAGTACTGTGTACTGTTAGGATTGGTGGGGGTTAGGGGTTGATCCAAGATCAGTTTACATGGTGAAAGTGTGACCACGAACCCTGTATGACAGGGTCAGAGGATGGGTGTATCCATGTCCATGTACCCAGTTATAGGGCCTGAGGAAGGGGGGTGGGAGTGTATCCATGTGCCCTGTTACAGGGGACGGAGGAGGTGTATCCATGTGCCCTGGTGGGAGTGTATCCATGTATCCTGTTACAGGGCGGGAGGAAGGGTATCCTGTGGGAGGAGGAAGGGGTGGGAGTGTATCCATGTGCCCTGTTACAGGGCCAGAGGAAGGGGTGGGAGTGTATCCATGTATCCTGTTACAGGGACGGAGGAAGGGGTGGGAGTGTATCCATGTGCCCTGTTACAGGGCCAGAGGAAGGGGTGGGAGTGTATCCATGTATCCTGTTACAGGGACGGAGGAAGGGGTGGGAGTGTATCAATGTGCCCCATTACAAGGCCAGAGGAAGGGGTGGGAGTGTATCCATGTGCCCTGTTACAGGGCCGGAAGGAGAGGTGGGAGTGTATCCATGTATCCTGTTACAGATTTGGAGGGTGGGTTGGTTTGTATCCATTTTCAAACAAAACCAAATTTGTTTGATTACGTCGCTATTTTGCAACAATTTGGTGTATATGGTAAAGTATAATAAGTATAATTAATGATTTTTTCAGTGATTATGTATATTTACTGATTCTGTCTAACTTAAACTCGCTCTGTTCGAGGGGAATATGATAGATATCGTGAATGTTGGGTAGCAAATACAGTAACAAGTCAGCAACTAAGGCTGTAACGATTCACTCGCATATTCGATGAATCGAACCGTAACCCTTCATGAATTCAATTCGTTATTTGTGACCAGAACCAAATAATAACGAATATTTACGTTTTTTTTAAGGGAGCATGTTTTACTTGAACCCGTATGTCCTTTTCCAAAGTGAGATATGCAAGAATGGAACATGTACTAGCATTGCAGTAGCGCAAGTCATGTCAGTTTGCCAACTATTACATACCAAATTTGAGTGTCATGAGAATACTGGTTATTGCTGTGACAAATTAACACTGTCAACATGGGCGTTCCATATTGTACATCAATCACTTAACTACAATATTGTATTCGTGAATAATTATTCGTATTCGTTACCCAATATTCATGATACGTATCATATTGGCCACATAGTGTATTCGTTGCAGCCCTGTCAGCAACTGAAGTATTATTTATTACATTCAGTGAAACGGGAACAAAATATAGTTAGGACATGTTTTGATCATGTTGACAGTATTTATATATAACAGTGACCACATTTCTGTCAAATGTGTTGACTATCATCCTGTCTGGTTTGGATACCTGCTATTTTGTATATCTCGCTTTCATAATTAGGGAACTACTGTAAACATACTTATTTTCGTGTGGTGCAATTTTCGCGGAATTGACAGTTTAGACTACATCGCGCGGTCAATTAATCTCGCAATCAGTAATTGACGGAACTGCCAGCTGTCTCTTTGGCCGCCACTAATAGCAGTGAAAACAAACAGAGTGGCTTAACCTGTCAGGCGGCGTTTATTGCTTACTCACAGGAAATCCCTATCTGTGCGATATACTAGTACACAGTAATCCGTTTACTCACGGAAGGGTGTTACTCGCGGCGTATAAATTTTCTCTCTAAAATGTTTTGCGCGAAAAGTGCAAAAATAAAACCTGCACAAAATATAATACGTAATACAGTAATTCTAGTAAAAATACTCCTTTTAAAAAAATTAATGAAGATTCTCTTCCGGTGATCATAAATATTGAATTGAATTCATGAGTGGTGTGTTTTTGTGACATGGCTTTATTATTTACAAAGTTTGAGTTAGGCATTCAAAAGTATGTATACAGAACAGGGGAGATTATTCTATGGACGTACAGCTTTCTTATAATGCGTTAACACTGTTATCAGGCAACCGTATGAAAAAATAAGTTGTATATCCATGGAGATAACTTCAACTTTTGCACCATGGGTGAAATAGAGGAGTTTTATAATGAGTTCATTGTTTTGTTGCTCAATTGCCCATTGACTCCAGGGAACAAAACACGAGTAAAACCTGTTCCCTTGCTCTATCAATGTGCTACTTGACATGACCTGAAGTAATCTGATTTGATCTGACCTGATACCTGACCTGACATTTGACCCATAAGTATCAATAGCTTTTCCCGAGTATGCCTGGAGCAAATGTGAAGTATGTGCATTCATTACTTAAGTTGTTATGGGTGGTGGGGTAGCCTAGTGGTTAAAGTGCTTGCTCTTCATGCCGAAGACCCAGGTTCGATTCCCCGCATAGGTACAATGTGTGAAGCCCATTTATTGCGTCCACTGCTGTGATATTGCTGGAATATTTCTAAAAGAGGCGTAAAACTAAACTCACTCACTAAGTCGTAATGTTTTTATCAGGAGACAATATTGAGGCTGGATGTTTGGTACTGAAATGGGATGGAATGAAAGTAAAACAAGTTTATTACATATTTGTATGTAAACAACTAAAATTAATTGTTATGGTTAATTATTATGCATATTTTATGCAAAAAGCTTACCTGGAGCAGCTTTTGTTGGGTGTATTTTATTTTTTTAATGTAATGAAAACCATCTTAGTTTGAGGCCAGTGATATTAAATGTTATGTTTTGGTGCATTGTATTTTGGATGATGCTTCAGTATCAAATCTAGATGTTGTCTTGTGTTCATGTTTTATCTAATTTAATTCAGTTTTAAATATACCTTTGGCCTAATGTTTTATAGCTTTGTTTGTGATGGTTTATGGACCCAAGACCACTTACATGGATAGGCTCTGGCAAAAGGGGCAGTGGGGTAGCCTAGTGGTTGAAGCATTTTCTCTTCGCGCTGAAGACCCGGGTTTGATTCCCAACATGGGTACAAATGTGTGAAGCCCATTTCTGGTGTCCGCTGGCATGATATTTCTGGAATATTGCTAAAAGCAGCATTAAACCATACTCACTTAGCACTATACAAAAGTATCTTTTGTATGGTACTAAGACATAGGGTACAGTGATAGTATATATTGCTAAAAGCGGCGTAAAACTAACTAACTAACTCACTCAACTTCTCTTGCAACACTTGGCATTGGTATCTAGTTGTCGAATGAATGGTCAGAATGACTGTGTGACTACAGATGGTTTTGGGGCATCCAGTGGTCTGAGAGCTTGCAGTATCTATATCCACAATTGCAGCTGTTACATATGTCAATGTTTGAATGTGAAATTCACCCTGCTTGTAACCCTTGCTCTCACAATGAAGTGCATATATGACTGACATTGCTCACTTGGCTCAGGCGCTGCAGGTCTCTTTACAGAGTTATGTCCCTTTGGTACGCAAAAAAACTTTCAACATAGATTCCAATCCCAGTTAGACCCAGTCATGCTTCTAGGTATGTCGGGGCTGTGGGGTAGCCTAGTGGTTAAAGCGTTGGCTCGTCACGCTGAAGCCCCGGTTTGAATCCCCACATGGGTACATTGTGTGAAGCCAATTTCTGGTGTCCCCGGCCGCGTGATGTTGCTGGAATATTGCTAAAAGCTTTTCCCAAACTCAGTCAGTCAGTCTAGGTATGTCAGCATCATTCCTGTTTGTGGGTTTCACAAAATCTGCCACCGTGATATGTCTAAGACCTAACTGGATCAGGCTTTTCTTGTCAAGCCAAGACCCGGCTTGATTCCCCACATGGATGCAATGTGCCAAGTCCATTTCTGGTGTCCCGTCACGATATTGCTGTAATATTGCTAAAAGTGAGGCAAATTCTTACTCACTGTATGCAATCTCTTCAGAGCCCTTTACAAAGTTCAAACGTAAATCTTAGTCCATTTTAGTTTGTGTACATTACATCTCCGAAGACACTGTGATAGGAGTATATAACTTCCTTCTATCTCTTAAATCTTTGAAGGGCATCTAGAAGTGGAATGCAGAAGAAAAGAAGATTTATGGATGTCAATTTCTTTATTGTAGAATAGACGCGTTTCTGAGTGTATGCTTTATCCGGCCATCAGGTGAATGGTGACGAGCAGCATACACTCAAACGCCGTGGTTATTCATAATAAAGAAGTTGACATCCATAAATCTTTCTTTTCTTATACTGTCTCTTACTATTGGGTTTTAGCAACATCTAAACCAAATCTACTGCTTGGTCTCCAGCAATAATTCAACTTGCTCATAGTGTTCATACAATTTTAAGTGCCCCTCTACTTTCTCTTTATCTAATGTGGCGAATACAGTATGTGTATACCTCATTGTTTGAACTGATATGTGTTATTTCTTCAGGTGCATAAGTGTTAATGTACATAAAACAGTCAATATGTTTGTTTTGATCGAAAACTCCTTCATGCCCACAAGATCTTTTGCATTTTAAGGCACTTCAGGGTGTAATTATAGGCTTTGCATAACTTCAGTATTTGTGTATATGTATTCACAAAATATAATAATGCACATGTTGTTGATCACTGGATTGTCTGGTCCACACTCAGTTATTTACAGACAGCTGCCATATAGCTGGGTCCCATTCCTCAAAGCGATCGTAGAGCTACGATGATCGTAACTCCCATACTTTAACATAGACTTACGACTGTCGTAGCGCTACGATCGCTGTGAGGAACGGGGCCCTGGTGTATTGTTGAGTGTGGCGTTATACAACAAACCAACCAACCAAAACAAAATATATCTTTAAATAAACATAAGACCAGAGATGCCAACCTCTACGATTTATTCGTAGTCGCTACGAATTTTAGCCTCAGACTACGCCAATACGACTGCACTAGAAATTCTACAAAATTTGAAGAAAACTCATTAAAATTCGGATATATAGACAAAAACATACATTTTCGCCAAAAAGAGACAAGAAGAAATGTAATGCTGATAATTTGGAAACCTGCTGTTGGAGGCATGTGAAATTAAAGCTTCACTCTTGATAAGTGTCATATCATCTTTCTCAGAATCCATCATGATTTTAAGTATTTAGATGACTACTAATTTTATGGTCAAACTACTAATTTTGATCTTGGAAACTACTATTTGCAACACTTTGGGGTTGGCATCTCTGTAAGACCAAAGAAAAATATAAAGCAGAAGGAAGACTTTACCTGAAGATTGATCTGAAAATTTGTAGGAACACCTCGTTCGATTATGTTGTGAATATCTAGATAGATGTGCTGCTGTACAGAAGTGAACATCACCTCTTTACTTACCTATATCTACATATAATTTAACATTGTGTGAATTTTTTAACTGTATATGAATTACAATTTAGTTGTTGTCATAATTACCATTGTGAAGAAAACTGCTGTGTTTATGAAGTATAAAAGTGCTATCTTTGTACAGTTCTACTTCCAAGTGCTATTGATTCCTGGTAAAAATTCTGTGATGGAGTGATCACAAAGTGATTGTTTCAATTGTCTGAAGAAGTGATTTTGATGTCATAGCATTATTATGTCATCTATCATGAGTGAATTAGACACATTTATTATATTCTTAAGGGTGAAATACTGTAAATATTGGTAAAAATGGTATTTTCACTGAGTAGAATATATCCATTTTATGTAATGGATATAAAAAATGTCTGAAGCGGAAGACATTTCGTTAAAAAGGATAGTGCATATAAAAATATATGCACTTCTTGATTGATCTAGGGCAGTCAAATGCAGACAAACCTGATTTAGAAATACCTATCATAGAAAATGTCCATTATTCCAAATCAGACCAGAGGACATCATTGGAAAATATATGTGTCTAATTCTCTCATGACACATGCGATAATACGCAGTATTTGACAACATTAATAAAATATTCCATTTATTATATTTTGATCCTTGTTTATAAATGATCGAGACATCGAGTAAGTCTGCATTTTATTACGCAACCAAACTACAGTCCAGCCCTTGAGCAGAAAGTAGTTCCAGGCAAAAGTAATATTCTACTCGGTGAAATAACATGTTATCATATAGACACTTGTGTTTGGTGATCTTACGATGTCAGTGGGAGGTCTTTGTGAATTACTTTCAATGAATAGCATATACTGTTTTTTGCTTCTAACACTGACCAAGACCAAGGGACATCATAGTATAGGTTTTGTGCATTTGGAATACTTGCAAGTGATATTGAAGGTCAGATTCATTTCCAAGGTGATAACCCCAAGGGAATTCAGAATATAATAAGTAACATGTTATATTTGGGATTATGCTTTCTTAGTGAAGTAGATTCTAGAACTTCTGTTGGTTGATGCCTGTCCGGATTCAAACCCACATCCTTAGAGTCAGGCACCAAACCCAAGCCAGCCACCACCTTCTGCTCATCAGGTTAGGCCGGACTTGCGAGGTTGAATATCTCGACAACATTTAACCTTTTAATGTACCTTGTAATCAGATTGAATATGGAATATTTATGAATATTTTTGGTTACAGTGCGTCCAGAACAACAGTTAGCTTACCAAGACTTCTTAAATCGGTACAGTATACAGACTGCATTATCACAAGTTTATCAACTTTTGATACAGTTTTGTTGTAATTACTGGGTCTGTTATAATATAATAATTTTTATATACACACTTCTGTTTGTATTTGTTGTGTTGTTTGTTCTTTAAGGCTGCACTCCAGTTCTAATACTCACCCATAAGATCACCCGATGATAATACATCTTTACTAAACATTGTTAAATGGACATTTCTAACACACACATTCAAGCCCCAGATATGCATGTCAAGCTTTGGAGGGCTTCAGTATTGTATTCTCCTGAAGATTATTGCACCATTTCAGTTCAGTGTTTCTTGTTGGGAAATGATCCTTGTTTTAGCCCCCAGTGCCAAGATCTGAGTTGGCATCCTATGCTATGGCAAGATGTGGCATCAGACGGTCAGGCTCGCCGACTTGGTGGACACATGTCATCATATCCCCATTACACGATGATCATGCTGTTGATCACTGGGTTGTCTGGTCCAGACTCGATTATTTACAGACAGCTAGAATACTGCTGAGTGCCAGGCAGGGTAACACAAGTGGCAATGTCAGTTATCTCCCTTGTCTGAAGATATGTTGTATACATTTTGGGTCTGCTGAATCCTTTTGGTGTCCTCAATGCTCAAAACTATTCCTTGCATCCTCATGCTAAGAGTTACATCCCTTCCATCATTATGGTAAGAGTTATGCCCCTTGCATCCTGGTGTTAAAGCTTCAGCAACGACAAAGAAACTTTTGAGATTTCATATTTTATTTACTAACATTTTTTCTTGGGATACTAGTATATGTATATATATTTATATATATATAAATACAGAGGTTTGAATATCACATGGTTCATGGTAGGGACAGCGGACAATACAGTAATGTTTCAGTCTCAACACGCAACATCCCCAAGACCATGAACACCATCTACCACATCTCGGACCACACAATACCAGATTGACGAGTTACTTCTAACACCAGTTCTTACAACACAGAATAACCCCTGACAATGTTTCACTAAACATTATCATTTTAATAGCTCGGAGATGATTCTATGGATCATTTTACTTTCACATGCTAATGTAAGTGTTATTTTATCTTAATTAAGCATATACCAATGAATATATTGCAAATACTGATTTATGTTCTAGATCAACAGGCAATATTTTTGGTTCAGTTTTCTTCAAGTTACCATGCTCCATAAATTAATGGCAGTAAAAATGGTACAATTTTTTTGGGAAGTGGCCTATAAAAATATTATCACATGTATACTATATAAATATAAAACTTAGTTTTGTGTTGTTATTGCAATAATTGGTTGCTCGGCATATCCTTGGCTTCCAGGCACAGTTTCAAAAAATCTCTCCGCTATTACTCTTTCAACCCTATTGTAAGGAGTTATGATATCATAGCACAATCTTTTTGAAACAGGCTGAGATGCTCACACTATCCTACTCGCAAAACCCCAATAATGACAAAACATTTCTTCATGTCACAGAATATGTAGCCAATGAAATATAAAAAAATATTGCTTTCACCTTGTATATTTCTTAAAATGCTTTTTCGGTTTGACAATGATGAAAATAATGACCATGCAATGATCCATTCAAAAAACGAAGATTTGTAGTATATACTGCAGACTTAGAACTCAAGCTCAGAATTTCTAAGTTAGAATTTGAATACAAATCAGTATTGGCAAGACTGGGTATATATCTAAAACAGATGCTGTGGAAACTTGTAGTCATGTTACTTCTTCAGACAGATTTTACATGTAAAGTAAAGCCATTATTTTAACAGTAATGTTTTAACAAATCCGATACTCAGACTTTGGTGCTTTTCACACTGGCTCTAAGAGTAAACCAACAATGTATACTACTGAAGTTGTTCATATACTACCCATCAAAAGTTTAGACACTAGTGTAAATGTAGCCACTTACTTCAGTCAACTGTTCTAAACTAGATTTTGCAAAAATATTACATACGGTTTACATATGAACTGATGTATTTTAGAACATATTCGAAACGTTGCAAAGATTGTCATGATTTCAATAAATGATGAAACTCTGTGAAAATTGGTGACTTGTTAACAAAAGATTACACCAATTACGCAGCTGTTAACATGCACCATATTTGCACATGCTTTTCAGCAATTTGATGCCTAATTCATCTGCATAAGGTTTGGGGTTGGTTTCCCCCAAGTTAGAGGTGAAATTCATCTTTGGTGTAACTATATACATTGTATATATATACGTAACATATAGTGAGTGCTTTCAGTGAGTCTGAACTTTTGATGGGTAGTATATTACCAAAGTTAGAATTGCAGGTTAACTATCGTTATATCCAAGAATCTTGTATTCTGTAACTTCTTGTGTGTAGTATACATTAGCTAGTACTTCTACCAACACAAATTCCTTCTCGCTAAACATACAAACAAATATCGTATGTCACAGAAGAAAGGACCTATGTAAATCATTCGAGTTATCCAAAGTTCAACAGTCTCAAAATGACTAAAAACGGAATATGCAGTGCCACAGTTTCAATTTTCGACTGTATTCAACACATCAAAGTACGACATAATGGCGTTAAACTGTATTAGTACTGTGAACCAAGGAAGATCATCTTGAAAGTCAAAATGCCTTAGTAACAGTGAGAATGGTTTTATGCTCCTTTTACACGGACACATTCACAACACAGTATCGAAAGTAAAACTAAATTGTTATCAAATATTTTCAGCAGTATAAGAATGGATGTTATCTAGTATTAACACATCAGATGCTACACATGAACCTACATCGTAGAAGAGAAGTCGGTTTATTTAACAAATATCATTCTATTGTACAGTTTTGTACATTATTTCCCAATATGACATCCTCTGAAAAAGGATACCACAATGTAGACCCCCCTAAAATATATGTTTAAACATCAACTTAAGACTTGTATTGGTTGGTCCAAAGTAATGTCCTAGTCCTATGTATCTGCTGGTCTAATACGTCCCTATATGTCCTAGTCCAAAGTAATGTCCTAGTCATATGTATCAGCTGGTCTAATACGTCCCTATATGTCCTAGTCCAAAGTAATGTCCTAATCCTATTAATCGGCTGGTCTGATACGTCCCTATATGTCCTAGTCCTATGTACCGGCTGGTCTAATACGTCCCTATATGTCCTAGTCCTATGTACCGGCTGGTCTGATACGTCCTTATATGTCCTAGTCCTATGTACCGGCTGGTCTGATACATCCCTATATGTCCTAGTCCTATGTACCGGCTGGTCTAATACGTCCCTATATGTCCTAGTCCTATGTATCGGCTGGTCTGATACGTCCCTATATGTCCTAGTCCTATGTACCGGCTGGTCTGATAATGTCCCTATATGTCCTAGTCCTATGTATCGGCTGGTCTGATACGTCCCTATATGTCCTAGTCCTATGTACCGGCTGGTCTAATATCGCCCCTATATGTCCTAGTCCAAAGTAATGTCCTAGTCCTATGTATCGGGTTGGTCTAATACATCCCTATATGTCCTATGTAATGTGGTCCTAATGTTAGAATGTTGATGTCCTATTCCACATGTACAACCAACAGATGTTACAACATGAACAGCTACTTAAAACTCCTTGTGTCGTTTGTTTTGATCAGGGCTTCATTGCATTGTAGTGGCTGGGTTGTGTATTGAGGACATTGGATCCAAGAAATGGGAGCAATTTATTCTTAAGAAAGTTCGTACAAGTTAATGCTTGTTCAAAGACAAAAGCTAAATATTTCAAAACTGATAAAAAATCTGATGATCAAAATGACAAGAGTTTTCTCCCTTGTCTATTCATTCAAAATATTAGGTGATCATTAGTTTTGTTCTAACCTTGTGATTACTATTAACGGAAAGGTGAAAAATGATTCTGTGAATTTCCAGCACATTTCTATTGCAGAAAATATATTCTGTACAAAGTGTTTTTATTTCAGTTAATATGAAGTAAGGGAAATGAACAAAAAGTGTCAATACTGATCATGTTTTTGATGTTTTATGGCAAACATATGTATTGTCAGAGATATTATCAGAAAAAAAGATGACATTCACATATTTATAAGAAGTATTGCATCATGACCACAGTGCCATCTAATGTAAAATTGGACCACCAGATTTTTGGAAAATTCAGTTCTTTTTATCTCTGAAACAAGAATTAACATGTATGGACTCTTGGGTGAACAAAAAATTGTTCCCATATCTTGGACTATAGTATTTGCCACATCTTCATAGAGGCGAGGCAACACTGGTAGGGCAATCGTTGCAGCATCCTCCATCAAAGAACAGCAGGAGGCGGTGATCCAAAGGGCATTTGTATCGTGGAGTACAATGGAATACAATTCATACAACAGCTGCATGTACCTTGAGATGTACACAGATGCCTGGGCAGTGGGTGGTTTGCACAAACTGTTCACTATACAAAGATGTGTTCTTATGGAAATGTTAGGCTGTGCTTTAACCCAGGCAAAGGTGTTCTGACAGTACTCTATAGGGATAAATGGGAGGCCAATGGCAATCAGCTTTATTTCAGACTGACCTCACATTGCTGTGTTGCAGCATTAGACAACTGAGTGAGTTTAGTTTTTAAGCCGCTTTTTGCAATATTCCATCAATATCACAGCGTAGAACACCAGAAATAGGCTTCACACATTGTACCAATGTGGGGAATCAAACCTGGTCTTTTGTGTGACGAGACACTCCTTAACCACTAGGGTACCCAAGACCTAGTTAAGCTATTTGTGAGAGTGATGCTTGCTCCAGCAAGAGCAAGACCCAGTTTCCAAACATCTGGTGTCGTCACTGATTTTCACAGCCATTTTGCCTTTCAGACCCAATGGAATCTTTCAGTTGATAATATATCTGATTATTCTCATTTGTTAAATATATTTGTTAAAGCAACTGGACCTTCATATCCTAATAAAGTACTGCCTCTCATTATCTGTCTATTACATAAGGCAACACACCAATTATCCTTCTTATCAGGTGCTTATTCAAACAATATTAATCTTTTTGTATGGCTTGTCCTCTCATTCCAGGTATCATCTGAAAAACAGTCACGGCACATCCAACAATGGAGCCCAAACTATACACGCTGTCGAAATAAAGTAATCACACTCCATAATTTGATGTCCATTCTGGCAATCTATTTTAATCTGTCAATCCGCTTCACTTTACAATCACTGTCACTTCTCTGTTAGCTAAGCATCCATCTTGAATTCTGATTCACAGCTATGAGTTCTAACTGCTCCTAATGTGGCACTTTAGCGACCCAGTACACTGTACAGAGCACCCAATTAATCAGGATTGTAATGTCTCCCTGAAAACACATTTCTGGATTAACAATCCTTTGCACCAGAGTAATGCCCTTCAGATCTGGCCCCTCTCTGTTCATTTTGGTGTAGATGTCTTGAGATCATATTCCCAAGGATTCTGGAATCACAACATTCCTGCCACTGCCAGTCCCATATAGCTTTCTATTCTAGCCAGTACAGGTGTAATCCAGTATTCATTCCAGCTCATACCGGCTTTAATCCAGTAACCACTCTAGCTATTATCAGCATAATCCAGAATTCATTCCAGCTCATACCGGTTTAATCCAGTAATCACTAGCCATTTTCAGCATTATCCAGAATTCATTCCAGTTGTCATGGTTTCTCCCAGGTATTTCATAAATTCCGGATTATTAATACAACAGGAGATATAACCACTGTGGAGAAGTGAATAGCTCGTTACTCTCACTTACTGGGCTTTCCAGTATCATTCATCAGTACTGATACTGGTGGTGTGCAGTATTCGTCAGCTGTTTGTACCACTGTTTTACTTCACTGCTGTGTCCTTGACCTTAGCGATCACCTTCTCGGCCATTGTGATAACCATGTCCCTCATCGTATGACATGCTATGTTATACACTGAGCACTTTCTCTAGTTCTGTATACAGGATATATATACATATGTACAATGTTTCTGGCTATGTATATGTCTATGTACAAGGTCTACCTCGGACTGCTATACCTCCCTGAAAACAAACAGGGTGACAATGAGAGCATGATCATATAACAATATACGTAACTGTACTGTGATTAACACTGGATGTAAAAGGATGAGTTTCTAACACAGTCTCAACTTTGGAGGCCTTAGAACTCGACTTGAGTCATCTCAAATGCAGAATGAATACCATGATTGGACTTACAATATACAGCATAAATATATGGCAGTTAAGAATATATAATATATAAATAATACACAAATACATTGGAGGCAAGAAACTGATTGGAGTTGAAAAGACTTGATTGAAAATTACAAAATGGTCTTACGAGTAAAGATTATGACTGGAAAAAGAGCAAAGGGACCAAAAGGAGGTAAGAATCTGTACATATTGAACATTGATACCAGAACTAATAATATATAATCATACTAAAAAGATTTATGATGCATCGACATGGGAGTAAGACAAAATCACACTTACGATGCCTCAATGTTGGAGTTAGAAGATGAGACATCGTATGTGTAATCATATCGTGAGTTAAGATATAATTATACTTACGATGCCTCAACGTTGGAATAAAGACATGATTATACTTACGATGCCTCAACATTAGAGTTAAGAAGTAGGTGCATTTTCTTCATCCTGAGTATCTGAGCATGTGACAGCTTCTTCTTTGCTGCTGTCCACCATAGGTAGTTCCCACAGATGTAATCCCTCCTTCCTGGTCACTTTGTCTTCAGATCCTGCATTAGCCATAATGTCAGACGCCGACTTTTGACTTGAAGTTTTTGGTCTCTGGTGTAAGTTCCGCAGGCATGTCATCCCCGCTCTATACTCAACACATGGACACGCCATGATCACTTTCGTATGAATATATGTCTCCCTCACTGGATCTCACTTCTCTCCGGGTTCAAGCGTAACGAATCTCGGATGAACTAAAACCACTGGAGCTGGGAATGCTCCGTAGAATCTGACGGTGGAGCTGATCGCGAAGGATCCGCTTCTTCCAGACGCAAGTCTTTACACCCTAGTTCCTTCCTCAATTCTAAGTTCCAGGGAAAGTCTTTTATGTATACTATTATCCATCTTTGTTCTTCTGAAGCTCCTGAACAGAATCTACCGGTGGTAATGCGTTTCGCTTCACAAGAGCCTTCGCCCAGGCATTCCGCTTCTCTTTGCTGTCTTCTTCCTTAAGATCAAGCCGAGATTTGAATAGGCCCCGCCGCGAGAGAGAGTTAAGTGAGGAGAAGTGTAGGTCTTGGTGCCCATCCATGATGTTGGGCACGGAGAGACAAGACGACACCGCCTGTGCTTCTTCTTTGTGACTGGCGCATGTGTGTCTGGGGGGAGGAGGACGTAAGCTAACCTCGCTTGACTTTGGACTAGTGTGTGTTAACAATCGTACTCCAGAGACTCCTGCCCTTCCGACGCCCTGTAAGCTGACGCGGTGGTGAGATACCGCTTTAGCTTCTTTGGCGATGATGGTGATGCATAGTTTTTGTGTGGTGAGGGTTAGACAAATTTGCCCTCCCGCAGACTTCTATACTGCAGCAAAGGCCTGTGAGATGAGATCAGGTTTTGGGAGAGGGCTGAGAGGTGTGTAACTGACCTCCTCTTTGACCTGGCCCGACCTTTGGATACAGCAGACCTGCTGATCCTTTCATAAGTGTCTCAAGAATACTTTTCCTGAAAAACACAATTATCAGCATCAGTTTCAGATATTGAACAAAAATAATACTTTGCCTTCCTAATTTACACAAATGAATAAGGTTGAACCTGCAAATTTTGTTATCCAATGTGCAGTAGTTAAACTTTTGCAATAATCGATGGGATAAAAGGGTCGGTTGGTTTGTTGTTTAATGCCTAACTATTCCAGCTATATTACAGTGGTCTGTCTGGACCAGACAATCCAGTGATCTTAATCATGAGCATCATTCTACGAAATTGGGATACAACGACATGTGTCAACCAAGTCAGCGAGTCTGAACACAGGATCAAAAGGAGTAACGCTAGCAGGTTTTTCGCGCTGACATTTTTGCTTGGCCTTACTCAATGACCACCTCTCCATATCCAGGATTGTTGGAAGTCTCGCCTATTATCCCCATGGAGTAATCTGTCTGTACTGACCTGAGCTCGTTTGATGTGGTCCAACCAGACCTTGACCCCTGTCTGATCTCCATGGAAGGTGAAGGCTGAGATGGGCGTGTGGTACTCATTCAGATAGATAAGCAGGAAACTGCCTGTAACAATGACCTTGACCCTTAGAAACATGAACGCACTGATTTATGCCCTCCCTTACAGTTTCCTTTATACCTTCCTTTATGTTAGCAAGAACAATTTGTATATTTTAGCAGAATCCTTGATAGTCAGGTTGTAAATTATCATGAGGAATGATTGAAATCTTAAAAAAATCTGCATTATTTCCTGAAACTGAACTATAGAACCCTTATGTACAAATTTACAGGTTTAAAACCTTTTGAATTCAGAGGTTACAAAAGATTGAACCCTGTTACTCATAAAAAACTCAATATTTGATCCATTTAAAGTTTCAAGAAAGTAGATTTATTCTCATAATTTCTGTTTTCAAACCTTTTGTCCTTCAGATCCTGTACAATAATGCGATCTAGTCTCATGGGCTGCTTGGTGATCTTGAACTTGTCCATCCGCTTGTTAGCTCTTATACACTAACAGTAGATCGGGTGAACAGAAAACAGTCCACGATCCATCTGAAGGGCACAGGTCATATGTTGATTACATCAGTCTTAATCACAGTCATGGCAAACATTAAGCTGTCCAACTACCCTTTTTATAGTTTCAATGATTTTCTTCTCTTCATCAATGCCATGATGCAGGGAAAATGTCATAATAATAGTACTTTTGAGCAAATATTCCAGCAAAACTAGGCAGGGGACACCAAAAATGGGCTTCACACACATTGTACCCATGAGACAATCGAACCCGGCCTTCAGAATAACAAGTGAGCGCTTTAACCACTGGACTACCATACAGTGACAATAACTCCTTGACCTACAGGTAGTAGTGTAAGGAATATATTACACATGAAACATTACAGTATGAGCTAAGTCCATGTGTACTGACCCTAGCCTGAGCCTCCTTCATCTTGAGGGCTGGAGTGCATCAACAATGCTCGACTGTGCTATGCGCTTAAAGCCTGGCATTGGAGATGCAGGTCAAACGTTGGAGTTATAGCTCTGCACCAACTGGAAACATACATATTCATTGTTTACAAATATCTCAATAAATATCTTACCCATTTCTTTTTTGAGAATATTTATTTGAGTATGATTTTTAAGCCACTCTTTTAGTAATATGCCAGCAATATCACGGCAGGGGACAACGCCTGGGGTTCACACCATTGTACCCCATGTGGGGAATCAAACCTCGGTAAAGATTTTACAGCTGAGGCTACTAAAAGCCCTAAATTACATACAGATTCTATATCAAACAATGTTGGGAATCAAACATAGGCAGTTGCTGTGTCAACTGAACACATTGACCACAAATCCATTTCAAATGCCCTGAAATCTTTTTTCAGATAAATGTATACCATCATGTATTTTGTTTCTTTTACACAAGAAACCAAACAAGATACCACTAGAACCAAAATAGATGCTCAAAAGGATTAATTTTATATTTGTTTCTAAAATCTTTGTTGAAACATCATTTTAACAACTCAGGTAGTGAAACAAAACTGGGCAATCCTAAGCAGTCTTTAATCCATTGTTGATGTCCATTCAAGTTGCAAGACTTCTAAACGCTTCCCATAAACCAATCGGGTGTTGGAAAGAACTGCTTTTGGCTACCAGTTAGGGCCAGAATTGACTTTAAGATCCTCTGTCTGACATACAAGTTGCCTCCATGGTTTGGCTCCCTCCCTACTGTCTAGAACTCCTACATCCGTATGTCCCCTCGCGATGCAACTTGTGCTCAAACACACTAAATCGACTGGTCATCCCCATCCTGCAAGCTGAAATCCTTTGGACACCGGATCATTCCTTCTTTTACTCTAACTTGCATGCTTTGAGACTCTCTCCCAGAGTCCAGACTTAAAACCCACCTTTTCTCAGTATATTATGTATAACTTCATCTGTAAATACTCCAGTGCAAATATTCTGTAGCGCTTTGAGCATGCCTCAGGGTGTGGAAGGAGCGCATTATAAATCTGCATTTATTATTATTATTATTATTGAAGCCTACTGAAGCTCACCTTCACACATTCATCATTAGGAGCTTCCACTGCATCGTAAGGTTCAATCTCTTGGTCACAATGGCTTCCATCCTCTCTTTGTCCACCTGGTCCCTACATGCTTGTGTTGTGAGTCACAAACTAGATCCAATCTTACCCAATCTAGGGGTCACAACATACTGACGATGGGCTTCGCTGCATTTCTCCAATTGCATAACTTTCCTCATCCATAGAAACTGCTACAAAATAGGATAAATGTGCTGTATGTCAAAATGTCTTTAAGCGCTTCATTATAGTTTACACATAATAATAATTTCAAGTATGTTTTGGCACACCACATCACAAATACGTCAGTCAACAAGCCCTGGAAGTGATGTTTCGTAACTTGAACGAGGAAGGGGTGGGGAGTGTATCCATGTGCCCTGTTACAGGGACGGAGGAAGGAAGTGGGAGTGTATCCATGTATCCTGTTACATGGACGGAGGAAGGGGTGGGAGTGTATCCATGTATCCTGTTACAGGGACGGAGGAAGGAGGTGGGAGTGTATCCATGTATCCTGTTACAGGGACAGAGGAAGGGGGTGGGAGTGTATCCATGTGCCCTGTTACAGGGAGGTATCCATGTATCCTGAGGGAGGAAAGGGGGTGGGAGTGTATCCAATGTGCCCCATTACAGGGAGGAAGGAAAGGGTATCCATGTGCCCCTGGAGGACGTATCCATATGTGCCCCACATGTACCAGAGGAAGGGGTGGAGTGTATCCATGTGCCCTGTAACAGGGACGGAAGGAGAGGTGGGAGTGTATCCATGTATCCTGTTACAGATTTGGAGGGTGGGTTGGTTTGTATCCATTTTTCAAACAAAACCAAATTTGTTTGATTACGCCGCTTTTTTACATTAACAATTTGGTGTATATGTTAAAGCATAATAAGTATAGTTAATGATTTTTCAGTGATTATGTATATTTACTGATTCTGTCTAACTTAAACTCGCTCTGTTCGAGGGGAATATGATAGATATCGTGAATGTTGGGTAGCAAATACAGTAACAAGTCAGCAACTAAGGCTGTAACGATTCACTCGCATATTCGATGAATCGAACCGTAGCCCTTCATGAATTCAATTCATTATTTGTGGTCACCAAAACCGAATATTAACGAATATTTACGATTTTTTTAAGGGAGCATGTTTTACTTGAACCCGTATGTCCTTTTCCAAAGTGAGATATGCAAGAATGGAACATGTACTAGCATTGCAGTAGCGCAAGTCATGTTAGTTTGCCAACTATTACATACCAAATTTGAGTGTCATGAGATCACTGGTTATTGCTGTGACAAATTAACACTGTCAACATGGGCGTTCCATATTGTACATCAATCACTTAACTACAATATTGAATTCGTGAATAATTATTCGTATTCGTTGCCCAATATTCATGATACGTATCATATTGGCCACATAGTGTCTTCCTTGTAGCCCTATCAGCAACTGAAGAATTATTTATTACATTCAGTGAAACAGGAACAAAATATACTTTGGACATGTTTTAATCATGTTGACAGTATTTATATTTAACAGTGACCACATTTCTGTCAAATGTGTTGACTATCATCCTGTCTGGCTTGGATACCTGCTATTTTGTATATCTCGCTTTCATAATTAGGGAACTACTGTAAACGTACTTATTTTCGTGTGGTGCAATTTTCGCAGAATTGACAGTTTAGACTATATCGCGCGGTCAATTATTCGCGCAATCAGTAATTGCCGGAACTGCCAGCTGTCTCTTTGGCCGCCACTAATAGCAGTGAAAACAAACAGAGTGGCTTAACCTGTCAGGCGGCGTTTATTGCTTACTCACAGGAAATCCCTATCTGTGCGATATACTAGTACACAGTAATCCGTTTACTCACGGAAGAGTGTTACTCGCGGTGTATAAATTTTCGCGCTAAAATGTTTTGCGCGAAAAGCGCGAAAATAAAACCTGCACGAAATATAATACGTTTACAGTAATTCTAGTAAAAATACTCCTTTTAAAAAAATTAATGAAGATTCTCTTCCGGTGATCATAAATATTGAATTGAATTCATGAGTGGTGTGTTTTTGTGACATGGCTTTATTATTTACAAAGTTTGAGTTAGGCATTCAAAAGTATGTATACAGAACAGGGGAGATTATTCTATGGACGTACAGCTTTCTTATAATGCGTTAACACTGTTATCAGGCAACCGTATGAAAAAATAAGTTGTATATCCATGGAGATAACTTCAACTTTTGCACCATGGGTGAAATAGAGGAGTTTTATAATGAGTTCATTGTTTTGTTGCTCAATTGCCCATTGAGGCTGCTTTAATTAACTCCAGGAAACAAAACACGAGTAAAACCTGTTTCCCTTGCTCTATCAATGTGCTACTTGACATGACCTGAAGTAATCTGATTTGATCTGACCTGATACCTGACCTGACATTTGACCCATAAGTATCAATAGCTTTTCCCGAGTATGCCTGGAGCAAATGTGAAGTATGTGCATTCATTACTTAAGTTGTTATGGGTGGTGGGGTAGCCTAGTGGTTAAAGCGCTTGCTCTTCATGAAGACCCAGGTTCGATTCCCGCATAGGTACAATGTGAAGCCCATTTCTTGTGTCCACTGCTGTGATATTGCTGGAATATTGCTAAAAGAGGCGTAAAACTAAACTCACTCACTAAGTCGTAATGTTTTATCAGGAGACAATATTGAGGCTGGATGTTTGGTACTGAAATGGGATGGAATGAAAAGTAAAACAAGTTTATTACATATTTGTATGTAAACAACTAAAATTAATTGTTATGGTTAATTATTATGCATATTTTATGCAAAAAGCTTATCTGGAGCAGCTTTTGTTGGTGTATTTTTATTTTTTTAATGTAATGAAACCATCTTAGTTTGAGGCCAGTGATATTAAATGTTATGTTTTGGTGCATTGTATTTTGGATGATGCTTCAGTATCAAATCTAGATGTTGTCTTGTGTTCATGTTTTATCTAATTTAATTCAGTTTTAAATATACCTTTGGCCTAATGTTTTATAGCTTTGTTTGTGATGGTTTATGGACCCAAGACCACTTACATGGATAGGCTCTGGCAAAAGGGGCAGTGGGGTAGCCTAGTGGTTGAAGCATTTTCTCTTCGCGCTGAAGACCCGGGTTTGATTCCCAACATGGGTACAAATGTGTGAAGCCCATTTCTGGTGTCCGCTGGCATGATATTTCTGGAATATTGCTAAAAGCAGCATTAAACCATACTCACTTAGCACTATACAAAAGTATCTTTTGTATGGTACTAAGACATAGGGTACAGTGATAGTATATATTGCTAAAAGCGTAAAAACTAACTAACTAACTCACTCAACTTCTCTTGCAACACTTGGCATTGGTATCTAGTTGTCGAATGAATGGTCAGAATGACTGTGTGACTACAGATGGTTTTGGGGCATCCAGTGGTCTGAGAGCTTGCAGTATCTATATCCACAATTGCAGCTGTTACATATGTCAATGTTTGAATGTGAAATTCACCCTGCTTGTAACCCTTGCTCTCACAATGAAGTGCATATATGACTGACATTGCTCACTTGGCTCAGGCGCTGCAGGTCTCTTTACAGAGTTATGTCCCTTTGGTACGCAAAAAAACTTTCAACATAGATTCCAATCCCAGTTAGACCCAGTCATGCTTCTAGGTATGTCGGGGCTGTGGGGTAGCCTAGTGGTTAAAGCGTTGGCTCGTCACGCTGAAGCCCCGGTTTGAATCCCCACATGGGTACATTGTGTGAAGCCAATTTCTGGTGTCCCCCGGCCGTGATGTTGCTGGAATATTGCTAAAAGCGGCGTAAAACCCAAACTCAGTCAGTCAGTCTAGGTATGTCAGCATCATTCCTGTTTGTGGGTTTCACAAAATCTGCTACCGTATATGTCTAAGACCTAACTGGATCAGGCTTTTCTTGTCAAGCCGAAGACCCGGGCTTGATTCCCCACATGGATGCAATGTGCCAAGTCCATTTCTGGTGTCCCGTCACGATATTGCTGTAATATTGCTAAAAGTGAGGCAAATTCTTACTCACTGTATGCAATCTCTTCAGAGCCCTTTTACAAAGTTCAAACGTGTAAATCTTAGTCCATTTTAGTTTGTGTACATTACATCTCCGAAGACACTGGGATAGGAGTATATAACTTCCTTCTATCTCTTAAATCTTTGAAGGGCATCTAGAAGTGGAATGCAGAAGAAAAGAAAGATTTATGGATGTCAATTTCTTTATTATGAATAACACGACGTTTCTGAGTGTATGCTTTATCCGTCATCAGGTGAATGGTGACGGAGCAAGCATACACTCCGAAACGTCGTGTTATTCATAATAAAGAAGTTGACATCCATAAATCTTTCTTTTCTTATACTGTCTCTTACTATTGGGTTTTAGCAACATCTAAACCAAATCTACTGCTTGGTCTCCAGCAATAATTCAACTTGCTCATAGTGTTCATACAATTTTAAGTGCCCCTCTACTTTCTCTTTATCTAATGTGGCGAATACAGTATGTGTATACCTCATTGTTTGAACTGATATGTGTTATTTCTTCAGGTGCATAAGTGTTAATGTACATAAAACAGTCAATATGTTTGTTTTGATCGAAAACTCCTTCATGCCCACAAGATCTTTTGTATTTTAAGGCACTTCAGGGTGTAATTATAGGCTATGCATAACTTCAGAATTTGTGTATATGTATTCACAAATATAATAATGCACATGTTGTTGATCACTGGATTGTCTGGTCCACACTCAGTTATTTACAGACAGCTGCCATATAGCTGGGTCCCATTCCTCAAAGCGTCATCGAGAGCTACGATGATCGTGAACTCCCATACTTTAACATAGACTTACGACTGTCGTGAAGCCTACGATTGCTGTGAGGAACGGGCCCTGGTGTATTGTTGAGTGTGGCGTTATACAACAAACCAACCAACCAAAACAAAATATATTTTAAATAAACATAAGACCAGAGATGCCAAATCTCTACGATTTATTCAGTAGTCGCTCACTTAATTTTAGCCTCAGACTACTAATAACGACTGCACTAGAAATTCTACAAAATTTGAAGAAAACTCATTAAAATTCGGATATATAGACAAAAACATACATTTTCGCCAAAAAGAGACAAGAAGAAATGTAATGCTGATAATTTGGAAATCTGCTGTTGGAGGCATGTGAAATTAAAGCTTCACTCTTGATAAGTGTCATATCATCTTTCTCAGAATCCATCATGATTTTAAGTATTTAGATGACTACTAATTTTATGGTCAAACTACTAATTTTGATCTTGGAAACTACTATTTGCAACACTTTGGGGTTGGCATCTCTGTAAGACCAAAGAAAAATATAAAGCAGAAGGAAGACTTTTACCTGAAGATTGATCTGAAAATTTGTAGGAACACCTCGTTCGATTATGTTGTGAATATCTAGATAGATGTGCTGCTGTACAGAAGTGAACATCACCTCTTTACTTACCTATATCTACATATAATTTAACATTGTGTGAATTTTTTAACTGTATATGAATTACAATTTAGTTGTTGTCATAATTACCATTGTGAAGAAAACTGCTGTGTTTATGAAGTATAAAAGTGCTATCTTTGTACAGTTCTACTTCCAAGTGCTATTGATTCCTGGTAAAAATTCTGTGATGGAGTGATCACAAAGTGATTGTTTCAATTGTCTGAAGAAGTGATTTTGATGTCATAGCATTATTATGTCATCTATCATGAGTGAATTAGACACATTTATTATATTCTTAAGGGTGAAATACTGTAAATATTGGTAAAAATGGTATTTTCACTGAGTAGAATATATCCATTTTATGTAATGGATATAAAAATGTCTGAAGCGAAAAGACATTTCGGTAAAAGGATAGTGCATATAAAAATATATGCACTTCTTGATTGATCTAGGGCAGTCAAATGCAGACAAACCTGATTTAGAAATACCTATCATAGAAAATGACCAGAGGGACATCATTGGAAAATATATGTGTCTAATTCTCTCATGACACATGCGATAATACGCAGTATTTGACAACATTAATAAAATATTCCATTTATTATATTTTGATCCTTGTTTATAAATGATCGAGACATCGAGTAAGTCTGCATTTTATTACACAACCAAACTACAGTCCAGCCCTTGAGCAGAAAGTAGTTCCAGGCAAAAGTAATATTCTACTCGGTGAAATAACATGTTATCATATAGACACTTGTGTTTGGTGATCTTACGATGTCAGTGGGAGGTCTTTGTGAATTACTTTCAATGAATAGCATATACTGTTTTTTGCTTCTAACACTGACCAAGACCAAGGGACATCATAGTATAGGTTTTGTGCATTTGGAATACTTGCAAGTGATATTGAAGGTCAGATTCATTTCCAAGGTGATAACCCCAAGGGAATTCAGAATATAATAAGTAACATGTTATATTTGGGATTACGCTTTCTTAGTGAAGTAGATTCTAGAACTTCTGTTGGTTGATGCCTGTCCGGGATTCAAACCCACATCCTTAGAGTCAGGCACCAAACCCGCTCAGCCACCGCTCATCAGGTTAGGCGTCGGACTTGCGAGGAATATCTCGACAGCATTTAACCTTTAATGTACCTTGTAATCAGATTGAATATGGAATATTTATGAATATTTTTGGTTACAGTGTGTCCAGAACAACAGTTAGCTTACCAAGACTTCTTAAATCGGTACAGTATACAGACTGCATTATCACAAGTTTATCAACTTTTGATACAGTTTTGTTGTAATTACTGGGTCTGTTATAATATAATAATTTTTATATACACACTTCTGTTTGTATTTGTTGTGTTGTTTGTTCTTTAAGGCTGCACTCCAGTTCTAATACTCACCCATAAGATCACCCGATGATAATACATGTTTACTAAACAGTGTTAAATGGACATTTCTAACACACACATTCAAGCCCCAGATATGCATGTCAAGCTTTTGGAGGGCTTCAGTATTGTATTCAAGATTATTGCACCATTTCAGTTCAGTGTTTCTTGTTGGGAAATGATCCTTGTTTTAGCCCCCCAGTGCCGAAGATCTCAGTTGGCATCCTATGCTTGTGGCAAGATGTGGCACGATCAGACGGTCAGGCTCGCCGACTTGGTTGACACATGTCATCATATCCCCATTACATAGATCGTTGATCATGCTGTTGATCACTGGATTGTCTGGTCCAGACTCGATTATTTACAGACAGCTGAGTGTGGAGTTTAACAAGCAAACAAGCCCTCAGTGCTGAGTGCCAGGCAGGGTAACACAAGTGGCAATGTCAGTTATCTCCCTTGTCTGAAGATATGTTGTATACATTTTGGGTCTGCTGAATCCTTTTGGTGTCCTCAATGCTCAAAACTATTCCTTGCATCCTCATGCTAAGAGTTACATCCCTTCCATCATTATGGTAAGAGTTATGCCCCTTGCATCCTGGTGTTAAAGCTTCAGCAACGACAAAGAAACTTTTGAGATTTCATATTTTATTTACTAACATTTTTTCTTGGGATACTAGTATATGTATATATATTTATATATATATAAATACAGAGGTTTGAATATCACATGGTTCATGGTAGGGACAGCGGACAATACAGTAATGTTTCAGTCTCAACACGCCAACAACTTGCAACATCCCCAAGACCATGAACACCATCTACCACATCTCGGACCACACAATACCAGATTGACGAGTTACTTCTAACACCAGTGCTTACAACACAGAATAACCCCTGACAATGTTTCACTAAACATTATCATTTTAATAGCTCGGAGATGATTCTATGGATCATTTTACTTTCACATGCTAATGTAAGTGTTATTTTTATCTTAATTAAGCATATACCAATGAATATATTGCAAATACTGATTTATGTTCTAGATCAACAGGCAATATTTTTGGTTCAGTTTTCTTCAAGTTACCATGCTCCATAAATTAATGGCAGTAAAAATGGTACAATTTTTTTGGGAAGTGGCCTATAAAAATATTATCACATGTATACTATATAAACTTAGTTATTAATGTTGATATTGCAATAATTGGTTGCTCGGCATATCCTTGGCTTCCAGGCACAGTTTCAAAAAATCTCTCCGCTATTACTCTTTCAACCCTATTGTAAGGAGTTATGATATCATAGCACAATCTTTTTGAAACAGGCTGAGATGCTCACACTATCCTACTCGCAAAACCCCAATAATGACAAAACATTTCTTCATGTCACAGAATATGCCAATGAAATATAAAAAAATATTGCTTTCACCTTGTATATTTCTAAAAATGCTTTTTCGGTTTGACAATGATGAAAATAATGACCATGCAATGATCCATTCAAAAAACGAAGATTTGTAGTATATACTGCAGACTTAGAACTCAAGCTCAGAATTTCTAAGTTAGAATTTGAATACAAATCAGTATTGGCAAGACTGGGTATATATCTAAAACAGATGCTGTGGAAACTTGTAGTCATGTTACTTCTTCAGACAGATTTTACATGTAAAGTAAAGCCATTATTTTAACAGTTATGTTTTAACAAATCCGATACTCAGACTTTGGTGCTTTTCACACTGGCTCTAAGTGTAAACCAACAATGTATACTACTGAAGTTGTTCATATACTACCCATCAAAAGTTTAGACATACTAGTGTAAATGCAGCCACTTACTTCAGGCAACTGTTCTAAACTAGATTTTGCAAAAATATTACATACGGTTTACATATGAACATATTCAAAACGTTGAAAAGATTATTGTCATGATTTCAATAAATGATGAAACTCGGTGAAAATTGGTGACTTGTTAACAAAAGATTACACCAATTATGCAGCTGTTAACATGCACGATATTTGCACATGCTTTTCAGCAATTTGATACATAATTCATCTGGTTTGGAGTTGGTTTCCCCCAAGTTCGTGGAGAAATTCATCTTTGGTGTAACTATATACATTGTATATATATATACATAACATATAGTGAGTCTAAACTTTTGATGGGTAGTATATTACCAAAGTTAGAATTGCAGGTTAACTATCGTAATATCCAAGAATCTTGTATTCTGTAACTTCTTGTGTGTAGTATACATTAGCTAGTACTTCTACCAACACAAATTCCTTCTCGCTAAACATACAAACAAATATCGTATGTCACAGAAGAAAGGACCTATGTAAATCATTCGAGTTATCCAAAGTTCAACAGTCTCAAAATGACTAAAAACGGAATATGCAGTGCCAGTTTCAATTTTCGACTGTATTGAACACATCAAAGTACAACATAATGGCATTAAACTGTATTAGTACTGTGAACCAAGGAAGATCATCTTGAAAGTCACAATGCCTTGGTAACAGAGTGAGAATGGTTTTATGCTCCTTTTACACGGACACATTCACAACATAGTATCGAAAGTAAAACTAAATTGTTATCAAATATTTTCAGCAGTATAAGAATGGATGTTATCTAGTATTAGCACATCAGATGCTACACATGAACCTACATCGTAGAAGAGAAGTCGGTTTATTTAACAAATATCATTCTAACAGTTTACCACAATTTAGACCCCTGAAAATATATACCACAATGTAGACCACCCCCAAAAATATATGTTTAAACATCAACTGCTTCTAACATGTATTGGTTGGTCCAAAGTAATGTCCTAGTCCTATGTATCTGCTGGTCTAATATGTCCTATATGTCCTAGTCCAAAGTAATGTCCTAATCGGCTGGTCCTAATCCTATGTCCTAATCCTATGTATCGGCTGGTCTGATAATCCCTATATGTCCTAGTCCTATTGGTCTATATGTCCTAGTCTAATGTCCTAGTCCTATGTATCGGCTGGTCTAATACGTCCCTATATGTCCTAGTCCTATGTATCGGTGGTCTGATATGTCCTAGTCCTGATGTATGTCCCTATCGTCCCTATATGTCCTAGTCCTATGTATGGTCTAATACGTCCCTATATGTCCTAGTCCTATGTACCGGCTGGTCTGATACGTCCCTATATGTCCTAGTCCTATGTATCGGCTGGTCTGATACGTCCCTATATGTCCTAGTCCTATGTACCGGCTGGTCTAATACGTCCCTATATGTCCTAGTCCAAAGTAATGTCCTAGTCCTATGTATCAGTTGGTCTAATACATCCCTATATGTCCTATGTAATGTGGTCCTAATGTTAGAATGTTGATGTCCTATTCCACATGTACAACCAACAGATGTTACAACATGAACAGCTACGAAAATCCTTGTGTCGTTGTTTTGATCAGGGCTTCATTGCATTGTAGTGGCTGGGTTGTGTATTGAGGACATTGGAACCAAGAAATGGGAGCAATTTATTCTTAAGAAAAGTTCATACAAGTTAATGCTTGTTCAAAGACAAAAGCTAAATATTTCAAAACTGTTTGATAAAAAATCTGATGATCAAAATGACAAGAGTTTTCTCCCTTGTCTATTCATTTAAAATATGAGGTGATCTTTAGTTTTGTTCTAACCTTGTGATTACTTTTAACGGAACGGTGAAAAATGATTCTGTGAATTTCCAGCACATTTCTATTGCAGAAAATATATTCTGTACAAAGTGTTTTTATTTCAGTTAATATGAAGTAAGGGAAATGAACAAAAAGTGTCAATACTGATCATGTTTTTGATGTTTTATGGCAAACGTCTGTAATGAGATATTATCAGAAAGAAAGATGACACTGACATATTGATAAGAAGTATTGCATCATGACCACAGTGCCATCTAGTGTAAAATTGGACCATCAGATTTTTGGAACATTCAGTTCTTTTTATCTCTGAAACAAGAATTAACATGTATGGACTCTTGGGTGAACAAAAAATTGTTCCCATATCTTGGACTATAGTATTTGCCACATCTTCATAGAGGCGAGGCAACACTGGTAGGGCAATCGTTGCAGCATCCTCCATCAAAGAACAGCGGGAGGCGGTGATCCAAAGGGCATTTGTATCGTGGAGTACAACAATGGAATACAATTCATACAACAGCTGCATGTACCCAGATGCCTGGGCCGTGGGTGGTTTGCTCGAACTGTTCACTATACACAGATGTGTTCTGATGGAAATGTTTGGCTGTGCTTTAACCCAGGCAGAGGAGTCCTGACAGTACTCTATAGGGATAAATGGGAGACCAATAGCAATCAGCTTTATTTCAGACTGACCTCACAATGCAGTTTTCCGCTGTGTTGCAGCATTAGACAACTGAGTGAGTTTAATATCACAGCGTAGAACACCAGAAATAGGCTTCACACATTGTACCAATGTGGGGAATCAAACCCGGTCTTTTGTGTGACGAGCCACTCCTTAACCACTAGGGTACGCAAGACCTAGTTAAGCTATTTGTGAGAGTGACACTTGTTCCAGCAAGAGCAAGACCCAGTTTCCAAACATCTGGGGTCGTCACTGATTTTCACAGCCATTTTGCCTTTCAGACCCAATGGAATCTTTCAGCAGATAATATATCTGATTATTCTCATTTGTTAAATATATTTGTTAAAGCAACTGGACCTTCATATCCTAATAAAGTACTGCCTCTCATCATCTGTCTATTACATAAGGCAACACACCAATTATCCTACTGATCAGGTGCTTATTCAAACAATATTAATCTTTTTGTATGGCTTGTCCTCTCATTCCAGGTATCATCTGAAAAACAGTCACGGCACATCCAACAATGGAGCCCAAACTATACAGGCTGTCGAAATAAAGTAATCACACTCCATAATTTGAAGTCCATTCTGGCAATCTTCTGGCAAGGAACAAAAGCAATCTATTTTAATCTGTCAATCCGCTTCACTTTACAATCACTGTCACTTCTCTGTTAGCTAAGCATCCATCTTGAATTCTGATTCACAGTTCTAACTGCTCCTAATGTGGCACTTTAGCGACCCAGTACACTGTACAGAGCACCCAATTAATCAGGATTGTAATGTCTCCCTGAAAACACATTTCTGGATTAACAATCCTTTGCACCAGAGTAATGCCCTTCAGATCTGCCCTCTCTGTTCATTTTGGTGTAGATGTCTTGAGATCATATTCTCAAGGATTCTGGAATCACAACATTCCTGCCACTGCCAGTACAATATAGCTTTCATTCTAGCCAGTACAGGTGTAATCCAGTATTCATTCCAGCTCATACCGGTTTAATCCAGTAACCACTCTAGCTATTATCAGCATAATCCAGAATTCATTCCAGCTCATACCGGTTTAATCCAGTAATCACTAGCCATTTTCAGCATTATCCAGAATTCATTCCAGCTGTCACTGGTTTCTCCCAGGTATTTCATAAATTCCGGATTATTAATACAACAGGAGATATAGCGACTGTGGAGAAGTGAATTGCTTGTTACTCTCACTTAATACTGGGCTTTCCAGTATCATTCATCAGTACTGATACTGGTGGTGTGCAGTATTCATCAGCTGTTTGTACCACTGTTTGTACCACTGCTGTGTCCTTGACCTTAAGCGTATCACCTTCTCGTATAACCATGTCCCACGTGCGACATGCTATGTTATACACTGAGCACTTTCTCTAGTTCTGTATACAGGATATATATACATATGTACAATGTTTCTGGCTATGTATATGTCTATGTACAGGGTCTACCTCGGACTGCTATACCTCCCTGAAAACAAACAGGGTGACGATGAGAGCATGATCATATAACAATATACTTAACTGTAATGTGATTAACACTGCATGTAACAGCATGAGTTTCTAACAATGTCTCAACTTTGGAGGCCTTAGGACTCGACTTAAGTCATCTCAAATGCAGAATGAATACCATGATGGGACTTACAATATACAAAATAAATATATGGCAGTTAAGAATATATAATATATAAATAATACACAAATACACTGGAGGCAAGAAGCTGATTGGAGTTGAAAAGACTTGATTGAAAATTACAAATGGTCTTACGAGTAAAGATTATGACTGGAAAAAGAGCAAAGGGGCCAAAAGGAGGTAAGAATCTGTACATATTGAACATCGATGTATGAGGAAGTACATTACTTGTGACATTACTTATGACTCAAGATCTCTATACCAGAACTAATAATATATAATCATACTAATAAGATTTATGATGCATCGACATGGGAGTAAGACAAGATCACACTTACGATGCCTCAATGTTGGAGTTAGAAGATGAGACATCGTATGTGTAATCATATCGTGAGTTAAGATATAATTATACTTACATTGCCTCAACGTTGGAATAAAGACATGATTATACTTACGATGCCTCAACATTAGAGTTAAGAAGTAGGTGCATTTTCTTCATCCTGAGTATCTGAGCATGTGACAGCTTCTTCTTGCTGCTGTCCACCATAGGTAGTTCCACAGATGTAATCCCTCCTTCCTGGTCACTTGTCTTCAGATCCTGCATTAGCGCCATAATGTCAGACGTCGACTTTGACTTGAAGTTTTTGGTCTCTGGTGTAAGTTCCGCAGGCATGTCATCCCGCTCTATACTCAACATGGACACGTCATGATCACTCGTATGAATATATGTCTCCTCACTAATCTCACTTTCTGGGTTCAAATGTAACGACCCGGATGAACTAAAACCACTGGAGCTGGGAATGCTCCGTAGAGAATCTGACGTGTGGAGCTGATCGTGAAGGATCCGCTCTTCCAGACGCAAGTCTTTACACCCTAGTTCCTTCGACCCTAAGTTCCAGGAAAGTCTTTTATGTATACTATTATCCCGATCTTTGTTCTTCTGAAGCTCCTGAACAGAATCTACTGTGTAGTAACGTTTCTCTCGTTTCTCGAAACCCTTCGAGCATTCCGTTTCTCTTTGCTGTCTTCTTCCTTAAGATCGTCGAGATTTGAATCGTCCCGCGTAAGAGAGTTAAGTGAGGGAGAAGTCTGTAGGTCTTGGTGCCCATCCATGATGTTGGGCACGGAGAGACAAGACGACACCGGCCTGTGCTTCTTCTTTGTGACTGGCGATGTGTCGGGGAGGAGGACGTGGCTAACTCGCTTGACTTTGGACTAGTGTGGTTAACAATCGTACCCAGAGACCCTGCCCTTCCGACGTCCTGTAAGCTGACGTGTGGTGAGATACCATTTGGCTTCTTTGGCGATGATGGTGATGCATAGTTTTGTGTGGTGAGGTTGGGGACAAATTTGCCCTCGGCAGACTCTATACTGCCGCTGCGCTCCATTGAGATGAGATCGGGTTTTGGGAGAGGGCTGAGAGGTGTGTAACTGACCTCCTCTTTGACCTGGCCGACCTTGGATACGGCAGACTGCTGATCCTTCATAAGTGTCTCAGAATACTTTTCCTGAAAAACACAATTATCAGCATCAGTTTCAGATATTGAACAAAATAATACTTTGCCTTACTAATTTACACAAATGAAGAAGGTTGAACCTGCAAATTTTGTCATCCAATGTGCAGTAGTTAAAAACTTTTGCAATAATCGATGGGATAAAAGGGTCGGTTGGTTTGTTGTTTAATGCCTCACTATTCCAGCTATATGACGGTCTGTCTGGACCAGACAATCCAGTGATCTACATCATGAGCATCATTCTACGAAATTGGGATACAACGACATGTGTCAAGCAAGTCAGCAAGTCTGAAAACACGATCCCATTTGTCACAGGATCAAAAGGAGTAACGCTAGCATGCTTTTCGCGCTGACATTTTTGCTTGGCCTTACTCAATGACCACCTCTCCATATCCAGGATTGGTGGAAGTCTCGCCTATTATCCCCATAGAGTGTCTGTACTGACCTGAGCTCGTTTGATGTGGTCCAACCAGACCTTGACCCCTGTCTGATCTCCATGGAAGGTGAAGGCTGAGATGGGGGTGTGGTACTCATTCAGATAGATGAGCAGGAAACTCCCTGTAACAATGACCTTGACCTTAGAAACATGGAAGCACCGATTTATGCCCTCCCTTACAGTTTCCTTTATACCTTCCTTTATGTTAGCAAAAACAATTTTTATGTGTATTTTCATATTTTAGCAGAATCCTTGATAATCAGGTTGTAAATTATCATGAGGAATGATTGAAATCTTTAAAACATCAGCATTATTCCCTGAAACTGAAATATAGAACCCTCATGTACAAATTTACAGGTTTAAAACCTTTCTTGAATTCAGAGGTTACAAAGATTGAAACCTGTTACTTATAAAAACTCAATATTTGATCCATTTCAAGAAAGTAGATTTATTCTCATAATTTTCTGTTTTCAAACCTTTGTCCTTCAGATCCTGTACAATAATGCGATCTAGTCTCATGGGCGGCTTGGTGATCTTGAACTTGTCCATCCGTTTGTTAGCCTTACACACTAACAGTAGATCGGTGAACAGAAAACAGTCCACGTCCATCTGAAGGGCACAGGTCATGTTGATTTAATACATCAGTGGAATCACAGTCATGGCAAACGTTAAGCTGGCCAACTACCCCTTATTGTTTCAATGATTTTCTTTTCTTGATCAGCATGACATGATGCAGGGGAAAATGTAATAATAATTGTACTTTTAGCAATATTCCAGCAAAACCAGGCCGGGGACACCAAAAATGGGCTTCACACATTGTACCCATGAGGACACTCGAACCCAGGCCTTCAGAATAACAAGAGAACGCCTTAACCACTGGACTACCATACAGTGACAATAACTCCTTGACCTACAGGTAGTACTAAGGAATATATTACACATCGAAACATTACAGTATGAGCTAAGTCCATGTGTACTGACCCTAGCCTGAGCCTCCTTCATCTTGAGGGCGGAGTGCATCAACAATGCTCGACTGTGCTGTGCGCTAAAGCCTGGCATTGGAGATCGCAGGTCAAAGTTGGAGTTATAGCTCTGCACCAACTGAAACATACATATTCATTGTTTACAACATCTCAATAAACATCTTACCCATTTCTTTCTGAGAATATTTATTTGAGTATGATTTTAGGCCACTTTTAGTAATATGCCAGCAATATCACGGCAGGGCACAACGCCAGAAGTGGGGTTCACACATTGTACCCATGTGGGGAATCAAACCCGGTAAAAGATTTAACCTTGAGGCTACTAAAAAGCCCCAAATTACATACAGATTCTAGTATCAAACAATGTTGGGAATTAAACATAGGCAGTTGCTGTGTCAACTGAACACATTAACCACAAATCCATTCAAGTGCCCTGAAATCTTTTCAGATAAATGTATACCATCATATATTTTGTTTCTTTACACAAGAAAACCAAACTAGATACCACTAGAACCAAAATAGATGCTTCAAAAAGATTAATTTTATATTTGTTTCTTAAAATTGTTGTTGAAACATCATTTTAACAACTCAGGTAGTGAAACAAAACTGGGCAATCCTAAGCAGTCTTTAATCCATTGTTGATGTCCATTCAAGTTGCAAGACTTCTAAACGTTCCCATAAACCACCGGTGTTGAAAGAACTGCTTTGGCTACCAGTTAGGGCCAGAATTGACTTTAAGATCCTCTGTCTGACATACAAGTGCCTCCATGGTTTGGCTCCCTCCTACTTGTCTGAACTCCTACATCCGTATGTCCCCGCATGCAACTTGTGCTCAAACACACTAAATCGACTGGTCATCCCATCCTACAAACTGAAATCCTTTGGACACCGATCATTCTCTTACTCTGCACCTGTACTTTGGAACTCTCTCCCAGAGTCCAGACTTAAAACCCACCTTTTCTCAGTATATTATGTATAACTTCATCTGTAAATATTATTGAAGCCTACTGAAGCTCACCTTCACACATTCATCATTAGGAGCTTCCACTGCATCATAGGGTTCAATCTTGGTCACAATGGCTTCCATCCTCTCTTTGTCCACCTGGTCCCTCATACTTGTGTTGACGTGAGTCACAAACTCGTCCACCTTGCCAATCTAGTCACAACATACTGACATTAGACTTGCTGCATTTCTCAGTGCATAACTTTCTATCCATAGAAACTGCTACAAAATAGGGTAAATATGCTGCATGTCAAAATGTCTTTAAACTTTTCATTATAGTTTTACACATAATAATAATTACACATAATTCGCCAGTCTTTAACATGCCCTGTGTATGTTCAACTGATGTTCACACCATTTTCAATTTCCATAAATTTGTATGTAAGTGTATGTATTTACTCTATGAAGTAGAAAAAAGCATATATTTTATATAAATATATAACTACAAAGCATCAATCTCAATAAGTCGTTTGCTCTGGGATTTCTAATCCAATGGTAACTGACACACCAAACCACAGTATGCATTGTACCAGCTTTCTGTGTGAGAGCAACTGAAACCCAGTCTAAGAGTTTAACAGCAACATTCCCCAACAACATTCTTCTTGATAACAGTGGGTCTGGATCAACAGGTTTTCCGTCTCAACAGAATCCAATGTTTGACTGAGTTGTCAAACAAGAAATGATGCTGATAACATTGGAATGTGCAAGTGACAAAGGGCAAAAAGGCTACTTTCAAAGTTATTGAAAAGCCTACCATGGTGAAATTTCAATAAATACACAAGTACATCCCTGCACATTGGTGTAGCACAGTATGGCAGCCATTTTGTAAGGACAGTATATTTTTGAGTGATACATAAGAGTTGGTGATGGCACTGGTGGAGATCTTCCAGAGCAGAATATGGACTATACACAGATGTATTCAGACATACCATCTCAAGCAGATCCCTCCTCTGTCGCTCGTTTTCGGTCTTCCGAAGGATGGCCTGGAGTAGCAAGGAGTACTTGGTCAGCCTCTGCATGGGCTTGACCAGCAGGTCGGTCAGCTTCAGTCGGTTACATTTCTTCTGTGCCTCCGCCCACTACACAGACAAATGATGACTCAAGACAAGGAAGACAGACAATAACTCAGGGGTGGAAATAACTTTAAAATTGCTAGTGTACTCCGGTACAGTGGCACATGTACAATCATTTGCGCTGATACTTTTTCCACTATGCCGGCCATTTTTTCTTGTTGATTTTATAAATAAACAACATAATTAACATTGGAATATCAACTGGACATGGGTACAGTGTGATATACAAATTTGCTTGCCACAGAAAAACACTGGACTTTGGGTTATTTCCACCCCTGTAACTAAAACGTCTCTCCACAGATTTGCCAATTTCACAAATGAAAAACAAATCAAAATACTTGTTTTCTTTGTTGTCAAAGAAATAACTGACATGCCATATCTTGGTATGCATTTTAATCAGTTCTTTACAGAACAGCAATTTATGATTACCAACAACCCCAGAATACTTTTTTAACAAGTTACTAAAACAACAAATAGCAGTTGGAGTAACTGATTTCTTTTTTGTATGAAATGGATATTTTGCTTAACAAACAAAGCACTGATGCAAAATATTGAACATAACACAAACCACTAACATTAAAACGAAGCTCTCGTAAAATCTCAAATGTATGAAGTAATTTAATGACTTTAAAGAATTTTAGTTTTCATGTTATGATGTTCCATCAGATGTTTTGTCTTAGATCACAAAAAGATTTTTATAGATGAAAAAACAAAAATAACACTAAATGCTGCTCTTTGATTAACTGAGTTAAACAATCAACACATGACGCAGTTTAACCAACAGACACAGGTATTTCACATACCATCTATCAATCAAACCTTATGTAATAGATTGTGACATGTGTCACCATGAACGCATATATTCATGAGGCTCCACATGGGGTGTGACATTCAAGGTAAATTCATTGTACTATTTTAATTACCTACAAACAGAAATAAAGATCTATAGTGAAACGTGAAGCATGTATTTTAAAATTAGTACACCACACATTTTCCTTTCCCTATAGACACTCATACAAGACACATGAGTGAAGTTCATTACATATTTACTTGTCAGTTTGGGTGTACACAGAAACTGAGTAAAAGTGAGTTATTTGACAGACTGAAATCTATTTTATCAAGCCATAGAAACCTTCCATATTTTTAAGTATTTTATTTTCATCATTAATACAAACTATCTGTGGTGCTATTATTCACCTGCTGTTAGCACCTGGTTTTACAACTACACACTGTTTCATTATGTATCCTGAGATTATAATTTGATTACACTGACACAAGATAAAATTAGCAGTCCAATTAGCATACAAATTACACTCAAGTGCGGAGGATTTCTGTGCGACTGACATGAAAGATGGAGATCTGGCCACGGTCCTTAGCAGAACTCACCATAATAAAAATATACCCTGGATAATCGAAGATGGAACACAAGGAATATGACATGGCAACTACGATTTACATTTAGTCTTCAAATAAACACTATTCCATATTTTTTAAATGTAATTTATAATGTAATAAAAAAAGAGCCCTTTTTCTCGAAACGTTCGTAGCCCTAAGAATTCTTAACTTTGATTGTAGCCAATGTGTTAAGAACGGGCTAAAGAAGTTCATATGGCTACGAACGTAGAATAGCTAGCCGGGTATGCTAAATTTGAAATCTAAAGTAAGGAGTCCAAAGGTAACGAGGATATCTTGGCTTGCCAAGGCACTGAAGGCTTTTCCCTGATATTTCTTTTTCAGGGTTTGTATGAGAAACCTTAATCAACAGTTTGGGCAATCATCATCATCATCATCATCATCATCATCATCACAATACTTACCATGACAAAAACTTTAAAGAGGTCATTTTCGTTGTGCTTGGCCTTCATGTAGTCGACACAGGCCTTCTGCTCCATACAGTACTGGGTGTACGGCTGTAGCAACTTGCTGAACTGAAACCAGAGCCATGCTGAGTTAGTGAGTGAGTTGGGGGTTAACATCAACTTTCAAAACTCATGGACATTTACCACCTTGGTGGAACTGATGTTCATGTACTTGGTGCTGACAAACCAAAACCACAAGAGATTTGAACCCATGATCACTGGTTTCTCTGATGTCTTAGGTTGGTTGGTTGGTTGTTTAATGCAGCACTCAGCAATATTTCAGCTACAGTCTGTTAATACTTGTGTCTGGACCAGACAATCCAGTGATCAACAGCATGAGCATCAATGATGTCTAAGGGATGCAACTCTGCACAGTGCATTGTGATCAATGTTTTCTGCAAGTGAGGAACCTAGCTTAGACAAATCTGAGATTCAGCCAATGAATGCATGGAATTAGCATACAGCTAAGGGAGGCAACTCTGTACAGTGGCTGGACCAACTTTGACCACTAAAGGTTTTAAAGTGTTCATGTCTTACTGGGGGCGGTGGGGTAGTCTAGTGGTTAAAGCGTTGGCTTGTCACGCCGAAGACCCGGGTTCAAATCCCCACATGGGTACAATGAGTGAAGCCCATTTCTGGTGTCCCCAGCCGTGATATTGCTGAAATATTGCTAAAAGCGGCGTAAAACCAAACTCAGTCACACAGTCATGTCTTACTGAGCGACTGAGCAAAATTTTCACAGCTTTTAGCAATATCTCAAATTATCACAGCTTCACACATTGTACCCACAAGGCTATTCCAAGCACCTTACAAGAACCATATGAGGACATACGCCCCACATAAGACATACTGTTTTTCATCAGTAGTGACTTTTGTGTCTATTCCATGACGCCCAAAATGTTTTTCATGACCTTTACCTAATTGTGCATTCAAATCACAATCCAGTTCCTCAAAAACATGCCACTTTTTACAGCAACCCTCCCTGGAATATTCCAGCCCCACCCAACCCAGTCATAAATTACAGGTCGTATTTAAAGAGGCGTTGATGAATTAGACCTGAGAGAGCTGACAACTCGACACCTCAAGCCATCCAAGTGCTTGTCACATAGATGGAAAAATGTTTTTGCTTACGATCAAAGAAAATTATTTAATGACAAAATGCGCATTAAATTTACACTGAAGTTGAAGGTAATATATCATGAATGCTATCATACAACACTGCTATCCTCAAAACTCTTTGATAAAATCTGTGGTTGCACTCTGTTTACATTGGAACGTTCACAGAAATGTCGTCATTAATCTTCTGTAAACCTTTAGAAACTTTGATAATTGATTTTATTGTCACGTAAATGGAAAGTAATACAATGATTTGTGAGGGATTAGAATACGCTTCAAAACGAGTAGCTGACATACAAGGTTTGTGTCAGAGTAACATGATGAATATAGGACCATATATCTGTCTGTGATCACATGTATCAGTCTGTGATTGGGTATATCAATCAGTGTTTGGGTATATCAGTCTGTGAGTTGGTGCATCTGTTCACAGTTTAGTATATCTCTTCACAGTTGAGTATGTCTGCTCATGATTGGGTATGTCTGTTCACAGTTGAGTATATCTGTTCCTGATTGGGTATATCTGTTCCTGATTGGGTATATCTGTTCACAGTTGAGTGTGTCTGTTCATGAATGCGTATATATGTTCACAGTTGAGTATATCTGTTCACAGTTGGGTATATCTGTTCACAGTTGGGTATATCTGTTCATCATTGGGTATATCTGTTGGCCTCACTATGACCTCACTTATAATGATACATATCGAACCATGACCTCACTATTATGTTACAAAATGCACCATGACCTCACTATGATACAGAACATACCACGACTTCACTGATACAGAACATACCACAACGTCACTATCAACATACATATCATACTGAGACCATGATAAGTACTGTGACTTTGAGTGTACTCCAGGCTACTACTCACCTCCTTGGTGAAGCCAGGTTTGAGAAGGGCTGGGTTCAAGGGCTGTCGGGTCCGCCGTGACTCCTCCAGGACCTTCAGGAGATGCTGTTCCCACAGCTGCCGGTTGGCGGCCAGGAGGGCGTCGATGTTGTTGAACATTTTCTCTGTCTCGATCTGCAGAGAGTCAGTCATTGACTTTCATATGTCAACAGTTATGGTAACAGCTGCTATGAAAAGCAGCCATTTGCATTTTCGGTTGACAGATTTTCCTGAATAGTCCCATGGGCAATTGTCAGGAAGACATAGTATTATAAATGGACAATATTGATAAACTTACAAATTTATCTATTTGCCTGGTCGCCATCTTTGATGAATTACATAATAAAAGTAACGTATGTATACAAGTCATAACTAACGTTTACAATTACATTTCATCACATCCTTTGGCCACAAAGAGTGAGTGAGCTCAGTTTTACGCCGCTTTTAGCAATATTCCAGCAATATCACGGCAGGGGACATTAGAAATGGGCTTCACACATTATCCCCATATGGGGAATCAAACCCGGGTCTTTGGCGTGATGAGCGAACACTTTAACCACCAGGCTACCCCACAAACCCTGGCCACAAAGAAGAGTGAGCATTGTTTTATGCCTCTTTTGGCAGTATTATTGGAATATCTGGGTGACGAACACCAGAAACAGCTTCAAACACTGTACCCATGTAGGGAATCAAACCCAGGCCTTTGGCATGATGAATGAACGCTTTAACCTTTAGGCTATCACATATTAAGTCTTCTCTGATGTAAATAGCTTTGGACACAAAGTTACACACAGCAAACATTTATTTCTTTCTGTCGGTACGTAACCTGAAACTATAATAGCTGTATCACGGGAAAATATTCAGAAACAAATATTTTCAGTAAATTCTAAAAAATACAGATGTTTGTACAGGTGTGTTTCTTACCTCATTAAGAAGAGAGTCACTCTGGACATTGAGAAGGCAAGCTTGGAAGACCTGAAATCAACACAGAGGAGACTTACAATCAAATTCCACATAAACAACACATTGAGAAAAGCTCTCCAAATATTTTGGTGCCTTTTTGCAGCATTAGCTTAAAAGGTTATGATAGAAGAATAAACAATACAGTGCTAACATATCACACACATTCTGATACAATGAATCACACTCAAGAGAATGAGGTTTTGCAGCTTGATGCATGTGTAAGAGATGTGGACAGAAAGATGATATTACTTACACAACTTATTATGGACTATTAACAAATCCTTGGTTGAAAATTGAAGATTTTATAGTGAGAATTGTCAGACAAAATACAGGCTATGATGTTATGGAGGTTTAATATTTATAACAATGAGAATTATTTCAGTGTGAAATAGTTACAATTCTACATAAACATTCATATGTGAATAAATGAAAATTCTCATCAGGGTAGAAAATGAAATTTGATAATAAACAAAACAAATACGCAATCTTATTTTTGTATGCTACATTTATTACATTTGATAATGATACATTAACTGGGTGATGACAAATTCAACATGGCCACAAAGGTGGCCATTTTTCAGTCTTGATTTGAACTTTTATAACAGTTTCCAAAAACATCACAGACTTGAAACAGAACACGTTTCAAACTATCACAACAGATCATAACAACTTTAAATGAATGAGTGAGCTTGACCCAAATTTAAGTAATGTTCCAGCAGTATCACAGCTCAAGACACTAGAAAATAAACTTCAGACACTAAGCCCATACCAGGAATCAAACCAATGCTTTTGGCACAATCAACAAACACTTTATCCAAAAGGCCACCCTACTGGCCCAGGTCTGCTGATGAGATATCTCCATAACACAACATCACTAAATCTGCTTTAACACACAGCCATACAAAGGTTGGCAAGTGTAGGGAGTGTTAAGTGTATCGGATATAGATTCACTTTGATGGAAGCAGCAGCTCTGAAGCTGTAAACCTGATTTTGTGATGGAAGTTGTTGACAAAAGGTATATATAACCTTCACAAGTAGGTCTCCTACATTCCACTCTCTGTGAGGCGATATATTTACTATGGTTTATCATACGTGCTCTCATGCATAGGCACTGGGCCGTGTCACTACGACCTGAGGGTATGTACCTAACTGTAATGTCAGTTTCAAGGCAGCATGTAGCATATGGAACCATTGTATACTTTAAAATAGAATAATAACTTGGGACAGACATGCCAATATTTACATACATAGGTCAAATTGCTAAAAAATATGTGATAATATGTACACACATTTTTCAAGATTGACTTTTGGGTGTATTTATCAAAGAAAATCCACAAATTGCATAAGATCAATTATCACATATAATTATCTGAGAAATACGGACACCAGACCAATTTCATGGTGTTGGGAGGAGATTTTAGAAGGCTTTTTACAGCACTGATGGTTGCCAACTTATGTTACATTCATGAAACATAATTTGTCAGTGTTATAGTATATGTATATTTCCTTCTGCTAACGTTATAACATATTTCATCTGTTATGTTACATATGTTACACCAAAATTGTTCTTCTTACCATTATTTATTATTATAGGATATTTATATAGCACACATATCCATGCAACTAGGCGCTGTTTTAGTTTTTCCTGTCTTAATATTTCATCTTTTTACAATCATTATATTGTCCAAACACATCATATTCATAGCTCCCTGACACCATATCTTCATCTGTCTGTGTTATAACAACTATATATCTTACCTCTGTTATAACCCGGATCTGTGAGATGTAAGACAGCTCCGTCTGTAGGAGCTCCCAGATAGCTTCCTGCTGGTCATGTTGTCTTTTAGACAACTGCTGCAAATAGAAAATACAAAATATTAAATCAAACTACAAGAAACATTAACACTTTATGAAATTATTACAATTACATCCTGACACAAACAAAAGCTTCACAACTCATGCCACATCTTTGGTGGGGATTCTGGGTAAAACAGATACCCAGGAATATATGCAGGTCGGATGAGGAAACTAATGAACTGGGTTATCAGACATGCTGACTTGGTTAAATGCATGTCATCTCATCTAATTTTTCATAAATCAAATGTCTGGTCCTGCTTAGATTATGTATCTATGGCTAGAATATTGCGGCATAAAATAACTGACAAAACACACCAAAATTACTCTCTGAAAGTTTTTCCATACCTAAGTATCTGTCCTTGATTATTTCACAATCTGGTACCACCTGCATATGAAATGCTTCACACATTTGTTACAAATATCATTTTCCGACAATATACTGACATATTGGTAAGTCTGCTGAAGGGTGAGCCAAATAAAAGATAGAGATGTAGATACATATGCATATACATTTACTGTTTCTTCTTAAAATACTACCGCCTCCGTGGTGTAGTGGTTAGAGCGTCCGCCCGGAGAGCGGAAGGTCGCGGGTTCGATTCCCGACCGCGTCATACCAAAAGGGTACAACAAGGACTGGTCAGCTCGAGTCAGTATAATGTGTCTGAGTGGGGTATTCATGCTTCACTGCGGCATGGTATCTCAGTGGGCTAGCACTATAAAACCAGCTTCAGCCTGTGCTAGTACAAGCAGCCGCACATACACATACACATGCATGCACGTCGTCATATGAGCGAAATATTCTCAAGCACGACGTTAAACCCAATTTCACCTCACCTCTTAAAATATACTTGACTGTTTTTCAAGAACTTCTTTAAGTGGCATTTAGAAGCTGATATGATGAAGAGGAACATTTTTCATGGATAGACAACTTCCTTATTGCATTAGATGCGACGCTTCTGTGTAGTTCCTAACATCATCTGCTTGATAACGGTGTTAAGATCTACACCAAAACGTCGCAGCTATTGCAAAAAGAAGTTGTCTATCCATAAAAAGTGTTCCTCTCCTGTTTTCCAAGAATTCAATGTTTAATTTATTTCAATAAACCAACCTACCAACCAAAACTCAATTCAGCGTACTGAACCTTTGACTCCAAACTCCATGAAAAGACAAATTTTTCCAGAAAGCCCCTGCTTATATTTGTGAAAAGATGATAGCATCATAAACTAAACATTTCAGTCAGAGTTAATGTTCCGTCCAGTATGATCTGGTTATATGACCTCTACAAGCTGTTCAAGATGACCTGTGTGTCTGGATGACTGACTCTCTCAGCAGGAAAACTCACACCCCACCAACAAATAGTAACGCACATCATGTTCACAAAGACAGACAATTTCCAGAGGCTAACTATAAATCATAAGGTGATAGGAGCCCTTTTAGGTATGGAAAGCTGAGGTTTAGCTTCGTGAGGTTTTTATGTGTTTGGGACGGTTCTGGGAGAGAAGTTTGCATGGGTGACAACTGTCTGGTCAGTGGCTTGTAACTTTAATAGTTAGGGAAACATTTGTTAGCAGAACATGGAGGTCACTACCAGAGGTCAACAACACGATATTCTACCTTGTTAATGGAATCTATACCTATAATTTCCCATTGTTGCCATGACGATATTCTACCTTGGTTTCCATACCTATAATTTCCCATATGAATGTCACAATTAATTATTAGACTTTCATCCATTTCTATTACATGAGCAACAGGAATCTTTACTAGATAATCTTTTCAAAAGAAACTGTTCAAGTCATCTGTATGCATTGCAAAGTGTTGGAAAATTTCACTTGCTCTCACATGGCTTGTATTTGCAGTACATTTTTTAACCCTTCACAGAAAGTGAGTGAGTATGGTTTTACTCCACTTTTAGCAATATTCCAGCAATACCACGGTGGGGGACAGCAAAATGGGCTTCACACATGTGGAGAATCGAACCTGAGTCTTCGGTGTGACAAGTGAACACTTTAACCACTAGGCTTCACCGTTCACTTAAAGAACATTCTGGGTATATCACAGGAGTCCTTTCAGAGTCAACTGTCAATTGTTCAAGGTGGCACTTTTACTAATCCGAAAAAAATCCACAACTCCAATTAACAAGTAAAAGACTCTTTCACCATCAATATCATGGAATAAATAAACAGGGATGAGAATGAACTTTTGAGAAAAACTCTGAAGACTAGCCGAAGCTCCTGATATTTAGGCATTTTAGACCTTTAAAACTGGCTCAGAAATGACAACCTCATGAACACAGCAACCATTAAAAAACTTTAAATCTGCTAAAGCACATTCATACAATTGTCAACGGATTTGGACGATTCACAAAAATGACCCTTGGCCTAATGAAATTCCTGGAATTCTGCGGATCCGCGGAAAATTCTCATCCCTGAATAAATACAAACTACAATGTTGTTAGGGAAACATGACGTACCGATGCATGGTCCACGATGGCGCTCCAGTGGCTCTCAAGGACATAGGTCTCCTCTTTGATTGGCTCCTTGCCCAGTTCCAGAAGAGGAGGTGGAGGCGGTAGGCCATTTTGGCTGTAGTTGCTGAGAATCTCATTTAGTTGCTCAAGTTTTTCTCGATCCTGAAATAAACGATAGATATTAGACATGAGTCACTTGATGACATCATAAACTGGATGACTAATTTTCAAAAAGAAAGAATTTGATAGCATTTTGATATCCGTTACCTAACAGAAAATACATCAACTCATTTACCTCACTTTCATGTGAAAGTCATTACTGTAACGTTGTGTGAGGCTCCCGTGAATATTCCCATTTTGAAGAAAACAATCTTAATTTGCATCTTAAAAGGACTTCAAATGATGGGTATCAAGAAAATATGATGGTGAAAATGTCTCTTATCTTATTTGCAAGTGGTGGTCATCTGTACATCAATCCAACCAATCACATCATTTGTTTCAAATTATGAAACATAATGGACACTATGATTGGCAGATTGATTTATCACACAGTCACAGTACATTCACCACTGACATTACATACCAGCATGAAACAACACTTAAATGTCAATAAAACAACATATAAAAGAGATAAACCATGAAAATTAGGAATATCCCATCTCAATGTCACCACACAACCATCCGTACATACATAAGTATTCTGTCTCTTGAAACCTCGGATATCACCAAGCATGATCGTCTGCCACCATTAAATATGTCACCCATGATATAAAACCCTGACAACCGATCCCACCCGATGTATATCACAGATCATGTGACCTTCCCATCATACCCCAGCATCATGTATTTGCATCATTTCTATACCTGCTCGCCTCATCACGTGCACCGAGTCTCAAACACCATGAAGTAACTTTTTGTTTGAGATGCTACCTGTTTTCTCCATATTCCCACGGTGGCACAAAGAATTGGAGATAGGGGTGACCCAGGCACATGCTCTGCTATTGAAATCCTTAATACAACATGTCTTACATGTCAAGTATAGGGACTTAATGCATTTTCAAGTTAGTGCAAATGAAAGCTTAAGAAATTAAATATAGAAACGTGGAATAAAAACTTGTTTTGTAATATTCAAAATACATGTAATGGGTTTGTAAAGAGATATGTGACTGCCTCGCAAATATTTGATAGCATGGAGAGGTCTTTATAAAACTGAGAACCCTCGAACAGACTCGCAGCAAAGTAGCAACATAAACCATGAAGGACTGCTTGAACCCTACGACGTGCATGTACAATCCCTCTACACCTAAATACATATATGTTTGCTGTTACATAGATCTGCTTTAGATAACTGACATGAAATGGACAATGCATATGGCGTATTTCATCAAGTAGAATTGTGTGAAGCCCATTTCTGGTGTCACCCGCCGTGATGTTGCTGGAATATTGCTAAAAGCGGCGTAAAACTAAACTCAGTCAGTTAGTCAGTCATCAAGTAGAAGAAATCCATTCTATATTGATAAGAAAACCGAGCTATAAAAGAATCCTCTCTATGATTCTGAACGTTTCATAAGAATGTGTTTATGAATTGCTCTGAAGTAGCGATAGCACCAGGTGTTCACATAAGGGACGAAAGAAGAGATCAGCTTCTTTGTCAGTAAGATTTGTTTGCTCATTATTAAGTTTAACATTTCGCTCAGCAATACGATGGCGGCATGTATACCATCATGCCGGACCAGACAATCCAGAGATGGACATAGTGAGCAACAACTATGGCGTTGATGTACAAGACACCATCAACCAAGTCACAGAACCTTATCAAGATCCATCAGGTCACCTCTGTGAACAGCATAGGCTGATTACTACCGGTACCTATTCTAACCCACATTCGAACTGCGAAGATCCGGGTTAGAATTGATCTTCAGTAACCCATGCTTGTTGTAAGAGGTGTCTAATGGGATCGGGTGGTCAGACTCGATGACTTGGTTGACACATGTCATTGTATCCCAATTGCGAAGATCGATGCTCCTGCTGTTGATCACTGGATTGTCTGGTCCAGACTCGATTATTTACAGACCGCCATATAGCTGGAATATTGCTGAGAGCAGCGTAATACTAAACTCACTCACTCGCTCCAGCCCACATTCCCACTGGGTTCCTTTGTAGCTACTCAAGGACAAATTATGTAGGGAGGGATGTAGTAGAAAATCTACCAGTTAATCCATGGTGGCCTATATCCATTACCCTTAATGCAGAAGATTTCACTGAGCAGACAACCACCTGGATTTTCTGAGTTTCACATGCGTTTGCTATCTGTACAACTCAAAAAAAGTTAAAGGATGCCTGATTTTCTTGGCTACAGTTAATCTGTCGTTGGCGTGATGAGCAAAAACTGTAAGCAGTTGGTGCCCTACAATCTCTATTTAAGAGAAGCGCTTGACATTGTAACCACTGAGAATATTGTTAGAGGTGTGACGATACAGAAATTTCATGATGCAATACGTATCGCTATATCTTGGAACGATACGATTCGATTCGATGCATATCACAATATGCTATATTTAGTTATTTCCTTTAAAAAAATATATTTTCATAGCAAGTAACAGTGTAAATTTTGACATTACCATAAATTTCTAGTGAAAATTAACAATTTTAAGGTCAAAATACATATCATGATACGAGTAGTGAGTAAGTTTGGTTTTACGCCACTTTTAGCAATATTCCAGTAATATCATGGCGGGGGACACCAGAAATGGGCTTCACACATTGTACCCATCACGATACAAAAAAAAGTATCTGTATATGTATTGTCAGATAAAGTATCACGATTATCGATACTACGATATATGGTCACAGCTCTAAATATTGCTGTAGTTCAACAGCACAAGTGCCAGTATGAATAATATATAATGGAGAAACCAGGACAATCTGTTGATTATGGAAGTAGAATCTGTATAATAATGACAGCTGTGTCAGTATTTAAATGCAGTTCAGAATTCCTGACTCACGATCAACTGCAGCAATGCTGCCATTATGATGGTTAAATAACTGACTGCAATAAATGTAAACTAGTTACTGAAATACAGGGCTGGTTAATTCTACATCCACAATGATCGAAGTCCCTGATGTAAAGCATGTAATGGTGAATATGTAATTTCTCTATAATTTTCCATTAGGAGTGAGTGAGGGAGTATGGTTTTATGCCACTTTTAGCAATATTCCAGCAATATCATGGCGGGAGACACACATTGTACCCATGTGGGGAATCGAACCCGGGCCTTCGGCGTGACGATCCAACGCTTTAACCACTAGGCTACCCTACTGCCCCTTCCATTAGGACCGATAATTGTTCTTTTAAGTGTTTTCCATGAAGGTCTGGATTAAAATTGGTCTTAAGGAACCCATGCTTGTCGTAAAAGGTGACTAAAGGGAACGGATGATCAAATTCACTGATTTGGTTGACACATGTCATCGGTTCCCAATTGCATAGATGCTCATGCTGTTGATCACTGGATTGTCTGGTCCATATTCCTTTATTTACAGACCGGCGCCATACAGCTGGGATATTGCTGAGTGTGTGTGAAACAACAAACAAATGTTTTAAGTGTTAAAATGAACTCTCAGATAGCATTGAAATCCTGGCTCGGAATCACCTGCAACTACAATAGCATGGCGTCATCAAAATGGTTCAACAACAGAAACATGTCTGTAAAACACTGGATACAATAACTGGCATTTATTGCCCGAGTTTAGTGACCAGTGCAAGGCTGTCTCCATGTCAATGTTTGTATGTACAGCACTGTATGTATATACATCAGGGAGACTGACAACGCCTTCAGAGCGGAACACTCTCTGATGGAGGCTGTATGTCAAACAGGAGAATCAAAACACTATTTATCAGTCATGTTATTGCAGGGTGGGGCGGTGAGAAAGGCTTTTGTCTGCACTGGCCAGATCTTGTCTACAACAGTTAAACATAAGTATCAGTGTTTGGTAACAAACTGATAACTTGGTTAAAAAGAGAAGGATTGAAAGCAAACATTTGTGTGAGGCCTTGGGGTTTCTTCTTTTGTCGGTCATACAAATCTGTTTCATATGGTAAAATAAATATGCATGCATAAAAGATTGATCCACAATGTGAATGTGACCTGTCTTCCATCATATTTTACAGCAATTAAGAATATGTGGCTATCCATGTAAAATTGTGGCATGGTATTTCATTGGGCTGGCACCATTTAAGGACTAGTACAAACGGCTACACACGCACACACATGCATGGACATTTATCTATATAAGTGCAATAAACCTGAATATGACGATAAAACCTTCACCACATCAAAGGAACCACCCAGCTTGACCCTAAGATGCACCCTCTCAACTAGAGAATTTAACCTCACCCCTCCCAGAACGTGTCTGCCCTATACACTACGTACAGATATCATCCCCCCTCCCCCTGTAGTAGACCCCCTGCACTACAGACACATGTACATGACTGTCTGTCAATGTGATTACAAAGTATCTGCGTTGCCAGGTTTCTGATTACTGCACCGACAGACAACTGCCAGCTCATCTGTACAAATACAGATCGCTGCAAACGAGAGCTGGTGAAAAGATCGTCTAAAAACATGTCTACCTGTCTACAACCATGCCAAGGATACCTTGTCAGCCCTTTCAGAGTGGTTCGAAAAAATACAAAAATAAATATATATATATACTAATATATACCGTGTGTACGTGTGTGTGTGTGTGTGTGTGTGTGCATATGTGCACTCATGTGTAAAACAAAATTTAACATATATATTTTACATTATGTTAAAAAACCCGCAAATAATAACATTCTTTTAGTGCTAAAACTGAAATTCTTCACCAAGGTTTTATTTTCAGTGTCACCACCTTGTTGGTAGATTAACAAACACATTTTTAGTCCATTTCTATTCTCATCAAGCAAATACCTTCGCATGTGACACCGAGGTTTAGCAGACTGTCTGTATGGAGTTATTCTAATGATCCTACCCCCTACAATTTTCCACCAATAATCTTTTGTCCCTATGATTGTCCACCCAAGACTGAGCTACTGTGTGAGCCAGTAATGACCATTATTCCCACACAATTCACTTGGACCCCACCCGGACAAGGGCACACCGTTCTATTTTAGGGTTTACAGGTTTCTGACAACTAATTCCCTTCAGTTGGTTGATAAAACAAACCTGACAAATTTATGGCAGCAACTTCATATATTTTCATTTGTTATTCTTGTACTGTTGCCTAGTTATCTATAAATTTTTCATTAATGTACTTTACCAACTTCTAAATTGCCACTCAAAAAAGTGGTAAAAAGAAATACGTACATGAAATCAACATTTTTTAATTGCACTGTGCAAGAAATTTAGTTCATATTCAACACAATTAAATTACTTGAGCCATTGAGAATGGTTTTACTCCATTTTGAGCACTATTCCAGAAATATTACAGCGGGTGACACCAAAGGTTGGTATCAGGAATCAGACAGGCTTTTGGCATGGTGAGTGACAAATGAACCGCACGGCCACCATACCTCCCCTTTAATGACTTGGCATCGTGTATGAAGTGCAGGCAGATAAATTCTCAAGTTGTTCAGTCACAGGACTCTTCCGTGCTATTCAAGATGCCTCCCATTGTTAGTGAGCTGCTATAAAAAACTGTTTCAACAAATACAAAATACAATGACAACAGGGTTGACTTGTGGATTTCGATTTCCTCTTTTATCCTATGTTCACTGACTCCATAGCTTCAGAGTGCCCCTTAAAGAGGGTCCTGAGGGGGTAGGTCACATGGCGATTACAAGAAGTCAGCACAACTTTCAGCATTTAGTTATGTGAAATTGGGGCTATCGCGGTTGGAGCGAAAAGCGTACCCTCGCGAACATGGTACGCGTAAGCTGTAGGTGCATGGAATGAGGTGAAATAAGAATGCCAGTCTGTTGATACATACATACGTATCCATTTTCTGTCAACTACACTTCATTTCGTGGTGCGATTTATGTGAATAATGTGGACCAAAGTTATAATTATCGGTAACTGCCAGTTGTCTGTGGTCTGAGTTGGCCACGATTAGGACCCCATTGCGGGGGGTCAGCTTATGTACGAAACATACCATTTTCATACTGATTTTAAGGGTCAACTTATGTACGGTAACATACGGTAATAATCATTATTTTTCCAGCTTAGTGAATATTACTTACATGCAGATAGTAATCAGTTGAAGTTGAATCTCCATGTGAATGTCTGTTAGTGAACAAGGCAAGTGAGTGATCTGGATTTAAGTAGCTTTTAGTTATTTATTTAGTTTTATGATAAACAGTATATCCCATCAGGACCCTCCTGATAAATGTATTTCAGTATTTCAATAATAAAACTATTTCCCTTACATTCAAACCTCAGCAATGGCATTCTACAAATCAGAATCCATTTTCAAAATGGTTATAATATTTCTCACACATAAACCTTTCACAAAGATCTAACGCATTCCTCAATACACCAAAACAAATTCTGTTTCATTCATAGCCGATGATCTTTAATCGCATGCCAGCATGTTACTAAGTGTGTTGTTATGGAAACTATACAACAACATCTCGCTCAACCAAACCCATAAAATACAGTGTGTTCCATGTCTGAGTACAGATAAGTAAACAACCACAATCCCACACACCAACCCGCCACGAAAAGATCAGACTTTTTTAATAATCCGACTATCCTTTTCAGCGTCACAGCTCATAGCGAAACGAATAACACCCCCACACCTTTTCTGTGAAGCACTATGTCGGGTTAACATACTCAGTTCAAATTAATGTTGTATCCATGCTTAAAAAGCTGAAGCGGACCATGATATATGCTACATGTTGTTTATCAAGACATGCTTCTCTCATTACTTGTTGTCAGGAGGGCTGGCATTCATGAGTCAGATTGGCCGCTGATCATGACTAACTGTCGAAGGAAATATAATTTTGAGTGGAAAGACGCTAAGACTCAATGTGTATTTACGTAATTTCGTTTCGGAAAACTGTCACATATTCTGCCAAATTTTTGTTAGTTGAATACTGCATTCCATCAATATGACGGCAATCTAAAAATTAAATCTGGACCTGATAATCCAGTGATTGACATCATGAGCATCAAAATCTACACATGTATCAATCAAATCAGTCGACCTGATCATATGAGAATGATGTGATGCTGAAGACCAATTCCAAGCCAGATGTTCACTGACAGTATTAATGAACGTACATTTGTGCATCAGGGCCCTTATTCTCGAAACGTTCGTAGCCCTAAGAATTCTTAACTTTGATCGTAGCCAATGTGTTGAGAATGGGCTTAAGAAGTTCGTAGGGCTTTCCGAGAATAGCTAGCCAGGTTCCTTAATTGTTTTCTTAAAGAAAGGTCATTTTTCATAGATACATGTCCTCATATACTCTCTTGACCCCAGCTGCTCCAGATTTGTCAATGAATGAGTGAATGTAAATTTACGCCACTTTTAGCAATATTCCAGCAATATCATGGCAGGATCACCAAACATGGGCTTCACACATTGTACCCACAATGGGAATCAAACCCAGGTCTTTAGTGTGATGAGCAAACAGTTTAACCACTAGGCTACCCCACCGCACCCTCTCTGATTTGTAATATGACCTGTAGAAAGGTCACAGGTATCCCACGATGCACCATGTTTTCTCAATGATTACGGAGTGACGTGAGCTGGAAGTATTTATTGACCAGTATGTCAGTTACATCACCGTATCAGCCTGACGTGAGACGGAAGCCACACAGGCGTTGGTTTGAACACACATTTCGTGTCAGAAAGTGGTCAAATGTAACAAATGTTATGTTTGGGATTACCCTTTCTTAGTACAAGGTGCCATGGGAGCCGTGCCAATTTACACAAGACAGAAAGGTATACAACTTACATGATCAAGATTACCAGTTGTCAGAATTCAATTTCCCTGGAAGCCAGGTTGGCTGAGTGGGTTAGATCACCCACTTTGTATGCTGGCGATTTGGTGCTGCATTTTGAAATTGAGGGACGGAGAAACTACAGTCCAAAATACTGTGAGTGAGTGATTGAGTTTAGTTTTACGCCGCTTTTAGCAATATTCCAGCAATATCACGGAACGGGACAACAGAAATGGGTTTCACACATTGTACCCATGTGGGGAATCAACCCGGGTTCTTGGCGTGACGAGCGAACGCTTAACCACTAGGCTACCCCACCGCCCCTCCAAACTATAGCATTAGTGATGTAGGTGGATGTTTACCTACATGACAAACCCATGAACTCAGCAAGTGTTGACAGAAAGGAATGTTATTCATCATTGTGAGAGTTGTTACACAGAAAGAGATACCCCCACAAGTTTATTGAAAGGATCTGTCTGTTGTTTAACACCCCAGTTAGCTACGCTCCAGCTATATGACAAACAGTTAAGGATGTTTTCTTCTGTATTATGAGGAACACAACATTTCGGAGTATGTTCTTATTCCTTCATCAGGTGAATGAAAACGTTACCTCCTTTCTAGTTCCTCCTTCCTCCAAAACGTTGTGTTCCTCATAATAAAAAAAGTCGACATCCATTTATGTGTATCACTTTTCGACGCTATTCAAAGACTTAAACCTGTAAATACTTAACTCTGGACCTAAAAATCCAATCAGCAACAATAGATAAAATCAGTGTGCTGGCCCAGTAAGAACAGTCACCAAGCCTGACCAGCCTGACTGTCCCTTATCAATCATACCATTCTGAGAACAAAATTGCAGCACTTGGGTAACAAGATTTGATTATATTATGCTTGATTTCTTAATTAAAGAATAGGAGGGTGCATAACCTAGGTAAATCTGCAATAAGAAGTCACAATCACCATATCCTGGCATGGCAAGGGGAGGCAACAATGTACAATGAGATGTGACACCTTCACCAGCCCCTGGGTCACAAATTAACTGTCTATAGCCTTGTAATTTATCCAGCAGTGATCTATGGTAGAATCTTATAGTGTTGTATATGTGCAGGGCATCTCTGCAGTATGGGGGATATCGTACCAGCTGGGAGATATTGCAGATAATGCCTAGAGCCAAACAGCTGATGCTCTTATTCCCCTGCAGACACATTCCTAAATTCTTACACAGATACAGTCCAAAACACTGGCTGGATGTGTAGATTCATTTACCCATCTTCCACTTTATGTAAGTCTGACTGACTGAGTTTGGTCTTAGGCCGCTTTTAGCAATATTCCAGCAATATCACGGCGAGGGACACCAGAAATGGGCTTCACTCATTGTACCCATGTGGGGATTCGAACCAGGGTCTTCGGCGTGACGAGCCAACGCTTTAACCACTAGGCTAACCCACAGACCCACTTTATGTAAGTAACCATTAATAATAAAAACAAACAATCCTTTACCTCATTTCAAACATAAGAGTGAGCGAGTATAGTTTTACGCCACACTCAGCAATATTCCAGCTATATGGCTATATGGCTATATGGCATGTGTCAACCAGGTCAGCGAGCCTGACCACCTGATTCAAACATAAGGAGGCGGTGGGGTAGCCTAGTGGTTAAAGCATTCGCTTGTCACTTCAAAGACCCGAATCTGATTCCCCACATGGGTACAATGTGTGAAGATAATTCTGGTGTCCCCCTGCCGTGAATTTGCTGGAATATTGCTAGAAGCGGCATTAAACCATACCCACTCACTCAAACATAAGACCACCATCCCATTCCACCCCACCCAACATCATCCACAAAACAATATTAAATCAAAAACAGTTTCAAAATATACTAGCTTGGCATATACTTTTTCTTAACCCAAACAATGTACAGGAAGTGCTTAAAGTTACATCAGATTGCTGTACAAATTCATAATATAACATAAACAGTTTAAAATGAGAATGGGGACACACCAACCGCTGTTGACTGAGCCGTACCTGGTTATTACACGCAGTATAATGCACCCATCGTTACGGGAGATTTCAACTTTGTGAGTACATATACATAACAACTTTTTCAGGTGAAGAGGCCAAGGGGCTTGCCACAGACGATGAATATATCTCCCACTATTTATATTTTAGCTGGGAGTGACTGAATTACACTTTAATTACTCAATCTTTCCTCAGGCTTGCCCTAATGGGAGTTTTATCTTATTACGTTACTGGATCAAATAATGGGAAGAATCGAAAACTGGTTAACCAGGTTTTTAAGAATAACTAAATATATGCAGTGATGTAGAGATACAAGTGCTGCCATTTTCTAAGGTTCAGTTATATACTGATGAGATGAAATGGTCACTTAAAACACAGTGACACAGGTGGCCCGAGTGAGTGAGTATGGTTTTACACCGCTTTTAGCAATATTCCAGCAATATCATGGTGTGGGTCACCAGAAATGGGGTTCACACGTTGTACCCATGTGGGGAATCAAACCAGGTCTTTAGCGTTACGAGTGAACGCTTAAACCACTTTGCTACCCAACTGCCCCTGGGCCAACTGAGATGAAATGCATTTAGTGTTGGGTTTGAATCCCAAGATTCAACCTAAGAACGACACTTTGTTGTCCACTACCATGTCAGACCTAAATGTTTCTGACATAGTTTGTTTGAACGTCACACTCAGCAATATTCCGGAATATATCATAGCGGTCTGTAACAAAATTTGGACCAAACAATTCAGTGATCAACAGTATGAGCATCGATCTACGCAACTGGGACACGACAACATGTGTCAACCAAGTCAGCAAGCCTGGTTTCTGACATTGATTCTCTTTTGTCTGAAAACATGCTCAAGCTTGAGAGTTATCTGGATGTGGCATGAAGTGTTTGCTGAAGACTTGGGTTCAATGTGAAACATGAATACCATGTGTAAAGTCAATTTCTGGTGTCTCACGAATTGTAGACATATTGCTAAAAACAGCATAAAACAATATCTGATCACAGAAATTGACAATGTCTTCCTTAATTACAAATCAAACAATCTGAAATAACTGAAAACCTGTTGAAAACAGCATCAAACCGATCTTCACTTTGTGCATAAATGTCTCAAGATCATTACCAAGAACACAAGCTTCAGCCAAACCATCAAAAAGTTCCATCTTTATAAAATGTTTGTCAGACTGGAAAATCTGGCTTTAAAAATCAAGGATAAAAGTGTATTTATTTCCCAATGCGCCACCAGACACATTTGTCCTGTGGAATGTAACAGTGCAAAGCAGAATACTTCTGAAAGTCAACGGCTAGATAATAACAAGCTGTAACTTAGAAAGTCTGACCCTCCCTTCCCTTTGGGAATGACATCACCAGATTCAATTTCTGATTCACCTGTTTGTTTTGTGAATCAACCCACAGCTAATGCAGGAAAAGGAACAACATTGTATTGATCATTTATCAAACTTCACCCCCAACCCAAACAGGGCCTCACAAGAACCCAAACAGAGCCCCAACCCCCTCATAGGGTTTTTGTGTCTATTGAGCAGGATGTTGAGAAGATAGGTGCTAATTGTTCCCATCTCCCCCAGGGCAATATAGGTTGATATTACATGTATTACCTCATTCAGCACAATGCCTACAGGTTAGAATACCTGTCTGCCGTATGCATTGCTAGTTACCAATTAGGATTCTGTTTTCACACAAATGAAAGCAATAACTGGCATTTCCTGGGACTTTTGACAGCTGAACAAGAGATAATGGTTTGTTTTCAATGTCTGTCATTGAGAACCCTGTATCCATCAAGCATCTTTATGAACATAAATCAAATCTATTACTGTTGTAGAAGACAAAGATTAATCAATAAGAGTTATAACACTGTTCTCGGACAAATATCATGACGATTATGAAATTTATTTGTTTTAATCATAAGACTGGCTGATATATACATGTTGCTCTACAGCTTTAACAGGTCATAAGCTAAGTTAAAAATAGTACAGTTAATTTGGTCAATTTCTGCCAAAAACCATGGAACAAAAGATTTAACAGAAATATTAACCAAAAGGTTGCTAAAATATACTGTATTAAAAAAATAATCAAATTTTAGATTCTAATTTGTTAACTATTTCAAAATTTATGAAATGTCACCGAAACAAATTATCAAATTCTAGATTCTAATTTGTTAACTATTTTCAAAATTTATGAAATGTCACCGAAATATAAGAAAGTAACTGAACAGCATCAACTTAGCACCTGTAAATATGAAGCAATGCCTCACGCCAATGTGGTGACCTCTGACCTTGTTTACATTGTTTACCTGGCCTGATATCATCAATATAACCCATCAGCCATAAACAGATGGCCATTGCTATCAACTATCCATAAACAGCCAGGGATGGACCCTCACTGACCAGGCACAGGCATGTTCTGGGTTAACCGAGATGAAGATAATCGAGGACAGGTACAACACTTTAACCCCTGCACTGCCAGGGTTCATATGAATGTGTTGTGGACAACTCTGTGATAAAATCAATCTGCCAAACAGAAAGAATTTGTGGCAATGTTAAGAAAAATGTTCCGAAAACCAGAGTGTTCTAAAATAAATTAGAGTTCAATGCTCAGGGTAGGTTTTAAGCATAATCTATTACTTCAGCAACTTTTACAGTGGGCTACCTCCCATTTTGAAAGTGGTTTTTCAAACAGAAACTTTGTTCTATCTCCATGAAATATCACATGCAATATGGTAGCAGTCTGTAAATTCTAAGTTGAGTCTTGACCAATGGGCAATCCACAGTGATCAACAGCATGAGCATCGAGTCTTGAAGTGATTGTCATCATGGAAATGGAACATTTTAACTCTGTTCTTATTTCTGCTTTATCTAATTAAATATAGTCCTTATGAAAGAAAAACAGGTTTAAAGACAAAAATATACAACCTGGTAAAAAGGCAATAACAATCAAATATCGATATAATAATAATAAAGCTGAGTTTTAGCTGTGTTTTTTGACACTTAGAACACTTTGGTTTTGAGAAAAATCATGATTTTCTTTGGTCAAGTGTTTTATCTCCAATCATTTTTCGTGAATTTCTTATTTATTTCAATAGATTGAGCATATAATTTGATATTTTCTGATCCTGTTTAACATGTCACATGCATGTGCAAAATTTGAAAGAATTCGATTGAAAAGTGAAGATGATATTGTTGTCCTAAACTTCATGAATTTCTTGAAAATAGTTTTTTGTGACTTAGTACACTCTGGTTTTCGGGCGACGAAATGTACCCAAACTAACTGTTGGAAATCAAAGCTTAAGTGACTTGATTTATCATTAGTCACTGGGCTACCTCTCCATTCTGAGTGAGCGAGTTTAGTTTTACGCAGCACTCAGAAATATTACAGCAATATGGTAGCAGTCTGTAAATAATTGAGTCTTGACCAGACAATCCAGTGATCAACAGCATGAGCATCGATCTACACAATTGGGACGCGATGAACAACAAGATGTAAAAAATACCAGTTGCTCTTACACAAAATCACCAGACAAGTCAACTTGAGGACTGAACACCTTGCATTACAAACATAACATCAGTTGCTCTTATAAAACACCAATTGCTCTTTCACAAAATCTCCAGTATCTGACAACAAGAGGATTGAACACCTTCCATTTCATCAACAAAACACAAATTGTTCTTCCACCAAATCACCAGTATCTGTCAACACGAGGATTGAACACCTTCCAAGATGAACAAAACACCCATAAACCACACAAAACATTTCCTCACATCCACATAAAAAGTTGCTGTGTCCATCCAACAACCACATTGTTCCGAGCATGCCTCTGTCAGTATAATTGATACATCACTATGTTTAGTCACCGAAGTACTGACTGGACACAGTTACATCCTTTGGCTATCAGCCCTGGGGAGTATCATAGGGTTGTGATGGGCCTGTAATTGCTAGCTTGTACACACTGACACACATACCCATCAAGAATGCGCCCACTTACGTCTCAAGCACAATGTAAGGGTACACAGGTGGCCAAACAATGTCGTCCGGTGGCCGAAAACACCCAGAAACGTGACCCTTCACAATGTGTCACCTTAACTTGGGACATTTTGTATGTACAGCAAGGTTGTTCTCTGGGGACAGTCTCATTTATGTTGAATGACTAATAAATTCTTTCACCAAACCTACAGATATCAACCTCAGAAAGGAAGATTAATACACTTTTTGATGACAGAAGCCTGGAGTTTTGCAAACCTTTTAGCAATATAATGTCCAAATCATGAAGGTCTTCACACATTATTCCCATACAACATCTATTCAGAGAGTTCGAGGTCGGTGGTTTGATTATGGGCAGTATATACCATAAGACACTAAAAGAAGGTACTTGTTGTTTTCCTGTCTCGCACTGTGTATTCAAGGGATAAATGAAGGATGAATACAGGGGTGGAAATAACCCATTGCCCGATGACCGAGTCCAGTGTTTTTTTCTGTCGGGCAAATAACCCTGTTAAACCGTGACTTGATATTTCATTGGGCCAACCATCAGTCAAGACTAGCGCATGCACATGCACACACACAAGCATGCATATCACAAGCAGTCCTGTAATCTTGAATGTGGGGTTAAACACCGTTTTAACCAAAATCATAAAAATATTTTGCTTCTATTGTTGCACTATGATAATCAAGATCCTTAAATGAAACAAGTAAAAAACATTGGAAAAACATGTGTCTAAAATGTGTAGTCAAACGTAGTTTGATTAATAATTAGTCAAGACACTAATTAAACATAAACCAACAAATCCATAGAAATCTGCACTTGAGAATCTATCTGTGAGACACCAGGTGTCCCTGAAACAGCTAAGCACGCTCTGCTCTACCAAAGTATCGATGTGTTCACACTTTTCTGACACTGCTGGGAACAATGTGACTGAGATTGACAGATGCATGACAAGAGCATCACTGCAGACTCCGGACCACAACAAATCAGTTTTATGAGGTGTTGGGTAGCTAGGTGTATATACCAGGATTATAACCCTGTCCGGAGTTCCCAGGGGATTCCTTACTTGCAATTCAGGCCTTTCAAATACTAATCCCCCAAAACTTATATTAATCACAAATTGATTAACCCAGCCAACTATTACGATTGGATTGTCTTTGAAATTACACCAAATTAAATAATAAATGTATCGATGTATTGTTTCACTAAAATGTAAGCAAAATATTGCTTAAAAAAAAAAGTACCTAATTTCCGATCAAACATACCATTTCAATTTCTTTTGCAACATTCCTTAAAGAAAGCAAGAGTGAGTGAGTGAGTTTAGAATTACGCTGCACTCAGCAATATTCCAGCTATAAGGCCGCGGTCTGTAAATAGTCGAGTCTGGACCAGACAATCCAGTGATCAACAGCATGAGCATCGATCTGCGCAATTTGGAACCGATGACATGTGTCAACCAAGTGAGCGAGCCTGACCACCCAATCCTGTTAGGCGCCTCTTACGACAAGCATAGTCGCATTTTGTGGCAAGCAGGAGTTGCTGAAGACCTATTCTACCAAAGAAAGCAAGAAACCAGTAATTGTGGGTCTGAATCTCAGAAAACACTGATTATGTTTCTTGGTTTGACAACTCATGGAATTCAAAAATATCACCTGTCTTACTTAAGGCATTTCTCCCAAATTAAGCTGACACAGCGATTTGAAAACTGTACCCCAAATCACCAAACAAAATGGAATCCTTCTCATCTTTTAGTAATCTTACAACCAAATTGATGAGTACTCATCAAAGACAGTTAGGGTAGCATAAACTTGAATTAGTCTCAATTTAGCACAGTGTACAATCCCCTGTCAAAAACTGTTGACACACATAACCTATACAAACACAGCAATAGGTATTTTATAGTAGGTGTCTAACCTGCCTGAATTAAGCAGTAACAGATACCACACACTGTTTACCAATTTGCAACACATGATGAATCATTACTGACACAATAGTATGTCAGATAAATCAAATATGAAACCAGGGCATAAATCTTATATTGTATGTCAGAGTGTCCAGACAGCACATTTAATCTCAAAGGTATGCAACCAGGTGACACATGGTCGTAAACCTATCTCAGACCCATGCATACATCAATATACAGTTGTTCAACATATGGTGACTCCATCTGTGTACGAATATCCATTGAAAAATCAGGTGACTACAAAACTGCGACTGTTGCATCTATTTCCACAGCTATATTTATCACACAAACTATATGCAATATATACTCAAAAACAAAATAAGGACCACCCCAATTTTCAATATTAAATTATTTAATAGTTTATATTATGATCTATATAATACTTAAATATTGAATATTGGGGTGGTCCTTAATGTTTTTGTTGAGTATATATATTATAAAAGCTTACGGGATACTTGAACACTATGATATCTTTAATTTATCAAATTTGTTATACATTCATTGTGTTCATATATGAAATGCAAATCATTTTGAGACATGTAAATATAAATTATATAAAAGATATAAATTACATCCTGGTATATAAATTAGAAATAGAGTATACTTATACATGTGACTGGTTATTTTAAATCCTCATAGTTCTCAACTAAATTAAAGGTGTATTGTACATATTTCATTACAAGAAACCCTCCTAATGTGGCATAAATCAATAAACAAAAGAACTTTCAGTTTTCAATCAATATAGTTTTTCTACATTTCCCCTCAACTACACTGACATATCGAAAACATCCAACAAAGCAGCTGATTATAAAAACCTGTACAGTCTGTCACTGGATTATATCATGGTATGTACAGGAAAGTTTCAAGAACACCTATGTAATATGAGAAGAGGAATAACAGAAAACAAGGATCTCAATGAGGAAAGAAATATCAAATATCTTGTCACTGAGGACCCAAACTGAATGCATGTAATGATAACAGATCCTTTTGGCTCTACCCATTCTCTAACTATTGTAGCATTTACAATAACTATTTTACTGTGGACACTGTGTTCCATAAAATATACCTGCACATGCTACTGTAAATACTGATAAGGGAGTGTGACAGGGTTATGGTCTTGGTCCTTGATTGTTACTGGGATTACGCAACAAATATAGTTTTACCTGTACGTAAGACACAAAGCGGTGGGGATTGCTCATCTGAAGATTGTGGTAATAAAATCTTTCAAGTTATGGTGGTATGGGGTCCTTTTTGGTTATCTGAGACAGGTATTCATTCCCCTGTTCAAGCACACCTGGACCAGAGTGCAGCACAGCTGTTCTAACTTCAAATTGTGGCTGGGCCCCAGCTTACCTGTTGATTGTCTAGTGATTACATATTGTTCAAATCCTTCATTGTCCAGCTTGACTATGTGGCTGAACTGGTTATTAACTGAGTTCAGTCTCACTTTGTCAGCTGTATTAGCTGCTCCTGTGAAGGTACACCTCTATCCATGAAAAACCTTTACCTTATGTACTTTGTTATTATGTTAATCTTTGTTTTCTTCATAGTATTGCAAAAATGACAACTAACTAACATTAGTAGGTATGTTATAATATTTTGATCCAAAAGTGTTATTAATTTTGTCCTTTTTGTGCTTGTATGTATATATTATAAATTGATTTTGACCACCCTGCAATCTACACATCATGCAATATGGGTAGTTTTCTTCAATCAAGAATTGTTTTTTCTTACCTTGTGATGAGATCGGGAAAACCCTGGGCTCAACGGCCATGAACGGCGATACGCCGAATTGACACTTGTGCGGACCGACCTCCGCTTAACCACTTCAGATGTACCAGGTATCATTTAGAAACATAAATCCAGATAGTTGGTAAAATCCACAGTGTTCATGTCTAGAACACCGCCTGTCTCCCTAGAGATCCTGCTCTGTATAAATCCGATCCTAGTTCTCCGGCCTGGCCCACCTCTCTGATCCAGTCGACTGACTGACTGAGACCCAAACTAACACCCAGTCAGCATTGCAATGCCTCAGTGAGTTCCGAACACAAAATACTCTACTCCCCTTTATAATGCTAATCTTGGGACACAGGCCAGGTTACCCGTATAGTGAATCTCCCTCGGGCTACGGCATAACACCCTTTACCTTTGCATGTAGAGTCAATGTCTAGTTTACAAAAATTATCATTAATCACTTTTGTTTTAAGTATCATGTACATCCCATTTAATTATTTGACATATACTGTTATCAAAGTGATTCACCCTAATCGGAAAATGTAGAAAAGAGTCTCTCCTTTAATTTTTATCTTTATTTTTTGTGTGTAAATTTTATCAGTTCATCTTTATTCATGAGGGAATGTTTATAATTTGATTTAACGTTCCCCATGCTTTCCATATCTCTGCTGAAATTCTTCTGTGTACATGTTTCATCAACCAGGTGATTTCTCTTTATCAAGATATTTCAAATTCCTATCAGCATCTTAATACATTACTGATATGAGTTGCGTTTGCTAGCAATTAGCCTCTTTTACTGTCTCACCAACCATTACCGCTCTGTAGGTGGGACAATAGGCCTAAACAACACCCTCCCCATGCAAATTCCCCCAAACACCTCTGCTGCATACATTAACACTTCAGACATTCTTCTAGGGTCTAACAAAACATTGGACTGACAGCAAAGCACAGGGGCCAAGTCAAAAATATCATCATGATTTCCATAGTCTTGTTTCAAAACTTGTTAAAGTCAACATTTTCTGACTGGAATTAAGGGCACCAAATAAAATTATGCAAATATTTGAAAATATATTAATTAATTTATAAAGCTTTCGTTAATATCTCCAATGTAATTTATCATATAAATCCTTTAAAAACTATACCTGACAGTTTCTTGCAAAAATACACCTGCAAATTAATATTAAAAAATTAAAAAAGAATTAACAAGTAAATTCAATCTATAAAATATCATTTTTTAAATTTATTTTGCAGAATATAAAAACTTCACAATATGATTATGATATGCCCCCTGTGAGGTGAAAGTGGAAAGATCTGAGGTAATTAATTGACCTTGACATTGTGAGGTAAGTATAGAGGTAAGTACAAGCAACCATTGTCCTGTATACAATGGATGGAGTGCTGCATCTTCAACAAGTATCCATTTTGCAACAGCAGTCACTTCAATTGCAAGAAAGGGAATGCGTTTGCTTAATCTTTGGCATTTAGTCAATGAAACCTTTCATTACATTTCACATCTCTTTATGTCCCTGACTGGTTTTAGATTCATAAAATAAACTCAGTCAGTCAGTTATGTCCCTGACTGGTTTTAGATTCATGAAATACATACATTCCACAGTCATGGCTGACGACATTCTTCCATACTGAACAAAAGAACTAAGGAACATGAACATTTTGGGTATATTTTTGGTTATGATAAGTGAAAACACAATTTCATGAAATAACCCCCAAAATATTAAGGATTACTAAATTTTCATGTTCAGTATATTGAGAGGTAACGGTTGTAGAACTAAAACTATATGCTATATATAGGAAATATAGGATTGGAGGCCTTAGACTTTCTGGGATATCCCTAACTTACTATGTCCAGTGTGGGCAGAGATAATGGCGGCAGAACTAAAAAGATAGGTTATAGTTTCTAGGATTGAAAGTTTGAAGTTTATTGTAAACAAAGGAGTCAGTAATACTGGTAGTCTGTCTCACAGTCCCTGAACCATATTATTTTTCCTACAGCCTAGCCCACCCTGCAATGCTAAAGCCCCACATGAAGTAAGTCTAGATTTTTTCTCTGAAGCTCTGGTATCCCTGGGGCTCCTTTTCAATTTAAATGGGTTTATTTTGTTACAGTCAAAATTATATTTTAAGACTATAGACTAAGTGTTAGTCTATAGTACGTGTAACAGGATATGATCAAGTTTGATCAACTGTTAACAGAACACAATTAATGAAATTAACCTTTAGTATATACACCAACCCTCTAAGGCAATGAAAGCATTAACTGTTGGTATTGAGAGTAATGAGTATTTGAAACAGCTATACAAGAAAAGAGTTCTTCTAAAAGTTGAATCTTGAACACAAATCAACTTGAAGCGTAAAAAGCTTCCCGATTTTTCTGGACAAACATGAAGCAACACTCGAACAAGGTTTCCATGTCAATCCTCCCTGTGGAGGGAGAAAGGCCAAAGAAACCGAAAACAACAATTACAGACAGGAAGTTATTGTTTGCAGACCTCTTGAAGGCAGTCTCCCGTTTCACGACAAGATATCGCTCTCCTTGAAATATATTAACGGCAATGAAATTTCACTCCTACAAGACTGCACTTGCAGAAAATGTTTATATCAATTTCAAAGCAGAATCTAAAACGACAGTTTTTTTCAAAATAGTTTCCCCAGTATATTAGCTATATTGCATTGTAACTTAATGTCTAGGCAATGATAATTTCATTGCACAATAAACCCGCAACATCCTGGCCACGCAAAGGCAAGGTAATGTCCCATAACAATTTACATTTCAATCTTCACATGCTTCTACCATTCAAAACAAAGCGTTTATTCATTACATGACCCCTTCATTTCAAATGGAACGGTCCTACATCAATGAACAGATCTGTCTATACTGATTCAAAGGTAGTAAATGTAGATACTGTCTGTCTGTTTAGCAGTCCCGAGGTATTATGTGCATAGTTCTATAATTATCTTTAAATATACATATTTCTAAAATTATATATTTTAGGTTTCTAGTGATATTTCTTTGATTTTTAATTCCACAAAAGTGTTTTATATTGTTGAAGCTGACAGCACCAAGATATTGGTCTGAAGTAACATAAACATGCCCGATAGTTAAACAAAAAGAACCAATAATTACCCTAATTTCACTTTATTGTGGACCCATGAAGATCCGGGTTAGAAAGAATATTGATCTTCAGTAACCCATGCTTGTCGTAAGAGGCGACTAATGGGATCGGGTGGTAAAGCTAAACTCACTCACTCACTTTATTGTGGATGGTTAATTGGTAAACCAAAATATTCAGTCAGTATCAGTTAAGTCCTCAGGTATCAAAGAGGGTGATTTCTTTTGTTGTGAGTGCTTGTTGTTTCTTTCATTTAGCAGTATTAAAGCTATAATGATGGTGGTCTGTAAATGAATCTGGGCCAGACAATCAGGAGATTGATATCATGAGCATCTATCTACACGTAGGAGACACGATGACATGCATCAACTCAGTGGGCAAACCTCACCCGATCATGTTGGTTGGTTGTTTGTTTAATGCCGCACTCCGCAAATATTCCAGCTATATGGCGGCAGCCTGTAAATAATCGAGTGTGGACCAGACAATCCAGTGATCAACATCATGAGCATCGATCTACGCAATTGGGATACAATGACATGTGTCAACCAAGTCAGCGAGCCTGACCACCCGATCCCATTCCACATTTTACGACAAGCATGGGTTGCTGGAGACCAATTCTAACCCGGATCTTCATGGGTCCTGATCATGTTAGTAATGTCATACGAAATGTGTAGGTTGCAAGACATCTCTTCAAACATGCTTCTCCCCTCATGCTGGGCAAATATATCACATAACCTGCCTCCTTAAAACCGGGGAGTGGGTTACAACATAATATACACATAGTCATGTGTGCAGGGAACCGGTTTCATACATCAACATTGCGACACAGATAACACTCTGCACATAAAAGTGACGACCAAAAAACAAGACACTTACTCCTTGTTGCATTGTAACATACATAAACTGGATTTGGCCTTAAAGTACATTATCAACAGACAGGTTTCTAGATTATTGGAACATCTGTGAACTTGTGTAAGTTTCTATACACACCTGGCAACAAGATCTGAGGTAAGGTAAGGTAAGGTTACTAATTTACTACTGACAATTTCTGATTGGAACCTGGGGTGCAAAGAATATTTCGGCTCATATGACGACGTGTGTGTGTGTGTGTGTGTGTGTGTGTGTGTGTGTGTGTGTGTGTGTGTGTGATGTGTGTGAAGCATGTGAGATGCACAGATACTCAGAAAATAATGACCACAATTTGATTACACAATAATCATTTTTGAAAGTGGTCAGATGTTACATCTGTTTTATTTAGAATTACACTTTCTAAGTAAAGTACAGCTTCTAGTACTGTTGTTGGGTTGAGTCCCATGCAGGATTCGAACCCACACCCTCAGAGTCAGGTACCTAATCGCCAGCACACAAAGTCAGCTGCCTAACCCGCTGAGCCACTACGACTTCCACCATCCATTGCTTGGCATAAATATTTCACTAACCAAAGAGGAATTTACAATTGATAATTTCTGTGACAAGACAAGGGGGCAAAAGAGTGGTTGAAGGGTCTGGGGTGGGAGTGGTTTGTCATCATGCACAATTATACAGAAAATAATGACCATCCTCTGTTTATGGAAGGCACTACTCCAATATTCTCTGACTCACCCACTTCTATAATAAATGAATAGTCCCTTGGCGCTGTCTTTTGGGGTTTATTTTTAAAAACCCCAACATAATATATTTATGGATAGATTTTACAATAACAAGAATTCTCATGAGGGGAGAATTTTTTTAAAATCTAACAAAGAAATAATTTCAAACCAGCCTTGACAAAAACATTTTGTTCAAGCACACTGAATAAGAACATCTGTGAATTAGGAAAAACAAATTCTGCCTGCATTATTGGAAAAATGTTAAAATTAATTTAAATGTATAAATTCAGAGGAAAAATATTTTTTCTTCACATTCACACCTGATAATTCTTGTTGGTGTAATGCAGCCAAATCTCCACACTGAATATGTGGGTACAAGGATTGTCATACCACCCCTAGGTTTTCTAACAGCTGTATCACATATAACTGTGTATTAAATTCCAGAAATAGAAGATTGTGAACAGAAAGCATGGGTCCCCATGCCAAGAATAAATGATAGGCCCTGCAGGGGAGCTGACAGATGAGAACCCTGTGGGGAGCTGACACCTTCTCTGCCTGGTAATACACATTAGCCTTGCTGAAGTCTCTACAGAATGATAAGTATATGGATATATAATAATCTTATTCTTATAATAAGCAAGTCTAGATAAGCAGACAGTATACAAGCATGCCAGCTTGTCAGGGATAGCCTATTTCTTGGTATTTATACGATCTAGGAATTGTAGGGACAAAATTTCACATATAGGAACGGAATAGCACTTAAAGGTGAAAAAAGGGTGGCACATTATTGAATGTAAAGACAAGAGTTTAATGGATGACAACTTCTTTATTGGGAAGGGTCACGATGTTTCGAAGTATGTTCTTACACCTTCATCAGGTGAATGAAACAATTAGGAACAAACAGCTATATATGTACATGTTGAAACAACAACAGTATAACAAAGGAAACCAGTAGTTAATTGGTGGATGGACAAGTGGAAGCCAGGGATTGTTAATCCAGGCATGATTGATAAGAAAGACAAATAAAACTCTTGTGTATCACTTCTAAATGCCCTTCAAAGACATTATTGAATGTGGTGGCCAATTTGAAATCCAAGATGGCCACCAATGGGATGATGGGAAAAACTGGAAACATTGCTTTTTTACATTAAGTGTAGTGAGTGGTTTCAGATATGTATACTGTTGTTAATCTCCAATTTCTTTGAATGAAAATAGATAATACAATGGACTAATATGAACAAAATCAAATAGGAACAAAATGTCATTGCCTAAGAGACTTGAGCAAGTCCAGGTACACATGTAGTTCTGCCAGAAAGTATAAAGATTCCAGTAAAGCATGAAGTGTGTAGATTTCTATCTCTCGGCTCTAATACCTGCTAGGTCTGCCTCAATGGCTGTCAGTGGGTACAACACCACAACACTACATACACTGAGATTAGGCAACAGCAGTTTAGTCAAAGTTCGTCAAACATCAAAACAAACTTAATACCCTACTAAGATTCTGTTTTGATTATTTCATTGCAAATCTTAATTAAATTCAAAATGAATTACCTCAAAGATAATTTTGACTTCAGATGCATATTTTTGGTTACAGAATATCATGAAAATGGACGAAAAAAATCACCATAAAATACTTTTACCTGGAAAAAATGAATCTGTACCATACCGTGTTACATATAAAAACAATGTTGAACGCAATCTAATTTTTTTATTATTCTCCATATACACCGACAACATTAGAATACAAGAATAGTGCTTGTTTCAGCATCTGCCCTCGTTAAGTTGTAGTTAAAATACTGTCCGTTACACTCAGGTTAAGAAAAACAATAAAGCAAACAAACAAAAATTGTACAGTGCAAACGACAGCATTTCTGAGTCCATTAGGCTTTACTGCCACATTAAGGGCACAGTTAAATCCCTGCCTGCCTGGTTGAGTGAGTGAGTGACTGCTCACAAAGCCCTGATAATGTTGTTGGGTAACCTTATATTAATAGTCTTGCACTCACACGTACTCACATACGCTCACTAATATGGCCGCTTTATGTTGCTGGGGATCTGTAATCTTGGCCTGGCTTTCCAACATAAGGGGTGATGGTCGAGGATTTGGGGTTGGGGGTTGAAGATATGGGGATTGAGAAGTCATGTATGTAACTGCGGTGTGGATCAACTATATATATAGCTATACAGCTTCAGTTATAGGATCTGGTCTATAAGCAATAACCAGAATCCCATGGGTCATTAGTTTGTCCTTTATAGTGTGAACAATTATGTAATATTCTTTATAGTTTGTATCAACTTTTAAAATGGTTATTGCATGCAGGAGAAGACAGGTGAGGATAAAGCAGTTTGACTAATCCATTCCCACTTCCTCTTTGCATTCTGACCATGATTACTTTCAGCAACAGCATTCGTATTGTGCAATGTTAGCCAATATACACCAATATACCAATTTATGAATAGAGTCCCCTTCCTCTCAAATATAATTGTATAACTATATATCCTTTAAACAATGATATATTCCCCCAAAACAATGATATACATGTATCCCTTCCAACAATCAACTATCATTGCATAACTAATAATACTAATAATATTTGGCTTGTATAGCGCCTAGTTTCCATCACAGATGCTCAACGGCGCTGCATACATCGTTAAAAACACAATAAGTGTGAAAAGAGTTCTATTCAGAAGCCATCTTGAAGAAGTAGGTTTTGAGCAAGTTCTTGAAAAGTGACTGGGACTCAGTTCGTCTGAGGGTGACTGGAAGATTGTTCCATAGAGCTGGTGCTGCTACAGAAAAGGCTCTATTGTATATCTTCCCAGAACAATGATATATCACTTCCAACAATCAAAAATACTGGACAAAAATAGTTAGGGATATATGTAAATTTTGAATTAGTGAATAATGATCAATTTATTCATTGACACACTGATAAAATATCAATCATAAATATACCAATATCCCTAACTTATTTTGTCCAGTATATTATCCTTCAACCACTGAATAGCCTTCCAGATAAGTTATGGAGTGAGGATATACTCTGCAATCTCATGTTCCTCATATACAGAAGTTGACATCCGTAAATTTTCACCTTTTCACCCTTTAGTCATTTTAGAACTATCACCTCTCCTTCAAGAACAACCTTTCATAAACAATATGAGCAAACAAAGTCCAAGAACAAGTGTACATACTTTTGAAACCATAATACATTTGGACCAATATCCAAGGAATATTAATCTATCATTGATGTGAAGCAAAAACATACTGATAACCATGAATGAGAAGATTTCATAATACTAAATGCTCTCCAAAGATGATGATTAGGAGCTACAAGGAAATGGCAATTACTTCCCCCTTAATGAATAGTGAGTGAGTTTAGTTTTATGCCACACTCAGCAATATTCCAGCTATATGGCGGCGGTCTGTAAATAATCGAGTTTGGACCAGACAATCCAGTGATCAACAGCATGAGCATCCATCTACACAACTGTGATACAATGACATGTGTCAACCAAGTCAGCGAGCCTGACCACCCAATCCCATTAGTCTCCTCTTACAACTAGCATGGGTTACTGAAGATCAATTCTAACCCGGACCTTCACGGGTCCCCTTAATGAATAATGTTGATGATATATAACACAAGAAAAAAGGAGTACTGTATGATTGTTTATGAATTGCTGACAACGAAGTGGCCATCTGTTGAAACAGGTTTTATACTGTGATGACTGACTGACTGAGTTTTGGTTTTACGCCGCTTTTAGCAATATTCCAGCAACATCACGTCGGGGGACACCAGAAATGGGCTTCAGACATTGTACCCATGTGGGGATTCGAACCCGGGTCCTCGGCGTGCCGAGCCAACACTTTAACCACTAGGCTACCCCACCGCCCTATACTGTGATGAAGGCTAAATACAGGACTTAGAGCAGATATGTAATGAAGGTAGAGTAGTTGCAGGTATTACTAGATTTATTCCAGTCAGTAAGCATGGCTCCAGCTCTGAACCCTGTTGCCCTTGTTTGACACTATATTTGGCCGACTATGACATAAAGTGACATAACAAAGACCTAAAATAAGAACAGCAGGGAGTATGAAAAACAACAGCTGCCAATTACTTCTTCAGACTCTTTTAACCAATCAGTTGCCTTGTTTCTGCAACAGCCAACCAAATATAACCATAAGCTGCATAATGACCACTTGGTACAGAGAGTTGAACCATTACATCTCCGGTCCCACCTATGTAATAAATGTCACTAGTTACATTGTCCACTTGAACAATTACCTACCCCTCTTGAACAATCACATACTCTTCTTGGACAATGACAGAGCCCGAATGTCTCCCTAGATTTATCAAGAGTACAAACCTCCCGTTCCGCCAACGGTGTTCAGCAACGTCAGCGACAACCTCCCCTCCATGTACACAGTGCAGTCCACAGTGTCTATTATATAGCAACAATACCCACGATGTTGCAAACGTCATGCTTCACGAATAATGATGTCCCAACAAGCTTTGTATTGTATTTCCTAAGTCTGTTTTTATGAAAACATACATCATGGTGAAAGGCTGTGTGACAGCTCCCCATGCTGTCAGTAAATCATACTATGTAATAACTAGATTAACGTACCATGACTTCAAGTCATTTATGACATCTTTTTTCGGTATCACATGATATCTCAGTGCACAACAGTGAGTATTCAACAGAAAGTCAAGCCTCCATAACTGTATATTTCAGAGTTTCGCTTCGACATGCCTTTCTTTCCAGAGGGAAGAAATAAGATCTGATCATAATGAGACTCCCTTGTCTATTTTAGCCAGATTTGATAGTTCAAGATCCTACATAAATAAAAAAACTGTTTCAAAATCAGAAATGTCATTAGCAGATTCCATCATGATTCAAACAGACTCACAATCATATGTTTATGAATCACTATCAAATAGTCACTACACCTCGTATGAACATGGGATTCACCCCAATATATCCCTGGACTATTCTATAAACCACCCTACAAGAACCAGGTAAGATTCCCAATCTAAACAATCATCCTAAGATGAAGGTACATTATTACCTGGCAAGTCCACACAAACATTCCAATAACCATCTCATATCATCACAGGATAAAACCAATATATCCCTGGACTATTCTATAAACCACCCTACAAGAACCAGGTGAGATTCCAGATCTAAACATCCATCCCAAAATGCAGGTATTACCTGGTGAGTCAACAGTCCAATAACCATCTCAACATTCCAATAACCATCTGTGGTTCTTGAACCTCCCATAGGTATGTCCATTTAAACATTCCAAGCCAGTCTTGGGTTATGTGGAGCTCTTGGTTGTGTGGAGCTCGTCCCAGGTGCAGTAAACTACCTACACTACCAACACCTGTAATTACCTGTAATCAGTTCGATCATGTGAAGCGAGCACAACAGCAGCATCACGAGCAACACCACCAACTACCCCTTTGTGTCAGGACAACTGCACCACAAAGACACATTCAACCTGTCGTCTGCGACAAATTTAGATTTAACAAAACAATTTTTCAAAGCAGAATGTCTCACCTTACAAATATCTGATATTTACAAACACAAATCTATGTCAATGAACATCACATCTTAAATATATATAAAACTGTTTTTATCAATTTCGATCACTCACAAGGTTATACCATATTCATAAAATTCATAACTATGTTTTAAAACTCTGCTATGTTATGAGGATATTACGGTACAGAATACATAATTATAAGAGCAATCTGTTGCAGAAGAATCAATAATCTGACTGGTTGTCAATATCAACTCGTCAATCATAACTTCACTCACTGATTTTTTCCATAAATGCAGCATGTCAGGAGATGCTAAATTACCATGGGTAAATTTAGAACAAGTCAGTTTCATATATATTTATATAGCTGACAATTGATCATCCACTGTTGTCAGCTGATTGTATTGAATCTGTGGCTATTCAGTGCTATGAAGGAATAATTCATTAGCTGCAACTTGACCTCTTGTTACAACGATGTATATGTAAACAACATACCATGGCCCCACCAAAGTTAGTTTTCTGTTTAAAATATATAAATATAATTTGTTTTTATTTAGTTTTTGGATTATGTGAAATGACCATTGAATCTCTCAAGATTTCTTGCACAAATTGATCTCCATTAAATTTTACACAAGTTAAGATTTTTACCTTGCTGAAAAAACACAAAACAATTAAACTTTGATTCAGAAGACATCTAAAAAACCCTACTATATTTTGTGACTAATATTTGAGGTAATTGTGCAACGATGACTATTTAACCCTGTTTTCTTAAACAATTAGTGTACAGACAGTCAAGGAAATACCATTATCAACTCAATGGGAAGTATACAACACAAACAGTCTGTGAGCTACTACAAGGATAATTGTCACTTTACCATCTCATCCTTATGGGTGCCCATTTACTGCTGGGTGAACTGAGGCGGATTTTTCCCAAAAGAACAAAGTGGCTAGAAATCCAGCTGCCTAACATGTCACCAGTCCCAAGACAGATGTTTGCTTAACTTCAGATGTTTTGTGACATGTGACCTTTCCACAGAATCATGTGCCACAAGAAATAAAGTGAATCTTTATTCCTAATATAGGAATAAAGTGCAAATGTATTAGTTGATTCAGATTATAATCATTCAAATCGTCTATCCAATCCAAAAATTATTTCCACTTGTACGTATCAGTTGACAATTTCAAAAGGTGCATATTTTCATATTGTTATCATTATTAAAGTCTGTGAGTGAGTGAGTGAGTGTAGCAATATTCCAGCAATATCCTGTCATGATGATACCAGAAATGGACTTCACACATTGTACCCATGTAGGGAATCAAACCCGGGTCTTCAGCATGATGAGCAAATGCTTTAACCACTTGGCTACCCCACCACCCCTCTAGAGAGGTAAAGATGAATACCATCACCACAGCTGTTCTTTGCTGGCTCAACAAAAGTTTTTCTACACAGGTTCTCACTAACACACACTCTATGTTGATGCAGTCTGCAGATGATATTGAGTAAAATGTATTGTATATTAACCAAACACATCCATGTTGGTTTTGTATGGCCAAAGTGCAGAAACACCATGATGAAAATATCACATCTAAACCTGGAACTGGATTCTGTAGTTTGGGAATGAACCAAGCAAATACTATGATGCAATAACATATCTCAGGGTAATATTAGCAGGAAGTGATGGTTTAATATGAAATTCTACTTATTTCTTGTATCCTTTGATTTTTTATCAAGCTCAGATGAACACTTGCTCGATTTACTTTCTGCAATATGTACATCTGATTCAGCATATATTTGAAGTGGAAGCAGATAGACATAAAAGTCGTTCATAGGAATGTAGTTTCTCATGTACATTAATTCTTTCCCTTGGAAGCTGTTGATGAGGGCAACTAGCTGAATATAAACTGGGCCATTAACTGCAGAGAGCACTCACTTTGCACTTTAATATTCAGGATTTAAACTCCTACTATCATTTTATTGGGCATCTACAAAGAGAACTTGGAGTGAGATACCTTTCAACTTCATCTCAAGAACATCACCCACTATTTCTTGTATTTCTCGAGCCAAAAAATATTTACATCCAATCTTTAAGGGACATCTTTCTTATCTTTGGGAGTGTGTTGAGTTTAATGCCATGTTAAAGTTATATCAGGGCAGGTCATCTTCATGTGCGAGGATGAGCGTAGGTGAGTTTTACGCCGCTTTTAGCAATATTCCAGCAATATCACGGTGGGGACACCAGATATGGGCTTCACACATTTTACCCATGTGGGGATTCGAATCCAGGTCTTTGGTGTGATGAGTGAACACTTTAACCACTAGGCTACCCCGACGCTCCTCATGTGGGATGAAAACCCACAGCGATGTTTCAAGCTATGGCAAAACCTATGAGGATAGATATGGTGTTGACAAACCTAAAACATCGTTGCAAACCAGGATCTTGGGTTTCACCAATGTGGTAAACGTCTCAAGCACCTGCAAAATGTCTGCTTCTCTCCCTCATGCTGTGTTATAATCGAAATACTGTTTGTTCCCTCACTCATTCAGCCTGAAGTGTGAGGGTTCAAGTATATAGCATGTACCCATGTGAGGAAGTGCAGCCATGATGCCGTTGTACAAAGCAACCTTAGGGTTACGACTGTCGTAAGTCTTTTTTGAGGTATGGGTGTTACGTTCAAATAATGCTACGACTGTCATAAGTCATTGAGGTATGGGAGTTACGATCACCTTAGAGCTACGACTGTCCTAAGTCTGTGTTGAGGTATGGGAGTTACGATCACCTTAGAGCTACGACTGTCCTAAGTCTTTGTTGAGGTATGGGAGTTACAATCACCTTAGAGCTACGACTGTCGTAAGTCTGTGTTGAGGTATGGGGGTAACGATCATCTTAGCGCTAAGGTTGTCTTATACCACGGCACCTTGGTCTTTGGCATGTTTATCGATATATTGAACGTCACAGCAATGGTCTAGCTATATGACAATGCTTGTAAATAATTATCTAGACCAGACAATCCAGTGACTGAAATTATCACAACACACAACACACACACAGTATACGTTTCCCATATAAACACATACTGTCGATCATATGCATCCTAAAACAAAATTTTATATGAAGCTTAAATAGGTTTTAAATGCAAATTCATCCTCGATGTATGAAACACAAAACTGGACAAAATTTGTCACCTATGTGACACAATCAGTATAAACCAATTTGCAAGGCCCATAAATCAGTCTGAGCCTCTGCATAGAATAGCTCTGTCCCGCTGTGTGTGTTCCACCATGACACGCTATGAAATCGTACACCAAAGGGAATGACAAGTATATTTTCTACTGTGACCAGAATTTGCATTACAAAACCATGAATCTGTCACCGAACACACGTTCATAGAAGGAATACAGCTGCCATCATTACGTCAATGGATAGTATCATAAGTTAATTTAATCCTCAGTGACAGCCTTTTTATCGCATTTAGGTCGGGTTTGTAGTTACAAATAATGGTGTTATTTCTTTTCTTACTAAAGCCAGCTGTCTATCTAAAGTAATACTATTCTGGCTTTGTCAGGTGATAAATAACATCTACCAATGCTGTCACCACACATTAACAAAGATGAGACAGTTGTGAGGATGACATTCTCAGGTGAGTGAGTGAGTGGTGTTTAATGATGAGCAAAAAAGTATTCGCAGATCCAGGATAGGGGTAAATCTCGAATGTTTCATTTTATCTAGTATTTTCTTCCATTCATGACTAATCATCAATATAGAAAGCCTGTGATGTGATCAAAAATGGTGAAATCATCTGTCTGTAAGAGTCAATTGTCTTTCTCACATATTTGAAACCTTTGTTATTTCATGCACCTGGGAGAAAGTGAGAAAACTGTGAGGTTTCAAATACATAGCATTTATGCATGTGGGGAAGTAAACCAGGTGTTTGGTTTGAAATTTGTTTATTGTTTAACATCACAGCAAAGGTTGCTATTCGACAATGCCTGTAAATAATCCAGACCAGACAATCCAGTGACTGAAATTATTAGAAACAATCGACTCCATCGAGGTCACTAATCTTGACCAACAATCCTATTTCCCTTGAATCCTCATAGGTTTCAGGATGACGAGCAGTCTTTACACACGTTTTCCTTTATATACTAGCTGTTGACTATGGAATCCAATGTAATACAAGCTTAGCAGAGTTGTGTCCCTTACCTTATTGAGTGGAGCGAAGAGGTTGGCAAGCTTGTTTGGCGTTTTGCTGAGTTTTCTTCCCTCACTGAATGTAAGAGTTCCTTGTGGGCTGGTAGAGGGGACGGAGAATGTCTCATCAATGGACAGGTTGATGTTTCCTCGACGAGATCGTAAGCTTCCCTGCAAGATCACTGGCTGTTAAAGGACATGATGATAACAGACCAATATCTAATAAAGAATATTATTAATAAATATCTCATTCAAATCAATGCAAACATATTTGATGAATGTTTTTTAACACATACTGAAATTATTTTTTTCCATTTTCATTGCTTATTTTTTTTGTCTTTACCACTTTATTCTTAATATCTATATCAATATTTGTGATTTCTGCATTATTAACCATATATGAAACAAGATTGTGAAACACATTTTCACTTCTTAAATGAGACAACAAACCTGAAGCTCAAGAGTTTATTTAACAAAAGCCCTGTTTCCAGAAAGGCTAATATTATGAAATATGAAATTCATCAAGTGCAATAAATTAAAACTATATAGAAAATATATACCCTGCACTTGTACAAACCAATCAAAACACAGCACTCATAGACACCTTATACATGACACCATGACACAACATGCTTAAATTTTGAAAAAAATGACAATGAAAATAATTAGGCATTCATGACACATCTATCCCCTAATAATATTAAAGCTTGGTGAGAAAACTATCAAAACATACACAACATCACCTACTTGTTTTTGCATACATCTTATTGAACATTTTCACTACAGCACAATGATGAATAGTATACTAGGTGTTCAATAATATCAAGCAGGTTCGAGTTTGAGTCTGGCTCACACAAACCAGTGGTTGAGAGAGTGACAACCCGGTATGACACAATCCTGATGGCACTATCAAGGATGCTTCTTCCATCAAAGTACAATTTATACCAATGGGAAGATCTGAGTCTAGCAACCATACTCATTCTTAGAGTGAGTGAGTGAGTGAGTGAGTTTAGTTTTATGCCATCTTTGCAATATTTCAGCAATATCATGGCGGGACACCACATTGTACCCATGTGGGTATTCGAACCTAGGATTTGGGCGTGACAAGCGAATGCTTTAACCACTAGGCTACCCCACCACCCCACTTGTTCTTAGAGGTTGGATCAAGTGGTGACTCGGCTGATGCATGCTGAGCTCATGATGTCAATTGCTCAACTGGCTTTTTAATTTACAGAATGCTGTCTTATAGGTGGAATATTGCTCTGTGTGATGGTAAGCAACAAGCACACTGTACATACTCTTCAGCCATTGTGGCCACACAATCACCATTCTAATCCCCTTAGCGCGCCAACATGGTGTATTACAGCAGTTTATTTGTTGTTATGATACAGCTATATGGTGGTGGTCTGGACCAGACAATCCAGTGATTCACATTATGATCAGCCATCTTCATAATTAGTGAGTGAGTGAGTGTAGTTTTACGCCGCACTCAGCAATATTCCAGCTATATGGCGGCGGTCTGTAAATAATTAGGTCTGGACCAGACAATCCAGTGATCAACAGTATGAGCATCGATCTGAGCAATTGGGAACCGATGACATGTGTCAACCAAGTCAGCGAGCCTGACCACCCAATCCTGTTAGTCGCCTCTTACGACATCATCTTCATAATTAAGATACATTGACATGCATCAGGCACCTTTGTTACTCAATCCTGGTTGTCAACAAGCATGGGCTGCTGAAGATCAATTCTAACCTTGATCTTCATTAGCATTGATGTTGTAGATTATGTGTATCACCATGACAGCCAATTCTGGGGATGAAGTTATTGATATCAAGTCACAATATGGCCAAAACAAAGCCGATGTGACAATACATTTAAATACAATCAAGCTTAATTGTTCAATGTGATTTTACTCATTTTACAGAAAATACAATTTTATAACATTTCACATGATATGTTCATCTTTTGATGCAAGTACACATCAAAGTGCATCTATATTTCTTCACCACCATCTGTGTGTTCTGCAAACTGTATACACTTGGAATCCATAAAAAATTCATACAATAAGTAACAAAATGTATTTTCCCAATAACACATTTTGCCACCTAAAAAATGAAACACTAAAAACATCCATAAATCAGAATAATCTGAAAATAATGGTTCATTTGGACTGAAAAGAAATGGTTCTCAAACTATAGATTTTCAAAACTTTATGCAGGCAAAAAGCGTGCTACTATTTACATGGACTAACATAAGAATGATGGAGTGTCTTTACTGATGAAAACAGTGAAACCTCAAATTCAATCAAATCAGTATTTTGTGTGAAAAGTTTGAAGAATTGACCATGGTCCTTTATTTAAGGCTAATGGTCTGTTCTATGTCTACAGTCCCAAATGTAAAATCTATACCCCAATTACATTACAACTGTGTCCACTATATAATGTGGCTGAAAACAGAATAATAAAATATCAAAATATGTCCAAATTTACCTGCAAAGTAAGAAGTTATAAAATCTGAAATGTCTAGTTTGAACACAATATAAAAATATCACCAACAAAAACAAATTCTAAGTTTTGGACAAATATGCATATTTCCATATACGCTGCCAAGATAACAGGAAAAACAAATTCAAAATGTCTAATTTGAATGCAACCGTAAACTATCTACAACAACAATACAAATGCCAAAATGTGGACAAATAATCATTTCAGATTGTGTCAGCCATAATATTTAGTTTAAATTCCCAACATGTTTGATATTCTTCAAGGTTTCACTGTTTTTGTTTTCAACAATATCAAATGAATGTATTGTTTAATACAAGGAACCAGGTATACACATTTGCAAACACATTGATGGTATGTGGCACTGAGCTAGTCTCTGTGATCTAACAAAGTGATGTGCAGTGCAAGAAGAAAAGACTACCTGTGCAGATTTCATCAACAACTTCCATATTGATTATTACCTGAGTACACACAGCTGACATACACCTGTAATCAGGCTGTGCACAATGGTAAACTGGGGACAAGTCCACAGTGGAAACAACACTGATTGAAACACACATAAAATCCCCACCCCAGCACAAGACATGGGCTCACTGACAGTCCCAGATAACACAGGTGGACATGTGTCCAACACAGGACACAGGTGGACATGTGTCCAACACAGGACACAGATAATGGCAGAGTTTGACACAGAAACACAGCACACACCTACAGAGCTATAACTTGAGGGAAAAGAGTCTACATTTTGAGCAATACCATAAAAAATGTAAAACACAGATATTTTAGTGAAGAAGGATGGTTAATTTCTACAGTTCTAAAACACATTCTTCTTTTGGTTTAATCAAAGGATTTTATTCAATACTTCCAATTCAAAGAATAGAAGATTGTATAAATTGTTAACTTCTACATTTCAAACATATTTGTTAACAAAAAACTTTGAATATTTGTAGCTCAGGAAAATATTTCAAATGTTTTACCAAAGTGAACCTTAAAATTTCCTTTGCCAAATTTTGGAATTAAAATACATAAAAAATTAAGAAGACAGGAAATATTTTGTTGTTTGCTGTAATGACAAATGTTGAAAATATTTTCTCTATTCTTACAATTTAAATTTCTAATTTTGATGCGATGATACTACAAACTGCCAGCCATTCAAAACATGCCACAGCATGAACACAACACAGAACACATACTATGGTAAACAAGCCGTATACACCATCCATGCAGGGGGGATTGTGGGATACTACAAGAGACGAGAGAGTTGACAAGGAGTATATGTATATATGTATGTAAGTTCATGCAAACTTACAAAGGAGTCATCATAGACTTTCAAACCATCCCCAGATTTGCCCGATGAGTTTTCATTCTTTGATATACTGAAGAACTGTAGCGAGCCCCGACGTTGTTTTACCGGTGGGGGCTCAAGCAGAACGGGGACTTGTGTGACCGATTCTCGTCGTGCGTTCTTCTACATAAATGACAAATGGTGTTCAAGGTGGTAGAACATCGCCAAGATGCTGTTGTTCGCTTGTGTCAGTAGACTACAGTGGACTAGTTTGAGGGTTTAGTAGTGTTTTCCATGTTAACTTGGAGGAGCTGTTTAGTAATTGTTGTTTGTAAATGTAGGGGGGGATAGAAGGGTGTTATAGGTTACAGAACAAACCTGGTACCATGTTACACAGCCAGCTGGCTTGTGGGTTTCATCAACATTATCAGTATTCAACATTTTCATGCGAGTCTTCACCGGACCCACTTGAGTGAGTATGATTTTACGCCGCTTTTATCAATATTGCAGGAATATCAAGACTTGGATCACCCAAAATGTTCTACATACATTGTACCCATGTGGGAATCGAACCCAGATCATAGGCATGAGAGCTAACGCTTTCACCACTTGGCTATCCTAATGCCACTAATCAATATGAAATTTAAATATTACCAATTAGATTTCATCTCCTAAAATTAGTGGTTATTATTAATGTCAGGTTTCCATAGCAACACATCATGAAGGATGCAGAGCTATGAGCTTCATATTAGGTCATTAATATTTAAAAATTCTTTACAAACTTTCTACGTCAATATGCAGAGTAGAGGAAATTGATGCAAAAAAAAATACTCAAGGATGATTTGAGGCTAATAATTTTTATAAAATGTTGATTTTTAGGTATAACTGCCATCAAACCATACATTTCACTTTCTTTGTACAACCTGGAGCAGGTTCATCCATAAGCAAGAAAACAATCTTCTACAACTGACATAAAAAACAACAACAATGTTCCTTAAAATAGTTTTAAATTTTTATAATTTTCAATTTAATTTTAGAAAAATTAGTAGCTATGGAATTTCCATTAACATTTCTAGTCTCTGTTTACAGTGATACAAAAACTCTTGTTGCAACACTTCATAAAATTTCCTCTGCCAAACATTTCTAACATTTCCGATTCAGATGAAATACATCCCAAATCATGAACTGAGCAAAACACAAGAAATATTTTCTTGCTTGTTCTGATCAGTACCTTCTGATCACCCAATCAAACCACTCTACCTCAAAAGCTGCGGGAGTGTTGGGGAGATGGGGGAGACTAGGAGGCTGTGTGAGATTGTGAAATATGTGGCTCCCGAACACAGACTCTGAATAATGCTTGTGAGGGTGCTGTGAAAGTAATCCAGCATTGCAATGTCAAGCTGAAGGATTTGGTGAATAATTTATGTGCCCTTAACCTTCCACTGTCATAAATCCCACCAATATAAGCGCTCCTGGCTTATAATATAATATTATAATCCATTATTTCCCCCTTTATTGTTTTCTGAATGTAAATCTATCATTATGCATACAAACAATAAATACATATTTATACTGACATTCAAACAAGTCCTGTTTACTACTCAGTCTATTTTCCAGGAATAATTTTTTACAAATTTCCTCATCTGAATTGATGGATTATTTTCAATAAAACAATTAAATTATTGTAGGATACTTATATTGCGCACATATCCAAGCAACTAGTGCTTGCTCAAGGCGCAATATTTTTTCCCTCGTTCATTGGATGTCATTCTCAATGGCATATCGTATTATCAATCTCAACTCCCTTGGGAGTATACAACTCTTGCAGCCACTAGGTGCACCGAGTTATTGCGGCTTTCTCATCCTAATGACTTTGGCTAAGACCTTGTATCCCAAATTATCATTTCTTTGCATTTTTGTGCACACTATAAGCAGATAATACCAGATTTTTCAGCAGGTTTTTTTTCTTTTCAGGAAGAATTCTGCTTGTCATTTCAGGGGTTTACTTTTAAATAATAATTTTAAATTTAAAAAACAGTATTCAAACTTTCAACACTACATGAAAGCTTACCAGTATTAGGGCCATTTGCTCTTTTTTAAATTACAAATCAGCATCTTGAAATTTTAACATGAAAGTTTAATCAAAATGAAAACAGATGGCCCTAATATTCCATAAAATTGTCCAAAGAAACCAATCACCAGGCTTGCAATCAAACACCAACTGTCTAACATCACACTTTTAATTCCAGGTTTTCAAAATTCCTGTACCGCCTTCATTTCAAGCACCCATTCCTCCAGTCTCAAGAGACTGTGATTGGTTAGTACTGGTGGGTTATATACTGGGTTAGTATGTTATAAGTTAGTACTGGTGAGTAGGGTGTAACAATGCTGAAGTATAATTGGCATCAAACATTTCACAAACAAATGTCATGTTATTGGCATGTTAATAAGCATTTTATTTAACAATCAAACATGAAGCACACAAAACAAATATCTTTATAGTACTGGGGTATATTATTCACACTGAGGATGAGCTTGGAAACAAAATATTCAACAAAAACAAAATTATTTTCAAAATTATTATTTGTATTATTTGTAATCCGTAAACATGACAGAAAGATTTCTTTAACTGAAAATATCCCACGATTTTAAAGACCCTAATATGCCCTAAAATATTTTTTACAAAACAAATAACATTACTTTTCTCAAAACAAAATCAAAATCTTTTGCAGCATAAGCATATATGATCCAGTTTGATATTTTTTCAAATCCACTTTCATAGGTTAAGATATTAACAATTTCCAAAGAAAACAAAAAATTCCAATTGAATCATAAATCAATGGTCCCCCAAACAAAATCATTTAAATCTGTAAATTCATTGTAACAAAACCTTTATATGTAAATGTGTTTTGTGTACTAAACAAGTATTAATTTTTCAAACAAATGTTTTCATGATCCCTAACTTTTTGTGTTCAGTATAAACACTTTCGCTTAAATCACATTGTTATCTCTGCTGGATGTGGCTCCGTTATCTTCCATCTCAGCTGTTTCTCTCCAAACTGACATGTTTAGTTTAACTTTAACACTCTAACACTTAACAGTGTTAAGCTGATTTCACAGCACTGCATCACACAGACAGTCAAATGACATCACAAGAGAACTTACCCCGGCGGACTTAGTTCCTTTTGTTGAGGTGGATTTGGAAGCACTTGACGGACGACTACTTGATGCACTCCGACTTACAGCAGAATCTCCTTCTTTTTCTGAAAACACAGAATATCATGTACATATAATATCTTAAGAGCATGTTAACTGTGATAAAATGTTGGTTTTGATATAAGTAAGTAATAATCATAATGAGCTCTTATAAAATTTAACACAAAAAACCAAAAAACCCAACTATTTTAAAGTTTCAAATTACAACACAGAAATCCAAATATGTCTCCAAATATGAAAGTAGTGAGTGAGTGAGTGAGTTTAACACAGCTTTTAGCAATATTCCATCAATATCACTGTGGGGACACCAGAAATGGGCTTCGCACATTGTACCCATGTGGGGAATCGAACCCAGGTTTTTAGCATGACAACAAACACTTTAACCACTAGGCTACCCCACCGTCCCATATATATATGAAAATAATAACAACAATGTTTTTTTAATAAATAGCCTTATATGAAATTCCTAGACTGAAATGTTCCATGGCTGCACAATCATGTTTACCTCAACACAGTATAGCTACACATTATTCTGTATCAGTATGTGAAATGTACCCAAATCACTTAAAGCATTAGTAAACTCTGGTCATGAATGTCATCTAATTTTTAACACAACACAAGCCAATGTCAGCTCATGCATTTGACACACAAAATATTTATTTCGAAAAAGTTATCTATTGGAGATTGGTATTCATATCTATACTGAAACATTACTATTGGAGAGATTAAACTATAATAACACATTAAAGAAGTTGTTATCCATAAATTGTGTCCATCAACTTCTAAGAAACGTTGCCACATGATACATAAGGAAATTTTATGAAACCACCTCTAACGCACGTTATGAGCAGAATATTGTCAACTCTTCCCATCACCACCAGTTTCAATGCAAAGGCAGCCTCCCCTCAAGTAATCAACAATTGTCGATTGTTCATACTGTCATTGCCATCAAACAGTCAAACGTCATTTTACATTCTGAGCTCTCACACGGAGGCTCTAATCCACAAGGCATCGTCAACTCCTGGCATCATCTTAAGCAAACTCCTCCGCAGCTTATGATTCTACCAAGGTTGACACAATAAAAATAACATTTTGATTGCCTTTGATTGCTGTGCCCAGTGAATGGGATCATTGTGTTTGGGGTAATTTTTGACGGAGGGACCGACCTCTTCTTTGTTTCCTCAAGGTCTGGAACCAACTGGCAGCAAATTTCCTATTTTAAGCATTTCTATTTTTTACTTTCACAGATAATTACGAACAGATAAGGAGGCAGCCGAATGACCTTTCGGTTGAAGATCAAGGTAAAGGATGAATGTTGCCGAGCTCCGCACCCACCACAAGAATGAAAGAAGGTCAAGTCTAATGAAGGACAATGCGCTATTTCAATAGCCTTTATTTTCAGTCATCTTTGGATGAAAAAATATAAATATTGTCAGATGAGATAAAGGTTTCTGCTGGTACAAGAAATGTTCCAGTTGACAGAAAACCCAAAGGAACAAACTGAATAATCTGAGCCCTGAAGATCAAATAAGCCGCCTTAAACATGCAAGTTTCTTTCATTATCTTAAATGTTATAATGCAACTCTTGTTCTTGTATCCTAATCTTTTAAAGTCCAAATTTTACCAACCAACATGTTTTATATTTGGGATTACACTTTTCAGTAAAGTACAGATTCTAGTACTTTTGTTGGGATTCGAACCCACACCCTCAGGTACCCAATCACCATCACACAAAGTCCTAAAAATAAACATGTTACATTGGAGAACTTTATACATGATACTCTGAATTCAGGACTTTACCAAGCAACACTTAAAATTTGATGCCACAAAAAGAAAAAATAAATAGTTATCACATGGTTTGATAAAAAAGTAATCTTGTGGTAATCTGGAGGTGTAGAGCTCCCCCTGCTGTTGTGAGACTCAGTTTAAAAGATTACAATAATTGAGCTAACTCCTTGTGTGTCTCAACCTAACAGCAGTGACAGCTGACGAGGCTATCAATCATCGGTTTGCCTGGCCAAGATCATCACTTATCTGGAATAATGCTGGCATAAAACAACATTCCTTCACAACTAAAACGGGACATGTAGGCTCTGGTGAAATAAGTCCTCATTGGCCTCAGTAGGATCTGCCTATCATACCATTCCCACAAAAACAACATGATAAAACTAATTGAAAAGGTATAGAAAGTTAAGTCTTGGAATAGCTTGTGAATGAAACATGCAGTTCACAAACCCAAGCTGCAGTGGGAAGTCAAGTGAGTGAGTGTAGTTTTTGGCCGCTTTTAGCAATATTCCAGCATAGTCCTGGCGGGGGACATCAGAAATGGGCTTCACACTTTGTGCTCATGTGCGGATTCGAACATGGGTCTTCGTCGTGATGAGCAAACATTTTAAGTACTAGGCTACCCCACCGCCCCTGTACATTTTGACCATACGTGTTGATGTCAGTGTGAAGTAAGTTACAAAACCAAACTACAGTGGTAAGTCGATAAGAGTTAGTGAGTATTGCTCAATGCTGAAGAAGCAGCCTGGCAGCTATTCACACAGACAGCCATTCAGCTCTTGACCAGCCAGGAAGGTTCCAAACACGAGCAGCCCAAGATTACCATGATTCTGACAAACAACTCTCAAATTCTCCACACTGGGAAAAAGTCATATCCAAATATGCACACATTTAGGCGGGATCATTTTAAGACACAAAATATGTAACGCTGCCAAAACGTCAACCTCTGGCTGAAATTCTTCCATGTTGACAACTCCAGGTATACATCTGGTTGGGCGCCAAGTTCACCATAGCTGGAGGAATTCCTCTATTGACACAATAGGGTGGGATCGCTGACCTTGTGCCACCATAATACAGTGTCAAATTCTGAACACTTATTCCAAATTTCATGTTTGCATACAAGGTTTCAATAATGAATCTACAACTCGTGTCGGAATGTCATTAGACAGATTATAGATCTTTGTAAACACATCCAACGAAAGTATTTCCAATTCTACAAAAGAGCAATCAGGATACAGACATTCAACTTTGGGAACCATCGTTAAAAGTACTCATTGAAAAATCAATGGTGTTTGATCATGAAATTTGTGTTTTGAAAGTACATAAAAATCATTCATACTGCATCTTTTCCAGCATTTCAGCAACAAGAGCAGGATCTGGTTATGGCTGACTGACTGACTGAGTTTAGTTTGACGCCGCTTTTAGCAATATTCCAGCAATATCACGGCGGGGGACACCAGAAATGGGCTTAACACATTGTGCCCATGTGGGGAATCGAACCCGGGTCTTCGGCGTGACGAGCCAACGCTTTAACCACTAGGCTACCCCACCGCCCCATCTGGTTATGGCGGTGATGGGACAGGACAACTTTGGAATTCTAGTTCCTGTTCTTTTGCCTGTTCCTGATGACTCTTCTACCAATGTTTCTGCTAAGACTTTTGACTTTGATGGTCAAGGCAGTAAGATTACTTTGCGTCTTTCCTCTGACAAGTGCCCCTCATCCTGGATAAATGCTTCCATGAACACCTGGTGTCATCACTCAATTGTTTTGTCCATTCACAGTGTTTCTGCTGGGGTTTTCTAACAGCTGTTACTGTGTCCGACAACCTCCTAATTTACCGGTCCTGCACGAAAATCTGCCGGTCACAGTCTGGATCATTTCCAAATGACTGTCAAACTGACCAATCACATTGCACGTAGTATAATGAATTTAGAAGGAAACCTCAAGTCACATGAAAATCGTTTTTGCCGATGTTATTATTAGAGGATTATTTGAGCGATTTTATTTCAATTTTGGTAACATTTTAAGCAGGACCAAAAATAGTTTTGGATATTTTACCGGACATGGTGACCGATAGCCTCCCGATTTATTTCCTGGGCAATTTTTACCAGCCAAAATCTGGTAAACGGAAACACTGATTCAGACATTTTTGCCGTTTACACCTAGCAGAATCTTTATTGGCAGATAATCGAGACTGATTACATAAAATTCATGTTCTGTCAAATATCTGATAACGATTGCATGAATTGCATCTGAATTATCAGTTCTGAATAAAAAAAATATACTTATCTAAATGCTTTAATTGATATTGTTGTTCCCTTTCTAATGTGACATTGTTTTATGGCAGTCAGATACATAAAACTATCCTATCCAACACATCTCATTTTCTCAGATGTTGAACAGGCGATTAAATTAAAATTAAAATTTATACTTCTGATTTTTATATTTAGAAAACAAAATAATATGAAATGATATTTTTAAACACTGTATTCTACATCTGATTCAGCAAGGAACTGCCTATCTTGCCCCACAAGTGGCATTCCCCTAAGGGCCATATGACAATAGACTGAAAACTGAATCAATAGAATCGTTGAATAATTAACTCTAATGTCGAAGTTTGACGTCAAAACCCCTCATCTTCAGGAATAACTGTTAGATGGAAAAACTGATTAAAAAATACTGGAAACATTTGCGGGGAACTAAAAGAATGACCAGCAATTCCTATCCTTCAACAGTGTATCAGGGGCTGTGAAAGACTTGGAATAAATGCACAACCAAACAAAAGAACATATTTATAGTTTTCCAATGAGAAAACAAGCTAAAATTCACAGAAAAACTCCATGTTAATGATCATGAATATTGTATTTGTATAAACTGGTTCTTCAAACTGAAATCCTTTTTAATGTCTTTGCCGCCTGAAATGCTATCAATGAAATATTTAATGAAGTCTCACACGGCAATGCTAAGATTATACCATGTGTATGGATGCATTTGTCGGCATGTAACATTATGCATGGGCATATACACACTATAATGCTGCAAATATTACACAGCTTTCCATACAGGACAATCTTGTTTTCAAAGGATTATATTGAGGTGTGAGAACATAAGCAGTAAAGAAGTTTAAATAAACAAAAAACAGAATTTGTATTGAAGTACACTTGACTTAGTATGTGCATCAGTGAAACATGAAATATGTACATTCGACTTCAATTTTTAAATTCTTCAAATGGTATGTAGCAGAATATATACATTCTGACTCTTGCTTTTGTCAAGAACAATGGTTCTAATCTTACATAAGTTGGAGGCATTAAATATTTTAACACAATAGTTCAGGCATAAAAAAATGCTTTCCAAATACATTGTTCATTTTTAAAGCATTGTTATTATGGTAAAAGCTTTGAGATCATAAAATAACATAATAATAACGGAAGAATGAGAGTGAAAATGCCTCAGTGCTTCAAATCTCGAACCATTCCTGAAGAAACTCTCTTGTAACTAGAAAGTTATTGATTATACGTAATAAAGTAGTTTATTAAAATATCATTGGAAAGAAATTCCCAGCACAAATCTCAACTGCATTCTCTTCAACAGGAACAGTCTACTCAGCTAGCCCCTCTGTCTGTCACTGCCAAGAGGTTAAGTAAAAAAATATATTTCCAACACGGAATACAAGATCCTTTTACAACATGACATGTCTGAGTTAGGCAACATACAAACTTCAAACTTGAAGACTTAAGCTTTTAAAGCAATATTGCCAAGTACTTAAAATTCATTTGAATTTATGTAAAAATTGACTATGCTTTGTGCATTATCAAGAACAACATTCTGGAAACCATAATACACTATAACCACTGCTTTGTGATTCCAACCAGTAAAAGCTGGAACCTTTAGAAATAAATTTATTTCAAAGTAAATAAAACTGACAAAAACCTTTTCCATATTCATAATAGCACAGTCTATTGTACGATTCCAGCTATAGGTTATCCACAACCACCATATCTCTGTCATATCCAGAGATGATTTTGCTGCGAACATATACGGGTTAGCAAGTAATTTATTATATCTGAAATAACTGCTAGTCTGCCAATTGTCCTGGTATGAATCATATTTCAATAAAGCAATGAACATTATGGAATCTGAAATTCAAACTTATATACAGGCCGGCACGTTTTGAAGAATCAACTGTACAGAAAATATTGTTCAGATGAAGAAACTATGAGAAGTAAAAACATCTGATGATGAACCTAAGACGTATTTTGATACACAAATACACATACAAGATTTGAAACTATCTGCAATTGTTGAAATTAAAACTGCAAATATTTCAGAAATATAAAACGTCAGTACCAAGAATGACATTCTATTGCCACAGAATCCATTCGGCATAAAAGACAAAATAAAGGTATAGGTCACTGAAAATCAGTAATGTAAAGTGGTGCTTTAACAAATATCATGTTAACAAATATGATGTCCTGCCCTATCCATAACATCAAGCACAGTCACAAAATTTGACAATAAGACAGTGGTTTTAACCCAATAGAGACTCAAGATACATTAACATACATAGTCATTAATTAATGATCATCCATTGACCTTAACATCACCTGGAGCAGTCTTCAAAGAACTCATGCCGCTGCCAATAATTACTGCCCTTGGATATACTAGGTAGGCAAAACTCTCAGCATGTCCACTGTCACGTTGCACCTTCTAAATGCCAAGCTAAATTTTTGATGAGGAAGTATCTAGTTAACTTACCATGGTGGACGTGGAGGTAACCTGAGAGGAAAGTAATCATAGTTGTTTGGTAAGTAGCACATAAGTTCATGAAAGTTGCCATCACCAGAGAAGAGCAATCATCTGATTAGTTGAAGGTCCCACAGAATCATGTCTTCCAGACAACTATCAATCTCAGCTCTTCTAAATGAGACTTGACAAATTCCTGGCAAGGAATTCTCTAAAATGTTTTTTTTCAAAAACAACATCCACTTGGAAAGTATAATCAACTAATTACTGTTAATCACATCATGCTAATGACTGGCCTTCACAGCATAGCAAGAACGTGTCAATTTGGGAAATGAAATTATCACATCGTCGCTAATTGCTTGTCTCCTTGCATTCACCTGGCCTCTTCGAAACTGAACCACTACATCTGATTATTGTCACAGAATGCCAAACGAAGACTTGGGCTAGTTAAAAAAGCCGTCAGATTTCAAGGTCACTGTCATGGTGTAGCAGCCCAGTAAACAATGCGGATAAATCTACGTTGTCTTGAAACATCTGTGTGGACATTTAAGAAACAATAGCAACTCTGAACTAGCAAATATTGACATGAAACAGCCTGTGGAAGGCCAGAGTGAGGCTTGTCGCGATCAACGGTTTACAGGGGATTAGATTAGGAGGTAGTGCTTCGACAAAACAGTAAACGTGTTTGGCACTGTTGAACAAACAGCCAATGCATACACTGGTCTGTGGCCACAAGTTTGAAAAACTTTGACATTTCATGAGAAACTTTTGTTTTGGCCCACAGCAAACTTTGGGGACAATGGCTGGAACACCAAAGTCACTTTATATCATGTTTGTTTGACAGACCCAAAGCATTAGTACGTTTTAATTACATCCCAAATGAGAGTTACACATTCATGCGTTAAATGAAGTCGTGCAAATATGATTGAATGAATATCAAAATATCAAAGATTTGACATAAAAGAAAAGATGGCGAAAAGACCATATAACAGAAAAACTAAATACCACATGTTACTATGTTGTCTGTTAATGGTAGACATGTTGCATGAGATCCAGGCAGTGTATGATATTAACATACAATTATCTATGTTGACTTTTCTGCAAATATTTTAATCCATTATCAGTTTGTTACATATAGAAAATTACGGGACTACAGGTGGAAATATGAAAATTGTTAGTGTACTCGACAGTACAATCATTATCCCTGATTATTTTCCCACTATACTTTTCTTGCTTTTTTATAAACAACATAATAAAAATTGGAATCCATGGATCAGTTTGTGATACATATGAAAATTACGGTGACTATTAACATTTTATTGTAGGTTTATTTATTTGAGGCAGTTAAATACTACTGATCCTACTTGTATAGGCATCATTGCCAAACCATACCTATACTATATACACTATATATGTCCAAAAAGATAATGCTATATCTATACCAGGTGATTGGGGTAGCCTGGTGGTTAAAGTGTTCGCTCGTCACGCCGAAGACCTGGGTTCGATTCCCCACATGGGTACACTATGTGAAGCCCATTTCGGGGGTCCCCCGCCGTGATATTGCAGAAATATTGCTAAAAGCAGCGTAAAAGCATTCTCACTCACTCACAATACCATATTGTGTCATATCCATATCATGCCATACCAGACCAATATCATACCCATACCATAGACATATTATACCATACCACGCACACATCATGATATCATTCAGCATACCCATATCAAACACTTTCCTTATTCTACCCACGTCCTTGTCATACTGATTTATATCATACCCATACCATAGACATATTATACCATACCATGCCCACATCATGATACCATTCAGCATACCCATATCAAACACTATCCTTATTCTACCCACATCCTTGTCATACTGATTTATATCATATCCATACCATACAATATCAGACCGCCTCCGTGGTGTAGTGGTTAGAGCGTCCGCCTGGAGTGCGGAAGGTCGCGGGTTAGATCACTGGCCACGTCATACCAAAAGACCTTAAAATATGGTACTTGTTGGTCCCTGCCTGGCGCTCGGCATTAATGGGTACAACAAGGACTGGTCGGCTCGGAGTCAGTATTTTGTGTCTGAGTGGGGTATTCATGCTTCACTGCGGCATGGTATCTCAGTGAGCTTGCACTATAAAACCAGCTTAAGTCTGGGCTAGTACAAGCAGCCGCACATACACATACACACGCATGCATGTCGGCAGTCATATGAGCGAAATATTCTCAAGCATGATGTTAAACCCAATTTCACCTCCCCTCACCTCACCATACTATATCATACCCATATGATGTAGGCAGAAGTCTTGTGGTTAAAGCACTCATTTGTCATGCATGAGAACTGGGTTCGATTCCCCACATGGGTAAAATGTGTGAAACCCATTTCTGGTGTCCCCTGCTGTGATATTGCTAAATACAGCATAAAACTATACTGACTGACTCCCTCTCTCTCACTCACTCATGCATCATTTTTAGAATTCCTTTCAGATTTTCCAAGTAAGTAAGGATAGTTTGTTAGAAATGTTATGACAGTCAGAATCAAAAGTTTAGTTCACACACAGATTTCACACCCCTCACTGTGACTGTCAAAACAAAGCAGCACAAAACCATACCTTTCTAGAATTGGGTACAAGCTTTTTATACACAGCTGTAAACTGACTTAAACGGATTCCAAGAACCAAGTAGGGAGCACTGATCTCCCAACTCTGATCCCTAAATAAGGACAACGAGAACCACAGTGCCAGAACCCGGCCCTTCAGAGCCAGGCAAACATGCTTCCTCTGTGTCAAACACCCCACCATAAACATCTCGGGCCATCACCTTACAAATAGTTTAAACTTCGCCTTACAATAGCTTCAATAAGTCAGAAGCATACCGAGAGATATTAGCATACTTCTGGCCCCCTCCATGTGGTAGGGAGTGTGTAGATGCTGGCGTCCATGTTTGTCCCTCCACCTCCGTGTTTAAAGTATCGCGAGGCAGGTTTGCTCCGCTGACATCTTGCCATTCTGTATGCTACATATGTTGTTATGACTTTGTGGTAGTGCAAATGTTACACGTTGTTACTGATGCAGCTTCAAAAACTGTGACTGAACTTGAATGGAATTAATTCTTTCACAGTGAAAGTTTACTGGGAGATTTTCTTGCATATTTCGAGTGTTTTATAGTCTGATTCTTATTTTCTTGTACTAGCAATTCAGTGGCATTGATTTTATGAACATACTGAGTTGGTTTTACAAATATGGAGGTGCTGAACTTTCAAAGACAACTCACCAACCAAAGTGTAACATCAATGATTGAAACTTTGATAAAACAAAAGAGTAATCTCCCACGTTGAACACAGTGTGTCTTAGCAGGAAGTCTTGCCTGCTAGGAACACCAAATCTGTCCTATTGGGAATCCAAACTGAGTCTTTTATGAATGTAAGATCTAAGACTGACTGACTGACTGACTGAGTTTGGTTTTATGCCGCTTTTAGCAATATTCCAGGGTTAGGTATAATGGGCTTCACACTTTGTGTTCAGAGTGAGGAGTGAGTGAGTTTGGTTTTATGCCGCTTTTAGCAATATTCCAGCAACATCACCGCATGGGACACCAGAAATGACTTAGTTCAGAAGTGAGTGAGTAGAGTTTGTTTCAATGCTGATTGAGCCACTGTTTCAATTATATCATCACTTGATTGTCAGCTTTAGAAGGAAGGACAGTTTGAAGTAATGAGGATCCTGGGATCACCTCTTTGGTGAAATCTGCATCTAACCTAGGGGCAAACTGGGATTCAAGTCATGGTTTCTGTTGAGCCAAGGCTTGCATCTCTGCACAGTGAATTACAGCAGCTGATATAACGGGGCCACCCCTGTTCCTGGCCTATTGGGAACACCACATTAAGCCTACTGAGAACAAGAATTAGAGGAATCAGGGACAGTCTAGCCTAGTAGTAACAGAGCTACCGATAACTTTTTGGGTCATTGACTTATGTACTCGTTTGTGTTCATCTCAATTGGGTATCCTAATTTTCCTATGAGGAACCAAATAAATTATATCCTCCTCACTCAAACTCAATTGGGTATTTTGTCATTTTCCATTATTTGTGAAAATAGAATAAAGTTTAAATGCTATTTTACGTGTGTGTTATCTATATTTGATCTGTTATATGAGAAAATATAAGAAAGACTGCATGTTGCCAAGTTCATATGCTGAAATAGAACCTCACAATATATCTCAGTTATTTTATCTATCCTCAATAACCTCCATCTGTGATGCATGGGTCTGCTTACTTCTAATTCTAGTAGGTTTTCTGAGTGCTACAGTACGCAAGCTAAGATTTGACATTTTTATGTGTATGCATGTAAGATCAAATTTATTGAGTATTTACAAAAATTCAAGCATACTTTTACGCAATAGACGTAATAGGCATTGAGTTTTCACATAAATATTTGCATAATTTACGCAGATACGCAGCTTATCTGTGCCTCTGCTTGACAATGGTATAAGAATCCATACCGAAACGTCGCATCATATATAATAAAAGAAATTGTTATCCATAAACAATCTTACTTTCTTACGTGCCTCTGTAGTAACATGCACCTACCAAGCTCCCTCCCCTCCACCAGCCATACCTAATAAGATCACCTCCAACAGCTACAACATACATGCCCATCTCCACCGGCTTCCTCAATCAGCCATACACAATAAGACCAACCCTTGACAAAGTTTGCCAGCTACAGCCACACCCGACACTCCCCCATCTAAAAGATCAGTACCCTCTTCCTCAACAAACAGCCCTGCCCCTACACCTTCAAGCCACACCCCAGAAGCCCATATCGCAACTTTTAAGAATCAAATGAGTAAAATTGGAATGTAGAGTTATGAAAAACCAACAGTAACACTACCCCCATTCCCCGATTCACAAAACGCCAGTAAGCCAGTGTATCAGTTTCGTTCTTCTATTCCTAGCAAGCTTATCAAACATACATCACAGAGGTGGGCTCCATCAAAACCATCCTTGACAAGCAATCCGACTCAAACCGCCAACACAAACTGTATTATCTGTCAAATTGTGAATATTTATTTTACCATGAAGCAGGCTTAGGGATATTAACTTTTCTCACTTGCATCAAATCAGAAAATTTGCAATTTCTCGGCAATTCTATGAATTTCGTTCCCCGTGCCCTTGACTACTCTTCAATGGTAATAGAATCCATTCCCGCAAACATTTCCTTAATCTGGCGCTCTTTCCTGTTCTTCGATCAATAATTCGCTATTGCTGAAAGGGAGCTAGTCTCGAGCAAATATTTTGACCCACAAAGTTATCAGTTCATGTGAATCTACAACAAACTTGACACATTATGTCCAAAATTGATGATAGCATTCTAGGAGAATCTATCTGATTTCTAACTCCAGACTTGGCTGTTCCACAATAAAAACAAGCCCGAAATATGATACCATGAAATATGATAATATTATACTCGGAGGCTGACAGAGTCAGGGTATTTTTTCAGTGGGAGACTTTAATTCAATAATTGCTTTATAATGCATCTAGACCAATCATAAAATTATATTAATTCATTCTTCAAACATATTCAAAAATGGCAATCACATAAAAATTAATAATTCAACCTTACTGAACTATTTTGAATACTTCTTCAGCCATGTTTGAAAATGAAAACTTCAGCCCCCATACAGACATTAGGGTACATGTATTAGTCTTTGCAGTGAATGAGTGAGTGAGTGAGTTTAGTTTTGTGACCCTTTTAGCAATATAGTACCCATGTGGGGAATCAAACCATGTCTTCGGTGTGATGAGCGAACGCTTTAACCACTCAGCTACCCCATCGTCCCTCAATGAATGAATTACCAAAGTCTACCCTGAGGGACTGGTGATTGATTATAGGGGTGGGGTAGGGGGGTGGCCATGAAAAATGACATATTGTAAGAAGATGGCTCAGCAAATTTTTAAAAACCCAGAATTAATATTCTCGGCATTTCTATCATAGCTATATTTACATTTACATGTATTGTCTGAATGAAAAAAATTCACAACAATAATTTTTGAGGATGAAAAAATGTTCAATATAATTTGGGGGATGAAAAAAAAAATAACACTTCCCACCCCACTAAGAAAGGTGCAGTTCCTAACTCGGGAATAATACTGATTTTAATTGGAAAATTAAGACATCATCACAAAATTTTACAGCCTATTGACAAAATATCCCAGTTAAACCTTTTCACACACAATAACTTTTTTTCCATTTCCAAATCATTCCCTTTTAAAACAGATTGCTGCTCTGCAATGTTTCTATGGCAACAAAACAAATGATTCATGTGATTTTCAATGTTAACTCAAGTCTGTTCAATCAAAAATCAAAATTGAAATTAAAAAGTTATTATTTAACAATCACTGCTGACAAACTCGTCTCCATCAGGAAGAGCTTCAAGAGTGCTCACTTTGTACCACAATCAATAGTTTTGCTTGTTGGGTGCTATAGCGTCTCGGCAAGTGGCGCCATCTGGCAAGGCCGTGCCTTGTATAGTGCCATCTAATTGATTGTACAGACACGTGACAGAATTAGACCTTGGAGACGATGGACAAAAAATATCTAATACCAAGCTCTTTCCGATTGTCAAAGCTGTAAATATTTCAAATTCTAACTTAAGGCAAATAAACAGAATTTAAGGGATTTCTTAATAAATCTAAAAAATATTTAACAGTTCCTTTTTCCTCTTCTTTGGTTTAAAATCTGCTTTTAGCATGCTATAAATATTTTGTATTTAGTTTCGACTTTCATTAATGTGTCAAATGTCAAGGTCAGAGTCAACTTGACAATACTTTTATTTAACATTGAATAACATTTATTCAGTGTTATTGTAATATTGAATATTTTTCTGGTCTGTATGGACATTGTTTCATCAATCCAGATACTTCTATTGTACAGAAGGTACATTGTTTCATCAATCCAGATACTTCTATTGTACAGAAGGTACATTGTTTCATCAATCCAGATACTTCTATTGTACAGAGGGTGGGGTAGGCTGTGGTTAAAGCATTTGTTTATCATACCAAAATTAGGGGTGGGCGATTATACTGGTTTACGCAATATTGCAATTCAAAATTCACAATATGATGTATTGCAGTACATTTTTTGCGAAACTGTTCTCGTAAGCCTAAGATCCCGTAACTTGTAGCATTCACACCTCCTATACTGTAACATTGACCTACGATAGTCGTAGCCTACAAGAGCTTTGTGAAACGGCCCTGGTGTCAACAACTCTATTGCTGGAATATTGCTAAAATCGACATAACCTCACTCACATGAAACATCCAATCACTCACGCTCTCTACCTATCAGATCAATGAAAACTGATAAATATTTTACAAGTATCTGACCAATATAAGTTAATAAATAATTTACCTGTCCACAATATGGAATATTGCTAAAATTGACATAACCTTACTCACATGAAACATCCAATCACTCAGGCTCTCTACCTATCAGATCAATAAAACTGATAAATATTTCACAAATATCTGACCAAAATAAGATAAAAAATTATTTGACTGAAATTCGAAAGTGGAAGAATTCCTGCAGGAGTGGGCACACTAGCCGTGGCCACAACTTCATTGAAAACACACAAGGCCAATAAATAAACAGTGGTCACTTAAAACATTTACCAACGCTGGCGCCAGAGTCCCATCAAGGTCACCTCATGGTCAACACCCCAACACACCTGCTTGTGAAAACATTAACACCTGTCTAAATCGAAGACAAATTCGGCAGCGATATTTTTGTCCCACTGTACACTGTGTTCGTGAAGCTGTATTGTATTTCTAGATTCTGAGTACCCCTTCACTGGTACAAATTGCTGACTCAGACATTTAAAGCATTTCCCAATTAGAAAAAAAGACATTCTTGCTATCTTCAAAACTTCTTTTCATGAGCAAAAATGTATCGATCAGTAGACTGAAACTGAAGGCAGAGATAAAAACAGGGTTGATTGTAAATAATAATTCCAGGGCTTTTGACTCGCTACCCAAATTCCTTTTGCATTTATGTTGCCATGATCGCCCAATTTAGCCCACGCCCACTAATGCACTACTGTTTCCTGATTGGCTGCTAATGAGATGGGCGTTACCCAGGGTGCATTCTTTAACTGAATGAGTGAGTGTGTGAGTTTAGTTTTATGTCTCCTTTACAATATTCCAGCAATATCACAGCGAGGGACACCAGAAATGGGCTTCACACATTGTGCCCATGTGGGGAATCGAACCCAGGTCTTTGGCATGACGAGCCAACGCTTTAACCACTAGGCCACCCCACCGCCCCTTTAACTGAATGATTTCACTGACTTCCACATATTTACATATAGTGTGTACACTGATATTTACATTTATACCTCTACATAAGAACATGGTTCTAATAACTGTAACATATTTTCAAGACACAGCATTTTTTCAATCAATTTCAAAATAATACATTACAAGAAAATCAAATACTATAACCTGAAATCTTTTGAATGTGAGCAAGCATTAATAAGAGGTTTAATATAAACCTGCACAAATATTATAATATGGGTTCAGTCATTGATGGGTCCAGTCTGTCGCATATCTCTATTGACTTGATTCTGTTGAAAAGAATGTTCCAGGTGACGAATAATTTTGCATCTGTTTAGGTTCTGCCTGAAGTGTCACGTCTCATGTTGCATAAGCTAACAACAGCTTACAATACGTGAGAACGAAATGAATTCCTCTTGCATTTAATTTGGGTGAGTGTGCAAGTATGGTTTAATACCACTTTTAGCAATATTCCAGCAGTATCATGGCAGGGAACAACAGAAATGGGCTTCACATTTTGTACCGATCTGGTGAATCGAACCCTGGTCTTCAGTCTGACAAGCACATGCTTTCACCATTAGGCTACTCCACCATCCCCATGTAATTTGGATCGACTGGTAGTCATCACACCACTATACCAGCTTTTCAATAAGACTAAAATATATGTTATAAGTATTAGTTAAAATATAGGATTATTGTTAACGAATAAGTGTTAAATTACATAAATATTAAGATAATTACTTTTTTACCATCTATCTGGCAACCAATGAATATTTAACCCCAAAGGATCGGTTGAACTATGCTTCATATTGACCTGAACATTTAGTGATAGGTCAAGTGACCACTAAGAATTTGAGGATAGGTCAAGCAGTGTAATGGTGGGTCACTTTTTCAGTTGTTAATACTGACTGACTGAGTATGGTTTTACGCCGCTTTTAGCAATATTCCAGCAACATCACGGTGGGGGACACCAGAAATGGGCTTCACATATTGTACCCATGTGGGGATTCAAACCCGGGTCTTCAGTGTGACGAGCCAACGCTTTAACCACTAGGCTACCCCACCGCCCCCAGTTGTTAATAACCCAGTCCTACTAACAGCAGTGTGTTGATGATGGAAGGTTATAAATGTGAATAATTCTGAATATTTAATTAAATCATAACATAACAATTCAGTTTTCATTTTTTTACCAAACACATGTCATTTTGTCATATGACCATTGACACTGTTAACATTCAGGAAATTAATTTCTGTGGGTATCAAATTTAAGCCATTCTTTAAATTGGTTATTCACTTAAAAGTGATGAACATTAGCACAAATATTTTGGATATCAGATTTGTTTAATAGGATGTTTTGGAGTTAGATCCTTCAACTGGTTATCTGTTTATAAAATTACAAGGAATTACTACAGAAAATTATTCATCCCTTTCACCTACCCTCATAGAGAGTAAGGGGTGGTGGGGTAGCCTAGTGGGTAAAGCGTTCGCTCATCACGCCAAAAGGCCAGGTTCAATTCCCCACATGGGTAAAATGTGTGAAGCCCATTTCTGGTGTTCCCCTGACGTGATATTGCTGGAATATTGCTAAAAGCGGTGTAAAATCAAACTCACTCACTCACTCATAGAGTACAGCATTAAACAACAAACAAACAAAACCTACCTTCATCAATCTCTGGTAACAGAAGCAACTTCACACTGGGTATAACTCTCATACTGAATTCGTCATGTCAATGTGTTCAAAACAAGTCTCTCAAATCCTTAATTATTCAAACCATTTCAAAATTTCTAGCTGCACACAATTTAAGATATATTGGAAATCTCAAAACTTATTACACTTATTTATATACCTCTCTTCAATAAATGTGAATGATTAACTATGAAGTTGATGCCACCATTTTTAATGTGTAACACATCTAAGGAGAAATATAGTTAACCAAATTCTCATCTTTTACAAGACTCGACCTGAATTGACCTGATCTAGGGTATTATTCTCTCCTCAGCTGTTGTACGATCCTGCCAATTCACAACCGATGAAGACAGACCAACTCTAGTGCTCACAAGCTGGAAACATTTGTCAAATTCTAATTAACTTCGTGTAGTCATCTTTACCGAAATGGATTGACCGGAATCAAGGATTTGTAATTATGGGAAAGCTTAAAGCTGTGTAACTGGCAACCATTGACACATTTCTGCCCTTCTGTTGCAGTAAATCCATCACATGATCACAACGAACACTGCATGACTATTTTGAACACGGCATGGGCATCTCGAACACTGTATGACTATCTTGAACTCTGTATGACTATCTTGAACACTACATGAGCATCTTGAACACTGTACGACTATCTTGAACACTGTACGACTATCTTGAACACTGCAGGGGCATCTCGAACACTGTATGACTATCTTGAACACTGCATAAGAATCTTGAACACTGCATGATCAAACAGTAGCTTAAGTGAACACAAGATGGACACACTGTAACATAATTACATCTTGTTCTGAAAAACTTCCATTTCATAATTACACAGAAAAATCCATCAATCAAAACAATCCATAATTTCAAAAACAACACTTGTCCACGTCCTCAAAACCAGTCCACAAAATCCACAATTCCTCTGAATGAAATCTGCATGTGTACATCCACAAAGACACCTGTAATCAGCCGTGTGAAGCATGCATGTTATACAGAGCTACTACACAGGACTACATCCAGGTATGCACAGGTAAATTCCAGTCAATCAACAGGTCCGGCAACACCTGGTCGGGAATCAATGTTTAACAAAGAAGCAGGTAGTGATTGTTTACGTCATATATTTGTGTTAGCTCGCTGGCCAGTGTGCCCGGTCAGTGTTATTAACAAGGGGTGTAGCTACTGGACTGTATTACATCAAATAAACGTGCACTCTTGTTTCAGTCCACTGGCCTCATTTAACATGGCTGAGAATCCCTCACAAGGTGAACCATGAAGATCCGGGTTAGAATTGGTTTTCAGCAACCCATGCTTGTCGTAAGAGGCGACTAACGGGATCAGGTGGTCAGGATCGCTGACTTGGTTGACACATGTCATCGTATCCCAATTGCGCAGATCGATGCTCATGATGTTAATCACTGGACTGTCTGGTCCAGACCCAATTATTTACAGACCGCTGGCATATAGCTGGAATATTGCTGAGTGCAGCATCAAATAACAAAGAAACAAACCCACACAGGGTGAGTGAGTGACTGAGAGGAGTGACTGATTTCACCTGACGAAAATGATTCCGTTTTCATGGATAACAACTTCTTTTTATTCTTTATATGATCAGAGGCCCAGATAAGCTTCGTATCCGGGTAAAATACTCATAGAAAATTTCCAATTACGCATTGAAAAATAATTGTTGCGTACCAATTACGCATTTAAAATGTTAGATACGCAAAAAGTTTAAAACAAATGCGTACGGAATATATTTATAAAAATCGCTTGCTTAATGAAAAATTTCTGACATCGATTGCTATCAAGTTGTACTGTTAGTATATGACTAGTGCTGTGCTGTCAGTATAGGATGAGCAATTTTTATGAAATCATTTCCATTATATTTAAGTTGGTTTTGATTAGGTATGACATAAGGCAGAACATACCTGCTGAGTAAACTTACTCAGTGACATAATACTTAGGTGAGTAAAATGACTGAAATACGCACATATTTGAAAGCAGTGGATAACGGAAAATGAAATACCCACTCAACATTCATAATACCCACTCCAACAAAATACAGTGGGTACAGTACCCACATGAGCTAAATCTTGTCTGGAGCTCTGATGATGTTTCAGAGATAATTCCTGCTCCATCATCAGGTGAAATATTTTAAAAATCTGTGTCACATATTCATGGTAGTCCAACTTCTAAATACCTTTCAAGAAATTTACCGGCAGCAGGAGCAAGAATTAGCTCTTCAATTTCATGATAAAGAATAAAAAGAAGTTGTTATCCATAAAACATGTCATGTATTCCTGATCGTCCAACTTCTAAATGCCTTTCAAGAACTTGAGAAGATATTATACATTTTGGGGTAGATATGGATGATTTTATAAAAACACAATGGTCAACAGCAAGAGCACCAATCCATGTTGTCATGGTAACCCATTTCATCAAGATAAGCTGCCAGCTGTTATGATTGACTTTACTTAACTGATGTCACAGTAACACATTTAATAGATCCTATACCAGGACAGCCATTTTGTGAGGATTTTTAGAAAATACCAGAGTTTCTTGTATGAGCACTAATCAACATTGCCATGGCAACACATCTTAGATAATACATACAGATTTATAACTGTGATCAATGTAGTGAGCAGCAATGCCATGGTGATATTTCAGCCAGGATACAGTTCTCAGTCTTCCATGTTAGTCAGTGATCTAAAGATATATATGCATACTCAGATGCCTTTTTGACATTTATTCCTTTTGGTCATGTCACAGAAAACATGGGTTTTCTGTCCTGGAATTGTGATTATTTAATCACAGAACAAGTAAGTTGGGCAAGTCTGTGTCAATCCTTTTATGAGTAAATACGGTAATATTTTCCACGCTCATAAATGTAAGCCAGTTTACCTGAGCAGAAAAGCAAATATGTTTGCGGAATTGTCTTTGAACATTCCCATGCTAGGTCAATCTAGGTCAACTCATTGCCTTTCTTGACGACCTTCCTCGTTTAGAATATACATTTTATTGCTTAATATGGTCCCGAAAGGCCTCCCTTGGCTTCACCTTGATTGATTGTTTTACAGGTGACAGGTGTCACACACCTGTAAATTACCTGGCCCACCTGTGATGAAAGTAGGCTGATGACCTACACTCCTCCCACTCTAATGTTCTGAGTTTATATACCAACAAGACTTCCGATAGATCTAAGGTACAGGCAGGCAATCACTCATGATTCAAACTTGTTTGGAGACAAAAAGATTTATTGAATTTCATGTACATAGGAAAGCATACTTATGACTTTGCTGATGTTTGATTTTAGATTGTGAACTGATATGAAATACACCCCATGATTTGTCGGTTTATTGTCTCACCCATGCACTCTTCAATATTCGAAATCTTTGACAGAGGTCTGCAAATAACTGAGTTTGGACCTGATACGATTTGTGATTGATATAATGAGCATTATCTATGCACTGACAAGTCAAAGCAAGTCGGTGAGCCTGACCATCCAATCCTGTAAGCAATATTGTGTAAGAAACCTGTGTTGATGGAAAGAATTTCAACCTTGGTCTCCATGGGATACTTTGTTCTTGAGTGAGTGAGTTTAGTTTTATGCCACACTCAGCAATATTCCAGCTATATGGCGGCAGTCTGTAAATAATTGAGTCTGGACCAGACAATCCAGTGAACAACAGCATGAGCATCGATCTATGTAACTGGGATAACATGTCATGTGTCAACAATGTCAGCGAGCCTGTCCACCCGATCCCGTTAGTCGCCTCTTACAACAAGCTGTGTTCATGTGACTTTGTTCTTAACACAACTGGGGTTGCCATGAGGTTGTGTTCTTACGGTGGTGGGGTTGCCATATGGTTGTGTTCTTACACTGGTGGTTGCCATGAGGATGTGTTCTTACACTGGTAGGGTTGCCATATGGTTGTGTTCTTACACTGGTACGGTTGCCATATGGTTGTGTTTTTACACTGGTGGGGTTGCCATATGGTTGTGTTCTTACACTGGTGGGGTTGCCATATGGTTGTGTTCTTACACTGGTGGGGTTGCCATATGGTTGTGTTCTTACACTGGTGGGGTTGCCATATGGTTGTGTTCTTACACTGGTGGGGTTGCCATATGGTTGTGTTCTTACACTGGTGGGGTTGCCATGTGGTTGTGTTCTTACACTGGTGGGGTTGCCATGTGGTTGTGTTCATACACTGGTGGGGTTGCCATATGGTTGTGTTCTTACACTGGTGGGGTTGCCATATGGTTGTATTCTTACACTGGTGGGGTTGCCATGTGGTTGTGTTCTTACACTGGTGGGGTTGCCATATGGTTGTGTTCTTACACTGGTGGGGTTGCCATATGGTTGTGTTCTTGGAGTTTGCCCCACGTGGGTACAATGTGTGAAGCCCATTTCTGGTGTCCTCCGCCGTAATATTGCTGGAATATTGCTAAAAGCGGCGTAAAACTAAACTCACTCACCCACTCACTTGGAGTTTGGGTTGCACATTTCCTAAAGGCTACCTTATTGAGCAACAACACATAAGTTTTTGTATAAATCTTTTTTTAAATTCATGCCTATCACTAACTTCACCCAAGCCTACACATTCCTTGGAAAATTGAAACATGATTATTCATAATCTTAAATGAATAACCCTAAAATCTATTTACTTGCAGTCTTGACAAGATGTATGTCAGCATAATTCTTTTTATCGGTGTGTCCAAATCACACAGTTAAGCATACAACCCATTGATAATCTTTCCAAGTGCCCTGGGCTTCTGCATGTTCCACAAATTTTGAAGATATTGAACCTGCATGGAGTGATGACGCAGATGAGCAGACACTTACGTCAATGCTTGCACACACTTTATGCTTCATTCCAGTTCTACTCAGTTATTCCAAAATAATTTTTGCTACTTGAATGTCAAACGAAGATAGTTGTGGCAAAGTCCTCTTAGTGTGGCACATCGTTAAGAGCACTGTACATTTCCACAACCATATATAATGTCATCAAAGACTAAAAATACAATTGGAGCCTCGTCCCTGATTAATTATTTACAGTGAAGTTGGAATAGTTCCCATCCGTTGATGCAGAGATGGAGACAGACCTGGGGCTCTCTAACCTGTCACAGATTCTCACCTTGTTATAGGGACATTTCAACAAAAGCACATTGGGATAAATGCTAAAACAAGCTAACACCCGGTTCTTCCTGGACAAAATAGATATACAAACAATCTGAATATTTCTTTGAAAATTAAGAGTTACAGCTTAGTCAAGATACTGATGGGAATAATGCTTTAAAAAAACAAATAAACAGTACACAGAATACACCCCTAAATATTCATTAATACCAAAGACACAGCAGAAAAAACATGGCCGTCACAGTGGCCATGTTTAAAATTTAGATTGCATGAAATTATTGGTACTGACTGTTTGATTTAAAGAAAACAGCTGCAATAAAAGGATATAAAATGGAAATAAATGCCTGTCTGAAGGGTTACACAATGTAAACAAGTACAAGATGTGCCACTATCAATGGAATTAAGAGCATACAGATAGAAGAAACCTGATACAATTACCATATTCTATCTGAACTAAATGAATATTTTATACAGTCACCGCCAACCTGTGACCTTATTGTTCGCCATTAGCGATCTTAAAAGCAGTGAATTTTTAATGGACACTGCCTTTTTTCATAAATCAACAGCATGGACTCCTCAGAAAAATATTCAAGCGAAATATGACTTTCAACCAAAAGTTATTTCCAGCTCCGACCTCCAATAATCTTTCCCATAATCCATCAGGATTTCATCCATATCCCAGATTTCGAATTTGGTTTTGGTAAGGGAGTCACACCATCTGCATTTGTACTTGGTCTTGTATTTGGTAGGGAAGATATCCAATGCTTATGGAGGTATTGCTCATGTACTTTGAAAAGTCGAAATCAAGATGTTAAATCCATCCTACTCCCCTACTCACTCCAATTCTTACATACTTCAATCGAAGTATTAGCTTCCATCAGCAAAAAAGTTTTGCCCAGTTTGTGTGTACGCTTTCCATATTTCTACTGGGATATGGGTTAGTAATGTCTACATGATCAGGGCGAACACCAGTATCTCGACCATTATAGAAAATATGATTCTACAACTAACACAATATTAACTGACGAAATGAGAAACAACAACAAACCAGTATACAATACAACATTCCAGTTTACCTTCCTGTTGAAATTCATCCGCAAATATATCCACAATAAATGGAGCGTATTTACTCCATTCTTCCATCGTCGAAACTCCAACCTTCTACATTATATCATTCTTGGCTCCGGGCCAAAAACTTGAATGGAAATTACTTATTTCTTCCATAAATTTTATGACTACCCAAAGATCAAACTATCAATTCTATTTTTATATATCAGCAAGTGCCTTTGTATCTAGACAAACTGAGAAAAATCTTCATTGAGAAGACGGCAAGAATCGACCAATCTGGTCGTTGAGGACATCTCGCAACAACCTCACTCTTGTGCCCCCATACTGTATCTTAATCCAATCACTCCGGCCGTCTTCCTTTACACATTCGGTCGTTCCAGGCTCATAGTTCTCGCACACAATTTCCCAAATCTGTACCATTAGGTCTCTGGACCATTCCATCCCAACTGGGACAATCATCTTCGGATGTAGCCCATTAAAACTGGATTGCTTAGTTTCGATCTAAAGGTCCCATTTATGAAAGCAACCATTTAGCTGGGCTACACGCAAGTGATATCGGTCCCTCCCTCCGTTCCATTAAGTTGAGGAATTCTTAGCTTGCCGTTCGCGATCTCCGGCAGAGAATTTACGACAGAAAGTCAATACGAGAGTTGGTATTGATCGGGTCCGAACAGACTAGAACAGTTTCCTCTGCTCTATCTGCCACAGTCACTGCAAAGGGTGGCGTAAAATCCTAGTATCTGCATGGGTGGTTCACAATACAAACTTGATCACAGAGGCGGGATTACACGATGTATTTCAATCACAGACTGTAATGTACGAGTTCGGCTGTCAATCTCACTGTGGTCTTCCTTCCATGATGTGAGTGTCTCTCCGGCCCTAATTAACAGGAGTCAAGTGATGGCAATATGGTTTTAATTACCATCCACGCTAAGCCAGTCAGGCTCTTCCTTGTAGCAGGCAACAAGATTGCAGGGGCCTATTAGGCTTATTGAATAGGCTCAGCCTAAAACATCATCTTTGACATTCATGGGTGTTTGATTAGAGAAGATTTGGGCCATGATTCCACGCGTATTGATCTCCAGGGAGACGTTGGTCCACCAAGGGACCAAGCTCATACCTCAGCTGCTTCTAATGCCATATTTCCTTACTCAGGAGCTGAAGCTGAGCTGGTGACAGCTTTGTTGATTAAATGCTGGCAATTAGAGTTAAATAAACATAGCACTAGGACAAATGGGTTTACACACTTGGGAATGGATGGCGATGCAGGGAAATGTGGTTCTTTTGGTATTCAAGCTGATATCTTGATGACAGAAATAACATTCTTTAGGCCTTTTATCGCTGACATGGTATAAATTGTCATATAATACTACATTAATCATTTTTTGGACATTGTGTATATTATTAATGGAGTGTTTGTTCTTTAGTTCTTTCAGCATTTTCTTGTGATTCATTAATTAAATGTTGCATACTTGAGTAGTATTTTTTCATTTATTCAATACATTCTTCATAGAACCTGGAATTATTTGACTTAGAATTGTGGTAGGGTATAAATTATTATTACATCTTTTATGCTTTGCGAATACTCTTTTTACCCATTTCATATATTCTTTATAAACATTGTCTTTATTGACCTGGTATACATTGACAGGGTATAAATTGTTAATTAAGTCCATTTGAAAGAATGAAGCTCATTAATATTGCACCTATAGGCAACTTAGTATAAAAATTCTGTTCACGTGCTTCATGAGGAATTACATCAGAATACAAAGTCGGAAAAAGAAATTTAGTTGTTTTGATATTCATGCATACTTAGTGGTCTGTTAATGAGTTGACACAAATTGTCATACGATGTTACATTATTACTGGGAGGTGGGGTAGCCCAGTTGTTGAAGCATTCGTTCGTCATGTCGAAAAACGGGTTCAATTTCCCATATGGGCACAATCCCATTTCTGGTGTTCCGCCATGCTGGAATATTGCTAAAAGAGGCGTAAAATTAAACTCACACTCTACATTATTTTTGATAATGGATCACAATTTCTTTCATAAAATGAGGGTAAAAATGAATTAAACTGATCTATTCATCATATTTACAAATATTGTAACAAAAAGGAGTCTGTGGAACTGTGCTGCAGTTTCCAACACTGAGAACCATCTTTTGTTATATAACCGGATGACAGCTGTCTATATCAACACAAATGACACAGAGACTCTTTTACAACAATCAAAATTGTAAAACCTATTCCAAAACCAACATCAAAGCATCTCCAATGCAAAAGACTAGAAGAAATCCTTATGTAACCGACTCAAAATCCAAGCGATAACATTGTGCAAAAAACACCACTTCAGTAAAAAATAATTCCTTTTAACACTTCAAGACAAATGGCGCTCTCCTTGTCTAAAACCATGAAACACATTCCAGGGAATAAAACTCTATATTTGACCATTCCCGTTCACACAACATCATTTCATCAACATTTTTCTAAAAGAACTTTCTCATCCATTCGTAATTTCAAAAGTAGTTGAAAAAGGTCAACTATCTTTGTTCAATGATGTCCAACTACTCACTGCGATCGGAAGATTTAATGTGCAAAGTGCTTCCAGCCAGGTTGAATGTATCGCAGTTGATGGGGAGCGGCGTCTTGGAGTCGGCTACGAATACGTCCACTTTGGAACAATCCAGGTTCCGACGCTCTAGGATGGGATGGAGAGTATCTCTGGAAGAAGACCCAACGCCAGATAAGTGTCAACACAGTGTCAAACAAATGTCAATACTACAAGTCACTCATGTGGAAAGAATATTTTACATTTTTGTGTTTTACACGGGTTTGAATGTGTGTTTTAAGCCTATTCATTATCTGCTGGAGTATGTTTTGAAACGGCATTTTTTGTGGCTCATTGAATACTGATTGCATCTCTCTGAAATGAGCAGCAAAATCTAGAATGAGTGATCATTTAAGCAGATATTCCCACCAGAAGTAATCGGATATATTTCAAAAATCATTTGTATGACTTAATGATATCCAGTAAAAAAAAGGTCAAAATAGTTTGATGTTAAAAAAGACTGTTTGCATGTTAATAACTTCGGATAGCATTGTTAATTCTTAAAGGTCACATGCAACCAAAAAATCAAACATAATTAAAACACAATTATCACTTATTCATGACATATAATATACATTGTTGGTTATGAAAAAACATATAAACAAAATTATATACCAGTGCCTTGAGCATGCACTAGTGCGTGGATATGTTCGCTATATAAATATCCTATATTAATAATAATAATAATAATAATATATTGGAAACAAACTGCCTGTTTAATGCAATATATAACTATACTGAGAGACCATAGCACCTATCCCCATTGTGCAAAAGTGTTAGCATTTCAGGAGATGGGGCATACAATATGGAACAAACTTTGTTGATAACAACTCCATTTATTTCGCGAGTGCGATGTTTCGATACAGATTCTTGTATAGAAACTTTGCACTTGTCATCATCATCATTCGATATTTATATAGCGCACATATCCATGCACTAGTGCATGCTCAAGGCGCTGGTGTTTTTTCCCTCGATCATTGGATGTCAATCTCAACAGCACATCTTATCATAAATCTCAACTCCCTGGGGATCATACAACTCTTGCTGCCACTAGGCGCACCAAGTTATAGCGGCTTTCCCATCCTTACGAGGTACCCATTCACAGCTGGGTGGACTGCAAGTTTACTGCACGTTGCTCTACCCACAACTAGGTGTTTGCACGTATTCATGTGGCCACCATCTGGTCACATACCAACGGATTTGTGGGTTCTGTACTGTACACTAGGGGTTCTGACAACACTGATAGAGTCTGCACACAAAGTTGACTCCAAGGTTTGTACACCCGGTCACAGGTGGGCTCGATCCCGGCACCTCATGCCCGCTGGATCACTAGCCTGGCACCTGAGCCAGCTCGCCCACCACGCCCCCGTACTCACGAACTAAAAGAAGCTGTTATCCATAAAGTTGGTTCAATATTGTTGTTTTGGTCATGTGACCAGGTGCCAGATATACTTCTTCCGTTTAGTGCAGACTATGCACTGAATCATCAAAACACATGTATACTAAGGGTTCAACTATATTGTTATTGTCTTTGAAAGTATGCCTAAGTTTATATAAATATCAACTTACTGCAGAGTGACGTTCTTGACAGCGGCCACCACCTCTACATCCTCACCATCAATGTTGTCTGCAAACCTTAACGTGAAGTGGTCGTCTACGGAGGGCAACTGCAATTCAGTGATATACAATGTGATGTAGAATGCTGATCAAATTTCACACATTCGCACACACATGCATGGATGTAGACACACAGAATTTAAGTTATATTACAGCCATAAGCAGAACATTGGAAGATAGCACCTTCCAGAACATCAATTGTACCTTCCCTAGACTGTTGCTGGAACATCATTTGACCCAAGACTGTTGCCAGAACATCATTTGACCCTAGACTGTTGACAGAACATCATTTGACCCTAGACTGTTGCTGGAACATCATTTGACCCAAGACTGTTGCCAGAACATCATTTGACCCTAGACTGTTGACAGAACATCATTTGACCCTAGACTGTTGACAGAACATCATTTGACCCTAGACTGTTGCTGGAACATCATTTGACCCAAGACTGTTGCTGGAACATCATTTGACCCTAGACTGTTGCCAGAACATCATTTGACCCTAGACTGTTGACAGAACATCATTTGACCCTAGACTGTTGCTGGAACATCATTTGACCCTAGACTGTTGCCAGAACATCATTTGACCCTAGACTGTTGCTGGAACATCATTTGACCCAAGACTGTTGCTGAAACATCTTTTGACCCAAGACTGTTGACAGAACATCATTTGACCCTAGACTGTTGCTGGAACATCATTTGACCCTAGACTGTTGCTGGAACATCATTTGACCCTAGACTGTTGCTGGAACATCATTTGACCTTAGACTGTTGCTGGAACATTATTTGACCTTAGACTGTTGCTGGAACATTATTTGATCCTAGACTTTTGCCAGAACATCACTTAACCCTAGACTGTTGCCAGAACATCACTTAAGCCTAGACTGTTGCCAGAACATCATTTGACCCTAGACTGTAGCTCGTACATCATTTGACCCAAGACTGTTGCCAGAACATCATTTGACCCAAGACTGTTGCCAGAACATCATTTGACCCTAGACTGTTGCTGGAACATCATTTGACCCTAGACTGTTGCTGGAACATCATTTGACCCAAGACTGTTGCCAGAACATCATTTGACCCAAGACTGTTGCCAGAACATCATTTGACCCAAGACTGTTGCTGGAACATCATTTGACCCTAGACTGTTGCCAGAACATCATTTGACCCTAGACTGTTGCTGGAACATCATTTGACCCAAGACTGTTGCTGAAACATCTTTTGACCCAAGACTGTTGACAGAACATCATTTGACCCTAGACTGTTGCTGGAACATCATTTGACCCTAGACTGTTGCTGGAACATCATTTGACCCTAGACTGTTGCTGGAACATCATTTGACCCTAGACTGTTGCTGGAACATCATTTGACCCTAGACTGCTGGAACATCATGACCCTAGACTGTTGCCAGACATCATTTGACCCCTAGACTGTTGCCAGAACATCATTTGACCCTAGACTGTTGCTGGAACATCATTTGACCCTAGACTGTTGCTGGAACATCATTTGACCCTAGACTGTTGCTGGAACATCATTTGACCCTAGACTGTTGCCAGAACATCATTTGACCCTAGACTGTTGCCAGAACATCATTTGACCCTAGACTGTTGCTGGAACATCATTTGACCCTAGACTGTTGCTGGAACATCATTTGACCCTAGACTGTTGCTGGAACATCATTTGACCCAAGACTGTTGCTGAAACATCATTTGACCCTACACTGTTGCTGGAACATCATTTGACCCTAGACTGTTGACAGAACATCATTTGACCCTAGACTGTTGCTGGAACATCATTTGACCCTAGACTGTTGCTGAAACATCATTTGACCCAAGACTGTTGACAGAACATCATTTGACCCTAGACTGTTGCTGGAACATCATTTGACCCAAGACTGTTGCTGGAACATCATTTGACCCTAGACTGTTGCTGGAACATCATTTGACCCTAGACTGTTGACAGAACATCATTTGACCCTAGACTGTTGCTCGAACATCACTTAGACCCTAACTGTTGCCAGAACAACATTTGACCCTAGACTGTTGCTGGAACATCATTTGATCCTAGACTTTTTCTGAAACATCATTTTGACCTTAGACTGTTGCCAGAACATCACTTGACCCTAGACTGTTGCTGGAACATCATTTGAGCCTAGACTGTTGACAGAACATCATTTGACCCTAGACTGTTGCTCGTACATCACTTAACCCTAGACTGTTGACAGAACATTACCTGTAACTACCCTAGACTTTTGCCAGAACATCACTTAAGCCTAGACTGTAGCCAGAACATCATTTGACCCTAGACTGTTGCTCGTACATCACTTAACCCTAGACTGTTGACAGAACATTACCTGTAACTACCCTAGACATTTGCCAGAACATCACTTGAGCCTAGACTGTTGCCAGAACATCATTTGACCCTAGACTGTCGCTCGTACATCACTTAACCCTAGACTGTTGACAGAACATTACCTGTAACTACCCTAGACTTTTGCCAGAACATCACTTGAGCCTAGACTGTTGCCAGAACATCATTTGACCCTAGACTGTTGCCAGACCATCGCTTGACCATAGGCTGTTGCCAGAACATCACTTGTACCTACCCTAGACTGTTGCCAGAACATCACTTGTACCTACCCTAGACTTGCCAGAACATCACTTGTACCTACCCTAGACTGTTGCCTGAGCGGAACTCTCCCTGAAGGGGGGAGGCCGGGGTCGCCAGTGACGTCCTCTAGTACCCCGTCCTCTTTCAGTCCTTCACTTGCATCCCGACTATCAGAATCATGGTCTGGGGAATTGGCCATGTTCAGCCCCGAGTCTAGACTCTGGCTGTGTCGGATGAAGCCCTCCTGTAGACAATGACAAATACCTGATAGTTGCACCAAATAGCATAGTATGAGGTTTTGAGAGTAGTGAGGTAGTGGTTAGAAGCACAGGTTGTTCAACTGTGACAGAAATCGCTTCATGCGATCACAGTTATCTTTATAATATTGCTGTTGTACTGTCATATGTGCCGCCATTCATGTCTAATGCGATGCCAGGTGTCTAGTTTAAAGTCTGGTGTCTTCTTTTGTGTTCTCATTCATGGTATCATGCATGGTGTCTAGATTTATGCATGGTGTCTAGATTTATGCATGGTGTCTAGATTTATGCATGGTGTCTAGATTCATGCATGGTGTCTAGATTCATGCACAGTGTCCTATTTCATGCAAAATGTCAAATCTTATGCAGTATCCATTCCAATATCCAGTGTCCAATATCATGAATCTTGTCTTTTTTCATACATGATGTCCTTTTTCATGCATGGTGTTTCACACACAGTGTCCACTGTCCAGTACTATAAACTATGTCATGCATGTCTCATGTCAATGCATGGTGTCATTCACAGTATATCGTGTGTGGTTTTCATGCAGTGTCCCATATGGTTTATATGTGTGTGAGGTTCTAATTGAACCACCCAACATATATACAACACTTGTCTTCATTGACAACCTCTTCATTACAAGTATGCTATATTTGGAATGACACTTCCTCAGCATTGTGTCTTCATCCATCATTAAAATATATAAAATAAATATACCACAAATTAATTAACTAAACCACATGAATTAATATCGGTTGCTCAGAAAGAGATAAGAAATGATTTCGCAGACAGATGTGCCGAAGTCCACATTTTAGACGTCGACCCATCAGCCTGACACAGACTTACCACACACCAACATATGTTCAATATCCTTCAGTAAACTAAAAATATCCCATCTCCGTCATTGCAATAATCAATGATATCCGTAAAACACATATTACCTTACATGACCACGCCTTCATGAGATGGTGGCTAGTTCGTCAATATCATCTGAACACAGACACACATGACCAAGCATGTGATATGTACATGAGATACAACCGCCAGGATATAGGCAATGCTTAGACAACAGCTGTTCTACAGGTGATATGAACATTTATAACATGGAAATTGACATCCAGTAATGACCTACATTTACCGATCATTTTATCAGTTATATGGTGGTTCTAATAACATTTGTCTTTTTTTAATGAAATACCTAGCATAATGAATTTACTGGGAATGGTTTCATTACCCGTTTGTTTAACTTGGTCTGGGATGAGATCACATTTATTACCTGGGTAATCTGCCCTTATTACCCGACCCCACCCAAGTACTGAGAATAGGTTTAAAATTAGATGGAAAAGGTCATGACTAGGAATTGTTTTACCCAAGTCATGGCAAAAACTATTTTGTATTAGCAATATTTCAGAAATATGACAGTGGAGGGGACCAGAAATGAGCTTCGCACATTGTACCTATGTGGGGAATCAAAACCTGTGTCTTAGTGTGATGCACAAAAACTTTAACCACTGGACCACACCACACCCTCAAAACTATTTAGGTGCATGTTATGAATATATTTCATCTGATGTTACACCAAATCTGACTGTTATATCTTTACTGAAACATGTAAACTTCAGAAGGAAATACGGACATGTAGTGAGTGAGTATGTTTTTACACCACCTTTAGCAATATTCCAGCAATATCACGGCAGGGGACACCAGAAATGGGCTTCACACATTGTACCAATGGGGGGAATCAAACCCAGGTCTTCAGCGTGTCGATCGAGCGCTTTAACAACTAGGCTACCCCACCGCCCCATTAGGGACTTGTGGCGTAAGTATTGTATATAGTTATTGTTGCTATCAAACAATACTTCACATGACGAAATAGCAAGTCTGGTTAGTCTTATGGGTACCCCAGTCCTACCCAGGCCCCACCCTACCCAAAATACCCACCCCAGCCTATTTCAAACTCTGTTCCTATCATTCACGTTATAAATGATGTTTTCCCTGCTTCAAATCTACATCAATATGAGTGAGTTTAGGTTTATGTCGCTTTTAGCAATATTCCAGCAATATCATGGCGGGGGACACCAGAAATGGGCTTCATACATTGTACCCATGTGGAGGACTCGAACCCGGGTCTACAGCGTGAGGAGCAAATGTTTCAACCACTAGGCTACCCCACCGCTCCTACATCATGGACAACAGAACCCTGCTTACATTGTAACCCCAGTCTTATCTCTGAGAAAGGACACAAAGATTAGACTAATTCACATATTGTTCTCATGCCAAGAATGTCATCATAAAACTTAAACGATAGCATCACCAAAGATATTCTTCAATTTGAAATTAACAGATAAAATAAAAAACTTTATTAAGCTTACATTTTTCACTATACTCTTTTTCTTCACTGCCTTTTTCCTTTTTAACCTCCTTTCAATATCACCGGGGGATCTTGATCTGAAATTAAATTGCAACACATAATCTTGGGTAAGACACTGACAAGGTAAATATAGCCAGAATCTATCAGTAAGTATATACACGCTGTCCTCAGATGGCATGGATTCAGGAAAAGGTTTACATCCACACCTTGTATAAAGAAACATTTGTGTATCAACTCCAAACAACAAAGTGTAAAACAAGAGGCACGAAAATAGATATATAACAAAAATGTCATTTGACCCAGACAATTTCCTTCATAAAAATCTTGATAACTCTTTTGGGGGCCATTAAACATGTCAAGATACACTGGACTGAAACCACACAAGTTCGAATTTTTAATTAAGGTAAGAATTTTACAGAAAACATTCAATCCATTTAAGAACGAATTGAATCAAATGACATTTGAGCCGATATTAGCATCAACAAATATACCTTTATTACAGAGAGAGTAATTGTTCTCACTGTAATAAAATTGTTCATCCATATATGGTTATCCTTCCTCCAACTTCTAAATGTCTCTTGAAAAAGTTAAAAATATACCTGTTCTTAATATACATATTCAACTGCAGCCCCAACCATGTATAACAAGTCAATATTGATTGCAGACAGTTTCTGATCTGTCAGTGGTAAATTTTTAACTAAGTGATACATGATCCAACATCACAGTTTTGTACACCAGTCTTACTGTCTCAAATCTCAACTTTACAATAGGCCTTTGAACACTACAGCTTTAATCACAGCTTGGGATAATCCTTTTCCTCCTTAAGAGGATGCCCAAGCCTTGAGCAGGATGTTATACAAGCATGGGGGTGTTATCTACAGTACTGAGCATCCCTCCAGCAGGAACTTGCTATTGTAGTGATACATGAGATGTTGACATAACTGTACCACAGTGTACACTCCTTGATGGGGAGGCTGGGCCATTAATGGATGCTTACTGATCCTAATTAGGGAGGTGACAGAGATAATCTACCTCAAGGATTAATCTGTAATGAGGGGAAAAATACCCAAACATTCCATAAAACTTGAAATTGTCCTGTAAACAGTTGTATAAGTAAACAAAGAGAAATCATCCTACATTCAATTGGAAACAGTTTTCATTGCTGTGATCAACACACCTCAATAATCAGTAGTTTGGACTCATACCAGATGAAGCAGTCATATAATATTACATTTTTCCTTGTCAGAGGGCTGTGCAAGCATTTGACACAGAGGCTGGTTGGCTGTTTAACTCCGCACTCAGCAATATTTCAGCTACATAGCATGGGTAATAATTGAGTCTGGACCAGACAATCCAGAGATCAACAGCATGAGCATTGAATCTATGTAATTGGGATACGATGACATGTGTCAAGTAAATCACTGACCCTGACCACCCGATTGATCTTCAGTAACCCATTCTTTCGTAAGAGGCAACTAACAGGATCGGGTGGTCAGGCTCGCTGACTTGGTTGACACATGTCATCGGTTCCCAACTGCTCAGATAGATGCTCATGCTGTTGATCACTGGATTGTCTGGTCCAGACTCAATTATCTACAGACCGCTGCCATATAGCTGGAATATTGCTGAGTGCGGCATAAAACTAAACTCACTCACTACTCACTGAGTTAGGAAATTGACACTGTTAGCAATGTTTCAGCGATATCATAACAGGGGATGCCATATATGGACATCACACATTGTACCCATGACTGGATTTGAACCTTCAGTGATGAGTTAACAGTTTAACCAGTAGGCTACCCTACCGTCCCTACATACACAATAATGTCATCATAATCAAATCTCATTTCGTAATACATTGCTGAAATTGTTCTCTTGTCATTCATTTCAAGTTAAAGATGATCATTTATTTTTAGAGTGTTTCAATATGTTTGTGTGTCAGTAGAAATACCTTTTCCCCTTCTCACTGTTCTTGATGTAGATACCATCTACAGTATCCTCCTCCCCCTCAGACTCCTCCCCAGCCTCACTGTTGCTATGGTTACCAGACTCGGGGGATGAGATGTGGGATAAAATGGGTTTACCTGAAAAAAATAAACAGACATCTTTAATGAACACAGTTTGACACAGTTTATTGCAATATCCAACCAACATCATAGGAAATACGTGGGATGCATAACATCATCTTACACATCTAACCCACTAACCCAATGGGAACCGAACCCAAGACTACGGCGTGATAAGCAAACACTATAATATCTAACCACTTGGCTAACAAACCTCTTTCCCAAATACAGGAAATACGTTTCTCAGTGTGGTTCAGAATAAATATCCAACCAACATCATCAAGCAGAACACATAACATGAGTCTGACCCATCTAGCCCACTTGGAAACCAAACTCAAGACTACGGCGTGATAAGCAAACACTATGATATCTAACCACTCAACTAACAAACCTTCTCAAATACAGGAAATACGTTTCTCAGTGTGGTTCAGAATAAATATCCAACCAACATCATCAAGCAGAACACATAACATGAGTCTGACCCATCTAGCCCACTTGGAAACCAAACTCAAGACTACGGCGTGATAAGCAAACACTATAATATCTAACCACTCAACTAACAAACCTCTTTCCCAAATACAGGAAGTACCTTTCTGAGTGTGGTTCAGAATAAAAGTGAACTGTTATTGATTAAAAGTACATATGTATCATGTAAATTCACAGAGAAATATTTTCATAATGACATTATGAAAACAGACACACCCAAGAGATGTGATTCAACAATACTCTATTTAAGTCCTTGTAATGGACAGCAATCACACCTTGCAACAGGTGCTGACAACATTATGTATTACTGACAACTGAATGAACCTAATAAACCACTCAGGTATGCAAACAGTAGCAAAAGCATTGGTGGATGCCATTGGCTAATGATATTGTCACTACACACTCATCAACCTGAAAACCATGAAAATTTATGGATGCCAATGTCTGTAATATTCTATGAATGCCATCCAAAGACTTTCAGGAAATATGATGGTTCTGTAGACCAGTGGTGCTTTGGAATCACAGACTGTGATGTAACAGTGAGTCACGATGATGTATCACCATAACAATGTTATGTCATAACATCAACAATGACTTATGGATATAGCTGATTGAGTGAGTGAGTAAGAGCAATATTCCAGCAATATCACGGCGGGAAACACCAGAAATGGGCTTCATGCATTGAACCCATGTGGGGAATCAAACCCAGGTCTTCAGTGGAAAGTAGCGCAATATTCCAGCAACACTTTATCCACTTCAGTAGGTTTATCCACTGCAGCCCTTACAGCAATTAAATTCCGCAATTTACTATATCACACCTAAATTAGAAGACAAATTTGGATTTGACAAGAATTATTGCCACGATTCTACCAAGTAATACACAAATGCATTTGAATATATTCTAGCGACTGAAATCTGTACAAAGTTGATTGATGTATTCTAAATGATACATCCAACTTTGTGGCACTACTTGTGAAGATAGAATTCATTATGTATGTCCAAATTAGGTACATTATCAGAAATAATGGTTTATCATTCAGATAGATACTGTTTTAGGGCAGTAATAATTTATATGGAAATGTTGAAAATCAGTATATGAAAACTAGGAAGTGATTCAATCAGAGCACCATTACTTCTGGCGGTATGGCATATCAAATGAAATAGTTATGGTATACATGTATAACAATATATATCTTACAATGTTTAATATTGCACTGTTAGTGATCATTATCAAATGGCAGCTTACAAGTTATCACATATGTAAAATCTGTTCCAGAGTATTATATTTTTAAGATAAGCCATTGGCTAGTTTGTCCATTTATTCTGAAATTTAAAAAATAATAATTGATATATAAAAAAAAAACCACTTACGTCTTTTGGGAGCATCAAGAACAAGATGACCTGCAAACTCTGGCTTTTTATGAATGTCAAGGTCACACTGTCGACACAGCAACAGCGGCCGGTCTCGGTTTTCTTCCGTACACTGGGGATGATGACACACCTACAATAGACAAACACTCAGATAAGTCCTGTAGCTAAATCTAAAGTAGATCTATACTGGATCATCCCATGTTGGACAGCTCACATGCCTGTATTAAGAAAAAAAGAAATATCACTGAAATTAAAATGTGTGTAACAAAAGAGTCATAATTAAAAGAAATAAATGGCAGATTTATAATTAGTTAAAAAATGAGGTGGTATGTTTATTACACTAAATCATTATTTAGAAATTATTATGTTTTATTTTTGGTACAAGTGGTAGTGATTTAAACAGTACTACCCTTATGTGTATCACTTCTTAATTCCATTTAAAGATTCCATGAACTTGTTCAGTGAAATGGCAGACAGACAGACAGACAGGTTTTATTCAGTAATGTAGGCACAGTGGCCCATAGTACAGTTGAATTTTCATTTTAACAAATATTGGTCACGTGACACGAAATTATGGTTTTACATGTGATTTAAGGATGGACATCAAATGTTTTATGAAAATGGCAGCTGATTTAATAGTGTCATCGTTATTAGAATTAAGTATTTTATATATCGTTTGTGGGGCATCATTAAAGCATTTTAGATACTTCTTTCTGCCAGCAGAGAATGCCTCACAGTCTAATAATAAGTGGCGTTAGGTCTTCAGTTTACCAGAAGAACAATGAGAACATGATAAATCTTCAATGTATTTTTATCTTTTTTCTATAGCTGTATTTTTTAAGGCATGTAGAGATTCTAAATTTACAAAATTTCTTAAAAGGGACTTATCATTAAGGACCCTAATATATTTTTCACCATAACAATGTTATGTTAGAAAACTTCGATAACATCAACAATGATATATCTTTTATGGAAAGTAGCAAAAACATGAGTGACCAACATCTTACTTAAACCAAACATAAAGAAAACCGGCAGTGAATAACACATTTCGGACACCAGAAGCAATATTCCAGCAGGGATAATAATAATTGATAGCTTTGATAGGGAATTAGCGACAGGCCATAAGTTTAAATGGATAGCTTCATGCAATATGAACCCTGTATGCCAGAATGGAATCAAACCTACAGTAAGTCTTTTAGTGGGGCACATTTTCTATAGCTTGAAATAGTTTATCAACAGATCCAGGTTTTTTAGTGTCAAAAAGTAAGCAAGCTGCAGCCCTTAAACAGCAAAAATAAATTCCTTCTTAGCTTTGCTATTTAGATCCATGGACCAATTTAATCCTGGAAAATAGAAGACCAAATATTTGGAAACAACATTTGATACTTTGCCCAAATTTTTCATTGCCACTATTCTACAACTATGTTAGATATATTCAACTCTAATGTGTCACAAATTTGAATATATTCTAGCAACTGAAATCTGTATCATCTGCAAAGTTGATTTGGGGGATGTATTCCATAAATGATAGAATTAGTTCATGTGGCAACTTTGTGCATTAATAAAAGAAGATGAAAGAGTAATGGGCTTATTACACAGCTATTTGTGAAGAACCAGATAGAATTCATTATATGTCCAAATTAGGTATGTTATCAGAAATAATGGTTTATCATTCAGATAGATACTGTTTTAGGGCAGTAAAGCACAATTTATATGGAAATGTTGAAAAATCAGTATATGAAAAATTATCAGGAAATGGATCTAATTCAATCAGAGCACCATTACTTCTGGCGGCATATGCGCATATCAAATGAAATAGTTACGGTATACATGTATAACAATATATATCTTACCAATGTTTAATATTGCACTGTTAGTGATCATTATCAAATGGCAGCTTACACTATTATCACATATTTAAAAATCTGTTCCAGAGCATTATATTTTTAAGATAAGCCATTGGCTAGTTTTTCCATTTATTCTGAATTTTTTAAAATCTTCGGTTGATATATAAAAACAACACTTACGTCTTTTGGGACAGCATCAAGAACAAGATGACCCTGATTTAACTCTGGCTTTTTATGAATGTCAAGGTCACACTGTTGACACAGCAACAGTGGCCGGTCTCGGTTTTCTTCCGTACACTGGGGATGATGACACACCTACAATAAACCAACACTCAGATAAGTCATACAGCTAAATCTAAAGTAGATCTATACCGGATCATCCCATGTTGGACAGCTCACATGCCTGTATTAAGAAAAAAAGAAATATCACTGAAATTAAAATGTGTGTAACAAAAGAGTCATAATTAATAGAAATAAATGGCAGATTTATAATGAGGTGGTATGTTTTTTACACTATAGCTAAATCATTTTTCAGAAATTATTATGTTTTATTTTGGGTACAAGTGGTAGTGATTTAAACAGTACTACCCTTATGTGTATCACTTCTAAATTCCATTTAAAGATTCCATGAACTTGTTCAGTGAAATGGTGGTCACTACTGAGGCAGGGATGGAACTCCTTAATCAATTCATTATTACTTTAAGAAATTTATTCATATGCAATGGGTCCCATAGATAACTTAAGTTGGTTGTTTTGTTGCTTACCGCTGCACTTAGCAATATTCTATATGCTGGTAGTCTGTAAATAATTGAGACTGGACCAGACAATCCAGTGGTCAACAGCATGAGCATCGATCTACACAACTGGGATACAATGACATGTATCAACCAGGTCAGCAAGCCTGACCACCCGATCCCATTAGTCGCCTCTTACGACAAGCATGGGTTGCTACGGACCCGTTAAATTCTAGCACCGCACCGTGTGATACTCGAGAAATTCTAGCACGACACTGTATGATACTCGATTCTGATTGGCTGAGAGCTCGTTTTTTAAATAACATTTAGCTGTCTTAAATCAATGATAAAGGGCCTCAAAATTGAAAACAGAGTATCTTTATCTTCTAATTCTTACCCGGACCCATAGATACAGACAGTTATTAAGCTACTGAGGAAGACTGTGGTATAATGTTGTACACAGGTTAGAAATATTTATCATCATGGGACGTACTTTCATTTGAGGTAAAATACAAACACTGTATAAAATATAATAATAATCACATCAGTATCAATACAACTGGATTATTTTTATTAGTATTATTGTTATGTAAATATTACCGATATGAATAGTGAGTGAGTGAGTGAGTTTAGTTTTACGCCGCTTTTAGCAATATTCCAGCAATATCACGGCGGGGGACACCAGAAATGGGCTTAACACATTGTGCCCATGTGGGGAATCGAACCCGGGTCTTCGGCGTGACGAGCCAACGCTTTAACCACTAGGCTACCCCACCGCCCCCCGATATGAATCAGTGATGATATCTGATCGTATCCCATGCCACAGATAAACGAGGAATGATAACATTTGACATAAACAACGAATATAATGTACAACTACAGCCATTGAAGGGCAGTACTGGGGTACTAGTATATGATACAGAACTTCACCATATATGTTAACAAAAAAGTTACAAAACCTTGGCATCAACGTAAAATCTTGACTGTACGGCATTTTGTCTCTTCAGCTGTCTTATACTAGGCATAGTGAGGTATCCACAGCAGGAAGTGACAGCTATCAAGGGCAGTGATCATTGTTTATCTTAATCTACTGTGAGATTCTGGTCAAGCTGAACAAAGGGAGACAACTCATACTGACAAAGTCCGCGGCTTGGACTTATCCAGTTATGTCACTGTGCTCGTTTATCTCTGTCACAGATATGTGTGAGATGGTATGTGTGATCATACATCTCTCTTGCATAAATCAAGGGCATTTACTGTGGCTCGCTCTATCCCATTACTTGTCAGTCCATGGCTCATACAAAAAATATGATCCTACAAATTTAAGGCCTATAGAAGGGATTGATCTCCTTTTTCATACTTTCAAGTGTCCCCCATCATTATATTACTGGAATATTTGCTCAGAGAGCCATAAAACTCACTCATCCTCATCCGATCGACCCACTCACCCATCGACCCACTCACTCACCCACCAACGCACTCACTCACCAACCCTCTCATTCACAGACCCAAATTTCACTCTCACTCACTCACCCACCCACCCACCTATCTGCCTACCAACCCACTCACTCACCTACTCACTCACCCACTCATTCATAGACCCAAAATCTCACTCACTAACTCACTCACCCATCCACCCACCACCAGTACCTCTTTCAGTACTCAGTTAAAACTGCACTCTCAACAACTTTTAAACTAATCAATTTCACCATCTAAGCATCTGCCAACTCAAGCCTTATCCCTGGAATCAATTTCACAATAACCATACCCACTACCCCCTGATACCGAGACCTGGAGCTAATGACACGGTCTGGACCCCTCCCTGTCCCCGACTGACAGACAAATGATGGGGGAGCCTTCATCTCTATAACACACTTCTGTATCCAGATACTGAGTGTTGTAACAGGATATATCTACACCTAACAACTACATTGTTTATTAACAGATATATTTCTTTTTGATGGCATATATTTCCCACAATGCCTCAGTAAGCTGGCCAGGTTAACGCCACAGAAATCGGATAGCCTTATAAACGCGACCTATTATACTAGTGAATTACCCATTGAATGGAGGGGGGAACACAAGCACCTGTAGACTAACGTATTCAAGTCTGTGAAATCTTATATTTTATGACACATTTATCGCCTCTGAAAAAATATATTCTTGAAACTATTGAACAGAGCTGGCGAGATTTGTATTTTTTGGTAATGTGTATTTGTTTTGTTGTGGATTCATTTAAAAATACAAACGTACATGTATTCCTAGTAATATGACCATGTAATGAGAGTATATTGTTCAGTTCAGGGATTATAGGTACACAAGATTTCATGTATTAATGTCACACTGAAAGTGTGAGGGCTTTTTCAAATATTTTTTTTGAACAGCATATTGAGGCCACAGTACATTTTTATAATCCCAAAGTACCTTCAGGCAACAATTTCTTTCTTTCTGAGTAAATTACATGGAGATTTACTGTCTTTACAATTCCTACTCAAACTTAATTGGCAGAAATACTGCTGATGTGACCTACTCTAAACTTGCTACAAAAGCTGCTATGCTTACTAAACTTGCCGTGGAAAGGCTTACTATGCTTGTCGTGAAGAGGCTTAAGCTTGTCGTGAAGATGCTTGTCGAAAGAGGCGACTAACGGGATCGGGTGGTCAGGCTCGCTGACTTGGTTGACACATGTCATTGGTTCCCAATTGCGCAGATCGATGCTCATGCTGTTGATCACTGGATTATCTGGTCCAGACTCGATTATTTACAGACCGCCGCCATATAGCTGGAATATTGTTGAGTGCGGCGTAAAACTAAACTCACTCACTTCAACAGATCCGCACAGAGACCGACAGCAACAGCTACAAAAAAGGGAATCAACCACATCTGTGTGTGATACATCTGACACTTCAACCACTAGGCTACCACAGCACATTCAGTCACAGAAACATGTTACACCTAAACACCTCTTCTCAGAAGCCTATCCCTCCAAGACTTTGAGATGCGCCACTGAACACCTTTGAGTTGGATACCAAGCACCATAGAAACCATTATTATTTCTATTGTTATATTATTATTACTATACCAAATCCTCTGTAGTGATACCCCTTTTTGAAACACACATGGATCTTAACACTTGTACAAGAAGAACATGTTTTCCTGCCCAACTGTATGTACATGCACCTACTATCATTTCAAACAGGTCACTTTCAACATGATCCTTAAAAATAACAGCAAAAAACAAACTTCCAATTTCAATTTCCAATATGACTCTAAACAGAAAAAAGCCTTCTGATATTCAATAACTTCTGTTTACAATATTAAATTTATTAATTAAACATAAAAATTCAATTTCCTTAGTCGACACAACTGAATTCTGTCAATATTGGCTCAGTCACTGTATAGATGTAACAAGCTGCAGTTCACTTCCAAACGATGAAAAGATGATGGAGGGGCCTCACAATGTCCGAGGGTTGGATGTCAACAATGGTCTGTAAGCAAGATCTTGTGGCCTATTCAGACCCATAATCCCTGTGATGCTGCGGGGATTTGCCTACAAACTGTCAGCGCCAAGGGCCGTTACTGGAACACCTTGTGTTGACACTATCAACCAACTTCACAAACAATTGTGAACTGCCGGCTTGTGTTAGTCTACGTGAAGCTCCTAGAGGAATATGAGTGCAGACATTGAATATACTTTCTTCAAGACGAAGAATGCAAACAACTTCAGATGAAAAGCAAAGAGACCTTTAAAGTGTTTCATATTAGAAAGTTAAAATGCTGCATTCAACTGCGTGGTCAGTGAAGGTTTCTAATCAGGGCTCATCGTGTATGATTCTACTTCAGGAATCAACACGTCCTCATGGTATCAGTGAGTGAGTGAGTGAGTGAGTGAGTGAGTGAGTGAGTGAGTGAGTGAGTGAGTGAGTGAGTGAGTGAGTGAGTGAGTGAGTGAGTGAGTGAGTGAGTGAGTGAGTGAGTGAGTGAGTGAGTGAGTGAGTGAGTGAGTGAGTGAGTGAGTGAGTGAGTGAGCTAGCGAGTGCCCCTTTAAGCAATATTCCAGCAATATCACGACGGGAACACCAGAAATGGGCTTCACATATTTAAAATAAACATTTCAATGAGGCCTTTTCATGAACTAGGTCAATTTTTAAACAGCTAACTGACAATAAACATTTCAATGAACACTTTCCATGAAGTAGGTCATTTCTTAAATAGTTGATAGAAACTAAACATTTGAATGAAACTGTTTCATGAACTAGGCAATGTCTTAAATAGTTAATTGAAAACAGACATTTCAATGAAGCTGTTTCATGAACTAGGTAATTTTTTAAATAGTTAATTGAAAATAAACATTTCAATGAAGCTGTTACCATAGTGTCATGCAATACAAACAACCATGTTTAGATCTTACATTTAAAAACCCATAAAACGCACCAGAGCTGAATGAATTCAAATGTGAGCACAATCCATTATCATCTGAGCACAATATGAATGCTTCTAAGCTGAGGTGTAAGAGGAGGACACGATAATGACACAATTATTCCACCCTATTTCTGAACACTGAGAATAAAAAATTTTGTAACAATATAAATGCTAAAATTAGTTTGGTTTAATGCTGCTGTTTCAGATATATTACATCATGTTAGCTTGACATGGAAGGCAAGCCAGGCTTAATGTGATGCAAGTGTTAGATGTTTTTCACCCCGGTGAAACCATGTGAACATTTAGAGTGAGATTGGGTTTACACCAGTTTTAGCAATATTCCAGCAATATCATGTCTAGGGGGCACCAGAAATGGGCTTCACACATTGTACCCATGTGGGGAATCGAACCCGGGTCTTCGGCGTGATGAGCAAACACTTCAACCACTAGGCTACCCCACCACCCCTGAACTGTAATGAGATATTATACAAATAATTATTCACACATAGTTTCGATATTGATAGTACAGCTATGAACATAAATCTGTCGAGGGTGGGGTGTTAGGCTGGGTGGGATCAGGTCAGATTGGGCTGCCCACAGAGCTGGTCACGACTAACACCATTTTAATATCCTTAATATCAGGTCAATTACAATAATCATGACAGTTTGGTATTTTCAGACACATATAACACAAAACAAACAGTGATTTTATGGTCATGTCACAACAACGGCACTTCTTATGATTCATAGATCATGACCAGTAGCTGTGGAGGAAATAAGATTATTTTCAGATACATACCACCACAAAAAATGTTGACTTTATTGCTCATGCCAAACAGGACACCCTTTATGATTTATAGATCACGAGTGGTAGATGGGGAGGAGAACAGAATGGCCATTACATCAGCAGGGGAGCGTGGGGATCCCTGTACAGAATTGTCTCCAGCATCCCATGCCTGTTGTTATTGTATTGTTATCACCACACCCAATGTTCCAGCAATAGTTTAAATATAATACACCAGTCTGCAAAAAAGTCAACTTGACCAGCAAGTGGTCGACATTTCTTCCTTAAGTGGCATTTAGAAGCTGGTATGATGAAGTGGAACACGTTTTCTGGATAGACAACTTCTTTGTTGCAGTAGCAGTTGCGACATTTCAGGGTAGATCCTAATTTGCTTGATAACGGTGTTAGGATCTACACCGAAACGTCGCAACTACTACTGCAACAAAGAATTTGTCTATCCAGAAAAAGTGTTCCACTTCAAGTGGTCGACATAATGAGCTTATATCTACGCAAATGAGATATGATCAAAAGGTCCAAACAAGTCAGAAAGGTCTGAAACATTCATCTTCGACCTGTGGACAATTGTCTAAATCGCAGCAATTCCTTTAAGGAGCATTTAGAAGCTAGTATGATGAAGAGGAACAATGTTTTATGGACAGACAACTTCTATATTGCAATAAATGCAACGTTTCGGTGTAGATGTTAAAACCATCACTTGTTTGATAACAGTGTTGGCAGGGCTCCAGATAATTTTTCAACATCAGGAGTACGTACTCCTTATTTTTTCAATACAGGAGTACCTGAAAACCTTAAGAGTACATTTAGAGTACTGAATGGAATTTAATGGCGTATCAGTAATCTTGTGTTTCGTTTCATATATGCACCACAACATTGCTACTCTTGTGTAAACAGGTCAATAAACAATAAAACAATAATTTTTCAGATAAATACGTCTGTAAATGATTCTAAGACCGAACACCATTGCTGTGGTGCGTATCTGCTACGTTTTCTAAATGATTTCCTACCGTATCGTGCATATTTTTTATCCGTACATACGCCGATACGGCCCTTATCTGGAGCCCTGGTGTTATCATCTACACCAAACATCACAGCTATTGCAATAAAGAAGCTGTCTATCCATAAAAGTGTTCCTCTAAATCACAGCTAGTTTCAACCATACAGTGACCAGTCCACCTGTGCCCCAGCTCTAGTAGTTGAAGTGCTCCTCTTGTCCAGTTAATAAATGCCCAGTTCAATATGTGTCGTCCATGGGAATGATAAAGAACATAAAGGTGTGACCTACTGACCATGTACTAGCACAGTGATGTTGACACTTGATGTCTATGTCAACAACGTTCTCCTAACAACTTCTAACATATGTGACTTAAGACAGGACCTTGTCTGGCACCTCCTAGTCTGTCAATACAATAGTTTCCATATGGACAGCAGTCTCGTAGTAGCCGAAGATGTTACTCAGGTTACTGTGGTATTTCCTACTGGTTACTGGGGGTTGTCACAATTCTTCATTTTAACCACACTTCATGAACTTTAACCTGACTTGCTCCTGATCATAGGCCAAGCCATATACTGTTTCATGTCAAATATTGGGCTCGATATCTATTTCAATCAGTAATATTTCTGTGAAAAGACTTGTGTAATAACCCAGCACAATATGATTTTGTCTGTCCTGTCCTGAGTGTGTGAGTTAGTACAGATACTAAAAAATGTTTCTGTAATATTACAATTTGTCAGCTTGAGTAAGTGAGTGAGTGAGTTTAGTTTTACACTGCACTCAGCAATATTCCAGCTATATGGCGGAGGTCTGTAAATAATCAAGTGTGGACCAGACAATCCAGTGATCAACAGCATGAGCATCTATCTGCGCAATTGGGAAGCGATGACATGTGTCAACCAAGTCAGCAAGCCTGACCACCCGATCCCGTTAGTCGCCTCTTACGATAAGCATCATAGGGTTACTGAAGATCAATTCTAACACGGATCTTCACGGGTATTGTCAGCTTGATGTGTGAGGAGAGCTCAAAGTGAAACTTGACCTTACTATTTGTTGCTATGTACCATGACACCAATATCATGATATTATTTCACCATCGCAGGCTCTATCATTACCATACAAGACTACATATGTTGAATGCAACACACCAAGTTACATCTAAACATGGAGATCAAACCTTAACAATTGTCCTGTCACCCAAAGGAAACATGGACCCATGTATTCCAGTCCAACACAAGCAGCTCACCTGGTAAAATCCACTTTTGTGGAATATGTTGATTTGGCCCATGTTGCCTTTAGAGACCATTGACCCAACACACATTATTCTTCATATATAGCAAGTTCACAACCACAAATATATAGTGTATTTCAATATTCTGATATGCTTTAAACGTTCTTTAAACTGAAACATATTCTTACTTGGAAATTTCACCTGAATTTACGTATTTTTGCAATGTTTAAAATTACACAGAAAATTTATATAATGTTGTCCCAAATACAACAAATCATTGAAATACCAATTTTCAAGTTACTTTTGGAAACAAACCATGATTTTGCACTATATCCTAATGCAATGCTTGTCATGCTCCATGTGTTGGCCTTCAAGCATAAATAATATTTCCCACAATGCACCTCATACCTGAAACTAATGTACAGAGAGAAACGTATCAGCACAAATGTTCCTACATTCTTTTCCAGGTTTCAAATTATGCTTTGTACTGCGCTGTGGGTGATAATCAAGGAAATGGATAAAGAACACTTGTCCTTTCATGTTCCCTTATTTGTTTTCATCAGTATATACATACAATGTCATCATGATGTCAACTCTGAATTGATTCAGTATGTGTTCGTTTTATTACAATATGACCTAATTACAGCATGGCTTATATGAATATGAAACACAATTTATTGGCAGCAGCATTGGAGTGGAACAAATTATCCTTTTCATGGTTCCATGGTTTTCATTACAATATTCACCGTGAATATTACAAACAGAATATGTATTTATTTTCCAACATTTTCCAAATCCATCTTTAGTTCTTGGAGGCAAATGATGTTTGTCAGAACATATGCTTTGTTTAAATCAGCAAATGATGATAATTTTTGTTATCTTTGGATACACAAGGGTTTTCAGTTGTTGAAATGGAATTTGAAGAAAAAAACGACCAGAAAATAATCCTAAAACACAAGAGTGAGCAGTATTTTCTTTGTTTATTGACCTGTCAAGATCTGGCTTAGAATTGGTCTTGAGTAACCCATGCTTGTCATAGAGGCGACTATACAAGACTCACTAACATGGTTCATGGTTCATTCATGTCGCTGTATCCCAACTGTGAGGATCAATGCATAAATAATGTTGATCACTGGATTATCTGGTCCAGGTTCAATTATTTTCAGGCCGCTGTTATACAGTTGGAACATTGCTAAGTGTGACATTAAACAACAAACAAACATGCTTGCTTAAAAAGTGAGTACATACTAATACTTCACTGATTGGAATTTATTGTTATGAAAACCTGGTGAAATAAGAATTTCAGAAAATTTTTTAAAAAAAAGCTACACTGATATCTGTGCAAATGTGATGGATGTTGGGTAGCCTAGTGGTTAAAGTGTTCGCTCATCACGCTGTAGACCAGGTTCGATTCCCCACATGGGTACAATGTGTGAAGCCCATTTCTGATATCCCCACCATGATATTGCTGGAATATAAACAGTGAAAAACCAAACTCACTTATTCACTCACACTCCTGTTACATATCCCTGCCCCCATTTGGTGGCAGCGAGGGGATGAATAACTTAATTCAATTATGAGCAACAAACCTCCCACTGGTTCAATACTTTCCTACGTACAACACTGTACAGGGACATGGTATAATAATCCCAGCCCTGGGGACAAGAATCTACCTGTACATACACCCCAGCAGTCCAGGTGGACAGGCTACAACAAAATCTTCCTTCATGATCTCTTCCATCACTTAACAACCCATGTTTCATACATGCAATAAATTTGGACCCTATGAAAACAAGCAGATACACATACAATATTATGTAAACAAAAGGTTATTTAATTTTTTAGAGATGATTTATCATGGTGTGAATCTTGTACATGTAACATATTCCATTTTGATAACATCACAGCTCCCGGCAATCATAAACACCGGCAATCATAAACACCTGCAAGATAAGTCTTAAATGCAATCTCTCCAGGTAAGAGTGTGAAGGCAATATCATAGAAGTTACACTGTGAAGTTTCTGAGACCAGAAACATTGAGCATCCATTTCATATTGCTAATTTGTGACAAGTTACTTCTGTAGTGAGTGAGTGAGTGAGTGAGTGAGTGAGTGAGTGAGTGAGTGAGTGAGTGAGTGAGTGAGTGAGTGAGTGAGTGAGTGAGTGAGTGAGTGAGTGAGTGAGTGTTGAAGTTAAATTACATGAATAACACCATGTCCTGTTAATGAAGATTTGAGACACACACACTTTTTATACATTGCATGTTCTCAATTGTTTTTCAAACTCACAAACCACTTCCATGTGTCCATCCAATGGTTTCACAAAAGTGACGAAAATCAAGTTCACTTTCATCATCAACTGGGAGAATATCATACTGTTACAAATTCAAGAAGCTGATCATCCTGAACCAAAATCATTCTGGCACTGGTATCCACAGCTAGTAGTCTTGGTGTCGTTTACTACTACCATGAAATGGTAATGGGGGAAAGTTACAAAGTTTTTGTCAATAATGGACTGCAACATGTGTTATATTTGGAATTACACTTTCTCAGAAAAGTACAGATTCTGGTACCTTTTTGTGTTGAGTCCCATCTGGGATTTGAACCCACACTCTCAGTCAGGCACCTAATTGCCAGCTCACAAAGTCAGATGCCTAGCCCACACACTACTGAGGCTTCCACAATAATGTACTGTGTGATAAGTGGTATATTGTACCAGACAAACATCGTGAAACACAAGAGCAATGGTATATTGCTACAGCATCAAGTTTACCTCCATCAGCTATTCTAGTGGGACATTGTTGTCAACAATGTTTTTGTCTATAATGGACTATGTGATGAGAGGCATATTGTACCCCTTAAACATCATGAATTATAAACATACTGGCTTAATGCTACTACATCAAGTTTACTCCTATCCTGAACTATGGCAGTGGGATATTGTCACCAACAAAGTTTCCATCCATCTTGGACTACTGTAAACGTACTTATTTTCGCGTGGTGCAATTTTCGCGGAATTGACAGTTTAGACTACTTCGCGCGGTCAATTATTCGCGCAATCAGTAATTGCCCGAACCTGCCAGCTGTCTCTTTGGCCGCCACTAATAGCAGTGAAAACAAACAGAGTGGCTGAACCTGTCAGGCGGCGTTTATTGCCTACTCACAGGAAATCCCTATCTGTGCGATATACTAGTTTACACAGCAATCTGTTTACTCACGGAAGTATTAAGTGCTTAGGGAGTGAGATACCGTGATGCAAGTACTAGTATATAAAGAGATGAAAACCACATCAGTCTTATGTTCCGAATTCTGACGAACTGACTATGGCATTGCGAATGTGGTTGAAGAAAGCACCTACCCCCAAGACACCTGGACTTCCAGACCCAAATGAGTGTAAAGATGAGGCCTTTGATACCATGTCAAAGAGGAAGGACCTCATTCAGAGCGGATTTAAACAAGCCGGGTTGATTGAGTGTTAAATTGACAATCATTAACTTCTACTGTATATGAAGCTGTTTGTAATTTCAAACAAGCCGGGTTGTTGTGAGATGATTGGGTGCTAAGTGACTACCAGTATTCGCTTCATGATGTACTGGTAAAATCTTCATGAATAAATAAAATACTGCCTTATTATTTCTTTCCGAGTCGTTACATGGTAATCTGTTTTGTATCAAACCATCTGTCACTACGATTGGTCGAAATAGACCATGTGACCAATTTCAATGGCGGACACAACACACATTGCTGTTTTCGCTAATTCAGCGATGGGATTTGGCTCATTATTTACTAGTAATTATGGTTTGGGAAATCCATTACAGCGACAGTTAAGTATGATTCTTTATGCTACTATCAGTCGTCATTTTAAGATTCCCGTAGATTTCTGTCTTCAAACTTGATGTGTTATGGCAACAACTCAGGGGCGAGCGTGGCTAGACTGAATGAATGACAGGTTTATTCACGGTGTATAAATTTTCGCGCTAAAATGTTTTGCGCGAAAAGCGCGAAATATAATACGTTTACAGTATGTGATACCACATATACATCGTGAAATATAAACATACTGGTATATCAATACTACAGCAAGTTTATCCCATCCTGAACTATGGCAGTGGGATATTGTCACCAACAAAGTTTCCATCTATCATGGCCTATGTGATAAGTGGCATATTGTACCATCTGAATCATAAATAACAAACACAATGAACTATGAGAGTGGGATATTTTGTATGCGTATATCCATATAGTTAGATTGCAGGTGTATATCCCGATTATGTCTTACCTGTATTGTTGAGGTAGAAATAACAAAACATGTTTCCGGACTCCCGTTATATCCTGCCTTGATCTCCACATGTTTCACTTCAACTGTGGACAAACACTCTCTATCACATCCACAAGGAAGAGTATTCTCCCCTTTCTTCAAGGCCGGTGCGTTATCACTATTATCATCCTTGGTATTAATCTTCTCATTGAAGGACTCTCCCAGCCTCCCTGGACAAAGCTCAAACAGACTCTCAAGATCCGGATCTGGAGTCACCGATCTGGATGAGATTGTGTCCAATGACATACGATCAAATTCAAACTTAGATGAGGTATTATTTTCTTCAACCTGCTTCAAAATTTCAGCAAAGAGTTGAGTGATATCCTGGTCGCTGTCATCCGTCCCAGGGGTGTTGGTGGGGGAGGCACATATTGGGGAGGAGGGGGACAGGGGGGATACAGATGCTGCTGAGTCAAAGTTCTCGGCATCACGTGACAACGGCTGATCAAAGAACCCCGAGTCAGCTGTGGGAGAGGCTATAGCTGGGCTGAACACAGGCGGAGTGGTTGGTGTCAGGGGGGTCATTGGCAAAGTCGGGGATGTCGGGCTGGCTGGGTTATCGGGATCTTCGATCTTTTTGTTCTTCTTCTTTTGGAATGATCGGGGAAACTTCTTCTTTCTCAACTTCATCATGATTTGTTGAAATGAAACACAGTTTTCACAATGAAGGTCACACGAAGCAGACACTGTCCTTCAAGGACACAAGCATTTCAGGACATAGGTACTCCAATCTGAAGGAATGACAAGATCATCCCAAAACTGTTAAGTCAGGTATTCCAGTGTTGAATGAACAAGACTCTTCTTCACAGCTGTTGTCCGTTATTAAAAATCCTGTTGAGTCAGATATTCCTGTCGATGATGTACAAGACTCTCCAACAAAACTGTTCAGATATTCTATTGTAAATAAACTTTCATAACAGATATTTCAATGTGAAGAAACTGATATTCTCTTCAGCTGCTGAGTCACATACTCTCCTGAGAATGAACCAGAAGGCTTTCCTTGAAAACCCCAAACTCCCAAAACCAAGTGAGCAGGACATAAGACTCCACTTGCAAGTCTTAAGGTTTTAGTTGCATCACAATAATAGCCAATTAAGCTTCTTTACCCAGTGATTGCAATAAACACAGTTCAACAGGTCATAACAGGATTAGCAGCTTGCCACAATTGGCTGTAATGTCCCCATTCAAGTCTGGATTATAATCTTCCTTCCTGGGGTACCAGACAGATATCCACAGCAAGCTCCAACAGTGAACAACCTTACACTCAGCAAAAATGTCAATGTCTTCACAAAAAAGCCACAATTGGCTGTAATGTCCCCATTCAAGTCTGGATTATAATCTTCCTTCCTTCCACACAGATATCCTCAGCAAGCTCCAACAGTGAACAACCTAACACTCAGCAAAAAAGTCAATGTCTTTACAAAAATGGAAACAAGAACCCAACAAATCGGTCAATTTCTAGGGTAGTACTCCAGCTGGTTGATTCTGAATGAACATTTGTCCAAGCTGTTTATGAATAAATGATCCACAAAAAACCTGTTCCGCAGTCAGACGCCGAATACATTAAATGGGTCGCTGTCAGGGATCATTAAGGAAGATATCAAAACATAAACATAATCTCAGGCATCAAATTTCCTGTCTCTCAAATCGTCTGTACTGTCTGATATAAAGTGTAACACTTGTAAATGGGTCTGTTGAAAATAGCCACAGTATTCATCGGGATATTTCTAGTAGGTATAATTACACACAAATTACAGGCTCTCCCACTTCAGGCTCCATTAAACACAAGGCTGTTGAGCTTCATTAACCATGCAAATCTAGCCTCACCTCTATGGAATATCTCTCCCTATACCTTCAATGAATGCATGGACAAAAATCTAGCTCAAAATTGGAAACTGTACACCGATTTCACAGACAATCTTTGTCCAGAGATGCAAAAATCTAACTTAAAATTTGAAACTGTACACCTCTTTCACAGACAATTTTTTTTCCAGAGATGCAAAAATCTAGCTCAAAATTGGAAATTGTACACCAATATCACAGACACTTTTTGTCCAGAGATGCAAAAATCAAGCTTAAAATTGGAAACTGTAATCAATTTCACAGAGGATTTTTGTCCAGAGATGCAAAATGTTATGTAGAATATATAAAGCCTTTGAAACTTGATGCATAAGATGAAGTTTGCAATGTCATATCATAAACCATTTGTTGATCGTGTCAGAGGTCCAGGTAAAGATCAGTTCCAACAACACTTGTGGATCAACAAAATGATTTGTCAGGAATAATAGTCCACTGATGAATAGACAATGGAGATGCAGTATCCAATATCAACCCAGGAACTCTCATAACACCACAGAGACTAATCCTGTAGGGAGACAGCGTTAAACTGTTTACATCTCATCCAAACAGTCAACTACACTCAGTCTTCACAACAGACAAGTCATTCATGAGACCTACAAGATATTTCCATTACAATGTTTTCATGAGGAAATTCAGTCGCTATTACACTCTGGCAGGTAACCTGATCCTTGTCAAGTCGCGATGAAGATTATCCGAGCTCACAAAGATGATCTTCATACCCATGGAACTGATATGATGAACTCCGCGGTGTGTGACTATAAGGTGGTTACTGGGTCAACTCCAGTTGTTTGAAGAAGATTAAATTCATTGGACGTACAGTCACAGGTCCTGGCCGCATCTACACGTATAAGCCAATATCAACAGTTCCAGCAGGACAACCCCTGGTCAGTCTTCTTGCTCAGGGACACGATGACAGTCACTGCTATGTAAAGAAACAAAATAGTTCCTAGTAGTTACAGCAACAAGACAAAGACGGAAATTCATGCAACAATGATTTGAGGAATTATTTCCTGTTAACACAAAGAGAATTACGTTTGAAAATCAAAAAGTGTAATCTACTATTAAAGAACTGAATGCAATAACTTCCTTCTGACGTTAGAGTACAAGTAAAAGACAACAGAAAATGATTTCCATATTTACTGTACAAGAAAAAGATTATATATAATTAGAATGCATTATATCCAGAATAAATGGAACACACATGACAAAGGTTCAAATAATTCTGGCAGTGAAACTGTTTTTAACTTACGCAGACAAACATGTACTTGCAGAATATATACACTCATACCAACTTATCATAAAAGTGGTCAGCTGATAGTTTCTGATAACTATAGGCATCAGTGATTGGTTATTACCTACTGTTGTGGACCTTTACTAAGGTACACATTTAACTTAATTCACTTATAAGCAATAAGTAAACTTCACTTCAAGAAAATTCAATAAAGAACACTAGAAAATGAATTACAAATTTAAACATTTTTTGTCAATATATAACTACCGGTAACATACAATAAACTGGGTCATTCAGGATGTCCAAAAATTGTTTCAAAAACTATGTTCACAAAAGTATGTAATAATTTTGTCAGACGCTTGAATAAACTTATGAAAAATAATCATAATAAATTTGTAATCGTATATAATATGATGATTTCCTTACCTAAAAACAAGAAAGAAAACAACAGATATCCCTCTTACTTGCTCGGCAACATTGATTCAAACGTTATTCACACTTGCAGCTGTAAACAGACAGCTATCATCAGCATTATGTTTAGCTTGGAAAACCCAGCTTTCTGAACAAGGAAATTCTGTTCTAGTTGTTATTTCCTATATTTCAATACTGCAGTTCAAATCATTGTAACTGTACCTGCCAATATCATTCAGTCCATTCAGGATATAGCCTCATTCAATACAGTAACACCACGCTTTGAATTTCCTCTGTAGGCCTGCCGTAAATCATGTTCAAAGTCGAGTCAGTTATGTCGCATATTCTTGGCCAATTCCTGTCGTAAATGCTTGTATAACATGATCGGCCCTACCCAATACTACTCCATTATAAGTAGATCATTGACTTCTGTCCCTGCCTTCAGGGCAGATCATTCAGGGCAGAGACCATTCAGGGCATACCAGTGAATGTCTGAATACTTCTCAGTCAATAATAGTCAACCACAGCCAATTAGAAATCATTAAAATCCAATCAAAACATTTTGTTGTGGTAATTAGAGCCTTATCACCCAGACCTCTGTTGCAGTGGACATGAATGTGAGTGAGTGAGTGAGTTGGGTTTAGTTCTGCTGAATATTATTTTCGTTGATCTCATGTCTTCTTGATGTGGGTGGAAAGCCTGAACAGCAGTTGTTGGTTTTATTTGAACATTTCTTTCTGCAAGGTAAATAACCTGGATTTTTTCCAAACCTGTATATGAGGATCCTGGAATGGATAAGGGAAGTAACTTTCACACTGAAGTGCCTTGGATCTACCTGCCAGAAATGCCTCAGATCTTGCAAAAGATGAAGCTGAAGATGTCACTAAGCATCAGGAATTGATAAATATAAAATCCTTGAGAGGTAAGGAAGAGTTCACGTCTCTCAGCTGGTGAATCCAATGTGATGCATAAGCGTGTGAAATCGACACCAAGTTCATGCTGATTATTCAACATCAACATCCTTCAACAATGTCACAATCAGTACTTGATACAGGTCCATATCACTCACATTTATGATGGAATAGAAAGTCATTTCATCAGAGATTGTCCGCTGTAAGAGGGCCCAGTCAAGTAGCAGATATCTCTACATCAGAAAGTAGAGCAAGCACTTCATTTCAGCATATCACTCATGTCCAATTCATTACACATAATAAAACCCTGCACACCCCTGAACTGAGATATGATAGACTACAGATGACTTCAACGTAATAAAACTTTTATGACATTCACAACACTGGAAGTTTGAACAAGCCAACATCTGACAAGACATCAAGATTTCTAAAAGGTTGTTGACGCATGAGAAAATCTCATCATCATTTCTACTAAAGAGTTAAAAACTATTTATATACATTTACTGTGTTTCAATTGAAATATCTTTATGTTAGATTTACACATCCAAAAACTCTTATAAGGACACAGCTGTTACACTCAAGGTTGATACATCATCATTCATTCAAGACGTAAATTCAGCCATTTTTTCAGATACGTAGAATTTCTTAATGACCCAGAATCAATACAGTGTATGAAATACCACGTTAATAATGACATATCCATCCATCACCAAGTGTTTTTATTGTCCCTTCTGTCAGAAGAAAGATTTTTTCCACGTAATCCCAGTAGACCAATCTCATTCATCTGTGTGGAGTCTGTCAAGGCTGAGACAGTAGCCCAGTCTATCAATCATCATAAGGTGTCAGCATGCTGTCAAATAGCTCTACCTTGCTGTTTCAAACACTGGTCCGACATTGTCATGTGACGCCATGTCCGTTACATCTCATCAATTTCTTGTCACCAGTCGTACCGACATTCTTGTAGCCTTCCTTGTAGAGAGTCAAACATTCAATGACTGAATCAAAGGCTTAGTAAAGTATTCATGGTTTTAAGGTAGACTTGTGAAGGAGATTTCCAAATTTGACAAAAATAATATTCCATGCAATTTCCTACTTTGACTTGTACAATAATTCTTCAGTGAACAGTTGATGTCTTTGTCATGGGTGGCAATGGTGGAGCAGGATAAGCTCAAATTTCAATGAACACCTGGTGTCATCACTATTTGACAGTGTCTGAGAACATGCTTCCGATATGGCAAAGTCATGCATTGCTTTTTGCTCTTCACAGAAATTTGACCCGTGAAGGTCCAGGTTAGAATGAATCTTCACTAACCCATGCTTGTTGTAAGAGGCAACTAACAGGATCAGGTGGTCAGGTTGACATGTCATTGGTTCCCAATTGCACAGATCGATCCTCATGCTGTTGATCACCGGATTGTCTGGTTCAGACTCAATTATTTACAGACTGCCGCCATATAGCTGGAATATTGTTGAGTGCGGCTTAAAACTAAACTCACTCACTCACTCAAAAAGATTTCATTCCTTATGGAAATATGTTTTGTTACTCATAAATACTTTATCGGATTGAGTTCTTTTCTGGATCCTTGCATTCATGTTTAGTAGATCAATAAGCAATATTCCAGCTATATCTGTACATTGTGAAAACACCAGTCTTGACTAGAAAGGCGGCAAGTGGTTAATATTACAGTTTCTGTTATAGTAAAGTTTCTATATAAGATGCATAATGTTTGTCAGATTTATCCTGTTCTTGCCAAAAAATATTTGCAGAAATTCTGTACATGTATTCTAATAGAGTTTGTAGTATAAACTTTTACATCAACTAACATACCAGTCTGTACCGGATACACCAGATTTTACAATAGTGTTCATGGCACACTACATCAAACTGTCAATTTTGTTTCACACGTATATAGTTTAGAATGCTTTATGTAAATCACTGCTGTGTTGAGAAAGGGGTGTGTGCATAATACACATACCAAACAAATTTAGATTCCTCTTCCCAGTGTCAAGACATTCTGACAGAACATAACACTTAAATAAATTGTAAACAAATCAGAATAGATTAATTCTGTGTGCTGCAATAATATGCTATTACTCTTTCTGAGACAATTTTATTTTATGAGACAATTGCACACGATCAATTTAATCTCTGGAAAACTACAGTAAATGTAAATCATCATTTCTAGTTTTTTTCTTCATATTTCCCATTTTCATTCACCAAATTTGTTATTTTGTTTGTTTCCCTGAAGCAGTACCATGTAGTATTTGAAATTGCAAATTTCTCTAAACATTTCATGATTTGGGTTATACATAAACCTCTAATGTGCCCTATGCTGAAGAAAGTATGGTAATCAAAATATCAATTTCCTTTTAAAGGCTGTAAAATAGCTTAATTTAAGTTGAAAAACAATTTTGACAGTGGTATAAGTATTACTTATATACAGAAGCATCATTCCCCATTTGTCCAAATAGCCCAGGCACATTCATGTTCTGTAGCAACTGCCATTAACATCAACAATGATTAAGGCATCGGTTTCCTCAAATTGAAGATGACATCTATTTTGGGTATTTACAAGGTATCCCACCCTCTGAACCCTATCATCAACTTCATAAAACACCCTCCAACAATATCATCAACTTTTATTATATGTCTGATGATCACAGGTTTCGAAAGTCAGAAGTAATCACATCTCGTGTGCCCCGACCTCCAGGCCAGTCAACCGTTCAGTCCAAGCACTCAACACAATTATTTTCGTCAGCTCTCCGCCTGACATCCATCGTGTAATCCTAACCAGTCTATCCAGATTCGTCTCCTCCCAGTCCTTGTTTCAGTACAAAGCCTGCACCTCCATGCTTTTGATTATCTGTACAAATTGGTCTGTCATCCATGTTGCTCCATGATTTTGTGGACGGAGACTAGCGGTCTGAGAGATCTAGGTTGTTCAGTCTTGGCTGTCTCATACCAAAAGCAATAGCAGATGGTACTTGTTGTCACCCTGCCTTATGCCTGGGGTAAGACAGAGGATAAAACAAGGAATTTGTTGCCACTGTGGTATCAGTATGGCCTCATCCATATACTTTCAGGGTCTCTTTTGTTTGTTTGTTGTTGGTTTACACCACATTCAGCAATATTCCAGCTATATGGCGGCGGTCTGTAAATAATCAAGTGTGGACCAGGCAATCCAGTGATCAACAGTATGAGCATCGAACTGCGCAATTGGGAACCGATGACATGTGTCAACCAAGTCAGCGAGCCTGACCACCGATCCCGTTAGTTGCCTCTTACGACAAGCATAGTCGCCATTTGTGGCAAGCATGGGTTGCTGAAGACCTATTCTACCCGGATCTTCACGGGTCACACCACTGTCAGCAATATTCCAGTTATATGGTGCCGGTCTGTACATAATTGAACCTGGACCAGATAATCCAGTGATCTCAGGTTTTTTTGGAGTACTACAGCAGATATAGCTCTTGTGACTAAATCTGGACTGAAGTTATTACACTGATAATTATCAGTGACCTTCAACAAAATGAGGATTGAGAGCTGTGGGACTATGAGATCTCTGTCAAGATTTATGTATTGTTGTATATATGTGAAGTAGGACACTGAGATCTGAAACAAGATTTTAGTATTGTTGTATTTTGTAATGTTGAACACTGAGATCTCCAGCAAGATTTCTGTATTCCTGCTTGTAAGTACACTGGCCTCAGGAGATGTTAGTCAAAGTGTGACTTCCTCAAAGACGTACATTTTCTTACAAGAGGTGATGTGGAACACTGTCACCTCAGGAAGACATATAGGTGAAGCTGCACCTCCCAACCAGGTGCCAGGTGATTACAGGTAGACAAACACCATCACATGTAACCTCAGCTCCCAAACCTCGTCTCAACACAATGAGGTGGACATCTGAGCCGTGAGTGGTCAAGACAGTCTGTTTGTAGGTTCATCCATGTCCATTGTCCAGTCAATTGGGAGTGAAAGTGCTGTTCCTTTACTTGTTGCCTCACTTGACAAACACTTCATATTGAGAGCTGGCAAACAAACTGAAAGCTTTAAGCCATCCATTCATAGTCTGAGGTGACATATCAAACAGCCACGACAAATAATGCATGAATAGTTAATGATTTCAATGATGAGAATTCTTCAGGTGTCTTTGATGTTAATGCAAGCTTCAAAATGTGTTTCATTCCTGATAGATGGATGTGCTCCTTGACGGTTATTTTCATAGTGGAGTCATCAAATAGTTCATGAAGAGTGAAATTCAGCATTTCTTTTACTGATAAAATTACACAGAGACACACCTCACTAACTCTCACATTATTATTCACATCTTCTGGTGCTTCACTGTGATATATCTTGTTATTCCTCGACACATCTTGATAATCCATGTCACATCGTGTTGCAACACATCTTGTCATTCGATGACACATCTTGTTATTCCTTGATACATTGTGTTGTTATTCGACACATCTTGATATTCTGTGTCACACTGTGTTCTGATACATCTTGTTATTCCCTGACACATCTTGTTATTCCTTGATACATAGTGTTATTCCATGTCACATCATGTTATTCTCTGTCACACCTTGTTATTCCTCGGCACATCTTGACATTCTGTGTCACATTGTTGTGACACATCTTGATATTCCCTGACACATCTTGTTATTCATTGATACATCGTGTTATTCCTCGACACATCTTAATATTCTGTGTCGCATTGTGTTGTGATACATTTTGCTATTCCCTGACACATCTTGTTATTCCTTGATACATCGTGTTATTCTATGTCACATCATGTTATTCTGTCACATCTTGTTCTTCCCCAACACATCTTATTAATCCCTGATACACCTTGTTATACCTTGATACATCTGATAAATACCTCACATATCTTCTTCCCATGAAAATAATATTATTCCTTGACATTTTAGCTATTCCCTGACATATCTGTGCATTTGTATTTATACTGTAAACAGACCCTCATAAGTAGATGTGCTATTATCAACTCGGATATCCATGCTATGCTATGCTATCAATCCTGCGTTGCCCAGGGTTGGTCACACACAGACACTGCCCACATTCCATCAGTCAAATATCCATCCCATTAGCAATACCCATCAGCTTGTGTCTCTCACATTGGTATTTGAGTGAAATCATGCAGAAATGATACCCACAAGATAATTGGAAGACTGAACAAATAGTACGGTCACCTTGTCACACTGACCACGACTTTCAAAGGAAATAGTTTGTATTTAAAATATACATACTTAAGACAATGAATTGCATTTGCATTCTGTGTCACGCTGACCAACACAGAACAGAAACTAACTCAAATCACCAATGGGAAAGATCTAAAATAATTGTATTTCACTGCAAATTTCAATTTTCCAACATCATTTGTACCTGATTTTAATTGGGACATACACACTCTGGTTCTGATAAAAAAAATTTCTCATTTGTCTAAAATATCAATATTAGCTTTTTACAACATATTTGAACCTTGTCATGCAGTTTTAGACAAACATATTTGATAACCTGCATGTAATTACAAAAACAGAATTCATAGCTAACTTACCTATTTTGTATATCCATTTCTTCAAACCAAGCTGAAAACAGAGGTATCCAGGCTCTCGAAAATGAAATCTGTAGATGCACGCTGTCAAACTTATATCTGTCAAACTGAAAAGGCGAGACCTCTGTCCAAACCGGTAACACTTCAGACCAAAGGTGATCTCTACAGGAACATACCAATGTGGAAAACCCCTTTAAAGACGGACACTAATGTCTACCGACTGCATCATTAGCAGTGACCATCAAGAGTTCCCAGCTTGATGATCGAAAGTGTCTCCCATCACACCACACTGAACTGACGCCCACAAGTACACCGCCACCCGTGCTACTCAGCCCCGTGAAGCTCGTCTGCGGCGGGTGTCGAGAAACAGGTGCTTGTATTCACCCACTGATACTGTCAACATTGGTTCAGCGTGCTTAATACGCCAGCCACTCGTGCGAGACTGAAGGCTTGGTGGGTCACTATGTATGAACTGACAGAGGCTGTATAGGAATATCTTTCTATCACTGAACTTGATCAGTACTAAACACTAAAAAGAAAATATCTCGGAGCGGCTTAGTTTTTCAGTATGGGCAACTTACACACTTTGGAAATGCATTATCAACATTAATACAAATCTGAAAAGATGTGTTTTTTGCTCACATTCATCTTCAAAGACAACGAATGAGATCTAAATTTAACAGATACATCATTGATTTAGATCATCACATGCTTATAGTCCCAGATCAACATAACTTGGTTTGGGTTGCCATTTTGTCAAATATTTCTGTCATATTTGGCAAAAAAAATATATGTCTTTTCACAGTGTTTCAGTAGATTTTTGGATTTTATGTTTTCAGGCTTCATACGTTTTTCTGACAGTCACGTTTATTTTGCAACTGCTTCACTTCAATAAGAGATGCTCTACACACCCACAAATCATAAAGTCTTGGATGATGGTCTGTTTATAATAAGATAAAGTTGTCTTATATATGTGATTCAGATGTTTTACAGTAAACTGTTGTTCGTATCATTTGAGTAAAGAAACTATGAATGTCCCTCCCAAAACCCATCATATGAGAATACATCTGTGTATCACCATAATATGAAGATGTATTTGAATCACCTTCACAATATCAGTAATGAAATACACCTTAAGTTGCCAAACCAGGTAGAAATACTCACTAATAAAATGACCCTATTAAACAAACATGTAAATTACAAAAGACTTATTTTATTAACCCCTGCTGTGATTGTCATAAACAGACTATTTAGGTTTACTGGTCACATGACCCTCTTGCAAATGAAACAAAATGGTATGCATGTTATGCAGACATTGAATATATTCTAAAACCCTTTTAGCATTGTTCTGCTCTAACTGACAAAATTAATTGACAAATACAAGATTAACATTAGATAGTAACATGAAAACTGCATTGACACAGTGAGTGAGTATCTGTGCCAATGAATGACCTCACAGATGACATCTAACCAACAGCTTCTGCGAAGGGAAGTAAATGACATATCAGTGGAAAAACAGAAAGGACTGAAACTCCAATACACACCAAGGATGAGAATGGAAGCCAGTATCCTAAAACACTGCCAGGAAGATCCACTGCCGCTGTTGATGATGATGACAACAATGACGATGACGATAATGTTGATGATGATGATGAATTACGTTAGAAACATCTGCACCAATACAGTTTGTTTTGGACCATTAACCCTTACTATTACAAAACAATATCGCCATCTGTTGTAAAACCATTTTTCAATTCAAATGCCATCATTACATTTATGTTTACATGGAAACAGCATCCAGAGTGGAAAACAAAGTGGCTATTGATCGATGGTAACTGAAATGTAAAATAGACGGGTCCTTTTTTATTCCTTATGAATGTTTTTAGACTTTCAGTAGTGTAGTTAATTGCTAGTCAGGCCTGAGGGTAATTGGTCACAAAACATGTCATATGGTGAGATCAGATACATAAAAGATGGGCTGAATTGCTGACATTATTCATATGGAGGTGTGGAGGGCAAGGATCTGGGATCTGTCAGAGAGTAGCCACTTCAAACACTCCATTGTGCTGGCTGATGAACAAGTACTAAAAGTCCATCTCCTGACTTCAATAGTAGCATTGTAGGGGGAATGCAGTCAACCAGTCCACTCAGTGTCACAGGGTATACATGGGATATAACATAGCTGGGCTGGTGTAGGTTGGGTGGACAGGTTGGTGGGTTGGTGGATGGACGGGTGGATGTGTTGGGTGGATGCATGGTTTGTTGGGTTTGTGGGATGGATGGGTGGATGTGTTGGGTGGATGCATGGTTTGTTGGGTTGTTGGGTTTGTGGGATGGATGGGTGGATGTGTTGGGTGGGTTGGTAGGTTGTTGGGTTGGTGGATGGATGGGTGGATGTGTGTTGGGTGGGTTGGTAGGTTTTTGGGTTGATGGATGGATGGGTGGATGTGTTGGGTGGGTTGGTAGGTTTTTGGGTTGATGGATGGATGGGTGGATGTGTTGGGTGGGTTGGTAGGTTTTTGGGTTGTGAATGGACGGGTCGATGTATTGGGTGGGTTGGTAGGTTTTTGGGTTGGCGAATGGATGGGTTGATGTTTTTGGTGGGTTTGTAGGTTTTTGGGTTGGTGTATGGATGGGTTGATGTGTTGAGTGGGTGTAATGGTTTGTTGGATTGGTGGGTTGGTGGATGTGTTGAATGTTGAATGTGTGGGTGCATGGCTTGTGGCGTTGTTGGGTTAGAGAACTGGTGGATGTGTTGAATGGATGAATGGTTTGTGTGGTTGGTAGGATGGTGAGTCTGTGGGTTGGTGGGTAGCTGGATGGATGAGTAAATGGATGTGTTGGGTGGGTGCTTGGATTGTTGGGTTGGTGGGTTGGGCTAGTGGGTTGGAGAATGGATGAGTTGATTGGTGGATGTGTTGGGTGGTTGATGGTTTGTGAGGTTGGTGAGTGGGTGGGTTGGGTTATTGGTTTGGCGGGTTTTCGGATGAGTTGATGGATGAGTGGGCTGAGTGGATGGTTTGTTGGTTGGTGGGTTGGCGAGTCAGTGGGTTGGTTAGTGGGTTCGCAGGTTGATGGACTAATGTATGGATGAATGTGTGGGCTGGGTAGATGTTTGTTGGTTGGTGTGTTTGTGGATGGATGGATGGTTTGTTGGGTTGGTGGGTTGGTGAATTGGTTTGTTTGTGAGCTAGTGGCTTGATGGATTAAAAATAAGGTGAATTGGTGGGTTGATGGGCTGTGTGTTGGTGGGTTGAAGGTGGATGAGTGGACGGAGGTGTGAGTAGGTTGAGGGGATGGGTTGGTGAGTCAGTTGGTCTGTTGGTCTAATAAGGAAGTGTGAACAGATAGTCACCTTGTCACACTGACCACGACATTCGGAGGAAGTGTGGGGTGATTGAACATTGTTGGAATGAACCAGTCGCTGAAAGGATGGGTGGGTGGATGGTTTGGATAGATGAGTGGATGGAGGTAGATGGACGAGGCAAGTGAGAGAGTGGGTGGGTACATAGGTCGGTGGGAGAATACAGATGATATCAAGTATGGAAGAGTCACTGAAGTGTTAGTGATAAATATCTGGTTAATAGTTACAGCTTTCAGATAAAACCATTGAATAACTTGTCAAACCCAAGAAGTTAAAATGATTGCTACTTTAATGCCTTCACCTGATTTGGACAATGACAACATGTTTTTGTGTATTTTTCATGCTGACGACAGCATCTTCATGGCGCTGTGATGTCTTCAAGCAAGATCCCACCAGATAACCCGGTCATAATGTGATTTCTGGATGATAAATCATCACTGAACGTCTCCCCTTGATGACCTCCTACAGGGAGGGTCTACACATCACACCCTCACCATATCCATTTTGAAATAAATTTCACACAAAATAAAAAAATAATCATTATCTTAACCTGATCATACAAAACAATATAATTACAACACTATGCAAACATTTTCCAAAAATGTTAAATTTGTATAAACCTTTTTTGGTTGTGTAATTAATGTTTGTGTGAGGAACAGCACCCCTTCCATATCCTCATATAGGACAGTCGTATGTCAAAACAGGTGCATCTTCATCAAGATCCGTTGAATCCTGGTACAGGCAGGTAGTGAGGGTTTATAGAGGACTACATGCTCTACTGGAAACACAGGCATCAACAACTGAGATACTAATCTATCTTGTACATTGCCACAAAGGTTTTTCATCATACTCAAAATTCACCTTTTGTCGATTCTGTTTTTGAGAACTATTCTTCAAGTTAAACATCCATAAGGATGGGGATCATAGGGGATGGTTTTATGCCCTTTAAGAGACATATTCCAGTGATATCACAGCAGAGGACACCAAGCTTTAGACATAAAGTGCAGCGATATCGGGAATCAAATTTGTTAGGGTAAGACAAGCCGATGCTTTAACCACTAAGCTACCTTGCCGCATGGTTGTTGAAGTTGTAGGAATTGTAGCACGTGAAGCTGTTGTCAGGTGAGGTAGCATGAAGATATTTTCTTTACGTATAAACAAGGCACCTGTAATTAACCTGATGGCCTTGTATTAACAAGGTAACCAAATCATGATAAAAAATGTTATTAAACCGACCACCTGAAAGTGAGTGAGTGAGTGAGTTGGGTTTTATGCCGCTTTTAGCAATATTCCAGCAATATCATGGCAAGGGACACCAGAAATGGGCTTCACACATTGTACCCATATGGGGAATCGAACCCGGGTCTTCAGAGTGACCCACCTGAAAGTATACAGATAAACAGTTATGCAACAGCTGAGCTCTATTTTGACACATTAGTAGTTAATAAACAGATCACCTGTAGTTTGGCAGATCACCTAAAACTGAACTTATCACTGTTGTCAAACAAATCACTGTTATTAAACCTTGTTATCAAAGTTATCACCTGTTATCAAACAGATCATCTGTAATTAAACAAATCACTGTTATTAAACCGATCACTTGTTATCAAACAGATCACTGTTATTAAACCGATCACTTGTTATCAAACAAATCACTGTTATTAAAGTGATCAGCTGTAACTTAACAGATCCAACAGATCACAGTTATTAAATAGACCAGTGTTTCTAAACCAATCACCACAGATGGCTGATATAAATCAGATCACTTTTATTAAACCTAACACATGTTACCCAACAGATCACTGTTATTAAATAGATCAGTGTTATTAAACCAATCACCTGCAATCAAACAGATGACCCGTTATTAAACAGGTCACGTTTAAGTTAAACAGATCACCTTTAATGTGAACCTAACGTACAAGCAAACATACCTTCAGCCAACACTAGAACATGGCTACCCTGTTCGACAGTTACAGTATATTTCCCTGTACCCAACTTGAGACATATATATTACATTCTCCACACACTGAACACATGTACCTGAGGTCACAAGGGGTCACCACAGCAGGAACAGAAGAACTATCAATGCAACCACCACTTAAATTACACTCATGTACATTACAATGACAAACACCATTTGTCTGAAATCTTGCACATTGATGAAAGGAGAGACATCTGAGCCCAGGACAAGCCAAGAGTAAATATCTCCATTTCATTCTTAACTGCCAGTTGTCATGAAAAGTGGAAATTCAACTAGGTGAAAAGATGAATTTCAAACTGCACGATGAAAAGACGAATGTTGTATTTTCAAATGGTGAAATATTCAATATGTGGTGTAACTGCATTAATCTTCTTGACAAACAGACAATTTTATACAACATGGATGGAAAGGTCTCTCCTTTAGAAGTGTGCCTTCGGCTACGGATGTTGCCCTTTGAAATTTAAGTGCAGCAACAAGCCGAGTTCTTTTGATTAATAACAAATAAGTTATTTGAAATGTTTGTCTTTTATTCATGCAGTCTATACTGTTAGACTTTGTGTCAGTGAAAGTTTTAACCTTTGAAGTTTCCATTGGGCATTATGAATGTACTGCCCAGGGCCCCGTTTCTCAAAGCTCTCGTAAGCCTAAGATCTCGTAACCTTTCTCGTAGCCTTCGTACATCATATGTTACAGTATAGGAGATTCGAATGCTACGAGAAAAGTTACGAGATCTTAGGCTTACGAGAGCTTTGTGAAACGAGGCCCTGGACTCAAAAGGCTGGGCTCTAGCCTCAAAGTTTTTTAGTTTAATAGTCCACTCTGCAATATTCCTGTTGACAGAAGTCATTCAAAACAGTTGTGTTTGGACCTGACTATGGAGTGTTTGAGTGAGTATGTGAGTGTGTTTAATTTTACGCTGCACTCAGCAATATTCCAGCTATATGGCTATATATCTGTAAATAATCGAGTCATGTTGTCAACCAAGTCAGCAAGCCTGACCACCCCACCCTGTTAACTCCAATGCTTATCCCAACTCCAAAACTAATCCCAACCATAACCATAAACCCGAAACCTCATCCCAACCCCAGTCTTAATCTAATCCCAATTCTGAATCTTATTCCAACCTCAACTCCAAATGTCATCCCATCGCCAACCCCAACCATAACCCCATCCCTAAACCGAATCCTAACCCAACCTTGAATCTTATCCCAACCTTAACTCCAAACCTTATCCTAATCCAAACCCCAACATTTATCCCACCCCAACCCCTTATCCAACTCCAACCCCTTATCCCACCCAAACTCCTTACACCCCAACCCATTATCCCAACCCCAACCCCTATCCCACCCCAACCCCTTATCCCACCCCAACCCCTTATCCCACCCCAACCCCTTATCCCATAAAGTTTTCCTGAATACCATCATGATTTCTGATTTACAGCCCATGACACACATGCTCCATACACAAATAATTCAATGGGGAGACCCGCAAGAGACGTATAAGCCTTCCTACACATTTGGAAAAAAAATAATCAAATAAGAGCACCATCCAAAGTCTGAATACCCACAACACACCAATCAGTCAGGGTATTAAAACGAATGAATGACATGCTATGAATGAAATTGACGCTCAATAAACATGTGTCAGTCACACTCTTTCATCTGACACACGAGCCCTACCTTGCAGTTTCACTTAGTTGTCAATAGCATGTGTACCTGAAACCTGTATGTAATTTTAAATGAAGGAGTCAACTAACCTTGAGAAATAGTCATCATTTTCTGATCTTCACGCCAGGCTTATAAAATATGAAAACAATTTCACAATGACATTATCAACACATGTTAAAGCCTGCATTGCAATACATTGGTTATTCATGGATGTGTGCTTCATGAAAAAAGTGAAATAAATGGTGCAAATCTATATTATATGTATATTTACATACTGAACGAGTTACACTGTAACTAACACATTCTATCCATGCATATACAAGATCCAAGGTAGATACTTTAAAAAATGAGTTGTTGTGATGTAGCGTTGCAGCAAAAGTACATATTTTCCTATTTTGATGAAAGGTATATTTGTATATTACGATTTTTGATAAAGCACATTTGTGTATTCTGATCTTGAGTACACTTGTGTATTCAGGTCTTGGTTAAGGTTCATGTGAGTACTCTGTTTAAGTTAAGGTATATCTCTGCATTCTGACTGGTTCAGCTACATTTCAGTATTCCAGTTTCGGTTAAACCACATTTCAGTATTCCAGTTTCGGTTGAACAACATTTCTGTATTCCAGTTTCGGTTAAACAACATTTCTGTAGTCCAGTTTCGGTTAAACCACATTTCAGTATTCCAGTTTCGGTTGAACAACATTTCTGTATTCCAGTTTCGGTTAAACCACATTTCAGTATTCCAGTTTCGGTTAAACCACATTTCAGTATTCCAGTTTCGGTTGAACAACATTTCTGTATTCCAGTTTCAGTTTAACCACAAATTTTGTTTATGCTACATTTGTGCATTCTGATTTTGGAAGGGTATACTTCACATACAGAAAAGTACAAGTCATCAGACTGACTTGGTTGGTGCACATCAAATCCCATCTGATGGATACTTATAATGTCAATCACTGGATTGACCTGTCCAGAGTTGATTATTCATAGACAGCCATCAGAAAGCTGGAATACTGATTGGGTTAGTGTTTGACTGACTGACTGACTGAATTTGATTTTACGCCGCTTTTAGCAATATTCCAGCAACATCACGGTGGGAGGACACCAGAAATGGGCTTCCCACATTGTGCCCATGTGGGGATTCGAACCCGGGTCTTCGGCGTGACGAGCCAACGCTTTAACCATTAGGCTACCCCACAGCCCCCGTTAGTGTTTGACAACAAAGAAAGAACCAAAATTACTATGTCAGTCTACCAACTAAAAATGATGGAAGAATGATTTTGGATGATAAACAGAATTTCCACGTCTTCTGTTATGATATCAAATATAACCTTGAGTTCACAACTGGTATTTACTCATGTAGATACATTTGACACTTAAAGACACACAGATAAGATTCTCACAAAACCATAGTACATTGTTGTCAAACCAAAAACTATAATAATGTAATTCTGCAATTTTGACGGGTGGTTGGGTAGCCTAGTGGTTAAAGTGTTTGCTTGTCACGCTGAAGACCCGGGTTTGATTCCCCACAATGTGGGAAGCCCCTTTCTGGTGTCCCTCGCCGTGATATTGCTGGAATATTGCTAAAAGCGGCATAAAACTGAACTCATTCAGTCAGTCGCTGCAATTTTGAACCCATAGGATCCTGATTTTACTTAGGCAGACAACTCTGTACAGTGGGTTGTAGGTCCTTTTACTACTGAGCCTGCTCTGAGTGTGTGAAGCACTGTATAACGCCATGTGGCCAGTGTATATGCACAACATCCCATGTAGCTATGACTGTACTCGTATAGACATCTACTCAGCTGCAGCTGTTGTCTGTCCATGCACTGACACAGAAAACAGATTTCAATAGTCGCAATCTCAATAGTGAGATGAAGAAAATTACTTTGTGAATTTCTAAGACTTTGAAGAGGTCAAAGAGTACACTTTCCCTACCCTTGCATATATCCAACACCCGACTGACAGCTCATGTAATACAAACATCTCATCTAATGTTGTTATTGTCAGTGAGGTGCGATACGACACATATTACAATCCTTGGAGTATAACAGAATATACATGATGTATTTCAAGTGCACGAGATGTAGGCTAGATAAACATTATCTCTATACAAATAATTTCATACTGAAAAATACTTTATGTATGGCAGTATTATGGTACTATTCAAAGCATATTTTTAAACACCCTGGGAAGGTCCGGGTTAGACTATTGATCTTCAGTAACCCATGCTTGTTGTAAGAGGCGACTAACGGGATCGGGTGGTCAGGCTCGCTGACTTGGTTGACACATGTCATCAGTTCCCAATTGCATAGATCGATGCTCATGCTGTCGATCACTGGATTGTATGGTCCAGATTCGATTATTTACAGACCGCCGCCATATAGCTGGAATATTGTTGAGTGCAGCATAAAACTAAACTCACTCACTCACTCTAAAATATGATATTTCTACTTGAATGAAGGAAGGATTTAACGTCAAGAACATGAATTGACTTAAGAGGGTGGGTATTTAAGAAATTTGCTACACTGATTAATAAATATGTATCATCTCCTACAATGAATAAACCAATGCATTAAACCACTATTATCTAATGATGACTACCATGACCTATTTGCCAAAATATGTTCATTTTGGTGCACTGAGTCCATCTTTTCTATCAATAACTGAGCAAAACATTTCTCTTGCTACTGAAAGTAATTTCATTTGGAGGCTGTTCTTAATGTCTTGTCATACGAAAATGCCTCAAAACATTGCTTTTGCAGAAAACAATTAAGCATATTTATCACTGAATGGGAGCGATGTGGTAGCCTAGTGGTTAAAGCATTCGCTCGTCCCGACAAAAACCTGGGTTCGATTCCCTACATGGGTACAATGTGTGAAGCCCATTTCTAGTGTTACCCGCGCAATATTGCTAGAATATTGCTAAAAGCAGCATAAAACTAAACTCACTCACTCACTATCACTGAATAGAGACAAAACACCCTGGAAAACCATTTTTAAAATAAAAACACTGAACGAACAAGTAGCTTCAGAGGAGGAAAAGAAACCACAATAATTTGCTTTTGCACTTCACTAAAACAGACAACTCTGCAGCTTGACTGCAGATCAAGAGAATGGAACTAATTCATGATCTAACATTACACAGAGTACAAAGCGTTCAGTGCGAAGATGATATATTCCCATGTAACAATATTCCTGTCAATCCAGTACAGAATTGTCCTACCCTATATCTACAAACCTGTCTGTGTGGAGGGGATCTCTGATCAAAGGACCGATAACTAGAACAGAGGGTTTGCCTTATCACATCAAGTCATGTGTTTCTGACCTACGTATATAAGTACAACATCCGCTGCCAGCAAGGACAAAGGGGTGGAGACTCGGCAAAATCACAGGTCTGAGTTCAAGTCTCGCTTGTGAACAACGACAATGCTGGTGACTTCATTCGGGGACAAAACTCAATGCTTAATGGGTCACTGTCTGGGTCCTCCCTTGGTCTGTTCTTTAAATCTTCTGGGATGTTTTGACAGCTAGTTAGGAGAGGACTTAGAACATTTATTAAATGTCTGGTTGTGGTTTGTGTGGCTTTTGACAGCTGCTGGATGGAGTTACATAGTTATGTGGGTAGGACCCGAAACTAGGTGACTGACCTCACAGAATTAAGCCATCACCTCTAATACAACATGGCTCAGGTTCCATGAGAGAAATATTATTGATATATTACCCATTTAACATCACATTTTGAGCCTATTTTAGGCAGTTGATTTGGCACACTATAGGTAAGCACATTTTTCTTCTTCTTCTCATCATCATCATCATCATCATCATCATCATCATCATCATCATATTCACCAACAGAGCATATATAGCAGTGCAATCTTTTTCAGAAATATTCGCCTCAGGCATGATGTTTTTGCTTCAAGCTGATTGGCTAGTTCTCACTAACTGTTTCATTGTTTTCACAGTTGGTTGGCAAACTCAGATTTTCAATATTAATCAGAAAAAAAAAAAAAACTGCTCACAACTTGGACTTAAATATTATTTAAGATTTTAAAGCCTACGACCTATGAATATTTACACATTATCTGTTCAGCTGTTTGTTAATAGCAACTAATGGATTAGTTAAGATCAATTGATGCATGCATGTCCTTATATCCCAATTACATAGATGGATGCTCATGGTGACAATCACTGGGATGTCTGGTCCAGACTGATAATTTACAGACTGTCATGAAACAGCTGGAATATTTCTGAGATCTTAAACTATAAACTAAGCTGAACATAGAGATTTTTCTGGGTTACATAATCTTTTTATTCTTGAGTAACGTTTCAGGGCTTGTTCTGGCCCCATCATCAGGTAAAACTGATCAGAAAAATCTCTATGTTCATCAAATAGCATCTTCTAAAATGGCAATCAAGCATATAAAATAAACGTTGGATTTTTCTCTAAATAGATGAACTGTGACACAAGGTTGTGTTTTTAAAATGTAAAAGTTGACTTAACTGTTTCTCAGCATATGAACTGCACACTCAGCTAAATATATCTCATTGTGTATGACTGACACACAGGTTCATTACAACAGTGGCCCAGTGTTCTATGAGAAATATCTAAAACCAAGCAGGTGACTGGACCTGTATTTATAATGTCGGAAGTGTTGACTGAAAAACAACAACAGTTCCCAACATATAATGAGGTACATTTTCATCTGACCTCAGACATACACACTTACATAAAACCCAAGTGGGCAGAAGAAAACAATTAATAATTTAGCAGGTGGTTGTGTTAATGATAAAATGCACTTGCTTTTGTTTTTAAGCCAAGAGTGACAGTTTCCAGTGCTTTGGATGCTTCAGTGATTGACAAGATGTCTGATGCAATTCTGCAATTTCACCTGTATTGCATTTTCTAGTGTGTTTGTTTTTTCAGGTGAATAATTAACTTGCCTTTGCATGTGTTTGTGATAGATCCTTCTTAGGGGCAGGATAAGCTCATGTATATGTGAACACCTGGTGTCATCACAGTTTTGATAGTGATTCATAAACATTTACTTAGCATACAGTCAACTCTGCTTTTAACAGAGGTTTGTCTGTGAGTATGTATAGGTTGCCTTTATTTATTTACACTTTCATTTAATTAAACAATTAATTAGTTCAAAGTTACTTTTCTGTAAAACTTTTACAGCTGTATTTTTTCTCCCTGTTTTATCTATCCATCAGAGGAACATATAAAAATAAATATATACTGTCATTGTTATATTTTATGAGTGTGGCTCAGGTGAATATTTAAACTGAAAATAGAACAGAACTGCCATATTCTTTACTCTTTATATGTCAACCAATTCACATCCCAACTTACAAAAAAATTCTGACACCATTTCATTGCCTAATTATGTCATGAAACAGACATTTATTATGTAGACACAGAGAAGTCTGTATAGCACCTGTCAGTTGCATTACCCTACCCATAATCAGGGCCTGTGATGTAGAAGATATGCCCCAAAGGAGGATACATATCATGACATGTTGGTCAATAACCTCTTACCACCACACACACATATCCATATTTAGGGCTGATGAACATGAAAGAATTGTCCTAATAGAGAATGTATATAATGAAAATGCATTTTTTACACCAAGTATAACCATCCATTTTCAGCGCTGGCATTTGTCGAATAAGTGTTCTGGTTGATGATATGAGCTGATGCTGTTTTCCCATCCACCACTCCCAAGTCCTCTGATTATATCTGTTCCACCAAGTCCCAAAGTAAGAGGTTGCTGACGTAGAATGTTCCGTGTACTGATCAAAGCCAACCATATCACCCGGCCTCATTGTAGGGGCAATTTTCTTCCCCAACATCATAAAATATCTATCAACAGTGTACCAGACAATGACACAACTTACGAATCTTACTTTGAAGCATGTCATTTACCTTGACGCAAAGGTCAATCCTCGAACAAGATCGTATCTGCTGTCTTTATGAAATTTCTCTCCAAAAACACTTAGTGTTTGTGTGGCCCTACTTTGTTGATGCTTTGTTAAGTGAGTTAACTCGTAAAATACAAATATTTCACCCCACTGAAAAACAAAAGCAGGCTTTCAAAGAGATTGCAAAGAATTACATTGCTGACAAATGTTTTTGATTTAGAAGATATATAGTTTAGTTTGTTCAATTTCCGGGATTCATTGGAATTCAACATAGGCAAATTTAGTTTAAAACCGACGGCATAGTTTGAAATGTCCAAATTATCATGCTTTATAAGATTCAACTCAACTTGTCCCAAAGAAATCATGCCCACCTCTCAGATTCTCCTTCCTAAACTGCTGATGACTTTCAACAACTGAATACGATTGGGCCTTTCTAGACCCATTAGAATTTGATACCTCACACAGGAATTCGAAACTTCCCATCGAAGAATACCTGCCAATTTCTCCTTGTTCTGGTAATCTAAGGATCAGGTAATGACATTGCTTTGACAAAAACATGAATACTTCCTAATTTGATCTTATCTTATCAGTGGTGACTGGATTCTTTAATACTTTAATGCTTTCTCATTCATATCTGCCTTCAGAGATAATTTTCTGACAATCAAACATCTGACAGTTCCAACTATAACAAGGAATAGGTTTGGCTCTGTTGATACTCTAACTTACATAAACAATCAAAGAGAAATCTTGGCTAAGATTCTACAGTTTTACAATATTACATTTGATTTCACTTCATCTTACCAAACAGAACTGACTGTGAAGCCTAAAATTGCCCAGATGCAAGTATAGAAACAACAAGTGAGTGAGTGAGTATGGTTTTAGGCCGCTTTTAACAATATTCCAGAAATATCATGCTGGGGGACACCAGAGTGAATGAGTGAGTGAGTGAATGAGTATGGTTTTACACCGCTTTTAGCAATATTCCAGCAGGGGACACCAGAAATGGGCTTCACACATTGTACACATGTAGGGAATCGAACCTGGGCTTTCGGCATGACGAGCGAACGCTTTAACCACTAGGCTACCACACTGCCCCGGGGGACACCAGAAATGGGCTTCACACATTGTACACATGTAGGGAATCGAACCTGGGCCTTCGGCATGACGAGCTGTAGGGCTACTGCACCGCACTCGGGGACACCAGAAATGGGCTTCACACATTTTACCCATGTGGGGAATCAAACCTGGGACTTCGGCATGACGAGCGAACGCTTTAACCACTAGGCTACCGCACCGCCCCAGGGGACACCAGAAATGGGCTTCACACATTGTACCATTGTGGGGAATCAAACCCAACCCTTTGGCATGACGAGTGAATGCTTTAACCACTATGCTACCCTCACCGCTCATGAAGCAACAAGTTAATACATCCAAAGGGTGATGTCAATGTATCTTCCCACTGAGCCTCTAACAGTCATCTGGACCCAAGATGACAGCAAGAACATACCTGAAACCATCTCCCATGGTTAGATTATAGGGTGAACATGACAGTTGTCGTGTAACATGACACACTGGACATGTTTCCTGTCAGAAGCATGACGGTCATGCTGTGACCTCTTCACCACAGTTAGGTGGGAGTATAACATGGTATGCTGCCAGTGTTGTGCAAAGAATCTACCTGTCACAATTGGTGTTGATTACCCCTTTCTGGTATGTGATGTTTCGCAGACTACGCTTCCTCTGAAGTTGGTGGGGCTGGTGGCGGGCGGTGAGGGTGATGTGACGGGGTGACATTGAGCACTCAGATGGTTTTGAAAAACATTCATTGCTTACCTGAGTGAGTGAGTGAGTCTTAGTTTTACACAGCTTTTAGCAATATTCCAGTGATATCACAGAAGGGGACACCAGAAATGGACTTCACACATTGTACCCATGTGGGGAATCGAACTAGGGTCTTCGACATGATGAGCGAACGCTTTGACTGCTTTTAACATAATTCATTCAGTTGGATGGACAACATTATTTTGTTCATCCTCAAGATGATTTGGCTTCTTTTTCAGACTGAAATAACATTCTCTTGAGTAAAATTGTTTTCAAATATATAAAAAAAACTTCCTTGAAATGGAAACAATCGCCCTTTTAGGCTCATTTTATTCTCCCGTTACATTTTGTGCAGTTTACATTCTTGAAAGTTTTTGAAAGTAGATACGATGGGTCAAAACAGTTGCTTACATTGCACCCTTTGACTTTAAGAGTAAATAAAGCAACACCTTTATCAAAATCCCGGACCTTTCAAGCTTACATCTGTAACAACACAAATCTTCTTCAACCTTTTTAATTTTTAAACCATTTCTAACACCCTCCCATTTAGACAACAATTCCTCGTGTGGCAACAGTGGAATATACCACTTACTGAAAATACTTTTCATTCATAAAGGGAGGAATTGTTCCGTTCACGTGGTCTATACAAAATTCAAAAATTGGGACACGTCCTGATCTGTATTCAAAGTGTGGACGGTGTTTATTCACACTACCAGGCCTCTTCTCATTCACAGTTCGTGTTTTCTTTGAAAATACAGCCCGAATATTGACACTAATGTATGATTATCTTGCTACAATGAGGTTGTGTCAGAGAGGATCCTGTAATGAACACAATATCAACACATGACACAAGAGTCTCACTTCTCCAGTTTCGCCATGAACCACACCATTGTCCATAGTCTTGCACCTTTCATTGTCGGCTTCTGGTTGAAGAGCCTTAATATGTCACGTCACAATAAAGTTTTGATTCTGTTTATTCAAGAAGCATAACAAGGCAGTGATGACAGAGGGTTGTCTCATATTTTAAGTTTTGTAATTATTTTCATAATATGAAGATTTTTATGAAGTGAGGGCGTACAGTCTTTCAACAGGAGCCGAGATCTCTTGTAACACAATGTTTGAGTGTTCTGTGGGTAATCCTTGTACTGATGACCCAACGGAGCGATAACCTTTTTCATAAAGTTGAAAAAATAGTTCATGAAGTGGTTTGTTTAAGTATGTTCACTACTTGCAAAAGTGAACCTTGATAAATGGGAAGGTCAGATTACATTCAATGAAACTAGCACAACTCCCAGTTCAAAACTCTTGACTGTCGAGCAAAACCCTATACTCAACGAGAATGTCTGCTGGGGATTTACACCACTTTTGTAAACATCTTACTTATGTCTATGGCCAGTTAAGAAAACCTTTACTATGAGGTGAGGTGAAATTGGGTTTATCATTGTGCTTGAGAATATTTCGCTCATATGACGATCCTTTACTATGACCTTGACCTTCAAACATTATGGGGGCGGTGGGGTAGCCTAGTGGTTAAGGCATTTGCTTGTCATGCCAAAGACCCGGGTTTGATTCCCCACATGGTACAATGTGTGAAGCCCATTTCTGGTGTCCCCTGCTGTCATGTTGCTGGAATATTGCTAAAAGAGGCGTAAAACCAATCTCACTCACCTCTCAAACATTATGGGTGAAACAAGTTGTGCAAACAACAGTCCCTTATGATTTCAAAGAAACTGAATTTCTTATTGTCTCAAAGTAAATACATTTCCAAAGTATTTCCATTAATAAGCTTGAGAAAAGGGAACTTTACGAAACATGGTCTTAGATTAATGGCAAAAGTTGATGACTACACTTGTCTGATATACAACAGTATTTTTATTGAACAGACAGCAATATAATTTGAAGAAGTTTCCTTTTGAGAAAAACACTTCAACACATTCCACTCACTAAGAATATCACAAATACTCTCATTAACTGAAATACTACCAAAACAACAACACAAACTCAAACAATGCAACCTGAAACACGGTAAGGTTTCAAAGTATCACAACAGCCCAAATTAGAAGCCGTGTGTCATTAAATCTAAGTCTACGATCGATAACAGAAGCGCTCGCTCAATACATATGCAGATCCCTGGTGCACCCGTAAATGACTCTGTTGTATGTTGTTACCTGTCTCAGCTGAGTGACTCTACCTGACAGGTAACCCTACCGACTGGTCTACCCTCACTTTCTACCCCCCATGTCGTTACAGGTAACTCAATCTAGTTAATCCTCCACTGATACCTGTGGTAAGACAATCTCGGATTGTTTGGAAGGTTCCATACACCTGGTCTGTTTGCGGAGAATAATTCGCTGTCTAATTTCACAGACAGATTAACATCAACACTATTCTTTGTGTGTATGTTTCAGACAGTTAGACTCTAGAGTTCTGATTATTGATACCACGAGCTGAGATTTGCTAAAGGTCATCTGTGAGTTTATGCATGTCAAACTGTCAAACTGCAAAATCAGGATCACATACATTTTCTTGTACATATACTTTTATAATGAATAGATAATATGTTTGTCGAACATACCTCATATTTACATGATCATGTTCATAAAAAGAGTTCTTTCCATTCCATGACAGTAGACTGACTGACTGAGTTTGGATTTACGCCGCTTTTAGCAATATTCCAGCAAAATCACGGCAGGGGACACCAGAAATGGGCTTAACACATTGTACCCATGTGGGGATTCGAACCCGGGTCTTCGGCGTGACGAGCCAACGCTTTGACCAATAGACTACCCCACCGCCCCTCCATGACAGTAGAAAAGTTTATAACTACAACGCAGACTAATTGTCCCTTTTGACTATTTAAAAAGTGACAAAACCTTTTCAATATCCATAAGAAATCTCGATTGTACAATTGTGACTATATCATTAGTAGATATTTGTTCCAGCAGTACCACAGCTGTACGATGTTGTTTGTAAACAAATGGAATCTGGACCAAGTTAAAAATTATGAGACGTATAATTCCGGGGAGTTATAGCCATGTTCAAATTTATGAGACCAATAGTTCTGTAGAATTCATAATGTAGCCATGTTAACAATTACAAAACAACTAGTCCCTAGGATATTGTTAGTAGGCCAGACCAATTTCATGTCTTGTTTTATGGATCCGCCGGTCATATTTTTTCAAGAATCAGACAAAAATTAAATTAATTTTCCCCACACAAAAAATGAAATCCTAATGTAATTTATTGGCCAAAAATGTAAACTTACACGCAAAAGTTTTAAGATTGTTTTTTGCCTCATACACTCTTCATAAATTGCCAAAAGTAAAATACTTTTAGCATTAAAAAGGAATATTACTTTGACTGGTGATTATTTAAATGATTTTTTTCCCTCCTGCCTATAGGTTTTCTGAGGACAAAATCCGTAAAACATGAAATAAAACTGGTTTGGATGAAAATTCCTTGATAAACACTCAGCTGTAATAACTACACATTATTCATCATGATGCTCTCTCAACCCCTTCATAACACATTTTTCTTTGATGTACTTTTTCCTGATCCTCATAATTCTACAACACTCCTCCCCTAAGTGATATTCTCCTAAACGATACTACACTCCTAACAAATACCTACATACAGATATCAATGGTCACCTTGTCCCACAATACATTAGCACTATCTCTACCATCAGCAGACATCTGATACGGCCATTAGCATGACCTGCTACTTAAAGGGACATTGTGGGAAGGAAAGTGACCTCAACAGCCCTGTGTACTGGTTACCTGGGCTATCTCTCACTGTCATCTGGCTGAAGGGGCTACAGAGTGATGTGGAGAGGTACAGTTCTCACATACACAGTTATTGGGTATTTCAACATGTTTTGTGTTTTGTAACTGGTTACCTGGGCTATCTCTCTCACCATCATCTGGCTGAAGGGGCTAACAGAGTGATGTGGAGAGGTACAGTTCTCACATACACAGTTATTGGGCATTTCAATGTTTTGTGCCTGGGCTAACATTTTTGTACCTGGGCTATCTCTCACTGTCATCTGGCTGAAGGGGCTACGGAGTGATGTGGAGAGGTACAGTTCTCACATACACAGTTATTGGGTATTTCAACATGTTTTTGTACCTGGGTACCTGGGCTATCTCTCACTGTCATCTGAGTGAAGGGGCTACGGAGTGATGTGGAGAGGTACAGTTCTCACATACACAGTTATTGGGTATTTCAACATGTTTTTGTACCTGGGCTATCTCTCACTGTCATCTGGGTGAAGGGGCTACGGAGTGATGTGGAGAGGTACAGTTCTCACATACACAGTTATTGGGTATTTCAACATGTTTTTGTACCTGGGCTATCTCTCACTGTCATCTGGGTGAAGGGGCTACGGAGTGATGTGGAGAGGTACAGTTCTCACATACACAGTTATTGGGTATTTCAACATGTTTTTGTACCTGGGCTATCTCTCACCATCATCTGGGTGAAGGGGCTACAGAGTGATGTGGAGAGGTACAGTTCTCACATACACAGTTATTGGGTATTTCAACATGTTTTTGTACCTGGGCTATCTCTCACTGTCATCTGGCTGAAGGGGCTACGGAGTGATGTGGAGAGGTACAGTTCTCACATACACAGTTATTGGGTATTTCAACATGTTTTTGTACCTGGGTACCTGGGCTATCTCTCACTGTCATCTGAGTGAAGGGGCTACGGAGTGATGTGGAGAGGTACAGTTCTCACATACACAGTTATTGGGTATTTCAACATGTTTTTGTACCTGGGCTATCTCTCACTGTCATCTGGGTGAAGGGGCTACGGAGTGATGTGGAGAGGTACAGTTTCACATACTGGTTACCCCCAATGTCAATGAGAGGTTGGCGCTTACCAACGTCTTAGTTAGCATCATTAGCCATGAACAAGAGCATGTACATTATTACATGTAGATAGACTATGTGTAGACTATGTGTAGACTATGAGCAGATGGCTCTTCGGGGGCTAAATTGGTCAGTTATAACCACCTCAACCTTGCTGCATCCCCCAATAATGAATGTCAGTATAGGACTGACTGACTGACTGAGATTGGTTTTATGCCGCTTTTAGCAATATTCCAGCAACATCACGGCGTGGGACACCAGAAATGGGCTTCACACATTGTACCCATGTGTGGATTCGAACCCGGGTCTTTGGCGTGACGAGCCAGCGCTTTAACCATTAGGCTACCCCACCGCCCTGTCAGTATAGGACATCAATGTTGCATTCATTAAAATTTCAGTCCCATGATGGGATTCAAACACGTACCTTCTGATCCAAGGTCAGATACCTTTCCACATGACCAAAGAGTTTAACCCTATCGACAAGCTGACAAGGTAAGGATGTCATCTAGGACTCCACATCATGCTCCACCATCATGAACCCTGTTGACCTTAGACAGAACAGCAGGGGAGGGATTAAAGGGGATATCATTAGAGATAAATACACTTCCATTATATCAGCTAAACGATTAACAAGGTCAAGGACAACTTCTTTTAGTGTCATTTCAGAAGCTGGGAAGTACAAGATAGACAAATTTCTTTATTTCATGAGTGCAATGTTTTGATACAGACCGTTGACACCGGTACAAGAATCTGTATCGAAACGTCACACTCACGAAATAAAGAAGTTCTCCATAAAGTTTGTCTTCCAAGGTCAAGGATGATTGGCATTACTAGCAAGGTAGTTTAGGGAGCCTCACAATTTGCCCAAATTGAACAAAATGTCTGTTTCATAGGAGGCACTCATGTGCCGGTGTGAGGCTGACTGTAGAACATAGAAGCCATTGGTGGTTATTTGTTCTATGTAAATTACAGTACACTAAGATGATCATAATAAACACAAGCCCTTTACTAGAGGTTGCGAAAGTTAAAGATATCAATGATGCCTCTGTACAAATGTTCCATATACATATATGGTAAAACATTAAATGGACGTATTACACGGATCCACCAGCTTCCAGATCTGTTCATTCACTTGCATGTTCTCTGGCACATTTCGGCTATCATTCATATTACACATTTAAAAAAAAAACAGTAGAAAAGTTGTCTTCATTCATTCAGTTCTGTTTGTCTATAAGTTAGTTCACTACTTGAATTCTATAAAAGTTAGAAAGTCTTTTTCATTCATTCATTCATTTATTCATTAGTTTATATTTATCATTTTTGTTTAATTTAATACAAGAGAAGGTTAGTGTGTTTGTTCATTCTTTTCAGTTATTAGCTATATAAGAAAAATTAATTTCACAAATGTAATAAAGGGTCATTTATTCGTTTATACACTGATTTCTCCTACAATTTCTATAGATTATTATTAAGCAGAAGCATCGACACAGAGGCAAAGGCAGCCGGAACGACGTGGGCCGAGCTGAAGAGGATCTCCCAGAACCGTCCGTTGGAGGGGTGTTGTTGTGGCCCTTTGTTCCCCGAGGAATCAAGAGGCATAAGTCAAGTAAGTCAATTTATTAAGTAACAAAAGTATAAAAGACTGTTCGCTTTACCTCAATTTGCTCCTTCATTTCTTTTACCATTTATGCCATTTCTTTTATTCCATGATGCAATGCTGACTTTATAACAAAGTCACATACTGTTTTATGTGACATTCGACATTTGATCTTAATGTGTAGATAGTTGTGTATGCTAAAGATATCAACATTCTAACAGCGGCGTCTCGAGGTCCAAGAGTTTTAAACACCGAGCCACTGAGACAACACATGAGTGATATAGCTCATAACTCCCCAGTAAAACACAAAGCTCTTTGTGTTAGGAGATAGCCTATTGAAAGATTTGTCAAACAGAGCCAATGTTAAGAGTGTGCTGTCAAAAGACACGTGTTTAAGAGATAAAAGATGTTTGTTTGAATAGTAAAGATGTCACACGCAAATCTGTGGGATTCTGAAATAGCTGACACACCACTAATACACAGCTTCATATCTGGGTTTTCTGATAAAACACTTCACTTATAGCATAGCAAAGGCCTTAAACCAGCACACTGCTTAAGAGTGAATGAGTATAGTTTTACGCCACTTTCAGCAATATTCCAGCAATATCACGGTGGGGGACACCAGAAATGGGCTTCACACATTGTACCTATGTGGGGAATCAAACCCGGGTCTTCAGCATGACAAGTGAACGCTTTAACCACTAGGCTACCCCGCTGCCCACACTGCTTAAGAGAACTTGCTGTGCAGATTTGTGTCCCCCTATTGGTCCAGGAAGCTGTGATCATTGGTTCTAATCTCAGTTTGCCCTGATTATGTTAATGTTAGTCAAAAAGATACACATGACTGTGGGAATCACTAAAATTGGTAATTGTCTGACTACATCCTCCCAAAGCAAGCTGCTATGCTGTGATATACATGTTACTGAAACTCTGTTCAAAGCACTGAGGGCCTGTGAAGATCCGGGTTAGAATAAATTGGCCTTCAGTAACCCATGCTTATCGTAAGAGGCAACTAACAGGATCGGGTGGTCAGGCTTGCTGGCTTTGTTGACACATCTCATCGAATTCAATATGCGTAGATGGAAGCTCATTATGTTGATCACTGGATTCTCTGGTCCAGACTTGACCAACTCTGTGGTGTAGTGGTTAGAGCGGAAGGTCGCGGGTTCGATCCCCAGCTGCATCATACCAAAAGACGTTAAAATATGGTACTTGTTGCTCCCTGCCTGGCGATCGGCATTAATGGGTATGTTACAAGGACTGGTCGGCTCGGAGTCAGTATAATGTGTCTGAGTGGGGTATTCATGCTTCACTGTGGCATGGTATCTCAGTAGGCTAGCACTATAAAAACAGCTTAAGTCCAGGCTAGTATAAGCAGCCGCACATACACATACACACGCATGCAGTCGTCATATGAGCGAAATATCCTCAGGCACGAAGTTAAACCCAATTTCACCTCACCTCACCTCTGGTCCAGACTCAATTCCTTACAGACTGCCACCATATAGCTGGAATATTGCTGACTGTGGCGTAAAACAACAAACCAAATCAAAACATTGAGCTTATCTCCAATTACAACCCGAATTCTGAAAACAAGAATATCTTAAATAACGGAGATACCACCCACAAAACAAAAATTGTCACAGATCATTTGCCAAAGCCAGACCCGTGTTGTTGAACAATCTTCCAAACAACAGCTCAGACTTCTTTGAGTGGCATTTTAGAATTTCTGAAGTACAATATTGACAAATTTTATGGAAAACTTCTTTTATTTCGAAAGTTCAATGTTTAGAACAGATTCTTGTACCATTGCCTAAGACATCTGTGAGCTCAACTAGTTCAAGCTAAAGCTAAAAACGCACCTTTCATACAGTGCCTTTGCCTGAGTGACTCTCAGCAATTGCTTGGAACAGGCTCTATATAAATATTACTTTATTTACTAAATTATTAAACCCAACATACTCATTTCCTCATGAAAACAAATTTACAATATGTTGTCAAAAGAGGTTCTTATGTTAATTCATCCGTACAAGATCACTTAAGGCCATATAAAGTGATGTATCTCAAATATATAAATCATAGCATTTTATACACCGAGAAAAAAAATCTGCATAATTATCATTTCATGGCATATGCTAATATTCCTGTTGAATTTATGATGAGGCTGTTACCATGACAACTAAATGAGTTATGACTCTGTACACAGTGTGAGGCTGTTGTTGGTACAATCGCACCAAATAAGACTCAGAGTTTGAAACAAGTCTCGACCTGTCTTGATTTTCTTGACTTTAAAAAGACAATGATGTAAGGTTCTCTATTCTCAAATTGTTTCTTCTAACCTTTTAGTCTTTGGTGAGTGAGTGAGTGAGTGAGTGAGGTTTTACACTGTTAGCAATATTCCACCGATATCCCAGTGTGACACCAGAAATGGGGTTCACACATTTTACCCATGTCGGGAATCAAACCCGGGTCTTCAGGCATTCTGAGTGTACTGCTTTAACCATTAGGCTACTCCACCACTGCCTTCTTCAAATAAACAATGCAGGTTCAGTTACCAAAATGCCTCTTCAAGCCTGTGCCATATTTCAGTAGGTTAGTACTCTTGTGTTTTTCTATATAAAACAAGTCACTTCAACATCAACAGACTTCATAAAACAGAACTTGCAAATAACCGGTTATGTCAATATCACTTTATGAAACCCTTCAAGCCAAGGGCAAGGAAGCTATGAGCTTGCAACTGTTTTTACAAGTGTAAACATGCTATCATGACAAGGATTCAGTTCAGCAGATCAACTGGCAAAGGTTATCAGAAATATGATTTAAACACATGCATTACTCAAGGGCATTAGGCTGAGGACAACTCTGGCTCACTCCCAACTCTCCACATGTTCCTTGAAGCATGTCAGCCAGACCTGTAGCAACCCGGGACCCCAGATATCCTGACATGATATATCTGTCATGGGTATATTGGGTATATATCGCAGGTGCCATCTTTTTGATGTTTATGAACAAAATATTCATATTGGGATAATACAGTCAGGACGACCTTTGGCGGCTTTAGAAAAGCCATTATCACAGCTCCAATGGTTTTCAATAATCACGGTATCTTTGTATCTGTTCATGATTTCTCCACTATCTGCTGTGACAAAAGACTCAAACAAGAAAGGAGCCTGTCAGTTCAGTTATTGTTGATGGAAGGGTGGAAAAGTTAAGAGCTGCCACAAAATTTAATGTTTCCTGAACACTTTGTGTTGTAAGATCTTCATGTATATTATTGAGACATGTTTAATGATATAGAGCTCAGAATGTAAAGAAGAACGAGTTGGTTTTAGGGAGAGAAGGTAGAGTACACCTTTGTTGAAGTCTCATGAAACTTACAAACGAAGGTCTCATTCAACAAAGCAATTGTAGCACTAAAGTACTGTCGGAAATAGAAAAAAACTGTATTTTCTCATTTATCTCTACAATTTATGTAGTTGATATGTGCAAGTGTGAAATATATGTTAAACTAAGTTCGGCCTAACTACAGTCCCAGTGGTAGGGACATAGGAAACGTACAAAAAGGGCTTTACTAAGGAGAGATTAGTGCAGAAATGAGCAATGCGTTTTATTTGGAACAGACCATGGCTTTATGCAAATTAGTGTGCGACGATATTGTATTACAAAGGACACTTTTTAAATGCATATTTTGAAATTAGATGTAGCTTCATTATAAACGATAGCTGGCATAAAAAATAATAACATTCATGCTGAAACTATTAAGGATGTAGCTATCATGGAGTCTCATTGTCACTATGAAAAGAAACAGATAGGAGGGTTCGTCTCAAAAGCAAAACCTGGAGGGGTGTCGCAGACGATCGTTGGGGTCGGGCTGGGGGATAGAGATATCAGCTAAGATAAGATAATCCTTTAGGGCAATTATACTGGGGAAGTACACGGCATGTCATAACAATTTACAAATAATATCCAGTCCTGTCGATCATGCCACCTATATATTTTGAGACATGTAATACGATGCGTTTCTATGGTTATTAGGTATCTACTCTTTTACATATCTCAACATAAACTTTATGAAAGAAAGACACGTAAGATGTTAATCAATAGATGAGACATAGTCAGCACACATGAAAAAGCACAAAATATCTTTGATATGACCCCTTGTGCCTGTAAGGCAGCACATGCATTTCATGCTAGGTGTGTCGACGGTCCGTCATCATACCTGGCTGAGCGACCTAATTGCCATCTATAGTCTGATCTAATGTTTTCAGCAACTATTCATATTTTTTCTAAGTTTTGCCCGATTTTACGAGTAAACATGCTTTTCCGGATATCCTATTACGCATCCCACTGAATGCCAAGTTAGGCCGAAGTGGGTTATTTCGACATATGCTATTTGCAGTTGTGTAAATTTTAGGGATACAGAGTAACAGCCTAAAAACAGTTTTTTTCTATTTCCGACAGTACTTTAAGACAGTTGTATGTCTTTGTTAAAATATGGGAGTTTAAATCACCTTTGTGCTTTGCAGAACATGGGCCCAGCTCGGTTTAACTTTCAACAAATGAGTAATTGAGTTCGGGTGAGTGAGTATTCCAGCTTCCCATTATATCAAGGCATGAAGGCTTAATGTCGGCGGAAAACCCAAATCATCCACAGTGGGTGAGTGAGGGAGTTGGGTTTAATGCCACTTTAATCAATATTTCAGTTCTATCACAGCATGATGGGTAAGAATAGCCCAAAGTGAAATGAGTTTCAGACAAACTTAGGAACATATTCTGGGCAAACATGGATTCGAACCCACAATCAGAGGCTTCTGACATACCCAAGGGACACAACTCTACACAGTGAAATGCAACAGCAGTAATTTCTTAACAGTAGGGTTGATTTGGCATTGAAATGAACTGAAAAAACCTGAGAAGATAAAGGAAAATGGTTTTGTCAAGCCAAGGAATATAATTTAACCTGATTTGGCATCCAAACTGATCTCCAGCAGAAGTTGGCGAATCAACTCATCATTGCAAGTTACAACATCTTGTATTCCACTGCAGAAAAATGACTATTACACCCAAACTCTGATAAAGTGAGTGAGTGAGTTGGGTTTTACTCTGTTTTTTGCAATAATCCAGCAATATCACAGCAGGGGACACCAGAAATGGGCTTTACACCTTGTACCTATGTGGGACATCTAACCTGGGTCTTTGGCGTGACGAGTGGACGCTTTAACCACTAGGCTAATATGATCATTTTGAGGAAGTAGACACTGGTTCTACAAAGCAATCCTTTATACTACTGCAACATCTAAGCAGGGAATTACGATCACTTAGTGCTAAAACTGCTTCTGGAACAGGCCATGGGCTACAATCCCAGCTGGGACGCAACCCAACAAAACTGCTAGAATCTGTACTTTACGGAGAGAGTTAGTCTGTCATACAGACCCTCAAGCAAATATATCCAAGAATGCCCACGCAAGTCTAGAAAATGTGGCAAGTCTAGATTTCCTCAGCTTCTGAAAATGAAGAAAGTCTCAGGGCTCATTTTCATTATATTATATTTTTTTTACTATGACCTTTTTTCAGTAAAGTATGTTCATTTCAGAGACTAGTTGTTAGTCTCGGAGAAAGTGTCATCCCAAATATAACGTGTTACATTTGACCTCTCTCTGAATGGCATTGTATATTCATGGGCCACCAGTTGCTCCAGTATTTATAAACGGTAATCTTTCAGGGACTGACAACTATATGGGAATATTTTGTAACGATCTTATAACGTCACAATTGTAACTCAGATTCACGAGATGAGAACTGTCAAACATACACTCTACAACACGAAGAACACATAACCCTTCAAGAGTTATCTCCCTTTGACAGACACACCTACAGGATCAATCAATTACCCAATACAAACAAACCACAAGCCAAATATTTTTGAGCTTACCAACCTCTCTCACCTTTCCTCTAGATAGTGTTTGCAGTGGTTAATGACCAAGATCTCTCGAACATTCTGACAATGTCGCGACAGTGAACCGCAATGCCCCAGCAGGGCCTGATTACCACCCTCAGTGGCCAACTCACACACCTCACTGGTTCCCCATACACATGGGTGACTGAATAGAATGACAACCAGTCCACAACATGTATTAAAGATGTTTACAAACTTTTTCTCTAAAGAGGTTCACACAGGTGTAATCTAAGGTGGATATCTAGCATGAAATTGACCAACACTATCAAGGCCACAGGACTTGGATTTGTTTTCTATTGTCTATACCTAACATATTTTAATGGAAATATATTGTTTTCACAATATATCTGGTGGTGGTGGACTTGGGTTTAATGTCGTACTTGAGAATATTTCGCTCATATGACGACGTGCATGCATGTGTATGTGTATGTGCGGCTGCTTGTACTAGCCCAGACTGAAGCTGGTTTTATAGTGCTAGCCCACTGAGATACCATGCCGCAGTGAAGCATGAACACGCCACTCAGACACATTAAACTGACTCCGAGCCGACCAGTCCTTGTACCCATTAATGCCGAAGACCAGGCAGGGACCAACAAGAACCATATTTTAACGTCTTTTGGTATGACGCGGTCGGGGATCGAACCCGCGACTTTCTGCACTCCGGGCGGACGCTCTAACCACTACACCACGGAGGCGGTCTTCACAATATATCTAATATAAAAACTACCCTAACAACAGATCACGAAAACTGCTATTTCTTGTTTCCTAATTAGTTGGTTGTTCAACACATTGATTTTTAATGATTTGAGTTGGTGAGTATGGTTAGTTTAATGGCGCTCCTGACAGCATTTTAGTTATATGAATAACTGAATAACATGAAAGAGAAGCAAAATGCAAAATTGATGCAACTGGTAAATATTTTCACTCAGGTGAAACCCATAACCACTCTCTGATCAATATACGGTCTCATAAGTTTGAGGCCGGAATGAAGGGAGGTAACTCTGCGGTGAATTGCAATTCCTTAGATACCATGCCTGTCTTATGAATTGATTAAAATATTCTGAAATTGTAGTTTTCCTCATAACAGACCTTCAGCCAAAAATGGGCTCCACACACTGGAATCGAACCCAGGTCTTCAGCACAACGAGCGAATGCCTTAACCACTAGGCTACCCCATCAAAACCTTCATAAAAGATACCGACACATGGGAGAATAGAAACCTCTTAATCATAAACATCAAAGTATAGGAGTATCTTAATGTAAAATGAATGTAAAGAGATGGCATGTGCATACAATGACAGGCATCATAGTAATTGTAAAATATGCCACTTTTCCTAACTGAATATACTGAAAGTGACTTCATCTGACTGAATTAACAAATAACCTTGTATTCATGTTTCACTAAACCTGATAATATTAGGCCGCTAGGGCACTACTGTTTCCCAATCTGCTGATGAGGGAGTGGATTCTCTGTCATGACGACATCATCATGCAGAAAAAGTACTTGATTTTGTATAATATTCTACTGTAGTTTGGTGTTGAGAGACCTGTGGATTTATCATTATTGAAATATATATTTGTTTGCGATTATTGGGTAAATACTTAAAAGTCAGAGCGCACACCTTGGGAAATCCATGTAAATCATTCAGACTTGTTACATTTGCTTGAAACATAGATAACACCATATAATATCACTATAGGATAACAAGTATTATCAACCAAATTATGGATTCAAATCTTTGTTTGTAGATCCATCAACTAAAAGTCGCCTGAAATATAAATATGTCAAAATTCAAATAACACAATGTCCATCAAAAACAGCATTAAGTTAACACTGAAAACAGGCACAGTTATTATATTGGACAATCGCCTCATCAAACAAGGTCTGAAAAGCAAGAAGGAACACAAACATGTCCCAGTATCAACAAACAATGATTGTGTGCGTGTGTTTGATTGACAAGGAACTGTATCCAATAGGTTTTTCCCTGCCAAACACAATAGCTAATATGCACAACAACAGTGTTGTTTTGTTGTGTAGATGTACATGTTTATATCAACAGCAATATATGTGCAACAGTGTAAAACAACATGTGCAAAGCAATATGGGTAAAATAACATGTAAATGACAATATGCATATATCAATATATATACAACAATGTACATATATACAACAGTAGGCATACAACAATATACAACCAGCGTATAGAATAGGATAAGTACAGAATATTGACCTTGCAACACCTCATAGGCAGCTTGGTGTGTATGCTCCCCAGGAAGTTGAGAATGAAACCTGAGATCACACTGACCCACTGACAAGGGTAATAGTGCATGCTTTAGGGTGTAATCAGCCACATTATACATAAGCACATTATTCGGACCAGGTTATGATCTTATTTATTTGCAAAGACTTAATCATTTAATTTCAAGGGACATTGATTTACAGGTAATGGTTTGTTGTTTAACACTGCACTCAGCAACACCCCAGCTATATCCCCATGAGAGACAAGTAGAAGGTGTTGTGGATAGGGTGCAACAATTCGGTTCGACACCTTATCACTATTATCACTATTTCGATTCGATATATTTTAATACCTATTTAAATTATATCCACACAGCCAGAACGTACTTTTGACTCCAACTCGAGCAGTTTCAAGCACTGAAATAAGGTGAAACATGATTGGTTGACGCCGGGCAAATTATCCAATGAGAATTGTTGTTAGGAGACATCGCCAAGTTCAAATCTGATGTTTTACATGTATGAAGAATCGAATCGAAAATGATCAAATATCGAAATATCGAAAATGGAATCGAATCAAGGTCTTGTTGAATCTTTGCAGCCCTAGTCATGGACTTAAGTCAGCCCCGGAAGAAACAAATAGAAGGTGTTGGGACCTTGTCGACACCAGAATCCCTACTTCAATAAGGATGTAAGGTACTTACCCGGATTGCCCTCAGACTGTCCAGGCATGTTGGACTCTGGCATAGCATGTCTTCCTCATCTGTGAAGAAACAACACACAATAAATATACGGAATGTGACTCGTAATAGTATCCAACGTCTGACCAACCTCTAGTCAAAGTGAGTAGGATATTGATTGTATAGAGATGTCACACAAAATGTTGTAAACATGAGATGCATCTGTGTGTGAAATGTGATACAACAATGTGAGACTGATCTCTCTTAATCTGCATCAGTATCAAGTCTTTATACCCACATTCCTCAGCAGGTTGACTGAAGCACCAGTAAAATATCTTGAATTGAAAAAAAGGCTTGTATAATCTCAGTAAATATCTCTACTTAATATCCATGTTCAGTAATATTGGCTAAGTATAATTGTTTTCATGTCCTTGATGTTTTACGCATGCATGCATTCATCCATCCATATAAAAGAAAAAAGAGAGAGCAAGAAAGAAAGAACGACTGACTGACTGACTGAGTTTAGTTTTACGCTGCTTTTAGCAATAATCCAGCAATATCATGGCGGGGGACACCAGAAATGGGCTTCACAACAAGAGAGAGAGAGAAAGAGAGAAAGAGAGAGAAGAGAGAGAGAGAGAGAAAAAAGAGACAGAAAGAGAGACAAAGAAAAAGAGAGAACTAGAGAGAGAAAAAGAAAAAGAGAAAGAGAGAGAAAGAAGGAAGAGACAGAGAAAGAGATACAAAGAGAGACAGAGAGAGAGAGAGAGAAAGAGAGAGGGAGAGAAATAATTCAACAAAAGAACTTTAAGTATTCTTTGAGTAAGCATCATTCTATGAATCCCATACAAGAAACAGAAATCAGTTACTTAGTTTTGTTTGTTGTTTAATGTTGCTCTCAATAGAATTCCAGCAACATAACTGCAGTGTGTAAATAATCAAACCTGGGCCAGATCATCCAGTGATTGACTTCATGAGCATCAACCTATGCAAATGGGAAACAATGACATGAATTAACCATGTCAGCGTCATTAACCTCCCATTACCTGCATCTTTCAACAAACATCTTTAAAGAGCAATTCTAATCGGGATCTTCAAAATATCAGTTATGAAGACAATGAGAATTGAAGTAAAGTGGGGTTTAACATTGTGTACAAGATTAAAGTGAGTGGTTAACATTGTGTACAATATTAAAGTGAGTGAGTGAGTTCAGTTTTCCAGCTATTTGGCAGCGGTCTGCAAATAATCGAGTCTGGACAAGATAATCCAGTGATCAACAGCATGAGTATCGACATAAACAATTGGTATACGATGACATGTGTCAACCAAGTCAGCATGTCTGACCACCCAATCCCGTAAATCGCCTCTTACGACAAACATGGGTTACTGAAGATCAATTCTAGCCCGGATCTTCACGGGCTACAAGATCAAAGAACTTCAATATTAACATGCATGTATCTACACTGTCATTACATGGCACAACTTGTACCAGTACAGACTAATGCAGGTGTTATAGCACTAGCCCACTGAGATACCGTGCCACAGTTTAACATAGAAACTGCCTCCAAGATATTCCTCCCAACATGTCTGGTCACTTTATCCAATTATGCCAAGCACAAAGCAGGGGAACAAGAACAACTTCTGTCGAGTATCACCAGGTGCTGGTTTTAAAGTTGAGATACTTTGCCATAGTTTAACATGGATACATAGACAGGCCTACCATACAAACGGTGAACAAATCATCAAAATTGAACTCATATACACCAAAGCAGAACAAAAATCACCAAAACTGCAACAATAACCTCTAAAACCGAAACAATACATCTGTAATGGAAGACAAATCGTTTGAAATGGAAACAAAACTTGCGTATCAGCTACAAGAGCGCGCGAGAACGGTCGCCGAGCATACAAAACAGCATTCATAGCATCCCAACACGGCAGTCATAGCATCCCGAAACGGCATACAAATCGTCAAAGATGGCGGCGAGGGGAGACGAATAGGCTTTGGTACATAATTGTTTTTAGTCACTATGAGTCTAATCTTGAAAATTTGATATCGGGATGTAGTGCATAAACCCCCTATTGTAGTAAGCTTCAAACCTATGTCCATACTTCTCAGTGTCAGGCTTGCAATTCTGCACAATGTGGTCCCTCGTTCGACCGAATAGGATTTCTTGTCAACATGCCGTGCTAAAGTTTCTCTTCAGTTTTGTAAATAAAGTATTCATAGCATCACATTCAACATTATTATATTTTAGTGATTTAAAATGTTTACAAAACTTTGTTCATTCTCCGTGAATTGCAAATCTAAGTGATAATATACTTTGACTTCCCAAACATACTCTTATTATTATCAGGGATGGCAACAGGAAAATCTTTTTTCAGCTGAAAACTTAATATTGTGTCATCGAGTTGAGGGTTTCTCAATGGATTTAGACGATTCACAATTGAACAATTTGAAATGAAATCCGCGGATCAGCGGAAAATTGCCATCACTGTATTATTGTTATTATTAATAACATGTCAAGTCCACATATTTCCCGAGACACGATGTGATAACTTATAATATACCTTAAACACCAAGCACAAGGCAGGGCTTAAACAATTTCTTAACGCAGAGAGGGAAATTCCCAGGCAGGTCCTTATCCTTAACCCCAAAGGGGATCCACATATTTTGTTATTTTTTACAAGAATGTGTAAACCACTAAAATACCACTACTGAAAATATTTAGTGTTTTGTCAAATAAATTCACGTCCTAAATATGTGTAAAACATACCCTCCATCTTGTCTCTCAAGATATGCTATAATTAGTAGGTAGGAAGTTAGTGTACGACATGTCATGTGGTTCATGCGTCAGACTAAGCATGAAACAGCATTTTTAAAAACTCCTCACCAACAACCAGTCTCAATTTCAGTTCCATGTTTAGAAATAAGGTCAGAAATGACACTGGGCTTGAAGCTGAGATTTATTACTCATCAGAAAATGTAAACACTTCTGAAGTAGATCAAGTTTGAAAATTCAGATTCAAGAGGTCAGTATTGAGCAATATTTGCCAGGTGCTTATCGTGACCAACGTCCTGTACGTTACTGAAACCGACGACTACATGGTACGAACAGGGATGTAGTTGTCACTGAACTGCACTTAATGACCTCCACACCCTTCTTCCCTTCTGTCTCTCACCGAAAAGCTTTATCAACATGCTCATCTTTAATTAGGATGGTGGTACAAATTGCTACACTGGATTTATGTAACGTTCATCTGCACTGAGGTCACGACTGATTAAATCTACGAGTTATGATTATGTCAAATATTTAGGTGTGTACATAGAAAAGTGGAAGGAGAGTATTGAAACGTTTTTAGAGTTCAGCTCCGGAAAAGAGCACAACCACCAATTTCAGGCTAAGTCGAACTTGTTGCCATGGAAACGACAAAAATGTTTTATTCAGAATTCCAAAACTACCAAAAGGCACCAGTACACCACCAAACCAATCTTTTGTGAAGAAATATTAAACAGTTTTAGAGTTCTGCTCGGAAAAAGACAAATGTTATGCAGACGGACGGACGGACGCGCTACATGCATACGACTTGCGCGACGCACATCGGACGGAGTCCATTTAATACCCATAAAGCGCGTGCGGGGATAATAAGTGTTGTTTTACAGCGTGGTCTTAAGTGTTGAAGCATCCTGTAAATGGCGTATCTTTGTCATAGTCCGTGAATCCAACCATATTCCCTCCCATCCAACCATGCCTGCCTTCCTCATGGGACTCCTGACTGACTGACTGGTACAAACAGTTATACGCCAGTTGTGTAGAAGCGATGTTCATGCTGTTGATCACTGGATTGTCTGGTACAGACAGAATATGGAGAACACCGCACATATAGTACCCATGTGCGGTGGCTTCAAACAACAAACCAAGATACACAGTGACAGATGGAATAGATACTCTGACCAAGGTATAGATACATGTTCGCAGATCTACACAGAACTCTGCAGATTTACACAGATCTCTGCAGATCTACACAGATCTACTCCAGAACTCCACAGATCTATTCCATACTCTGCAGTTCTACACAGAACTCCGCAGATCTACACAGATCTCCGCAGATCTACACAGATCTCTGCAGATCTACACAGAGCTCCTCAGATCTACTCTGAACTCTGCAGTTCTACACAGAACTCCACAGGTGTACACAGAACTCCACAGATCTACACAGATCTCTGCAGATCTACACAGAATTCTGCAGATCTACACAGAGTTCCGCAGATCTACACAGATCTCTGCAGATCTACACAGAATTCTGCAGATGTACACAGAGCTCCGCAGATCTACACAGATCTCTGCATATCTACACAGAACTCCTCAGATCTACTCCGAACTCTGCAGTTCTACACAGAACTCCACAGAACTCCGCAGATCTACTCGGATATCTGCAGATCTACACAGAGCTCCGTGCAGACCTACACAGAACTCTGCAGATCTACACAGATCTCTGCAAATCTACACAGATCTACTCTGATCTCCGCAGATCTATTCCGAAACTCGGCAGTTCTACACAGATCTCTGCAGATCTACACAGATCTCTGCAGATCTACACAGAACTCCGCAATTCTACACAGAACTCCGCAGATCTACACAGCACTACAAGTAGAGGTACTATCTATGTATATTCTGTGACAGAAGGCCAGTGTGTTCCCACCACCAGCTGGCCACTTCCTTCCTGCCTCTAGCCCAGCAGTGTATCGCCACACAGTCCACATTGATCTCTCCTGGTCACAGGGGAGCTCTCACTGTCACCTCACTTAACATAGTAACAGTTTTCTCAACATCTGACACAGTAAGGAAGGATAACAATATATGGATGAACAACTTCTTAATTACAGTGACAGCAACGTTTCGGTTCTAACACCGTTATCAAGCAAGTGATGGTGTTAGAACCTATATCGAAATGTCGCTGTCTCTGTAATAAAGGTGTTCTATACATTGTTGTCCTTCCTTACTGCTCTAACTTCTAAATGCCTTTCAAAGAAGAGATCTGATCAGAGGTACAGATAAGCTGCGTATCTGCGTAAATGACGCAAATGTTTAAGTGAAAACTCAATTCCTATTAAGTCTGTTGCATACAAGTACGCTTGAATTTTGGTAAATACTCAATAAATGTGATCTTACATGCGTACACACGAAAATGTCAAATATTAGCTTGCTTACCGGTGGATAGATATAAAAATAACTGAGTTATACTGAGAGGTTCTATTTCAGGACATGAACCCGACAACTTGCAGTCTTTCTTATCGTTTCTCATATTACAGATCAAATATAAATAACAAACACTAACACTTAAACTTTATTATATTTTAAAAATTAATGGAAAATGGCAAAATCCCCAATTGAGTTTGAGTAAGGTGAGTACAATTTATTTGTTTACTCAAAGGAAAATTAGGATACCCAATTGAGATGAACACAAGTGAGTACATAACTCAATGACCCAAAAAATTATCCGTAGCTCTGTCTGATAGTGAAGATCCCATTTGATTTTTGTATCATAATCAACATGCAAAACCAAACATTTCTTTCACACGAGAAGGAAGTGATACATAAAATAGTATAAATAAACAAATATAGAATACACTTCCCCTTTCCCCTAACTCTGATTTTCCTTTTGAAAGTTTTGTTTGCTCTAAACCTTTAATTGTATCTCTGTTATCTCCAAAAGTAAAAGCAGATGAATTAACATTTACTAATGATTTGAAGATAAATAATGAAGTAATGTTTAAACAAAATTTACAAAGAAAACGAAATGAACAAAAAGTCAGTGCACAGGGATCTGAGGATCAACAAAATGATCTGAAAGTTCTCCAGAATTTCAAATAAACAAATCGAGACAAGATGAAACTGAGACAAGCGAAGACTGAAATGACAATATGAAGAAAGTGTCTGTTTCTCTAGTCGAGTGTCAGCAAGTATGGTTTTACGCCGCTTTTAGCAATATTCCAGCAATATCACAGTTGGGGACAGCAGAAATGGGTTTCACACATTGTACGTACCATGTGGGGAATCAAACTCGGGTCTATGGCGTGACAAGCGAACACTCTAACCACTAACCACCACCCCCTCTAGTCGAGTGGCAACTACTTAAGAACAACAATGAAAGTATTCACCATTTGCCAGAATCAATAATCATTCTTTTCAGATATAGTTCCCATTTTAATTTTGTTCGGGCCAGAGGAACCTAAATGATAATACACAGATCTCCTTATTCACCATACTGACCTTGAGGTGAAGATTTGAGCCACGTGAATTAGCCCAACACTGCAATCTTCACTGTGGACAGATTGTTTTACATCCAAGTCAGTTCATGTCCTCCCACTTCCTTTAACAATGCACAGCAAAGTTCCCATGCATTCCACAGGTACTCCAGTTACAGCATAAGTGTCTACACACACGGCACCCGATGTAAGAAGGGTATACCACTGTATTCAACACTTACATGATCTCATTAGCGAGAAACGGGCAATACAGGGCTTATACAATGCTTATGACCTTATTCACCTTGTAGACATGTACTAAACGTAAAGGTTGGTGATACTTTCACTGATGTTTTCGTCACATTTACTCCTTGTCAGGTGGACTAGAGCCATTCAAGTACAGATAACACTTGTATTGTACTTGTGTAAAACGGCATTTTGGATCTAATGAAATGTAAAGGATCGCAAGATATTCTGTGGCACAGCAACAACAAAAATCTACAGTGTAAAGAGTTAGATACATCATTTAACTCAGCACTTTAGCTTTGGTTAAAAATGTATCACATTTCAATGCATTAAACTTTAGGGAATGTCAACCAATTAGACTGCTGAGACGGATTGTTAAAAAACGTCAAATAATCCCAGTCGTCAGTGACAATGGGGCAGTTTTCAGGCACAGGTGAGTTCAGTTCACCATCACTGGATCACAAAGGTACAGAGTCTCTGCTTGAGTGAGTGAGTTGGGTTTTATGCTTCTTTCAGTATAAGTTAAGCAAATTCAACAGGGGACACCACAAATGGGATTCAGATATTTATTCCATCTGGGAATCAAACCCAGATTCACGCAAAAAGGAGCCCTACCTTTAACCACCAGGCTTCCAAAATCTTTTTAAACACTGCTGAAACTTATTCTAAATAACTAGGTGAGTGGGGTGGGTTTAAACAGCTCACTATCATTTCAATTTTCAAAAAAGCAATAAAATATATTTTTATATTCATAAGAAATATCTACAAAATACATCATCCATTGTAAGAACCTGACCACCATGTAAGAATGTGTTTTGGAATTTTTATCATGTGATTGCAAAATGGTGAGCAATCTAACAGGATCGGGTGGTCAGGCTCGCTGACTTAGTTGACACACGTGATCATATCCCAATTGCGCAGATCGATGCTCATACTGTTGATCACTGGCATGATTGTCTGATCCAGACTTGATTATTTACGAACCACCACTATATAGCTGGAATATTGCTGAGTGCGCCGTAAAACTCACTCACTGATGATTCTGAAGACATGTAGGTATGTGTTTCCATCTTTCTTCACAGAATGGAACATATTGTACACATGGTGCAACCATACATTCAACCTTCACGTCGCATCCACAACAGTTAATCTACACAGATATCTCGAACACTTGATTTACAAACAATAAGGAAAATATCAACAAATAATACTCTCCCACCTCAAACATTTCCGATTGTGCATAAAAATCACACAACTATTACAGTCCTTAGGTTGAAGCAATGGTAAAACTGAAAACCAGTTCAAAGCACCATTAAAAACCAATCTCACCAATAAAATATCAAGGTTTATATACTGGGGCATTCGAGCGTGCATTATGCGTGGAGAAATGCGCATTACAAATGGACTATTATTATTATTATTATTTTTATATCCACTATACTGCAATACGTCTTTTTACAAAGATATTCTAATGTTATGACAAAGTGTTTTGTTACTGCCCTTTTCATCCTTCAGATTATGTTCAACACTTATGCACAGAAAGTAAGTAGGCAATGTGGATACTTCCCAGAGAATCAATGATGAATGAGCTAAGTGAGATGGACACAATCAGAGAGGAATCAACATGTGTTGCACACCTGCAATAGGGCATTCAAACCTCTCAAACTACGCATAGTTATATTATATAGTGAATATTGATATTCCAGTCTATGTGCTTATGTGATAGTATCCAGGGTTCTGTGATTAATGGAGGCATTTTGCCCTTGCAACAGTTTTGCGATAGTTCACAACATGATAGAGTTACTGTTGCAAAATGTGTCCATTCACTGCAACAGTTTTGCAATAGTTCAGAGCATGACAGAGTAACTGTTGCAAATAGTGTCCACACCCTGCAATAGTTCCCAACACGATAGAGTTACTGTTGCAATATATTTCCATTCACTGCAAGAGTTTTGCAATAGTTCACAACACGATAGAGTTACGGTTGCAAAATATTTCCATTCACTGCAACAGTTCTGCAATAGTTCTGAAACTCTTTGCAACACTACTGCAATACATCAACTCCTACTGTAATAGAGTACTTCAGAACACTATTGAGATACTATTGTAAACTTTCCCCAGTTATTGTAATAGTATTATGAAAACCAGAAAATGACCTAGTCTATAATCTGATTGCTAGTCTGTCATTATGACAGAGCATGAACCAGATTGTATGAAGACATGTAAATTGTCTGATCCATGTTCTACAACTGATGTGGACCTGTGACTTGAAGCAAGGAGCATTCCGGATCATACTAATTGTATTACAGAAGTTTCATCCTGCTACTATCAGAAGCATGACATCGATATGAGTACTGCCATCTCATCTTGTCACCAATGTACTAATGGACAACAGTGACACAAAGGCAGTGTAAGCATTACAACCCAAAAGTAACATCATGTTCAGACAGTGTTTTGTTTGACACCACATTGAATGTAATTTCAATGATATACTTCTCAAAAGAGTGAGTGAGTGAGTGAGTTTAGTTTTACACCGCACTCAGCAATATTCCAGCTATATGGCGGCGGTCTGTAAATAATCGAGTCTGGACCAGACAATCCAGTGATCAACAGCATGAGCATCGATCTGCGCAATTGGGAACCGATGACGTGTGTCAACCAAGTCAGTGAAACTGACCACCCGATCCCGTTAGTCACCTCTTACGACAAGATAGTCGCCTTTTTATGGCAAGCACATGGGTTGCTGAAGACCTCTTCTACCATGGATCTTCACGGGTCACTTCTCAAAAGAAGTTAGGAACACCTGATTCTCTCGTATAACTGATACTTTAAGTTCTTTTGAGCAGTATATACCACCATGTGTCTGCTCACTGAACCCATTTTGTGTAGCTATAGTGCTGATTTACCAAGGGTGATAATTAGTTTTATCTTTGAATCACAATCATTGCACCAATCCTGGCACAGCCAAGGGAAGCAACTCACCCAATATTGTTATTACAGGCCATTTGATAATGTGTGGATTGGAGTAGGTGTGGTAGGTGTTGAGCTTGCACTAAATTTTAAATAAGACAAGAAATCTTTAAGTAAAAAATATTGCAATTAAAACTGACAATTTTTTCAGCCTGTATGGGGAAAATGAATCCAATATAAGAAATGTCGTGAACAAAACTACATGAATAAATATCCTGATGTTTGCCTGTGATTGACCTTGACCTTGTTTCATTTCCTGCATTGCTAAATAAAGGCTGTCACAACACTAAGTTAACATAACGGATGCTACTAACAATTCTAAACAAATAGTCATGACCTTATTATTATTTTGCACAGTTTGATTGTGAGTGAGTGAGTGAGTGAGTTTAGTTTTACGCCGCACTCAGCAATATTCCAGCTATATGGCAGCGGTCTGTAAATAATCGAGTCTGGACCAGACAATCCAGTGATCAACAGCATGAGCATCGATCTGCGCAATTGGGAACCGATGACATGTGTCAACCAAGTCAGCAAGCCTGACCACCCGATCCCGTTTGTCGCCTCTTACGACAAGCATAGTCGCCTTTTGTGGCAAGCATGGGTTGCTGAAGACCTATTCTACCCCGGATCTTCACGGGTCACAGTTTCATTGTGATGTAGTGAGTGAGTTAGTGAGTAATTGAAATAAGCCAAATGTATAGAATAGGGTTAGAATGAAAAACTTTCAAAATGTATGTATTTTTATATTCACATCATAACAAAAGACAATTTCTTTTGTTCCAATGAAACAATCAATCATTATGCATAAATGTAAAGAAACATGCACTGACTTCACAGAATTTCAGATTATCAAGTATGTTATGACATATGGCATAGCAATATAACCATGGCAACCAGGTATTGATGTATCAACACTACAATGCCCTAGAACCTGGAGACATCATAGCCTTGGTCATAGGTCATTTATGCAATATATGTCACATGGGTATACTGAAGGTATTAATTTAAAGTCACATAATAGCCAATGTAGGACATTAGTGGGAGAAGGCGTCTTAGCAGTTCTTGGCGATATAAGGGAAGATAATTCAACAAAAGAACTTTAAGTATTCTTTGAGTGAAGCATCATTCTATGAATCCCATACAAGAAACAGAAATCAGTTATTTGAAGCATCATTCTATGAATCCCATACAAGAAACAGAAATCAGTTATTTGTTTCTTGTTGCTCTCAACAGAATTCCAGCAACATAACTGCAGTGTGTAAATAATCAAAACTGGGCCAGATCATCCAGTGATTGACTTCATGACCATCAACCAATGCAAATGGGAAACAATGACATGTTTTTTTCTAATAAATGTTTTTATAACTAATACTGTCTTGCAATGAACTGCATGCATGCAGGAAAAATGCTGGAATTGTAATTAAACAATAAAAGTTTTTACAAAGCTGACTATGATGTTTTCATTACTTGATTATTTTATTTTATATCATTAAATATGTATATACCATCATTCATGAATATCCTGAATATTCCTGAATATTCATGAAATTTAATGGTTAGTTTACTTCATTCAAGTGTATTATACTATAACAACAAAATTCCCCATTAATCGAAAATATGTTTTTTACAATTGATAATTATTTTTAACCCTTCTGTCGATTGATTTTTAAATATTTTCGATCATCGAACACCACTAATGACACCTGTAAAATAATTGAGTCTGGTACAGAAAAACCAGTGATTGATATAGTGAACAGCAATCCATGTTGTCAGTATATAATGACCTACATCAACCAACTCAGACTGAGCTTCACCAATCCATCCATTAACTTGCCTCTTACCACCAGTATATGTTCGGATGTATCAAGGATTCAAACCCACACTCATAGGATTCTGGTGCTGTCAAGGGACACAACTCTGTACAGCGAACCACAGCGTCTTACACTGGGTTCTACAGCATTAGGCCTCAGTGTCAAGGTATATTACTGTGCCGACTCCTCGAGAATACTTTACATAATAAACAGCTATTAATTCAGGTCACAGAGGCCGGTAACTTTGTATGCTGACCTAACTGGTGTCATATCCAGAAAACACCCCCCAAAAACACAAACACATCCAGATGAAAAGATATACTGGGGACTATGGATAGCTAGCTAAAAGAATCCTGACTTAACCCTCGTTAATGAAATACCATACAGCTTGTAGGGTCAAGTGTACACTTCTTACTGATCGAATATGTACACTGTTAAACAATGAACAAGAAGGGGTTTGACACTTTTAGCAATAATTATGATATTAAGCATGGAGATGTATAAATTGGTATATTACACCATGTAGGGAATAGAACCCAGTCTTTGGAAATAACAAACACCTTATCCACAAGGCTACCTTATAAATCAAACAATTTAATACGAGACACATCGATCATGATTCTATATTATTAAATTAAATCTGTAATGTCTGTCCAGTGTTTATTAGCTTCTTTTGAGACACAGATAACCCAAACAGAATTATTTTTCAATCACCAAAGCTTATCTACACGCTTAAAAAAAAGAGAAAATGATAAAACCTGATTTCAAATCACAATCAAACAGCAGTATTATTTAAATATTCATAAGGAATTTTCTATTTCTTTGAGTGGCATGTTAGAAGATGGGGAATACAATATGGAACAAACTTTATGGATAGTAACTTCTTTTATTTCATGAGTGTGACGTTTCGATACAGATTTTGTTAACCAAAAGTTTGTTCAATAAAGTATATTCTATCAGGTTACTCACACAGATACATGGGCAACATGGTGTCCCAGTTGGTACTCCGATGGGAGAATGTGGACTGACCTGAGCACTAGCCTCCAACTGTCATCCCACATCACATACAACATTCAACATTGTGACAAGTCAACAAGACAAACAATTTACCTGACACCTCTGTGGAATCCATTCTCCACGGTTAATGTGCTGTACACCTACTCCAGCCTAAACACATGCACATACATGATGGCCAGATATTGCTGGGACAGCGGAATGACGTTGAGATCCGATGTATGAGTTGGTCCCGTGATTCACAACGGAACACCAGACCGATGAGGGGCAAGTTCCTTCTGACGATGAATTACTATATGTATTGTACTCTATGACGTCGTCAGGGTCGTTAAAATAGCCATCACCATGACGATCAGTGTTGCAACCACAGGCAGGAAATAACTTTTAGGATAATTTCATATGCCCGATGACATGTAACTACAGTCGGACTGAATGGGAAATTATTTTTCAAATGTACAAGGTTAAAATGTAGGATTTCGACATAAAGATCAAGAATTTTAATGAGGCAGCTCGGTTGATGAGGAGTGGCAGTTTAAACAGTCAGGGGTTTGTGCTAGAGTTTCAAACTAAGCATTCATGGCCGGTAAAATGTTTTGAAAAAAGTTTTGATTTCATCACAAATGTCACCTTTGCAAAATTAACTACCGTAAAATAAATGAATCTTAATATGAAGCAGGTTCATTCTAAATCAAAGGATTAAGAAGGTAGAATATTATCACAGAGTGAATGAATGTTGTTTTATGATACAGCTACTTTATATTTGTGTGTTGTTTAATGCATGACAAGTAGGTTACAACATCAGGGATTTACCTTGAGATCTCTATTTGAGGGTCCCTGGGACTCATTATACTCTTAATTTTCAGGGGTCCTGGACTACAAAATGGGGGTCCCAGACACTTAAACATTATTATTAATACTATGTTGTAATAATGTTGTAATTCAGTTACTGTTATTGTATTGTGTATCATGATCATCACATTGTTACAGTAATTACATTGCAAATGATACCATAGCCCGGCTTGTAGTAGACTCAGTGATAACTTATTGTTACATGATCAAAATTTTTAAAAAAAGTATTTGGATTTTATTTGCGTCCCTGTGGACGCGCTAATAAATTTAGTTGCGTCCATTGTCAATTTTTAGGTGTATGGAACACAGGAATTTGCATCCTGTAAATCCCTGCAACATGTAACAATGGGTGAAACAAAATGTCTCGTCGAACTAACTCAACATTCAAGGAAACATGTTTGGGATCTACAGACTTACAAACCTTAAAAATATACTGAGAGAAACAAATAAAGCAGCATAGGAAAACTCAAGTGTTCCTTTAATATTTTCCAGTTTTCATCACTAGCTTTGAATAGCGCTGTGGGAAGAAATCTGAGAATAAATAAAGGAACACTGCCATGAATGGTGTTCCCTTATTTGTTTTCCTCAGTATATTTAATACTGTAATTCTCCCCTTTTCTAATGTGTTTGCAAAAGTATAATCAGAAAACGAAGTCTTAAAGCTACTGATACTTCTCAGATAAAACAAAAGAAGATTAAGGTATGCAGGTATGATGCGAAGAAAGCATACTGAACTTCCTTGTATATATGTACATACATAACAAGTACCTTATTTGTCATATAAAACATCCTGCTTGAATAAGCACAATCAGAGCAACTTATAGACCAGATTATGATCTTTTTAAGTATCTCCTTTGAGAACTGGAAACATATTGGAAAATTGACATCTTCTTGTGTATATAACTAATTTTGTTCAGAAACCACCTGCGCAGAAGGTGTATATAATTACTTTGCATATATGTATTAATGAAAACCTTTTAGTCTTTTCAACATTGGAACTATATTGGTTTGTAGTGCTCGTTTTCTGAAGGGAAAAAAAGAGTCCAATTCACTGTAAAGTTCTAATTATCACTCCATTCACCAATTTTCTAAGTGCTCAAGCTGAATATTCTGGCAAAGATATCAGATACTTTGGGCAGAATATGGAATCTTGATATTCAGTATATAATACTGATATGCCTACCCAACCACCTGTATTAACTGAGCAAAGCTTATAAAAGCAGCCATGGACTGACTGACTGACTGAGTTTAGCTTTATGCCGCTTTTAGCAATATTCCAGCAATATCACGGCGAGGGACACCAGAAATGGGCTTCACACATTGTACCCATGTGGGGGAATCGAACCCGGGTCTTCGGCGTGACGAGCCAACGCTTTAACCACTAGGCTTCCCCACTGCCCCAGCAGCCATGGAAATATCAGCATCTTCACCATAACAGACAATCAGAGGGGTGAAATGAGGCCTCCCTGGTGCATCTCCCTGGGATTGGGCATGGTGCACTATATCCTGACCTGGCACAAGGTGCTTCTTGTATAGATCTAGTTGTAAAAAGAACACTGTTATATACCACATATCTTCTACTTGAAGGTGCCATTTCTGACTGCGAACTGTACAATCACCTCTGCAAAAAATCAAAATCAGTGTTTGCAACAAACGGCACCTGCAACCTAATACACTCACCAGGGGCACCAGCAGCTGCGGACACCATGATGGCCTGCAAGTTGGAATAACTTGAAGACTTGGGGGACTTAAACCACAGAATAAGTGGATCCGAGAAGAACATCTTGTCAACTGTTTGCAATAAGCTCCTTATTCAGATGAAAGTCAATACATCAGCTGTACCATCTTTGTCTGGATTCAAACTTCTGAAGACCCTTCTATGTAGCAATATACAGTACAAATATTAAGATCCTTGTGCAAATGAAAGTCAGTATATCAGCTGTATACACTTTTTCTGGAATCAAACTTCTGGAGACCTTTCTATGTAGCAATTTGCAGATTCATATTTAGAGAAACTCCAGCCACAGTGAACCTTCAAGTCAAGTCAGTCAGTGCAATCCAAGGTAAGGTTGTCAATACACATACCAACGAACACTGGCAACACTTTGTGCATCATTAAATTGGTGATGAAACTCCATGAGAAGAGGGTCTTACAGTCCATGAAGTTCTTCATCCACATCACTGCTGATAGTGTCCGAGCTACTGATCCTTCCTCACTTGGAACCAATCCACAGAATTATTTTGCTGTCTACTTTCAGCTCACATCACTGACACCTCAAAAAATCCTGTCATTCCTTGAAATACATCCTGTCTTAAAACATGTCCCTCAAATCATGTCCTTTTTAAAAAAGTGTCCTTCTACAGACTATGTTCTCCTTCAAAGCGAGTCCTTCAAAAATTGTCTAAATTCAAACCATGTTCAATTACAAACTATTGCCTCCATTAAAACACACACTATGTCCTCCAGAAGTGATTATTTAAAGTGCTATCATACTACATCTCCAAGATAATGGTTATGAAAAGTATATGGTAAACCATACAGTGCATCAAGAAGCATCATGAAGCTGATCTGGAGTCAAATTAACACATCGTCCACACTGCACATTCTCCCATAATCCCAACCGAGACTTCAACTGTTTCACAACATGACTATTAAATTACTGGACTGTCAGTGATGTATTGAATGTCTTTGTTGCAGTGGATCTTAAAACATGTATCATGCCTTCCAGGAGTTTAAAACTTGTGTCATCTGTCAAATCACAATTTTTTCAATGATGCATATATTATGCCTGGATAAGTTCTGTTTCAACACATGTAATGATAATGGTCTCTCAAGCTGAAGTCAAGTTCCTTGACCAAATTAGTTTTTCTCTGTATATTCAGGCCAACTTCAGTCCATTCCTCACAAGAATGTTGCAACTTTTCTGGTCTAAATCAGTTTCCTTGTAGAATCATTCCAAGTTCTATCAACACCATAATTACCAGGAAATTCTGCCAAATAGAATCTGTCCAACTTCTTACCAAGAATCAGTACCCAAGTCTTTATCTAAATCAGTTTCTCGCTGTACAATCAGTCCCAATGATATTACCTCCCTAGAAGACAATACTACCAAATTCATGGTCTAAATCAGTTTCTAAAAATAAAATCTGTCCAAACGCTATTACCTCCCTAGCAGAAAGTATGATCCAATTCCTGGTCTGAATCAGTTTCTTGCTCTAAAATAAGTCCCAATGCTATTACCTGCTAACAAGTCAGTACTACCCAATTCCTGGACTAAATCAGTTTCTAAAAATAAAATCTGTCCAAACGCTATTACCTCCCTAGCAGAAAGTATGACCCAATTTCCTGCTCTAAATCAGTTTCTTGCTGTAGAATCAGTCCCAGTGAAATCACCCATTACCAGTAAATTCTGCCCTATTCCTGGTTTTAATCAGATTTCCCCTGAAATTCAAAAGCCAACAGATGAAGAACCTGCTTTACCACAGAGATCCTGTCTTCACTTCACCCTGCCAATCAGTGTCCTGACCACCTGTGATGGACCAATGATGAGCATTACATAACACAGACAACAGGTCATCACTCACCACCAGCTAGATACAGCAGGACCTGGCTCAGGAGTAGCTGACATAATAATCTTTCATTAACACTACCAGTCTTAGTCAATACTGTCCGCGTCACTGGTCTTACTGTTTATTGAGTCCATCCACAAAAAACAATTCTTTTCACATCACTGAAACTTCAAATCCTGCATCACTTGGAAAAGTGTCGACATTGAAGTCTGCATCACTTGGAAAAGTATCTACATTGAAGTCTGCATCACTTGGAAATGCGTCTCATTAGAGTCTGCATCACCTGGAAATGTGTCTACATCATAGCCATAAAAATTATGTTCTATAAAAATGTCCTCCCTCCATTGATGCCGTACAAACTATGTCCACCTTCAAATCAAGTCTCACATTCCATCAATTGTCCTGAAACAATAACATAATAACATACAGCAGACTTACATCTGCAGTTACCACCAAGCTACTCTACACTAATAACTTAATAACATGAACAAGCACCAGACTATCCAAAGCTCTTTCGACTCTATCCTTCTAGAACCTCAATAAGGTAATAATGTACCAGCACCTTAAGCGAGAACAGCCCAAAATTATCAAGTCGTCAACTCTATTGTCCGAGGATATCAATAACAGGACAAGAAAATGTCTGATTGTACAACGATGCTTTCACTGCTTATACAAAATTATCATGTAAATATTTTAGTTTCGAACCTATTTACTTTAATGTTAATTTTGACACTAAAGGGATAGGATGGTTGTTAAGTATTATGCAACTTCAAGCAATTGATACTGAGTTCCTCCTGTTATTATCAAACAAAATCAGAAGGCATATTGTCAACATAAGGTAGGTACACTAAGTAGAATCTGTTACAGATGGCAAAATTCTGTTACAATTGGCACAACACCTACGAGTGAGTTAGGTTTTCACTACTTTGAACAAAGGTTGCAGAAAGCGTAAGTCATGTTACACAAGCAGTAAGTATGGTAGGCAATACAGCAATACAGCTACACACAACTTGCCAAAGAAAAACAGTTCAAATTCTTCCAATTTACGAACAGACTTCAGAAAGATCAAGCACACAAACCCAAAGTGGTGCGAAACTTAAAGTCAATTGAAACATGCCTGCTAATCTGATGTTCGACAAAAACAGCGTCACAATCTCTCCTGTCTCTGAATCTATTTGTCTACTCGGGGTGGGACTCCTTCCACAGATGTTACACCATCTTGGCTTTCATCGCAAGACACAAACCCTTCTTCTCGACTGTGCAGCTAAATCAGCTTGTTAAACCAACAGACAAGAAATGTTACAACTTGAGTGTATTTGTCCTGAGATTTCAGTTGACATTTATAACAATGGCATTATAAGGGTCTCATTGCACAAGAAACCACAGGTGTACAAAACTAATACAACCGTAGAACATAATCGAATCAAATTAGACTCAATTACTCTTCAACTGAGGTGTCTACTGAGTGAGTGAATGAGTGAGTTTAGTTTTATGCCACTTTTAGAAACATTCCAGCAATATCATAGCTAGGGGACACCAGAAATGGGCTCACACATTGCCACCATGTGTGGAATCAAACCCGGTCTTTGGCGTGACAAGCGAACACTTTAACCACTAGGCTACCCCACTGGCCTATTGAGAGAATCTCTTCATGTCTAGATATCTATGAACAATAACTATGAATGTTTTTTAATAAATCTTTAGAATATTTCTTACCATCCCACTCACATGTCTGTTAACAGAATTTCTTAACATCAGATACACATAATATGATAAATATTCTTAAACTATTTTCTCAAAGACAACAGATTCCAATAGGTACGTAGCTCGTTAGTAAAATAATCCTTTGAAGGAAATGCTGGCAGGTCAAATTATTTGTCAAGATCAATTCAATCATCTACATCACATGTGCATGTTTGTCTATACAGAAATAGATTCCATAGTGCACTGTAAGACATATCCAAGTGCTGGCACAGAAACCTTGGTAAAATGTAAGTCAAGAACCAATTATTTATATTCAGCTACAGGCATCCAAATATAATATGCTTCATGTGGCCATGACAACAGATTACCTACATGACACCTATGGCATACATGACACTGAACCTGACGTTACAATCCAATAGTCCAATACATATCCAGTAGCATCTTCTGGTGCTACAGTGACTGGATTAGTGAGTTCGGTTAAATGACTCTTTAAACACTATTCCACTACGCGGCATGTGAGATTAATGTGGAGGAAAGCTCAAAGTGATGCAGGTCTCCGATGTGAACCGCTACTGTATAGACACAGCTGGCTACACATATCAATGTCACAGTACTGTTACTTGTTAATGATCCAATATGTCTGCCGTCATCCTCCTCGTAATGATCCACACATCAGGAACAACAATTGGATGAAATCTCCTTCTTTTCAGACACAAAAACAATACACAGTATAAAACTTCTTATTCCGCTGAGCTATTCCTTGTAACAGCTGCTGTTTGTAAGGCGTCTGCAGTGTCAAATTTTCCAATAGTTGACTCACAAATTCAACAAATGAGTCGATTGCTGTCAAAGTTTAAACTTTTGATTGAACCTACAATGCCACAAGTTTTTCAAGCCATGAGGCAGGTCTCAGGTAAATACTTCTTACGATGTTGTGGACGACGGCAAACACGGCAGCGCAGGTAGAAATCCCGGTGCAATCACAAATGTCTGTCGCCAAATCCACGCTATTTCTTACAGCATACAATACAAGGTGACAAAATTAGCAGGCTGTCTGTGGTGTTACACAATTAGGGACAGGTCCATCGGTAATGAGGCAATCAAACAGACCGTCACACTGTTTGATCTGTCAGCCTGACTGCCATTGCTCAGACTATTGTCAAAGTATAGCCTGAAGATATCGACAAGCCAAGCATGAAATACAACTTTCATTGTACAGAGGGCTTCCTCTACACAAACACGTACCGCCTGGGTCGAAGATATGGGGTCTTATACTATAGTCTATAGCATATGGGATACACTGAAAAACACATTCCAGGGGCTTGGTGGGAAGATTAGGCCTTGAAGATATGTAAAACGAACCTCGGTACTACTGTGCTGATTGACGCATGTTTCACAAAAACAGAACTGTCCGCACATCTTTTCTTCTACTTCTCTAAGCAACATGCTTCTGATTCAGGGTTTCTTCTTTAAAAACTTTTTGATTTAATGTATAAGGGTGTCAATAATCCTCGACCAATGAATTAAGGCAATGTTTTCTACAAATATATATACCAGTAACATTAAGCACACCATATGTTTACCTAAAGGCATGTCATAAAGCACTCACATACGCTTCAGGAAACCTTTTGAAAATGTTGTACAATCAGAATCTAATTAATGCCTTACACCAAGCACCAGAAGGAATAGACTAACGTCTAGTCTCTGAAATGAACATATATTACAAAAAAAGGTTCCTGAAGCATATTCATAAAAAATAATGAAAAGGAGCCCAGAAACTTTCATTGTTTTCATTCTGGAAACTGTGTAATCTAGTTTTGCTACATATTCTGGACTAGCCTAGGGTGTATTTGGTGTATTTGTTTCAAGGTCTGCAAGACAGACAACAGAAGGAAGTGTGTTATTTTGTGCAGTGACACCTACTTTCTTGACCCGTGAAGATCCGGGGTAGAAAAGGTCTTCAGCAACCCATTCTTGTCATAAAAGGCGACTATGCTTGTCGTAAAAGGCGACTAACGGATCAGGTGGTCAGGCTTGCTGACTTGGTTGACACATGTCATCGGTTCCCAATTGCGCAGATCGATGCTCATGCTGTTGATCACTGGATTGTCTGGTCCAGACTCGATTATTTACAGACCGCCGCCATATAGCTGGAATATTGCTGAGTGCGGCGTAAAACTAAACTCACTCACTCACTCACTCACCTACTTTCTTCAACATTATACATGTTTCTCCTTCAAAAATATTTCTCACCACTTGATAATGCTTGTACTAGTAAGTTCTGTAATCCACTGATGTACCAAGCCACAGTTTAGCATGAATACCCCGCTCGGACACAGTATAGTGGAGTGAGTGAGTGAGTTTAGTTTTACGCCGCTTTTAGCAATATTTCGGCAACATCACGGCTGGGGACTCCAGAAATCGGCTTCACACTTTGTGTCCATGTGGGAAATCGAACCAGGGTCTTCAGCGTGACGCGCGAATGCTTTAACCACTAGGCTACCCAACCACCCCTAGTGACATGGAGTTAACAGTCTTTTATTATTGTTTTATCTCTTAATGCCAAGCAACAGTACAGTAACCACAATTACCATTTTTTATCATTGTTTGGTATGACATGGTTTCAACTAACAAATTTTCCTTCTCTCGGGGTAGGTGCTCTGTCTAGAAGATCAAGGAACTGGTCCTTTATAGAAGGAATAATAACCAGTATATAACTGTAATATTTCTCATTATCTTACCTCACACATAAATGTCGCTTTCTGATTGGCTGAGCGCTCACTCTTCTATTATTTTCAATGTACCACGCTTACAAGCGAGTAACATTCCAATGTACCCCGCTGTCAATGGCAACTAATTCTGTACTTCGTGGTAGTAATTCTTTATCTCGAATAACATTGAATCACGTATGATGTACGGAAATTACCGATGTTTTGCGAATGCAAATCAATGGAAGGGAGATAACTCTAAATCTGTTTTTCTTGTCAGCAAAATCTAGCGATGGCTGAAAAAAGATTTGTACCCGTGCTTCAAACAATTCAAAATTAACATTAAGATGTTCGGTAAGATAAATACGTTGTTCACTGGTTCCTCGGGGCCCATGGGTTGATGTACTCTCGATGTTTGTTTATGTTCCCTGAGCCCTACGGGGTACATCAACCCATGCCCCCCTCGTGACCAGTGAACAACTTAAAATATGACATCAAATTTAGATCACTCACTCATTCAGGTCAAAGGTGTATCACACAAAAACTTACCAGCTGGAGTTATGATAATTTCCACCTGTATCATACTGGCACGATATACTTGATATATCCTTGGAAACATAGATCATCAGAGCATGATACAGAGACGATACACTGTATATATCCTTGGAAACATACAATCATCAGAACATGATACTGGAACAATATACTTGATATATCCTTGGAAGCATAAATCATGAGAGCATGATACAGGGTCTATATATTTGATATATCCCTGTAAACATACGATCATCAGAGCATGATCCTGGGAAAATATACTTGATATATCCTTGGATTGCCGATGCGATGTAAAATTTTAACTCACTCACTCCTTGGAAACATACAATCATGAGAGCATGATACCACTGTCAGTCTGTATGACAACAAGTGAATTATGTGACAATATGATCCTGGGACAATATACTTGATATATCCTTGGAAACATACAATCATGAGAGCATGATACTACTGTCAGTCTGTATGACAACAAGTGAATTATGTGACAATATGATCCTGGGACAATATACTTGATATATCCTTGGAAACATACAATCATGAGAGCATGATACTATTGTCAGCATGTGACAATATATGAGTTATCCACCACAACACTTCACAATTTTCAATGTATCCACAATGTATCACACGGACTCGTATCCCTTGACGCATTAGATTCAACAATACATCATACATTGGCCATAGACATATACTCCTCAGAAACAACACAGTCCACAACAGATCATTCTAATACTTCCTTATAACCACAAAGTAACTATTTCGAATGACACTTAAAATGGCTGCTCTTCGTATCCAAGAGGAGACACTTTATAACCCTGACTGTGCACTTCCACATCCAACTGACCAGTACAACTGGCTAGCATAACTGACCATCACCCCGTATAACAAAAGATACTGGTCACTGCAGGAGTGGCCATTGTACTCAGGCCAATAAAAGTCCCTTTTCAATTCATGCACACTTAATGCACCCTGGCCCTGGTTCAAGAATCTCACTAATGTTCATGCAATCATGCTAATCTTTCTTTAACAGTATTAATGGCAATACCCTAGTTGGCCTGAAAAGGGATTTGGAATCTACCTGTCATTGATTACAGGTAATTCCATCATGGTATTACATAATTCTGATCTTAAGCTGCGTACTGAGACCTACCATAAATCTCAGCCTATAGCCTCTTGTTTACGTATCTCTCATCACAATAACTGAACATCGGAGAGAACTGAAAGAGGTCTTGAATTCTCTTGAAGGATTATCTCTGATGAGCATATGCTTGCTATTGAATGATTGTCTTTGATGAGCATGTCTGCTTAAATGATTATCTTTGATGAGCATGTTTGCTTAAATGTTATCTTTGATGAGCATGTTTGCTTAAATGATTATCTTTGATGAGAATGTTTGCTTAAATGATTATCTTTGATGATAATAAATTTACTTAAATGATTATCTTTGATGGGCATATTCTTTGCTATTGAATGATTATCTTTGATGAGCATATGTTTGCTTAAAGAATTATCTTTGATGAGCATATGTTTGCCATTGAATGATTGTCTTTGATGAGAATATTTTTGCTTAAATGATTGTCCTGGATGACAATATGTTTGCGATTGACTGATTGTCTTTATTGAGCATATGTTTGCTTAAACGATTATCTTTGATGAGCATATTTTCACTATTGAATGAATGCCTATGACAAGTGTAAGTATGCTTGGGTGATTGTATGCTCTTGAAAGATTTTTCTTTTAAAACAGCCTTTAGATTTGAACGGTTGTTGCTGATGAATGTTTTTGTGCACTTGAATGAATGTTTCTGATGAAGAATGTATGCTCTTAAAGAATTTTCTTTCATTAAGCGTATGCTCTTGATTAGTTCTGTAATGTACGATGTGTGGATGCAAGTCTGTCACAAGTGTTGTCATGCAAGTGTATGAATGTCGTTAGAAAATGCTCGCAAAACAGTATTTACAAAACATAAGAAACAACTCCCAATTAATTGTATACGTACTATTCTCAACAGTCACCAATAAATGCATGCATTTACAAATATAAATACCCTTACAAATGCTATCTAACAAGTGAATGCATGCCTTTACAGCAAGACGTGAGGTGAGGTGAAATTGGGTTTTACGTCGTGCTTGAGAATATTTCGCTCATATGACGACTTGCATGCGTGTGTATGTGTATGTGCAGCTGCTTGTACTAGCCCAGACTTAAGCTGGTTTTATAGTGCTAGCATGAATACCCCACTCAGACACATTATACTGACTCCGAGCTGACCAGTCCTTGTTGTACCCATAAATGCCGAGGCGCCAGGCAGGGACCAACAAGTACCATATTTTAACCTCTGTTGGTATGACGCGGTTGGGGATCAAACCCGCGAACTTCCGCTCTCTGGGCGGACGCTCTAACCACTACACCACGGAGGTAGTCTAGAGCAAGATGTAAGGTATGCATATGAAATATAAGCTTGTGCATGAATGTGTGCATAAATTCTATCAGATAACAAATTGCATGTATGCTATCTACTGATTCACATGTCCCAGATATTTCAGATAAAATACTAACTTGAGTTGTAGCAATCAAACCATTTTTGCTTCCCACCAATCATGATACACTTAAAAGTGAGTGAGTGAGTTTAGTTTTACAACGCTTCTTTAAAAAGCAATATTCCAGCAATTTCATGGCAGGGAACACCAGAAATGGGTTTCACACATTGTACCCATGTGGGGAAGCGAACACAGGTCTTTGGCGTGACAAGCAAGAGCTTAACTACAAGGCTTCCCTGATACACTGAAGGAGTAATAAAAAAACCCATATTCTTAATTCATGAAATCCCTACTCAAAACACGCAAACTGATGAACCTTGAAATACCCACCTTAAGGCAAATGACAGGGCCTTATTTTTCAGTGGTATAAAGCTTGTCACCTACCCTGCTGGATTATCTCCCCTCTGTTGAGCCATACCTTCTGCCCAGGTGAGGTACACTGTTCTTTAGAGAACTCCTCAATATCGATCAACGGGCAGTGGTCAATAATCATCATTCCTGGTCAAAAGTCTGTCAACACTCAGCACCCTGCCATTAGTGAGTGGACTCGTGTATCAACAGAGAGTGGGAACCTGACATTTGTTGCCGGTGATGACCTTCACCTTTGACCTAGATCAGATCGAGGTCATCATGGTAAATTCCACAATGGAGCAATGCTTAAACAATACTGATAAGTTGACAACAGTCTTCGCAAGTCTGCGATCAACACGAGAAATTCACTTGTTTTACATAAGTGCTGTCATGACTAAACAATCAATCAGACCTACACCGTGAATGATGAATGGGTTACAAATCACATCTATAATACTCAAAATAAGTTAAGGACCACCCAACTCTTTCACACTACTATAGCTAGACAATATAAACAGATAAACTGTAGTAACCTGACAAAATTACGTAATCCTTAACTTCTGTTGAGAAGTATAGTTTCAGTAGTTCAGACAATTCTACAGTAGTTCTTGACTTACAAATTCATTTGCCTTGTCTTAGAAACTCTGTACGTATTCATATTTATTTTTCATTTTTTTAGATCTGTTACCATGGCAACATGCAAGATTGATAATCCCAAAATGATCTTGACATATGTCAAATTTAGCAAATGTAGTGATAAAATAGCGATACAAAATTGAAGGTATTTTATGTAAGATTACATCACTTGCATTACTATTCCAGCAATATCACTCCTAGGGAAGACAGATGTGTGCCTACTCATGTAGAGACACGAACCTTGGACTTCAGAGCAACAAGTGAATGCTTCAACCACAAGGCTACGCCACAGTCATGGCTAATATTAAGGTTTCAAGGATTTCAGTATTACACAGGACTGACAGTTCAGTTCATGGGAGTTTCAAGGGCTCAGTCCTGAACAAAACTGAAACAGAGTTTACCCAGCAGTGAATGGGTACCGCCTGGAACAGTCCCTCCTGGATTCCGCGACACATTTTTAAGAATTCCGCTGCAAATTTAAGTAAATTCTGCATCCCATTTTTCAAAATTCTGCAGTTAAAAACTTGAAAAAAAAACCACACACAATAATGCAATTTCAATCTTCAAGATCTATTTTGTGAACATAATTGCAGGGTCAAATACAGTCCTGCAATATTATTGTAAGACGCTGAAGAAAATATTACCCTACGAATAAATCATCTTTATTCGTGAATATTTTGAAACTATCATTATAACAAATGTCTCAGTTCGTTTTTGTGTAACCATTCATACTTTTGACATTTATCCTTACTTTTCGTTTCGGTTGATGGTCAAACTTGATTTAACTTGCAAAGTACCCGGTAAGTAAATTCCGTGGCAGAAAAATGGCAAATTCTGCAGGTAATCTGCATGAAAATGCCTTTACAGCGGACCAGATGTTTTTCAGCGGACCTGCATCAAAAGGTAATTTACTCGAATTATTCTGCAACCATGGAATCGTGGAATCCAGGAGGGACTGATGGAATAGCAGTGTGACTTTAAACCATAATTTCCAGTATTTTATAAGGCAGCTATTTTCTCATAGTTCCTTAGAAAGATGTTTGAGTGCACAAACTGATCCAAATGATCCATATAATGTATCATCATCATCATCATCATCATCATCAGAAAGGATGTGTCGTGCAGCACTGACATGAAGTGAGTGAGTTTAGTTTTACGCCGCACTCAGCAATATTCCAGCTATATGGCAGCGGTCTGTAAATAATCGAGTCTGGACCAGACAATCTAGTGATCAACAGCATGAGCATCGATCTGCACAATTGGGAACCGATGACATGTGTCAACCAAGTCAGCAAGCCTGACCACCCGATTCTGCAATCACAAATGAATATAAACATAGCATGATTTTGTAAAATTTGACCAACTATTTTATCTATGTTTCAAATAATTGCATAAAAAAATAATATACAAATGCAATTATTTTATACAATAGTTCATCAAATAAATAATATTTGTTAAATTATAGTAGCTGGCAACTAAATATCTTTATAAATGATAATTGTTTAAATGTATGATGTGAAATAATAGTATCTGGATACTACGTATATCTGTTCCTTTATCAGTAGAATTGCTAGCATACCTCCCGACTGACTAAGGTTTTATGCCACTTTTAGCAATATTTGGGCAATATCATGGTGGGGACAGCAGAAATGGGCTTCACACATTGTACCCATGTGGGGACAGCAATCGAACCCAGATCTTCAGCTACATAAGCTAAGCTATGATTAACCACTGGGCTACCCCACCGATAAAGAAGATAACTTTTCAGACAAGACCATATAACTATTGCAGAACAAACAACTGTCTACTGAACGGAAAAAGTATCAATCTCTGAAATTTTATGGTGTCCTTAAGGGTTCATGAAATGACATTCCACCCATATGAAAATTACAGTCAAGAACACAAGAGTAGACTTCACAAATCAATTCATCAATAAAAGTTATTTGTGGAATTACCTCTAGAAACAAGTACCGGAACACTATGTCATCCATAAACGCACTTCGCCACTCGCCCATCTCTGGTATTTACAGTGACCGATTCTGGGTGATCAGTTTGACAAGTGTGAGCGACAGACACATCATGAAATAGACGCCACATATCAACACCGTGTCATGATTACACAGCAAACAATGTCACACTGGTCCATCAATCAGGAGGTTATGTATTGGATGATTTGGTCTGGACCTGATGCCAGAGTAATATCTAATGTGCTATGACAGTAGTGTTGGGTATCGGAAACCAAAACCACTATCGATTATCGGAGGACTTGTGGTGAACGATTATCGATTATAATTGAAATATATACATTTTTAATGTAATCACAAATTTTAAGGGTTTTTCCCCATATTTTTTTCTAATTAGCAATATATTTTCATGTCTAAATTTCATGTCTAACTTTCCACATACAAATTATTCTGTTTATTTATACAACAAATATTTATCAGTACATCTCATTACGTTCACGATAGATGTAAAATTTATTCAAAGACAGGTTACAGTGATATTTACCGTAGTGATGAATACGAAACTATGAATACAATGCGCATAGCTTTACAATGTTGAGTGCATGTTTGTTCGTGAATATTCGTCAAATTTGATGGTTAGTTTACTTCATTCAAGTGTGTTATACTAAAACAACTAATTTCCAATCAATCGGAAATATGTTTTTTACAATCAATGATTATTTTTAATCCTTTTTCGATGGCTTTTCGATTATTTTCGATCATCAGAACGCCATTACAACAGACATAACTCCTTATCTTCAACATATATGCTTCCAAAATTCATAGTGCTAACATGGCTTCATGAGTGAGTGAGTGAGTGAGTGAGGTTTTATTAACCTTTTTAGCAATATTCCAGCAAAATCATGGTGGGGGACACCGAAAATGGACTTCACATATTGCACTTATGTGGGGAATCGAACCCGGGTCTTTGGTGTGAAAAGCAGACACTTTAACAACTTGCCTACCACCCCCAGCATGGCACTGTGATCTGGGATGGGTTCTATTCTTTACTGTTACCTATTCTAAGCAGCGTTTAAACTAACATGCCTTATTATTCTGATATCATTAATTCCAATCCAGATAATAATATTTCATATTAGCATATGAAAAATGAAAACAAGTCCAGATTTTTAACACAATTCCTAAAAGAAATTCAGAACATTTGAAAATAGTTCAATTTTAAACAGAATATGTCCAGATTTGACATCTTGCTCTAATCAAAGAACTACTACAACATTTTGGATACCAATATTTTGCCCATATCAAAACTTCAGGTAGTGATACAGGTATCTATTGTTTATGTAACCCATTTATCTGTGACGTACCGGTAAGCTTTTGGCAGAAAAACAGTATGTCATACCCCAATGGCATAAGTACAGTCATCCCTCTCAATAACGCTCTTCGCAATACCGCGGATTCAGTTAAACCGCGGGGTAATCCGTGGCTTCCATAAAAAAAATTGCCCAGTGATCACACATATTCACGTCATCGAAAACAGCACATCAACAAATCCGCTCTTGAGCTCTGGTTAATCAAGTTGTAAACTAGTGAAATTCAGTGCGGATTGCAATTAACAGTGTTTATCGTACATATCCATGGTTTTTCAGATGCTTAAAACATGCAGGTTTTTTTTCAATAATAATAGATGAACAGCGAAACATCGTAATAACTTTATCATAAAGACATGTCGATCATCATATATGATATGATATCGATGTATATAAGTCAGATATGCAAATTAGACAACCGGAAGTGGGATTATTTTCATTTAAGCATGATTCAGAAGCTAAATATCAGTGAAACTATACCATATATATATATATTCAAATTACAGAGAATTGCTGTTACCCTTGTTTAAGTTAAAACCTTCTATTCTACAAAACTATGTTCAAGTGTTATTTTTTAATAATCCAAGGAACTGTATTTCTGAGAAAATGATTATGACAAAAACTAGTTAAAAGGTTCTGTATTTTTGTTTACATGATAATGGAAAACATGTGTCACTATGCATAATATGTACCCATGATTGCAACAAGTTTCTGATGTTAATTTAGATGCAGTTATTTCACATAATGGAAACAGTAGTGTAAAAATGACAAGTATTTATTTTTAATAAACGTGAAACATCAGCCATGTCGCAATTATCTGTAGTGCCTTAAAGGTATCCAGCAAATATAGATTATCTAAGCCTCTGCTGATGTTTCAACATAAAAAGACACTCATGATTATTCCTTTATATTACGGGACTACTGAAAAAAAAAGGTCAAAGAACACATGTCTTTTTAGTAGATCTGACAAACAAACATCCTAGAAAAAGATGTGTGTCCTTGAACTTATTTTGAAAAGCGTAAATTGTCAGGGTTGAAAATTCCTCGTATTTTAGCAGGAAAGGTATGTTTAAACTCGTAATGACATGGTTAACATAAGAACATAAAAAATCGCATTTGTCAACAACAACTTAAGTAAGTGACAATATTTTTGATAAAGACTCACAAATAAATGTGAGAAACACATGGGAAACATGTGATGCTCAGTATGACTGGCAAAACAGATATTAAGTATTACGATTAATTGTTTTGTTTGTTGTTTAAAGCTGTACTCCAATATTCCAACGATACTACCCATCAAAAGTTTAGACTCACTAGTGTAAATATAGCCACTTACTTCAGTCAACTGTTCTAAAATAGATTTTGCAAAATATTTCATACTGTCCGTAACGTTGAAAAAATTGTCATGATTTCAATAAATGATGAAACTCAGTGAAAATTGGCGACTTGTTAACAAAACTTTACACCAAAACGCAGCTGTTCACATGCACGATATTTGCACATGCTTTTCAGCAATTTGATGCATGATCACCATGCAATTCATCTGCATAAGGTTTGCAGTTGGTTCCCCTAAGTTAGTGGAGAATTTCATCTTCGATGTTACCACATATATATACATAACATATAGTGAGTGCTTTAAGTGAGTCTAAACTTTTGATGGGTGGTATATATGGCGGTCTTCATGGGTCCAGGACCCAAATTATCAGCCAATCAGGAAACAGTAGTCCGCTGGTCAGAATGTCTGAATTATTTCAATTTATAGAATAAATAAAATCCTAAATAGCCTTCAGTATCAAGTTCACAGGAGCCAAACTGCACGGAACGCAAACTATGTATGGCTGTTTAACCTAACAGCATTGACCTGTAAAAATTTTCTGGGACTTTAAACTTCAAAACAGTTCAGGTGATTTCTTCATAATGCCTGACTGAGCACTTGGACACTTGAACCATGATCACACAGTGCAATGACTAGGTCGAGCAGACAATCAGCAACGGAGCTGTGGTTTATTTCACTATAACATGCAATGCATCAAACAGTGCTGTTTACTCTGCTATACAGTCAATGGGGTGACAATCACAACTACTTCCAGGGCACGGGATCAATATTACAGGAGAACAATACCTGTGGGTTATTTACATTCCATCAATGTCAAGAATTATAGATATTATATCAATGATTCCACAAGGCTGGAATATAAACATGTGGAAAGGTCAGCAAGAGTTGTCTCCCTGTAATCTACTAGAATCCATGTTTGTGTGTGTAATTACAAATGACAACTGATTGACAAGTCTGTCATTAATTCCTCGCCAAACATTTGACTTATTTTCTTATACTAAAGGTCAGACATTTATTTCTAGTTTCAAGAATTAGTCCCACCCTATAATAATGAAAGTAGAAAATTACTTAAAAGTAATGACTTTATATATTCGATTTGTGCAATTGTACATTATGTTTAGCAGTATCTTAAACAATGAATACTAACCAGCTGTGTCAACTCATTTCATGGAGAGGTTATTTATATAAGCAAGTTTTGCTTTTTTTACTGATCCAGATTTCTTTGGAAATAAACATATGTTAAAACCAAAAGTATAAAAAAATTCAAATTTAATGAATTTTAGAAAAACAATATATTTTGAACATGATTGTTTTTCAGCTTATATTTTGGGAAAATTAACCTCAACATAATTTTCACTTGATATATTTGCCTCTTTATATATACATGTATTGACGTATTAACAGGGACTTTAATTGGACTGGCATTTGTGGTAACGTTAAATGGCAGTCCAACTTTTCATTCTGCTTCATGACGTTTTTTATGCCTACAGTTTTGAGAATGCAGGCCACTGTTCACATCTACAGAGATGAGCAGCTTGAAGTAGTCTACATTCACTCACTCTCTCACAAGCTTATCTGGTAAACAGACACAATGAGACAAAATAAACACGATCAGTGTTGACACCAATCTCCAAATGGAGATTCATGAGTGAAAAACCCACCTACACCATGAATAAATCCTGACTAGAATATTCAAATGAGGTATCTCTGCAATAATGAAGAAAGTTCAGTTGGGCTGGACAGAGAGATTAAATGGAAAAAAAGTTATTTTTTTAAAAGTCTAAATGGGTCAATACTGGTTGTTTTTAGTGCATACTGATTTAAAGAAGATCTTATTATCTGAAATATCGTTTAATTACATAGTGTAGTTCTTCTGAATAGAATTAAATTCAAAAGAGTGAGTGAGTATGGTTTAACATCGCTTTTAGCAATATTCCAGCAACATCATAGCAGGGGACACCAAAAATGGGCTTCACACATTGTACCCATGTGGGAAATCGAACGACAAAATCCACGACAAAATCAGCCCGACAAAATCCACCTGCTTTAAGCACTAAAATGGACAAAACCACCCTTCTAAATTCAAAAGGTTTTAGGGTCCTGATTAGGATGTTGTTTCTTTCAAACATTATGAAGCATGCAGCATTTACCAAATTAATACCCAGTATTCCTAATGTTGTTTCAAACATTATAAGGTTTCTCCATTTGTCACATTTTGAGTGTTAATCACTTACATGTCTCATTTGTAGTGAAACACGATCATCACGATGAATTTCACTTTTTGCAAGGTCACATTGCAACCAAAAACTCAAACATAATTAAAATGACAATTATCAAATTCATTTCTGTGACACATTATATACATTGCTGATGATGAAAATTATATATAAACAAAATTATAAGCATTGCTGATTATGAAAAAACAATTATAAGCGCATAAATCAAAGTGCAATATTTTGTACTTGGGTTTACTTCCCCAGAAACATAGCAGCCGGGATACCGAACCCAGTCACAGCGGGTGGGTGTGCACTCAAGTGTAACGGCTGGTTCTTTTGCAGATGCCCTCACGGCTCATTGTGTGTGTATATATAGAGATGTTGGGTTTTGTAAATACATGCTCACTTTTCGTGTATAACATTTTGCAATCAACAGACATCATAACATGTCATGTGTTCAAGTATCACACCTGCCTGTCTGTGTAATTACATAATGTGACAGAGACCGAACTCGGGGCATAAATCAATGTGTTTTGTTTATGGTGTATAGCCTGATAGGTGTTAAGTTCAAATTGCATGTGGTCAGTGATCGAAGTTGTGTATTGAATATTGTCATTAGCAGACAGGAAGGCAGACACATAGGTGTCAATAAAACAGACGTTGAGTTTTGTCTGTGACAACAAAATATCTATATCACAGTTAGAAATTCTGTCAACGCTAAATAATGACATTGCTTTTAAGTATCGAACTGAGAAAGTGACTTGGTAAGAAGAACGTGTGGTGAAATCGGTAATTTACTGTCATAACATATAAAAAGCTTGCACCTGTGAAATATCAACAAAACATTAGAAAAATAGCTCACACCAAAGCCTTCACCGAGTATTCACCGGACAACCTGCTTCCAAGCTGCAGCGAACCTATTTCACTGTGCATGTGCTATGAGCGCAGCCCAGCTGTTGAAACCACTTTTCCCCCAGGCGCTGGGGGGAAAATTAGTGAATCGTTTGAACTCCGATTTCGTGCGGGTTTTTTCATCGCGTTATTTTTCAACTTTATAGGGTTGAATTTGCATTTTTGATGATTTGTTTCGGCAAGTCCATACCGAAAGGTATCAGAATCTGCAAAGTTGTGTTTACGTTGCATGTGACCTTTAAACAAAAAAGTAAATCGAAATAAAATGAAATTGAGACTGAGAATCCTCATAATTTTACCTTGCCAATTGAACATTTAAATCTCAGAATTTTGTTCAACTTAGGATAAAAGCTGTTTAACAAACAATTATTGTTTCAAATCGCTATTATTGGTTTGTATTACAAGGGGTTATGCACATTAAATGAAACACCGAGAGCAAGTAGTGTTGGTTTAAGTTAATGCTCATCACGTACCTCACGTGCATTTGTTTCACTGTTCCAGTTACTGCGCTTACCCCCATGAAATACAAACCAATAATAGCGATTTGAATCTATGATCGTTTGTTAAACAACTTTTATCCTAAATTGAATAAAATTCTGAAATTTAAATGTTCAATTGGCAAGGTAAAATTATGAGGATTTGCAATCTTAATTTCACTTTATTCGATTTACTTTTTTAGTTAAAGTGAAATTCATCGGTACGTTTTCACTGCAAACAGGCTATAGATAATAAGCATAACTCACCATATAAAGTATATCAAACAAAAATACTTCCATAAATCAAGTCCCCATCATGATATATCATCCCTTATAACAAGCATTACTATACACGTGTAACATATGAGATTACACTTTCTCAGTAAAGTACACATTCTAGTACTTTTGCAAGGTTGAGTCCCATCGGGGATTCGAACCCACACTCTCCATACATCAAGTATACCAAGCCAAAATTCATCCATCAATCCAGACATAATCATGATTTATACCTCAATACATCCAGTATTAAACTTACCTAAAAATTAAGACTCTCCATTTATAATGCATATACCTTACTAGCTCCAGTATTAATCTTATATAACAAGCAATCTGGTAACTCTCCATATATCAGGTATATCAAGCCAAAATACATCCATAAATATAGACACCATCATCATGTATACCTCAATACATCCAGTATTAAACTTGCATAACAAATAAGACATATATCAGGTATATCAAGCCAAAATGCATGTACATCCATAATTCCCGACACCATCATGATGTAAACTCAATACATCCAGTATTAAACTTGCATAACAAATAAGACACATATATCAGGTATATCAAGCCAAAATGCATGTACATCCATAATTCCCGACACCATCATGATGTAAACTTCAATACATCCAGTATTAAACTTGCATAACAAATAAGACACATATATCAGGTATATCAAGCCAAAATGCATGTACATCCATAATTCCCGACACCATCATGATGTAAACTCAATACATCCAGTATTAAACTTGCATAACAAATAAGACACATATATCAGGTATATCAAGCCAAAATGCATGCACATCCATAATTCCCGACACCATCATGATGTAAACCTCAATACATCCAGTATTAAACTTGCATAACAAATAAGACACATATATCAGGTATATCAAGCCAAAATGCATGTACATCCATAACTCCCCGACACCATCATGATGTAAACCTCAATACATCCAGTATTAAACTTGCATAACAAATAAGACACATATATCAGGTATATCAAGCCAAAATGCATGTACATCCATAATTCCCGACACCATCATGATGTAAACCTCAATACATCCAGTATTAAACTTGCATAACAAATAAGACACATATATCAGGTATATCAAGCCAAAATGCATGTACATCCATAATTCCCGACACCATCATGATGTAAACCTCAATACATCCAGTATTAAACTTGCATAACAAATAAGACACATATATCAGGTATATCAAGCCAAAATGCATGTACATCCATAATTCCCGACACCATCATGATGTATCATTCAACCATTCAGGTGAGAATGGACCCCCTTCAATAACTGCCATCATCACTGTTACCTGTCAGGTGTTATCGGTTATTTTTCAATTATTTGTCAATTATCACAGGTAAAACTGGCAGGATGGTCAAATCAAACAAAATTAATCAAAAGTATGTCATAAAAAAATTATTATTTTCATGACAACTTCACTCAAGGTAAAACTTACCTTGTCTTTAACAAGGCGTATTATCAATCAAATCTCTCTCCAGTTATTAAATGACAGCCATACCCAATTAGCATGCCGTGAACTCAGTCTCTTATCAACAATACCTTCCTGGGATACAACATGGCCAGAACCACCCTGAATACAGTGTTTACTGATTGGCTTCAAGCTCACTCCCACATAAACAAACCGGGCGAACTATTCAGCTGTCAATCGGCAGTAATTTCCCACCACTAGACCAAAATATGTAACCCAATGCTAAGTAGCAGTCACCTCCTTCATACCCTCCCTAGTGCTCTCTATGTAAGATTACAATCTTACAAACCTCTATAGATGGTATCAATCTGAGACACACATATACAATATGGTTTCAGCCAATATTGAGAAGATATTGTGGGAGAATGTGTGACCTCCCAGGATCAAGAGTCGGTTTTGTATATTGACGATAAAAAGACATTCCGGTGTGGCAGATAAACTGTTTTGACCAACTGTCATAAGGCGTTATTGACGAGATAGGAACAACGGTTGATTCATAGATGGGAACAGCAGGTGTCCAGGACACAGAGACTACATTTCAGTTGATAAAGGTACTTGTATGAGACTCGCAGAGAAGCGTCCCAGCTATTCATACACTGCTGTATCACCATAGCCCCATATCACCAAAAGTACAGAGAAAAAGAGTAGCGGATGTTTTACAATGAACAAAGGCTTGAAATGTATACAAATATACAAGAAGGGATTCCCTTATGACTGACGGAAAAATACTTCCGTCAATTTAGAAATGATTTTGATTGAGTGGGTGAGCTGATAGAGCAGGGTCAGCTTTATATTCTGGGGAAAATATCTGAAATATTTATTACCCTGCCTGGTCACTGCTATATCAAAAGAAACACCCAAATAGGTTTGTGATAATACAGTAAAATAAAAACACATTATTATTTGTTTGTATAAACTGTTGAAAAATGCAACAAAATAAAAAACTATAAAAAAAAATATTTTAAAACCTTTCTCTACACATTATAAAGGAAAAGAAAAAATGACACCCCTTAATTAGGATTTTCTATGTGCTGAAGGTGAATATTCTGGCAAAGATATTGGAAACATTGGGCAGCATATGGAATCTTGATATAAAGCATATAATACTGATATACCTACAACAAGACCTATATTAACTGAGGCAGGGGTTTATAAAAGCAAACATAAAAGCATCTCCACCATGAGTGAGTGAGTGAGTGAGTTGAGTTTTATGCTGCTTTAGCAATATTCCAGCAATTTTATGGCGAGGGACACCAGAAATCTGCTTCACACATTGTACCCATGTGGGGAATCGAACCTGTGTCTTCAGCGTGACAAGCAAACAGTTTAACCACTAGGCTGCCCCCAACCCACCCACCCCTGTATTGTGGGATACAATCTGCTTCAGGTTGAATGTGGAATGTACAGTTGTGGTCAGAAGGAGCTTAGGGTGGTGTAACCAGACACATGCTACAAGTAATCAGGCCTGTGGCAGTCCGGCCAGTGGTCACTAATGTGTCCAGTCATCTACATTATCATGCTTGCCTTAACACACTCAAGTCTGCTTGGTCACAGCTCAGAGGTTCTGAGATACAAGCCCTGTCTCCAGCTCGAAGATACACTTTCAAGATGTCAACAAGCAAGGACGATGTCCAGCTGAGAGATCCACTTATAGTGTGTCATCTGATCAACCCCGTCTCCATTTGAGAGATCCACTTTCAATGTGGTTTCCTGGACAACCCCTGTCCCCACTTGACAGATCTACTTTCAGTGTGGTCACCTGACCAACCCATCTCTACTTGAGAGATCTACTTTTAGTATGTCACCTGACCAACCAATGTCTCCACTTGCGAGATCAACCTTCAATGCAGTTATCAGACCAACCATTCAACCACTGATGCAGTTTCAATGTGGTCACCTAAATAAGTCTAATCTCCCAAACAGAGATAGAGATTCAAGATGGTAAGCTGACCAAACCATGCCTCCATCTCAGAAATCCACTGTCCATGTGATTTCCTGGTCCAAATGAACCATGCACTTTCAGTACAATCTCCTGACCAAGTCTAGTCACTGACTGAGATGCACTTTCACTACATTCTCCTGACCAAATCTGGTCTCCAAAGGAACCATGCACTTTCACTACAATCTCCTGACAAAATCTGGGTTCCAAAAGAGCCACACACTTTCAATACTATCTTCTGACTAAGTACAGTTTCCACCTGAGAGATGAAGTCACAAGATGGTGACCAAGCCTTCTCTGGACAAGATGGGGAAGTGGGGTAGCCTAGTGGTTCATATGTCACGTCGAAGACCTGGTTCGATCCCCCATATGGATACAATGTGAGAAGCCCAAACTCCAAATGACTGATTCAGTGAAATGGTTTGAATACTGCCAAGAGAATATCAGTCATATGAATGTTTGCCAGCTTAATATGGGAGATTTCAGTCACCACAATCGAAAGTTTAGATGTCTTCATTGAAATTATAGCTTATATAAAGTCAAACTACTACATTAGAATAATGTAATTTCTTATTTATAAACATAAGCAACCTTATGGAAAATATGATGTAGGGCTTGAATTCTTCATTTGTTGGTCTTAATCAAAATCAAAGTGTACTCATTTCAAGGTCACAAATAATCACTCTAAAAACATGACTTCATCCTTAAGATATATGTATATATCTCCTGGCGACAATGCAACAGAATATTGTGAGACAAAACATTTAACATGTATTTGATTGGCATAGTTTAAGTGAGGTAAAAATCAGTTGTATGGATGGAAATAAACATGGTGTCATCTACACAACAATCGTTCATAATGTCACCCATACAACTACTTATCATTAAACCTAACATCAACCAAAAATCTCATATTAACAATAAATGTTTGCATTTGGTTTGAAATTGATACATTGTTAACTTTCATATTTTCAACTGACAAGTAAAATTAGGAGGACCAAACCAAGAGCTCATATGACATATTTCCTGAACATGATATACTGTCTGAACAAACTAACATTGATGTACAGCCTGAACGTCATAACATATAAACATAATAACCTGATATTGATGTACAGACAAGGCTGATCTGATCTGATCATACCATCAGATCATGTTGCACTACCTAAATGCCATACCATCTGAACACTGAGATGACACAACTTTATGGATGATCAACTTCTTTATTTTAACAATAGCGACGTTTCGGTATAGGTTCTTATACCGTTTTCAAGAATATGGGGGAATGATGGGGTACACCAGGCCCCGATTTCTCGAAACAAATTTAAGTTTTTACTCAAATTTCAAACTGAGTTTGACAAGTTGAAACAGCTGAATTTGTGAATGAACTGCATTTTTAAAATTAAAAAAGGGAAAACAACTTAAGTAATCTATCCACCAAACTCAAATTGTCTACTATGTTTGAGTTTAATATCGATTTCAGTCCATTCTGGGAAATGCATTTTCCTGTGTTTTCTCAAATTTGAGTAAAAAGTGTAACTTGAGTCAAAACTCAGACTTAAGTTTGTTTCGAGAAATTGGGGCCCGTTTATATACAAGATAAGGTAATGCGATAACAATAACAATGGTGGGGAAACAAAGCATCAAAGAAAGTTAAATGATGAGCTACAATGACATGATGATGAGCTGAGGATAACAAAATGAGAAGAGAATCAGTGAATGTAAGTTAATTAGGCAGAAGCCAAGGTGGTGGGGGGGATTAATTAGAGAGAAGCCAGTGGTGAGGAATGTGAGTATGAAGTACTAAGAGATTTAAGGACTGAATGTCATACCATCCGAACATGACACACTGCGTAAATGTCATATAATCTGAACATGACATACTGCCTCAGTGTCATACCATTTGACTATGACACACTGACTGAATTTCATACCATCTGATCATGACATACTGCCCAAATGTCATACCATCTGATCATGACATACTGCCTGAATGTCATACCATCTGAACATGACAAACTGTGCGAATGTCATACCATCTGAACATGACATACTAAATGTCATACCATCTGAACATGACAAACTGACTGAATGTCATACCATCTGAACATGGCATACTGCCTGAATGTCATACCATCTGATCATGATATACTGCCTGAATGTCATACCATCTGATCATGACGTACTGCGTGAATATCATACCATCTGAACATGACATATACTGCCTAAATGTCATACCATCTGAACATGACATACTGCTTAAATGTCATACCATCTGAACATGACATACTGCCTAAATGTCATACTATCTGAACATGACATACTGCCTCAATGTCATACCATCTGATCATGACATACTACCTGAATGTTATACCATCTGAACATGACATACTACCTGAAATGTCATACCATCTGAACATGACATACTGCCTCAATGTCATACTATCTGAACATGACATACTGCCTCAATGTCATACCATCTGAATATGACATACTGCCTCAATGTCACACCATCTGAACATGACATACTGGATAAATGTCATACCATCTCATCATGACATACTGCCTGAATGTCATACCATCTGAACATGACATACTGCCTGAACATGACAAACTGCCTGGAAATGTCAAATCATCACATTGTATGGAACCATGGCATCTCAAGCTTAATTGAATATCAGATAAACAGTTTAGAGATCACATAATGCAACAAATTGTATTTCCTGAGGTCAATAATAAATAAAACATCAAAAGCGCCAACTCAGTACTTTGAACAGTAAACACCTTCATAATGTTCACTGGGGAAACACACACCACTCAACAAATTCAGCATTGCTATATATACTGTTGACATACCTCCAAAAACATATTCACGTTCCAATAATAGCTTCTGACCATCAAACATCTCTGTCTTCATTGTGTGTGAAATGGCCAGGTAAGCAAGTTACCTGTTACATGTGTCTGTGATAACTCCTTTGATGTATGCACAGGTACGCGAGAAACATATCCAGATCAAACAAATGCAAGCAGGTTCAGGTGAAAGTAAAACCTGTCCAGCTCCTTGAGACATATCCTCAGAAAAAAACACCTTTCATTCATCATGAAACACATGAAAATGTTTACATTTACATAATGAATCTAATCACATACATAAATTCACCTACAAAGTGCAACACCGCCACATTCTCAAAACAACCCAGGTAAATCCTCCACAAATTCTGTCTATGACCTACCTTGTTAAATTGTAAGAATCCCATACACAGGTAACAAACCCAGCCAGGTAATCAGTGGTGGACAGGTAGGTTGAGATAAAGTGTGGTCAAAGCTGTCCCACAACCTGCTCCTGTCTCACCCTCATTAGAATGGCTAATGTTCCTTGCCGCTTGAACGCAGTCAGGCCAGGCTTGCTATTTGTGATCCCACCCTCAGGTGGTGTGCCCCGAGTCCTTTACGCTACATATATCCACACTCCAACATGGCTAAATGAACTTGGGGGGAAATTTGGTTCACAAAAATGTCAAGTGCGTCTCTTCTTCTTAAACAGTGTCGATAGCCTGTTGTTTGTATGATTAGCCCTGGTCAAACCAGTGTTGGCCAGGAATGTCAGTTTAACAATAAGAGGGCACAACGATGTTTGACGTTTGGGGATCCAGCAACGGCCAGTATTGATGAATGATGGAGGTTAGAGTGGGGCCATGAGCCAAGGTGTCAAAATGTTATTAACAACTCAAGGTGATGAAAAAACATATAGCACAGTACATACTCTGTACACTTCTTGTGAAGATTATGTAACTTGGTGTATGTAAATAAGTTGATATGTGAATTAGGAGATGTGTAAAGGCTGACAGTCACCTCAGACTCTGTCAGTGTCAACACAAATTGTACATTGCAAACATTCGATGTTAAAACTCTCAAGTAACCTTCAGGAATATTCAGTTTTTTTTAACCTTTCATCTCGTATTGAAAGACATGCAAACTGAAAAGGTGTTCACTGACTGACTGAGTTTTGGTTTTACGCCGCTTTTAGCAATATTCCAGCAACATCAGTGAGTTAGTGAGTTAGAGCGAGCGAACGCTTTAACCACTAGGCTACCCCACCACCCCAAAAAGTGTTGAAAGCAACATTGAACTCAACTCACTTATTTCTAGGTTTACATGGTTTTCTTCCCACATCAAGCTGAACCTCCATGATGTAACTCAATACTGTTAAGGGGGTGGTGGGGTAGCCTAGTGGTTAAAGCGTTCGCTCGCTCTAACTCACTAACTCACTCAATACTGTTCAAAGCAGCATCAAACTCAACTCTCTCGTTCAGCCCAAGACAGTGGCAAGGTATTTGTGGAAAAGTGTGAATTATCTGCTATGTGTTATTAGCTTATCTGCCTCAATGTACTGAGACTTTGATGTTGGATTAGCAACATTAATTAGCACATAAACAACCAGCATTTCTTCAAACTTTTCTTCTAAATTGTTAACGATAAAGTATCTCTCTCTCTTTGTCTCACCTGCTGAAGGACACTCATGATTTAATCTTAAACCCCTTTTCTTTGATAAATCTCTAATACTCATGTTTCTCTTCCCCTTTCTTGCTTCAGATTTTCTTCAAGGTCAAATGCACAAACCTGAAGGCCACGTGAATTCTTCAAGACTTAATCTTTAACAAAACCAACATCTTTTCACCCAGAACAGGTAACCTTTCTATACAGCTGCTGCAAACCAATTATGTCAACAATCCAAAGATTTACGCTACCTGCACTCCAATTCAACATCTGTCTCCTTGACGTGGGAGGTTACGCAATATTACCGCCACTGACACCAGAGAGGCAGCCATCCATACAACACAGATGTAACCACTTGTAAACAGGGCCATTGGTGTCTCCGACAGTCAGCTGACTGCAGACCATGTGGCTACTAGTGTCTCCGACAGTCAGCTCAGTACCAACCATGGGGCCACTAGTGTCTCCTGCAGTCAACTGACTACAGACCATGGGGCCACAGGTGTCTCCTGACTACAGACCATGGGACCACTGGTGTCTCCTGACTACAGACCATGTGGCTACTAGTGTCTCCGACAGTCAGCTCAGTACCAACCATGGGGCCACTAGTGTCTCCTGCAGTCAACTGACTACAGACCATGGGTCCACTGGTGTCTCCTAACAACAGACCATCGGGCCACTGGTGTCTCCTACAGTCAACTGACTATCAACCATGGGGACACTAGTGTCTCCTACAGTCAGCTGACTATCAACCATGGGGACACTAGTGTCTCCTACAGTCAGCTGACTATCAACCATGGGGACACTAGTGTCTCCTACAGTCAGCTGACTATCAACCATGGGGACACTAGTGTCTCCTACAGTCAGCTGACTATCAACCATGGGGACACTAGTGTCTCCTACAGTCAGCTGACTATCAACCATGGGGACACTAGTGTCTCCTACAGTCAGCTGACTATCAACCATGGGGACACTAGTGTCTCCTACAGTCAGCTGACTATCAACCATGGGGACACTAGTGTCTCCTACAGTCAGCTGACTATCAACCATGGGGACACTAGTGTCTCCTACAGTCAGCTGACTATCAACCATGGGGACACTAGTGTCTCCTACAGTTATCTGACTATCAACCATGGGGACACTAGTGTCTCCTACAGTCAGCTGACTATCAACCATGGGGACACTAGTGTCTCCTACAGTCAGCTGACTATCAACCATGGGAACACTAGTGTCTCCTACAGTCAGCTGACTATCAACCATCGGACACTAGTGTCTCCTACAGTCAGCTGACTATCAACCATGGGGACACTAGTGTCTCCTACAGTCAGCTGACTATCAACCATGGGGACACTAGTGTCTCCTACAGTCAGCTGACTATCAACCATGGGGACACTAGTGTCTCCTACATTCAGCTAATCACAAGGTCATTAGTGTCTCCTACAGTCAGCTGATCACAAGGTGACAAGGCCATCAGTGTCTCCTACAGTCAGCTGATCACAAGGTGACAAGGCCATCACTGTCTCCTACAGTCAGCTGATCACAAGGCCATTAGTGTCTCCTACAGTCAGCTGATCACAAGGCCATTAGTGTCTCCTACAGTCAGCTGATCACAAGGTCATCAGTGTCTCCTACAGACAGCTGATCACAAGGTCACAAGGCCATTAGTGTCTCCTACAGTCAGCTGATCACAAGGTCATTAGTGTCTCCTACAGTCAGCTGATCACAAGGCCATTAGTGTCTCCTACAGTCAGCTGATCACAAGGTCACAAAGTCATTAGTGTCTCCTACAGTCAGCTGATCACAAGGCCATTACTGTCTCCTACAGTCAGCTGATCACAAGGCCATTAGTGTCTCCTACAGTCAGCTGATCACAAGGCCATTAGTGTCTCCTACAGTCAGCTGATCACAAGGCCATTAGTGTCTCCTACAGTCAGCTGATCACAAGGCCATTAGTGTCTCCTACAGTCAGCTGATCACAAGGCCATTAGTGTCTCCTACAGTAAGCTGATCACAAGGTCATTAGTGTCTCCTACAGTCAGCTGATCACAAGGCCATTAGTGTCTCCTACAGTCAGCTGATCACAAGGTCATTAGTGTCTCCTACAGTCAGCTGATCACAGGGTCATTAGTGTCTCCTACAGTCAGCTGATCACAAAGTCATTAGTGTCTCCTACAGTAAGCTGATCACAAGGCCATTAGTGTCTCCTACAGTCAGCTGATCACAGGGTCATTAGTGTCTCCTACAGTCAGCTGATCACAAGGTCATTAGTGTCTCCTACAGTCAGCTGATCACAAGGTCATTAGTGTCTCCTACAGTCAGCTGATCACAAGGCCATTAGTGTCTCCTACAGTCAGCTGATCACAGGGTCATTAGTGTCTCCTACAGTCAGCTGATCACAAAGTCATTAGTGTCTCCTACAGTCAGCTGATCACAAAGTCATTAGTGTCTCCTACAGTCAGCTGATCACAAGGTCATTAGTGTCTCCTACAGTCAGCTGATCACAAGGTCATTAGTGTCTCCTACAGTCAGCTGATCACAAGGTCATTAGTGTCTCCTACAGTCAGCTGATCACAAGGTCATTAGTGTCTCCTACAGTCAGCTGATCACAAGGTCACAAGGCCAACTGTAATGAGGCAAATAACAAGGACAAAGTTCGTATCTATCATTTTGTGCAAAAGTCTGCAATTTCTTTGCCACAAGGGACAAGACAAACCAAAGGTTGAAAGAATGACTAATGATCAGAACCACAAGGACATGAAAACACTACCAGCCTACACATATCATAACCCCCATCCTCGTCTCAACTACCAGCCTACACATATCATAACCCCCATCCTCGTCTCAATCAGTTTTTAACAAGCAAGTGTTCTGAAGACAATCCACACTTGCCATGGGCTCGGTTCTGATTAAATGGCACAGAAGGTCAGGTGACCAGATCTGTGACACAATGAACGTCATCCGTCAATACCCTGAGAGTTATACATATGCTCCTGATTTCTAAGTGGCTATCAAAGCCTTGACTTGCGGCATGTTTGTGTCCTCGGCAGCGTAACACCACTCGAAGATCAATTGGAAAACTAGGCCAGCCTTGGAAACACATTCCTGGCTGTTACTCCCCTACGGAATTTAAGTCAAAAACAGCAATAAAAAATATGATTCATCGGAATAGGAAAGTGATTTTATTATCAGGTTTCAAGCTTCAGTAGATGTGAGAAGACATCTACAGACTACACGTATAACATACTATCAACACCAGATGAACTGACCTTTAGTTCACAAGGCCCCTGAAACGTATTCAAGGCCAGCTTCAATATCCTAGAACATCAAGCCATTCTTATCATTGAAAATGGGCTGAAGTGTATGCTTATACAAACTGTGTTATGGTAAAATGTTCTTTGTCCGGATGTGGGTAATCTGGAAGTTAGTGATTATTGTCATGTACAATAAGATACATTCAAAGGGCCATTAGTGCATACTCAGTGATTCCTCGGGACAAATGTTTGTCCAGACCAGATGATTTTACAAGGAATTATACTGTTTCTTTGTCTACTAAGGAAATTTTCTGAAAACTTGAAACAGTTTGAAAGTTATTTAGTTGGTCTACTTTGATGGGTTTATTAGAAAGACTGACTGACTGACTGAGTTTGGTTTTACGCCGCTTTTAGCAATATTCCAGCAACATCACGGTGGGGGACACCAGAAATGGGCTTCACTCATTGTACCCATGTGGGGATTCGAACCCAGGTTTTCGGCGTGACGAGCCAACGCTTTAACCACTAGACTACCCCACCGCCCCTTATTAGAAAGAGGCAACAAGAACAAAGTATTTTGTCAAGCGTTAACAAGACAGCAAAATGCAAAAAGAATAAATGAACTGTACACCAAGTTCGATCAGATAAACTATCTAAATGTTTTTGCAGTTTCAAGACATAACATCTCACAAAATACACTTGTGGTTTTGATCACCTGAGAGACACTACGAGATGCTTCTGACCTTCATGTCTCTTTTTGAGGACGATCAGTTAATGGGATTGACATTAGCTCAGCAATTTTCTCAAATGCATGTTTACACAACTGCAAAGACATTTGTATTATTGGACTTTTTGTCGACTTTACTTGACAACAGCATGTCAAATGTATTTCCATCTTTGTACAGATAACATGTTTGTTCCACCAAAAGTTGTGATAAAAACAATGATGACAGTTTCATTGGAAGTGAGTGAGTGAGTGAGTTTAGTTTTACGCTGCACTCAGCAATATTCCAGCTATATGGCGGCGGTCTGAAAATAATTGAGTCTGGACCAGACAATCCAGTGATCAACAGCATGAACATTGATCTGAGCAATTGGGAACCGATGACGTGTCAACCAAGTCAGCGAGTTTACCACCCGGTCCCGTTAGTCCCCTCTTACAAGCATGGGTTACTGAAGATCAATTCTAACTCGGATCTTCACGGGTTTCATTGAAAGTAATAACAGTGGTTGTGGAAGTGATTCTGAACCATTGGATACAAATGAATATGTGTCCGAGAAACCACTCGGTCCATCTGTCAACTCTTCCAACAAGCACCAGTTGCTGAAGTGCAATACTAACTTGGATCTTCACAGGGTTTTGAAGATCATACTCAATATACTTTAACATGGACATGATTGTCAAAGATTATGCTTAGGGTGGTGAGGTTGCCCAGTGGCTAAAACATTCGTACCGAAGGCCCAGGTTTGAGTCCCCACATGGGTACAATGTGTTACAAAGACCATTTCTGGTGTCCTCTGACGTGATGTTGCTGGAATATTGCTAAAAGCAGGGTAAAACCCAACTCTCTCACTCACTCAAAGATTGTTTTGAGGAGCTAAGGTGAAATAGAGTTTCACGTTGCAAGGTCATTGCACTTCTACAGTTAAGCGGAGCACATTTGTATGCATGTTAGTGGCTGTTTACACGAGTTCAAACTAATACAATTTTCACAGTAATGAAGCATACAACTTTATGGATAATAACTTTTTGTTTATTGTATAGAGTAACGTTTGGCTGGACTGTAGATTCACACATTGTACCTATGTGGGGATTCGAGGTCTTCGCATGGCGATCAAGCTTTAACCAAATGGATAATACCTTAGCTTGATAACAGGGCAAGAATTTACATCAAAATGTTGCTCTATGCAATAAACAAGAAATTGTATTCCATAAACATGATAAAGTTGTAAGCTTCATTAGTGACTCACTCACTCACTAGAATGCTGATCAAACAACGGTTTAATAGTGCTTGCTTTCATTATCCACTGGAGGTCATCACTTAACCGGGCCCTCTGTACATGGACTGAGACCCATGTTTTGGTGCTGTGAAATTGCTCTGGTCAACTGACCGTGAAGGGCCACTCAGATAAACACAGCTATGAAACCTTTTCATCAACACACTGGTTGTGGCACTCTATGGTATCTGTGCGGACATAACCGACATTTAGCCTCCAGTCATATCTCTCATAACCAATGACACCTTGACAATAATCAACTCGGTCACATGTCATAACATTATATTGGCTAGGGGTACTGACATTTGATATTGGTACATGGCTGAGATTTTATTGAAAAAAGGAAATTGTCCCAGAAAATGCTTGAAAAAAGCAACCTTGATTATAGGCTGTTGGAAAATGTGTCTTAAATAGTACACTGAAGATATTTTGGTGATGACTGAAATTTCTTAAACTGAAGATACAATATCAATATGACTTTCAATAAAGTATTAAGTTACGAGTGAGTGTGTGAGTGAGTGATGTTGGTTTTGCGCCGCTTTTAGCAATATTCCAGCAATATCACGGCTGGGGACACCAGAAATGGGCTTCACACATTGTACCCATGTGGGGAATCGAACCCGCTTTAATCACTAGGCTACCCCACCGCCCCCATTAAGTCACAATGTAATTGCAATAGAAATAAATAATACACTGAAGTTACGATATGCTCATAACTAATAATTGATACTCTAAAGTTACGATAAGCTTGCTTATGATTGAAATTGATACACTGAAGTTACGATAAGCTTATGATTGATATAAAACATTGAAATAATGATATAAGTATGACTGACATGACACACTTAGTTGGGATATGTTACCACTGCAATGATATCCTAAGGTTACGATTAAGACAAAAATACCACTCGAGTGTATCGATAAGACGACAACTGAAGACATCGAACACACGCCATGATTAGTCACATGCACACTTGACTCAAGATACAATTCAGTCTGAAATGATACACTGAACCAAGCTACAATAATGTTGATGGTTTCATTTAAACGATAAAGAAGCCATTTTGTAGATTGTTCAATAAATGGATGCCCAAATAGTTGTACATTAATGCACATGACGAAGCATATATCCAGCGTTCACGTCTTAATGTGTAGCAGGATTAAGCGATGGACAGGAAAAGTATTTTGTGGGAGATGTCACCGATAAATATATGGCCTCGAGACATATACCAACACATTCCATATAATTATGGGCATGACCTAATGTACTACATGTATTACCCTAAAAACATATCCACTTGATGGGAAACATCGATCCTGTTCCAGCTAATAGAAGACAACTGACTGCAGTCATTTCAGTACTAATGCATCTATTATTGGAAAACTAAGAAATTGGATTTTTTTTTCTGAAAGTTATATAACAGTAAAATGATACAATAAAATAAATTTTGACACACTCTGACATGGAACTTTAAATAAAGAACAATGTAAACTGTAACTGAAGGAGGCTGAATGTGGTTACTATACATCTGAAAACAAATCATTAACACATTGTGAACATACTCAACTTGATGGTAACAGAAAATGTGCTGGATATTTTTGTATTTTTGTACCTTTTCAGTTCATATAAATATGAATACACAATTCCATTTTAGAAAGTGGTCAAATGTAACACATGTTACATTATGGATTACTCCTTCAGGGGTGGAAATAACCCATTGCCCGACGCCCGAGTCCAGTGTTTTTATCTGTCGGGCAAGCATATTTGTATATCACACTGTACTGGTGTCCAGTTGACTTTACGATGTTAATTATGTTGTTTATTTAAAAAATCAACAAGAAAATCGGCCAGTATAGTGGAAAAATTATCAGGGCAAGTGATTTTACTTGTGCCACTGTACCGGAGTACACTAGCAATTTTAAAGTTATTTCCAGCCCTCTCCTTCTCAGTAAAGTACAGATTCTAGTACTCTTGTTGGGTTGAGTCCCATCCGGGATTCGAACCCACACCCCCAGAGTCTGGCAACTAATCTCCAGCACATAAAGTCAGTTGGTTAGGTGTTCTGGCTTTTGTTGGGTTGAGTCCCATCCGGGATTCGAACCTACACCCCAGAGTCTGGCAACTAATCTCCAGCACATAAAGTCAGTTGGTTAGGTGTGCTGGCTTTTGTTGGAGTTGAGTCCCATCCGGGATTCGAACCCACACCCCCAGAGTCTGGCAACTAATCTCCAGCACATAAAGTCAGTTGGTTAGGTGTGCTGGCTTTTGTTGGGTTGAGTCCCATCCGGGATTCGAACCCACACCCCCAGAGTCTGGCAACTAATCTCCAGCACATAAAGTCAGTTGGTTAGGTGTGCTGGCTTTTGTTGGGTTGAGTCCCATCCGGGATTCGAACCCACACCCTCAGAGTCTGGCAACTAATCTCCAGCACATAAAGTCAGTTGGTTAGGTGTGCTGGCTTTTGTTGGGTTGAGTCCCATCCGGGATTCGAACCCACACCCCCAGAGTCTGGCAACTAATCTCCAGCACATAAAGTCAGTTGGTTAGGTGTGCTGGCTTTTGTTGGGTTGAGTCCCATCCGGATTCGAACCCACACCCCCAGAGTCTGGCAACTAATCTCCAGCACATAAAGTCAGTTGGTTAGGTGTGCTGGCTTTTGTTGGGTTGAGTCCCATCCGGGATTCGAACCCACACCCCCAGAGTCTGGCAACTAATCTCCAGCACATAAAGTCAGTTGGTTAGGTGTGCTGGCTTTTGTTGGGTTGAGTCCCATCCGAGATTGAACCCACACCCCCAGAGTCTGGCAACTAATCTCCAGCACATAAAGTCAGTTGGTTAGGTGTTCTGGCTTTTGTTGGGTTGAGTCCCATCCGGATTCAACCTACACCCCCAGAGTCTGGCAACTAATCTCCAGCACATAAAGTCAGTTGGTTAGGTGTGCTGGCTTTTGTTGGGTTGAGTCCCATCCGGGATTGAACCCACACCCCAGAGTCTGGCAACTAATCTCCAGCACATAAAGTCAGTTGGTTAGGTGTGCTGGCTTTTTGTTGGGTTGAGTCCCATCCGGGATTCGAACCCACACCCTCAGAGTCTGGCAACTAATCTCCAGCACATAAAGTCAGTTGGTTAGGGTGCGCTGGCTTTTTGTTGGGTTGAGTCCCATCCGGGATTCGAACCCACACCCTCAGAGTCTGGCACCTAATCACCAGCACATAAAGTCAGTTGGTTAGGTGCGCTGGCAAGTAGTTGTTGAGTCCCATCCGATTCGAACTCACACCTTCAGAGTCAGGCACCTAATCACCAGCACATAAAGTCAGTTGGTTAGGTGCGCTGGCGATTAGGTGCCTGACTCTGGAGGTGTGGGTTCGAATCCCGGATGGGACTCAACCCCCCAAAAGTACTAGAATCTGTACTTTTCTTGAGAAAGTGTAATCCTAAATATAACGTGTTACAAATATAAACTCATTAAACTACTTCCATAATGGACTGAAATGGACTGCTAATTTTATTTCTGATAAGCTTACTTCATAATCAGCATTTTAATGAAAATATACAGCAAGTGGCCAAGACAGAAAAACAGTTTGCAATATCCGTAAGTGAGGTGAGGTGAGGTGAAATTGGGTTTAACATCATGCTTGATAATATTTCGGCTCATATGACGTAAGTGTGTCAATATGTGTTATGACCTGTTTGTTATAAAATATTCATGTATCTCAAATCTTTTATTTGACTTTTATTGATGACTCTCAACAAAATCCGGGCATCATGTAAAGCGCTTTCAAAACCCGGTTCTCCCACATGGGTTCATTGTGTGAAGCTCATTTCTGGTGTCCCCATGCCGTGATATTGATGAATATTGCTAAAAGCTTAAAACCAAACTCACTCAAAATCCCTCATCGTTTGTGGTCACTGTCAGATGGTCATTACTATTTTGTTTAACTTAAAAGCTTTAAGTAATTTTCCTAGCTTAAATATCGGCAAACAAATCATACAAACTATGTAAGACCTTTGTGAAACAGTAAACTTTAATACAATACCTTATAACAAACTACAAGCACTTTTCCAAACACTTTCTTTGTATATCGGATTTAGGAGAGAGATGTTCAGGAAGCTAATTTCAATATATAGGACATTTACCTGTAGATTTCTTTGACAGCATTAATTGAATTTGGAACCAAACAACCAATATAATTGCAAATGTTAGGTTTAGTACCATTAAACTTACAATATATAGCCCAACAATAAAAATCACAGTATGTTAATCTCATAAATATCTGATAAAATCTAATAGGAAAGATTTCATATGAAACAGTAATATTTTTTATTACACAAAAAGAAATTGAGCAAAAAGTCTTCGGTGATAGTTATCATAATGAGTGAAGTGGAATGGCCGGAAACCAATTTTGGTTAAACATAAAACATTGGCATTTCTCCATATACCCTTTTGCCTGAATGAGTTTAAATTTAGCTCAGCATCAAGAAGACATAATACATGAAGTATCTGATAGATATTTAGAAGTTGTAAGGGGAAAATGTAGAACTGAAAACTTGTTACAAACAATAAAGAAGTTACCTATAAAAGTTTCATGTCTTTAGGAATATCTTATTAGAGCGACTCTTCATGATCTGACGTCCCCACAGACAGGATCCACTCGGACACAATGTGTCCACAATCAACAAGCAAAATACAAATATGTAACAGCCTTTTGAAAATGATGTTTGTTTGTTTGGCTGTTTGTTGTTTAACACCACACTCCAAAATATTCGAGCTACATGACAGCAGTCTATAAATAATCCAAGTCTGGACCAGACAATCCAGTGATCAACATCATGCGCATCAATCTTCGCAATTGGGATATGATGACATGTGTCAACCAAGTCAGTGAGCCTGACCCCGATACTGTTAGTTTCCAAGGATGGGTTGCTGAAGATCAATTCTAACCCGGATCTTCATGGGTAGTTTAAATTTGAAGAAGGTCTTACCAGCATCAATCACATTGGGTTTCTTTTCATTGAATTAAGAAAGTTTGTATAGGGATATATATATGTAAAACAAGTGTTCTTCATAACGTCCCTGAAGAGTTTATTTCACTGCTATCCCTGTCACAATCATCACTTCAGGTACCCTCCCACATGACCTAATGTACTATTACCCTAAATCATAGAAAACATCAAACCTATTATAGGTATCAGAAGACTGCTGACTGCAATCATCTCCGTACTGTTTCTATCTATTAATGAAAAAGGCCAACCACTACAGTTTTGTAGAGCAAGAAATAACAGTATTTCAAAGCAAATAATGAAACTAACTCAATGACAGAATGTTATGTCACCAGGAAAATACCTCCAGTCTGACAAAAATAAGTCCTTATGTAATTAACCCAGTTTGGCCTCAGAAGATGCTAGTCTACAATACATTTCTGTATTCCGTTAGTGTATCCTTCATTGCAAAACTACATAAGTTTAAATACATGTCATAAACAAGTGTTACAATTGTACAATATTCGATCAAATATTGACATTCAAGTTAGTGTTCTACAGAGTGACATTGCCTGATAAATATATTTTGCTAGATACTTAGTCAATCACAATCAGTCATGTACCAGCATCACTGACTGACTGACTGAATTTGGTTTTACGCCGCTTTTAGAAATATTCCAGCAACATCACGGCGGGGGACACCAGAAATGGTCTTCACACATTGTACCCATGTGTGGATTCGAACCCGGTTCTTCGGCGTGACGAGCCAACGCTTTAACCACCTACTCCACCGCCCCTGTACCAGCATCAGCAATAACAGAGTGAGTGAGTTTAGTTTTACGCCGCTTTCAGCAATATTCCAGCAATATCACAGCGGAGGACACCAGAAATGGGCTTCACACATTGTACCCATGTGGGGAATCGAACCCGGGGCTTCCACGTGACGAGCGAACGCTTTAACATCTAGGCTACCCCACCGTCCCAGTAATAACAGACCCTATACCACAAGGCTTTGATGCTCACAATGTTGACAAACACAGTCTGGGACCTGTCATTATATTCAGTGTTCTACTTAAAGACCAATATGACGGAATCAGCTCAGCTAGCGACAAACTGTGGCTTCAGGCTGCCATAAAAAGACCCACTGAAGAGGGCATTAAACCATCAAACCGAATATGTTAATGTACATTCCTCACAACTAGTTCACACTCAATCAACAGGACCTACATTGTGTAGTAAATGCTGTACAAATAAATAGTACTGGTTTCTAGGAATGATATTATTTGCTCAGGTGGTTTAGCGAAAACAATATGGTCAGGTACAATAAGTTGGTGGAGTCTTTCAACAGCATTTGGAAGTGATACATATAAAGGCACGAATTTATGGACATCAACTTCTTTATTTTGAGGAATACAATGTATCAGAGTATATTGTTACTCCATCAGGTGAACATGTTGGTGGTGTACACATCATGTACATATATTTTGGAAAAGGGAGGACAGTGGAGACTTGGGAAGAGGGAGTGCACTCAACTAATGCTCAGCCCCATAATAAAATATGTTATTTATAAATATCTACTGGATAATACATAAGATCTAAATGAGCACGGATAATGCTTAATTTATGAATGAATTTATGACTTACTTTGCAAAATCATGATTTGGATTCAAATGTCCACTTTTTCTTGGGTTTTGAAGACAGACGAGGTGCATGTCATGCCCAAGTAAAGAAGTCTTTTGGCCTTAAAGAAGCATTTTACATCATAGTTCAGAAAATTAGCTCTTCATTACTTGCACTGCCCCATCTGGATCCATCACTGGTTTATGAAGTCTTTACTCTGAAGCATGTTTTGTAGAAAACCTTTGATTTACCATAAGTTACATATGATTTTATAGCTTTGAAAATTGTTTGACTGAGCATTTTGATATGTCACCTTTCTGTATCAGAATCTCCAGGTTTACTTTACTTAAATCAAACACTGGCTTGCACAGTACACATCATATTCATGTCTCAAGGCCATTTTGTTGTGAGAAACTATGAATGCAAACTATGCCTTTGTGATTTTCATAGTGGCATTTACTCCCTGAAACAAAACAATAATAACCCAGGAAAATTATATGCACCTTTTTCAAAACATAAATTTTGTTTGAAATATTGTGATTAGTCAGCAAAACTGAATGTTTCTGTTTTAGGGGTCAAGGTCATACCATCAGTGGACTCTGTCAATTACTGGGTGACCCATAGCCCTTATTAGTGTGTTATACAAGTATGGAGACACGGACTTAGAACCAGTCTATACGTGGTAAATCTCAGATTAAACTACATGTCATGTCGGCCAGGATTAGTGGGATTATGTGAAGGACACATAAACACTGATCTTACCATTGTCCTGTGTTTCTTTGACAAACTGCGAGACATATATGTCTCATGTAATTGTTTGTTTAATAAACAGAAAATAAGCTAATTAGTGAAATGGGGTTAAATGTCAAGTTCAAGTTTATTCAAGTTTACTCAAATAACGACGGGCAGACATAGTATACTGACTTCTAGCTGACCAGTCTGTATTGTATACCTGTAGAGCACAGGCATGCAAGTGAGTGAGTGAGGAGAGGGGTGAGTGAGCGGAGGGAGGGGTGAGTGAGTGGAGGGAAGGGTGGGTGGGTGGATAGGCTTTCCCCATGAAGGGCTGACACACTATCCACTATCCACAGTCAGCATTAATGTAAAGTTAATAACATGTTGTATTGAATTTATGAAACAAGAATCCATATTACCATAAAATCAAGGAGAGTACCAGTCCTGACATTATTCGACGTGAAATAAAATGGGGTATTACATTGTAAGACTTTTCCCACTTCCATGGCAACTTAAAGTAAATGCATCTGATGTGAGGTGAGGTGAGGTGAGGTGAAATTGGGTTTTACGTCGTGCTTGAGAATATTTCACTCATATGACGACGTGCATGCGTGTGTGTATGTGTATGTGCGGCTGCTTGTACAAGCCCAGACTGAAGCTGGTTTTATAGTGCTAGCCCACTGAGATACCATGCCGCAGTTTCAAGTGACGTCATGAAGATACAAGCAACTGGACTAGAACGTCACACTGAACATACTTCAGCACTCTTACTGATCATTAAATTTCCCGATCACAATGGGCAATGTCACATGTGACATCAGCAGTGACCTTTTGTTGTCTTCACAGTGATGTATGTTGGAGTTATGCCCCCTGGCAATACACATACAGGTTGCAGAAACTGGGGCAAAGGCTCCCCAGGCCATTTTGAATAAATCACTTATATTTAAGGAACGTTAAAAAAGATGACAATAAAAATATTCTGCTGAATCGTTAGTTGTCTATATGGCAAATATTTCGTTTCACAAAAGTTGACCTGAAAAAAGAAAGGGACTTTATTAAAAGTGGCATAAATGTGCATTAAGTCCATTCCTGTGAATGTGAAAGTGTAAAAATGAATAATGCATAGTGTTTATTGATATCATAACATTTGATATTTCAGAATAATATTTTAAAGGTTTAACAGACTTTTTTAATGATGCAGATGAAGGGAGCTGAATTTGGTCCATATATTACATTGTGTCTGTGTGTCTGTGTGCATGCTTGCGCACATGCATGTGTGTGTCCATGTGTCTCTGAGTGTGTTGCTGCATGTGTGTATTTGTGTGTGTGTGTGCATGCATGCATGCGCGCACGCATACAGATCACTGTGTGAGTCATCGCGTATGTGTCTGTGCGAGTATTGTTGTATTTGTGTGTGCAAAAATTGCTGTATATGTGTGTGCAAGCATGTGTGCTCATGGATATGTTTGTGTCTGTATGTGTGTGCGTGTGTTCATGTCTCTGCACACACACCATTTGTAAACTGTATATGCATTATACCTGACAGCAAACTGACACCAGAAACAAACATATATAATACTTAATCTCCTTCACAGGGCTAATCAGATAATTGTACTTCCACATTCCCGGGATATCTAGAATCATAATCTGCTTTGGACTGAGATTAAATAGTATGCTTGCTTAAGCAGAAAATATGGAATCTTGGCAAAGACCATATTACCTCATAAGTGAGGTATTAAATACACTGGTCACACAGACAAGGGGAGCTGACAGAGGAGATAACATCACTATGTACATGTCATCAGTGTCACCAGGCTTCAACAAGGTACACAACACCATAATACGTGGTATACACCAGGACCCCGTTTCACAAAGCTATCATAAGCCTAAGATCTCGTAACTTTTCTCGTAGCATTCATACTTCCTATACTTAACAAAGACTTACGACAGTCATACATAGGGCTAAGAGAGGTGTGTGAACTGGGGCCCTGGACAATACACCCCTGTATACATAAAGACAGTACACTCCTGTATACATGGAGATTGTACACATCTGTATACACCAAGACACAGTACACTCCTGTATAAACCAGGACAGTACTCTCCTGTATACACCAAGACAGTACTCTCCTGTATACACCAAGACAGTACACTCCTGTATACACCAAGACAGTACACTCCTGTATACACCAAGACAGTACACCCTTGTATACACCAAGACAGTACACCAAGACAGTCCTGTATACACCAAAACAGTACACCCTTGTATACACCAAGACAGTACACTCCTGTATACACCAAGACAGTACACCCTTGTATACACCAAGACAGTACACCCTTGTATACACCAAGACAGTACACTCCTGTATACACCAAAACAGTACACCCTTGTATACACCAAGACAGTACACCCTCCTGTATACACCAAGACAGTACACTCCTGTATACACCAAGACAGTACACCCTTGTATACACCAAGACAGTACACTCCTGTATACACCAAGACAGTACACTCTTGTATACACCAAGACAGTACACTCCTGTATACACCAGGACAGTACACTCCTGTATACACCAAGACAGTACACCCTTGTATACACCAAGACAGTACACTCCTGTATACACCAAGACAGTACACCCTGTATACACCAAGACAGTACACCCAGACAGACACACTAAGACTGTATACACCAAGACAGTACACCCTTGTATACACCAAGACAGTACTCTCCTTGTATACACCAAGACAGTACACCCTTGTATACACACAAGACAGTACACCCTTGTATACACCAAGACAGTACACCCCTTGTATACACCAAGACAGTACACTCCTGTACACCACCCTTGTATACACCATACACCAGACAGTACACCCTTGTATACACCAAGACAGTACACTCCTGTATACACCAAGACAGTACACCCTGTATACACCAAGACAGTACACCCTTGTATACACCAAGACAGTACACCCCTGTGTATACACCAAGACAGTACACACTCCTGTATACACCAAGACAGTACACCCTTGTAGACACACCCCTGTATACACCAAGACAGTACACCCTGTATACACCAAGACAGTACACTCCTGTATACACCAAGACAGTACACCCTGTATACACACCAAGACAGTACACCCTTGTATACACCAAGACAGTACACTCCTGTATACACCAGGACAGTACACCCTTGTATACACCAAGACAGTACACCCCTGTATACACCAAGACAATACACCCTTGTATACACCAAGACAGTACACTCCTGTATACACCAAGACAGTACACCCTTGTATACACCAAGAGAGTACTCTCCTGTATACACCAGGACAGTACACTCTTGTGTACACCAGGATGGTACACTCCTGTATACACGACAGTACACCCTTGTATGCACCAAGACAGTACACCCTTGCATACACCAAGACAGTACACCCTTGTATACACCAAGACAGTACACCCTTGTATACACCAAGACAGTACACTCCTGTATACACCAAGACAATACACCCCTGTATACACCAAGACAGTACACCCTTGTATACACCAAGACAGTACACTCCTGTATACACCAAGACAGTACACATACACCAAGACAGTACACCCTTGTGTACACCAAGACAGTACACACCTGTATACCCAGGACACCAAGTATACACCAAGACAGTACACTCCTGTATACACCAAGACAGTACACTCCTTGTATACACCAAGACAGTACACCCTTGTATACACCAAGACAGTACACCCTTGTATACACCAAGACAGTACACCCTTGTATACACCAAGACAGTACACTCCTGTATACACCAAGACAGTACACCCTTGTATACTGTACACCAAGACAGTACACCCTGTATACACCAAGACACACCCCTTGTATACACCAAGACAGTACACTCCTGTATACACCAAGACAGTACACCCTTGTATACACCAAGACAGTACACTCCTGTATACACCAAGACAGTGTATACACCAAGACAGTACACCCTTGTATACACCAAGACAGTACACAAAGACAGTACCTTGTATACAGACAGTACACCCTTGTATACACCAAGACAGTACACTCCTGTATACACCAAAACAGTACACCCTTGTATACACCAAGAGAGTACACTCCTGTATACACCAGGACAGTACACTCTTGTATACACCAGGACAGGACACCCTTGTATACACCAAGTCAATACACACCTGTATACACCAAGATAGTACACCCTTGTATACACCAAGACAGTACACTTCTGTATACACCAAGTCAATACACTCCTGTATACACCAAGATAGTACACCCTTGTATGCACCAAAACAGTACACCCTTGTATACACCAAGACAGTACACTCCTGTATACACCAAGACAGTACACCCTTGTATACACCAAGACAGTACACCCTTGCATACACCAAAACAGTACACTCCTGTATACACCAGGACAGTACACCTTTGTATACACCAAGACAATACACTCCTGTATACACCAAGACAGTACACTCCTGTATACACCAAGACAGTACACCCTTGTTTACACCAAGACAGTACACCCTTGTATACACCAAGACAGTACACCCTTGTATACACAAAGACAGTACACCCTTGTACACACCAGGACAGTACACCCTTGTATACACCAAGACAGTACACCTTTGTATACACCAAGACAGTACACCCTTGTACGCACCAGGACAGTACACCTTTGTATACACCAAGACAATACACTCCTGTATACACCAAGACAGTACACTCCTGTATACACCAAGACAGTACACTTCTGTATACACAAAGACAGAACACCCCTGTACATACACAAAGATTGTACGCATCTGTATACACCAAGACAGTACACCCTTGTATACACCAAGACAGTACACCCTTGTATACACCAAGACAGTACACCCTTGTATACACCAAGACAATACACCCCTGTATACACCAAGACAGTACACCCCTGTATACACCAAGACAGTACACCCCTGTATACACCAAGACAGTACACCCTGTATACACCAAGACACTACACCCCCTGTATACACCAAGACACCAAGACAGTACACCCTGTATACACCAAGACACAGTACACTTGTATACACCAAGACAGTACACTCCTGTATACACCAAGACAGTACACCCTGTATACACCAAGACAGTACACCCTGTATACACCAAGACACTACACCCCTGTATACACCAAGACACTACACTCCTGTATACACCAAGACAGTACACCCCTGTTTACACCAAGACAGTACACCCTGTATACACCAAGACACTACACCCCTGTATACACCAAGACAGTACACCCCTGTATACACCAAGAGGGGTTATATGTACTAAAGCAAAATGGAATGATATTGTTAAATCCAGAATCTGTGATGCTTACGAGAGTCTGTTGTGTCATCAGATAGCAGTGAGAGAGGATCTCTCCAGATATTGCCTTATCCGAGAGCCTTTTAATCCAAGTAGACTGTGGGAACTAGCCTTGATTAAAAAGCCTAAATTTTACAAACTCTCTCATATTATTCACATTGGCTGTAAAAAGGTTGAATCCAGAGAGTGTATATGTGGAATAGTAGTTCTGATATTGTTAAACATGTTATTGTGTCCTGTACACATCTTAATGATTTGAGAAATGAAATGTTTGAAAGGATTTGTGATATTATATCAATATCTGATTTTGTTGACTTTTGGGAAAATGATGACGATGTAATAATTGCTGATTTACTTGGTGGATCTTGTACAACACTTGGTAACTTAAATACGACAGAATGGGCGGAAGTTATGTTATTAGTGGCTGAGTTTATGTCAGTCTGTCATTCTAAAATATCTGCACAATTAACTGTCTACTAAGTCATTGTATATTCAACTTGACACTTTGTTGTAACATGAAACAATCTTCATATTTTTGGAGGAAATAAAGATAATCTATCTCTATCTCCAAGACAGTACACCCCTGTATACACCAAGATGACAAACAAAGGAAGGAAACAAATATTAGTTATTTTTCAAACCATAATTTTTATTGTTATTTAGAATGTTCCAATTATTTTTCTCATAAAATCAAATGACCTTCCCGACCCCCCCAAAATATGAAAACATAATTTCTCAACATGTGTTGATATAAAAGATACCAAATAGATACCTGGACGAGGTTCTTTATGTCCCAATGATTGTTTAAACAGCCACTGGAAACCCTTAGGGTAGTCAGGTGGATAAAAAGTTGACCCAAAGTTCAGCCCTCATTTGAATTGAAATAAGGAGAAATGGAATGCAAGGGCCATATCTGCAATACAGATCAGATTACTTGGTCAAGGGGAGGGACCACCTCAGTCGAGGCCTTGGATGAAGGGGGGCTAGGTGTGGGATGGGGTGGGCAAATGGTGGAAAACCGTACTAGAGAAAGGGATGAATGGGGGTGGAAGGTTACTACAAAATATATGATGGTGGGCGGGTAAAGGACTGAGACGGGGATGGGTGAGGGTTTGGTGGGGTAGGGGGAAGATATGATTAGGGTACATACAGAAGAGCGGAGTTAGGTATAGTGTTGGGAATTAGTTGAAATCTCACAATTGACGATTGGTTCTATTACCAACGAGCAATCATCACAAAATTGGTTAGTGTCATTTTTCAGATCTTCCTGTTCAGGTTGTTATTGCAGATAAGTGTAAAGAAAACACACTTGTTCTCTGTTGTTATTTGTTTTATTTAGAAACTGCGAAACTTGTGTTTGCATATTTCACATCCAATGCAAAATGATGCAACTTGCTACTTGATGTGATGAATAATATATCCTGAACATAAACTTCCCAGAGTCTTCAAGAAATATTCAGTCATGACTTTTCAGCAAGTGATTTTCTAAAACTAAACACCGACAACTTCTAAGATATGTTCTATTGTCAAGTGTCAGCACTAAAGCAGTAGCTCCAAAATCATTTGTGTTCGATTAAGAGAAAATGTGATCGATTGCTTGGTAGTATGATCACGGCGACCAATCTTCGATCATTTTCATTTTTAATTAGGTGAGGTGAAGTGAAATTGGGTTGTACGTCGTACTTGAGAATATTTCGCTCATATGACGACATGCATGTGTGTGTATGTGCGGCTGCTTGTACTAGCCCAGACTTAAGCTGGTTTAATAGTGCTAGCCCACTGAGATACCATGCCGCAGTGAAGCATGAATACCCCACTCAGACACATTATACTGACTCCGAGCCGACCTGTCCTTGTTGTACCCATTAATGCTGAGCGCCAGGCAGGGACCAACAAGTACCATATTTTAACGTCTTTTGGTTTGACGGGGTCGGGGATCGAACCCGCGACCTTCCGCTCTCCAGGCGGACGCTCTAACCACTTCACCACGGAGGCGGTCATTTTTAATTAGAACACCACTAGTTAGGTAAAGGGAAATAAGGGTAAAGTTGGGGAAAATAATACTACGTGAAATAGCTTTGATCATAGTCATAGAGCTGGAATATTGCTGAGTGCAGTGTTAAACGACAAACAAAACACAATTTATCATAAAGCTTCAACTGAACAAACAGAGGTGGTGATGAAAATGCGAAATCTGGGATAAAACAGCACTAAGTATGATGGTTCAGAACTTCAGATGTATTTCCTGTTACAATGATAGGCGTGTCAATACATACAGTGATTAAGATTACCATGTGTAACTGTCTCATGAAATAAGCCAAAAATATCGGGAAGCTGAACACACATTTTCTTCTAGGTCTACTGGTGATTCAGTTACAAAACACCTATAGAATAACTTTACTGAATATTATAAGAAAATTGTATCTGACCTTGGAATATTACTGAAGACCGTCTCAGTTTGTTCTATGCATCATGATACTCGATCCAGGTCCCAATTTTATTTGCCTCTTCGGGGATACCAACAGGGTTTGTGGACAACAGAACAACACCCTGATTTATTGGGTCCCAGTATGATATCGGTAGGAAGAACTGTGACTATGACCGGGTATGTGGTTTTGTTCTAGAATCTGTCACCTCCCTTATCTTGACATCCCACTTATCTCACTCCTACGTCCTATACACTGTGCTGACAGAGGACTTAACTAAGTCAGTTATTAATGGGAGTTGGGCAGGGCAGGGACAGGATGGGTGGGATGGGGAGGGATATGGAATGGTGGGATAAGGAAAGGTAGGGATGGGATAAGGAGGGGAAGGATAGATGGGATAGGGATGGGATAAAGAAGAAAAGGAGGAAGGGAAAAATTGATGGGATATAGGGATGGGAAGGATAAGGATGGATAGGGATATAGGGATAAGGAAGGATTGGGATATAGGGATAGGAAGGATAGGGATATAGGGATGGGAAGGATAAGGATGATAGGTATATAGGGATAAGGAAGGATAGGGATATAGGGATGGGAAGGATAAGGATGGAAAGGGATAAGGAAGGATAGGGATAGGAAGGATAAGGATGGATAGGGATAAGGAAGGATAGGGATATAGGGATAGGAAGGATAGGGATATAGGGATGGGAAGGATAAGGATGGATAGGGATAAGGAAGGATAGGGATATAGGGATAAGGAAGGATAGGGATATAGGGATGGGAAGGGTAGGGTGATAGGGATATAGGGATAAGGATGATAGGGATAAGGATGGATAGGGATAAGGAAGGATAGGGATGGGAAGGGTAAAGATGGATAGTGATATAGGGATAAGGAAGGGTAAGGATGGATAGGATATAGGGATAAGGATGGATAGGGATAGGAAGGATAGGGATAAGGAAGGATAGGGATGGGAAGAGTAAGGATGGATAGTGATATAGGGATAAGGGAGGGAAAGGATGGATAGGATATAGGAATAAGGATGGATAGGATATAAGGGATAAGGATGGATGGGATATAGGGATAGGAAGGATAAAATGGATAGGGATATAGGGATAGATAGGATAAGGATGGATAGGGATATAGGGATGGGATAAGGATGGATAGGGATATAGGGATAGGAATGATAAGGATGGATAAGAATGATAAGGATGGATGGGGATATAGAGATGGGATAAGGGCAGAAAGGATAACGATAGATGTGATAGAGGTGGATAAGGAGGGGAAAGATAAGGATGGATCGAATAAGGATGCGATAAGGTGGGGTTTGGTCAGATAGATGGGATAAGGAAGGGGTAAAGACATAGTGTGCTGGCGATTAGGTGAGAGTGTGGGTTAGAATCCCGGATTGGACTCACCGCAACAAAAGTACTAGAATCTGTACTTTACTGAGAAAGTGTAATCCCAAATATAACATATGTTACATTTCATCACTTTCTAAATTGCATTGTGTATTCATACACCTTGATCATACCTCATAGTAAAACATCCAAGCATAACAGAAAACATTACGTCGTTACCATAAAACAAACTCCCACTCATTTTGTATCTTTACCATGTTAAGTAGCGGCAACCTCTCCACCTAACCCCGTCCCTCTACCCCTACCCCTAATCCTCCCCAAAGCTATTGCCGTCACTACCCGGAATGTGCCTGTCTTCACTAACTGACATAGTTCAATATGATGGTATCAAATATTTGCTTTGCCATGCACTGAGAGACACAGTTGGGTTCAAGTATAACAGAATAGAGTACATGGTATTTGACCTCTCAAGTGTATGAATAAAGACATAATGTATAGAAACTAACTCTACACACGAAGAAATAAGTACGACAGTCACAATGGTTGTCAGTTTCAAATGAAAAACACCCCGATCAAACGAAGAATTTTATCAGAAGAGGCTTAAGTCCTACATGATATATTGGGGCTAAAGATATCAAAATATATAATCAAGTGTTCAATATAAAGGGTGGATAGCAGCTGTCGAGGGTGAAATATATACCTTGAACACTTAGATCACTACATAAACTGGCCTGGACAACCGTGTGAATAATGTACACTGTGTTGATATTACGCCGTACAGAGTTGTCTACCTTGATGGTCAATGAACCCATGTTGAGTATTATGTTTATTGCATTAATTTAGGAAAATGATCACTGCATGGTTAAAAGTGTTTGGCTCAGTATCTAGATAATATAAAAGATAAAAAGCATTGAACATTTGGGCATATATGCAAATTTAAACATTAAACATATTTTATATAGATAATTGTTTATATTGTATATATTGTCATTATACATTTTTAGTGTTTATGATACATTAAGTCATATGATATTATAGTCTCCCATAACCCTTAAAGGGTGGCTCACTTTTATATTATATTTTATAAACATGTTTATGTATGTAATTTCTATAAGGTGAGACTGAAATAAAAAATCTGTTTGTCTGTCTTAACAATAATAACTTCACAGACCAACAATTTGATTATTAACTTTAAAAAATAGTGTCATCAGTTAATCAAGCATGCAACACCAGCCCTGCCCCTTCTTTACAGCTAATCAGGAATGAGTAGTCAATCAATAGGAGTGGTCTAATTTTATTCTAGTTTTTGGAGAAAGAAATTTCTTGGTTAAGAAATCAAATGGCACAGAATCTCTTGCAATGTATTTATCAGTAAACGGAAGACAGGTATTTGGGAAGTATACACAACATGACATGGAACTAAGATGTCACACTTTACGTTTGAGTAAGTGATTGAGTTGAGTTGCAGTATTATCATGATTATATCATCAGTATTATTGCTTTATATGACGGAGGCAATGAAAGAGATATTCTTACAATTGGGTATTTAATTGGGTCATCAGAATGACGAGGCAATGTTTTGACCACCAAATAATGATTAATTACATCAAAGTTATAATCAGTAAAGAAATCAACAACTAATCAATAATCATTCAGGCAGAATGATATAATTATAAACCATATCTCAAAAGTAATTCAAATGAAAATCTGTTATCAAGTGCTCTTATCATACAAAGTACTCTTAAACAAACAAATAAAACTAAATCATTTGTCACAAAATGACATTTTGAGCTAAAACTCAAAATTAAACAATTTTTACATAAACTTCAACATGCTTAACATAAGAATACATTGAAACGATTCTTCCTTAATCAAATGACCTATTTTCTCACCAATTTCATAAGATAAAAATCATGAATAGATTTACAAATGAACTTAAATATATTATTTTTCTTATTTGCACCTTGACATTTCCAGCCCCAGGATCCTGCTCCAGGAGCTCTAGTGAAAAATATTATCACAAGAAACACAAACATCATAATTTAGTTTATTCTTACACAGGGGTGGAAATAACCCATTGCCCGACGTCCGAGTCCAGTGGTTTTTCTGTCGGGCAAGCAAATTTGTATATCACACTGTACCGGTGTCCAGTTGAATTTCTAATGTTAATTATGTTGTTTATTTTAAAAATCAACAAGAAAACGGACGGAAAAGTGGAAGAATTATCAGGGCAAGTGATTTTACATGTGCCACTGTTCCGGAGTACACTAGCAATTTTAAAGTTATTTCCACCCCTGTTACAGTATGTTTATCATGTTTACTGACATACTTCCCCTGCCGGTGTGTTTATTGACGTCTGTGCTATGGTGACATTAGCGATCTCTATCTGCACAGGAACAGTGATTGTACCAACACAACAACATTGCGACTATTTACTCTCATTAAAGCTATTTCCACCTCCCCTCCAGCTAGAGGTTGCCTGAAGACAGTGGAAGAACTATGTGAAGGTGGAGGGTCACATTTATGGCTGCATAATTAAGAATTCATCAGTGTATTCCATGTATGTGAAGTGAACTTTGTGTTATCATGCTTTAACCACTAGGCTACTCCACCACCCAGGTAGTGAGCGAGTGAGGGAGTGAGGTGAGGGAGTGAGTGGGTGGGTGTGGGTGTTGGTGGGTGTGGGTGTGGGTGTGGGTGTGGGTGTGGGTGTGGGTGTGGGTGTGGGTGAGGGAGTGAGTGGCTGTGAGTGAGTGAGGTAGTGAGTGGTTTGGTATCGGAGTGAGTGAATGTGAGTGAGTGAGTGAGTGAGTGAGTGAGCAATGGCCCAGAGGGGCACTTAAATCAAGACAAAATACATTATCCATTTGCAACATTTTGGTATGACCTAAAAACAAGAATACAACCTACTAGACACTTATAAGGACAAAATGAGATGCATCTCTGGGAGATACCAACCGCAGCATATTTACAATGTAACAAATGACACATCCATAGCATGAGTGACTGACTGGATGAATGAACAGCAGCCCTTTAAACAATATCCCAATTATCTCATGGCACATCTGTTTGATCTGGCTGGAAAAACAAGGCAAATCATTGATCGCCTTGGTGAAAGCCACGAGCATGGGTATTGTGCTGACAAATCAAGAAACATAATGAGGGACAGCCGGGATTCAATGCCCAACAAAAAATTCTGAACACATATTGAGACAACCCGGACTCCTTATAATGACACACATAGCATGATGAAGCATTCATTGTAAAAATCTTATTTTTTGTACCTTGTCTCTTTTCATTTTATCATAAAACTTTTGTAAACTGGTTAGAAAAATGAAAAATGACAATTCCAATATGGCCCCCATGGTGGCCATGTTGAAACTTGTGACTTCTCAGACCAGTTGTTTCAAAGACATTTTTGAAACGGGAAGGAATCTGAAACTACAGCTTAAAAATTGCTATAACTCTACCATATTTAATAACTGCAAACAATCATACACGCAGAAATATGAAGGTCCTTTTAAGTAACGCAATGGGGCAGAAGACTATATAGTACCAAGTACCTTAATTACTTCTTGTCACGAATTTGGTACAACGAACATTATTGTGCGTCCGCTGAATGCAATATATATTTTTTCTGCGTCTACCTATACAATTGCATATAATACATGCACATTTCAGCATTGCGTAAAGCCCTTTGAACATGCTTAATTATTGGACAGAAAACAAAACTTGTGTCCTATATTGAAGGTATATTGTGCTGTTTCACTTTAGTATTTTTCCCATTTTTTAAATAACTGAGCTATTAAAATTCTTACACTGTTTGCGTAGACCATGTCCTTGCCCATTTGGCGTAGAAATAAATTAAATCAAATTTGATGGGCTTAGCATATACATAGTGCCCTATATCACTATAATTACTGATGTTTACATACAGCTCAACAATTCACTGGGATAATCTGAAATTGCAGCTGGGGATAAATCTGACTAGCTGTTTGTGAGTAAGTTCAGTTTTACGCCGCTTTAGCAATATTCCAGCAATATCACAACACGAACACCAGATATGGGCTTCACACATTGTACCCATGTGGGGAATTGAACCCTGATGTTGGGCATGATGAGCGAACACTTGAACCACAAGACTACCCACTATCCTACCAGGGGTGGAAATAACCCATTGCCCGACGTCCGAGTCTAGTGTTTTTTTCTGTCGGGCAAGCAAATTTGTATATCACACTGTACCGGTGTCCAGTTGACTTTCCAATGTCAATTATGTTGCTTATTTTAAAAAATCAACAAGAAAACGTCCGGTATAGTGGAAAATTGATCAGGGCAAGTGATTTTACATGTGCCACTGTTCCGGAGTACACTAGCAATTTTAAAGTTATTTCCACCCCTGCCTACATCACATATTTTCACTAATGAAGAAAATCGTGAGATGTGCTGTTTTTCTCTCCACATAGAGAATGCACAATCGGTAAATAAACACACACACACCATGAATAGATTCATACTAAGCATTTATGCACTCACAATCATGTTAATGCAATCACACCATTGTAAATACAGACAGTTGCCTTGAACAGTTTGTTTAAAAACAGAAAGGCCTGTCGTCAGTATTTTTAGACATGGTGTCTTGAAGACCAACATACCCAGGAACCAAAAATATATAAATACAAAAAGATGGTATAATGGTATAGGTGTTCCATGTCTAAGTCATTTGAAACACCTGTAAAATGTAAAACATGTAAATATAATGTGTTCTTATCTATAGAACAAGTATATATGAATGACAACTTCTTTTATTCTAGAGCACAACGTTTCGATACAGGTTCTTGTAATCGTTCTTACTTGAAAACGATACAAGAACCTGTATCGAAACGTCGTGCTCTAGAATAAAAGAAGTTGTCATCCATATATACTTGTTCTATCTGACATCCAACTTCTAAAATGCCAGTCAAAGAAGTTGTTCTTATCTACAGCTGAGACAGGCACAAATGTGAAACATTAACTAAAAACATGCTGATACAGTTGGAAAAATGCAAAGCACTTACATATATCACACGCCTGTGAACATGATCAGCTTACACGAAGTTACAGATATGAAACACTGCTACTATGAAACAGGTAAACAAAATCAAACATTAAAAGATAGGCCACAGCTATAAATACACTCAGCTTAAGGACATGACATTCTTTGACAAGGGACAACCAGGACATTTGTAAAAGTTCAAAAACATAAAATATCTACCTGATACAGTGTTCATCTTGTTCGAACCTCTCCTTCACATCACCATCTGAAGACAAAAACATGTTCGTTGTCATGAGGTCATAAAATGTCAACAGGTGATTCTGCGTCCGTAAGTACGCTCCACTCGCCTCCAGTGATGGCACAAGAGCCATCGTCTTCAACGGTAAACAGCATCACAAATGTTGTCACTGCTATCTTAGACAACTACAACTGGACTAATGATGTTAGATCTGAATGGTAACAAGAAAGATTATCTGTAATGCCATGCACTGTTTGTGATTAGTTATTGATCATGTTAATGACATTAGCGGGCATAATTCTGCTGTCAAGTTGATAATTAGTGGTGTTTGATTGTTCGTAAGTAGCTATTGATGATGTTAATATCATTAACAGGAATAAGTCTACTGTAAAGCTAATTTTTACCACTGTCTACATACAAACTGATTCTGATGTTGATGTTTCTTCATTTAACAGTAAACAATCCTTTGGGAGCAATCACCCCAAAATCTAAGTTGGATTCTGGGAATTGTGCAGGATAATTTTTTTCCACATTATTTATATGAGGCAAAAATATTTACTGAATATCTTACAAGAAGAAATACCCATGAAGATCCAGGGTAGAATAGGTCTTCAGCAACCCGTGCTTGCCATAAAAGGTGACTATGCTTGTCGTAAGAGGCGACTAACGGGATCGGGTGGTCAGGCTCACTGACTTGGTTGACACGTCATCGGTTCCCAATTGTGCAGATTAATGCTCATGCTGTTGATCACTGGATTGTCTGTTCCAGACTCCATTATTTACAGACCGCTGCCATATAGCTGGCGTAAAACTAAACTCACTCACTTACTCATTACAAAAATAAATAAAAGTGTTTTGATGCTCAAAAGAAACTTTCTCCCTGATCAGGTCTAGGAAAATCCTTGGAAATTTGCCATTGGGTCATTATTATGTACAATAAATATCGTCTATTAAGACCTTGTGCTGATCATGTTGATTTGTTTGTTTTTTGTTTGTTTGTTGTTTAACACCACATTCAGCAATATTTCAGCTATATGGTGACCAGACAATCCAGTGATCAACAGCATGAGCATTGAGCTACGCAGCTGGGTTACGATGACATGTGTCAAGTAAGTCAGTGAGCCTGACCACCCAATCATTTTACCCGCCTCTTACAACAAGCATGGATTGCTAAAGAGGAAATTCTAACCAAGATCTTCAACATGTTCAAGGGTTGATCAGGTTGATAGTGTGATGTGAACATGGTGAATGAGTGAAGGAGTTGAGATAAAAGGCTCTTTGAACAGTAACCAGCTATGACTGCATTTTGTGGACAGAATAATTCAGGTGTCTGTCATTTATCACTTTACTGAAACCAGTAAGCATGGATACTAGAGCTGTGACGATATATCGTAGTATCGATAATCATGATACTTTTTCTGACAATAATATATCGATACTTTTTTCCGTATCATTGACCTTAAAATTGTGAATTTTCACCAGAAATTGACGGTTATGTCAAAATTTACACTGGTACTTGCTATTAAAACATACTTTTTTAAAGAAAATAACTAATGACAGCATATCGCATCAGAAGCTATTGCGATACGTATCGTCACCTGTATCGTCTCTAATGGATACATCAAACCTTGACATGTAATCAAGAAAATCTTGAAAGGTTTCTGACCTGCACAGAGGAGTCACCACTCTGTCCATCAAACTGTGGTGCCTCAGATAACTACGCCAACCAATGCCCCCACATTAAATGGGACACCAACCATACAGTTTGGGTTGTTTACTCCTCAGGGAGCTGAGACCACAAATCATATGATCGCAGATCTTTTGACCAGGGTAATGATGTCAGCACTTTGAGGATACATTGAGTGAGTGAGTTTGGTTTTCCGCCACTTTTAGCAATATTCAAGCAATATCACGGCGGGGGACACACAACCAGAAATGGGCTTCACACAATATACCCATGTGGGGAATCGAACCCGGGTCTTCAGCGTGACGAGCAGATGCCTTAATCACTAGTCTACCCCACCACACAGAGCATACATTGAAGTGTCCAAAGGCTAGTACGAAATAAGTACATGTTTATAAACATCGCAAAAAACATACAGTAAGGAAAACAAACCATAAATACACTATCTTTCCTACAATGGAACACTTCAATTGCAATTATTTCCATAAGCTGCTATTTCAAACAGCAACAGTCAGTGGATATGTTTGCCTTACAGTGACAAGTTACAGTTGGCAGGATATCATTACAGAAGTGAGACAGAAGGCATCTAAAACAGGACATTCACTATTTTATCAAATGTCCCCTTGACTGGATTAAAAATGACCAAAGGACAGTGAATGATAGTCAATGACTTACAAAGCATTTAAGATTGCGTCAGATAACAATTGATTCAGCAGATAGTCAAAGGGGCATAACTCTAGACTCAGACCTCACAGCTGCCATATAAACAATACACCTGCTTTGACCTTTGACCTCAAATAATTAAGACTGATTTTCACTCATCACAGAGTAACCTTATTTTCTGAAGTGAAAATAAAACTGAAAAAATGGCATATTCTATCAGAAATCTTCTTTACACATTAAATCTGTGGGAAGGAAACCAAAAGTAGGCCTTCGATGTGACATGGAAATGCTTTAACCATGAGGCCACCACTCAGGGTCTGGATTCATTTAATTTTAAGTCCTCAAGGAATTGATAAAAAAAACACATCCAGCAAAATGAATTTGTGTAGCCGTCCTTCAGGAGTGAGTGAGAGAAAATGTCAGTTGGGCAGCCTAGTTGTTAAAGCGTTCGCTCATCATGCCAAAGACCCGTGCTCGATTCCCCATGACAATGTGTGAAGCCCATTTCTGGTGTTCCTCGCCGTGATATTGCTGGAATATTGCTAAAAGCGGCGTAAAACTAAACTAATTGTCATTGGTGTGATGAGCAGATGTTTTAAGTTAACAACTAGGCTACCCAACCACCCAACAGTGTTACAAACTATTCATGCTGGAAGTGAATCACATCTATATCCTGTTTACACCAGTGGCACACAGATGTCTTGTTTTGTATACCAAGGTACACAGAAGAGAGTTCTTTCAATTTTCTTTTGCTGTTTGATGGAAAAAAATGTGGTTGTTCGATCAGTTTTGTTTTATTAAGTATACATACTGTACAGGATATTTGGCATCATTTTAAAGTTAGATTTGGATTGGTAAGTTGATACAAATATATTTAAATGACAATTTATTCTTTCTGTTTTGGTCAAATAAAAATTTTCAATACTATTATGCCAAGGCTATTTTCACAGTCATCAAGATAAAAATATAGCTTGCCATTCCGATATTATTTTATTGTTATGAATGACCCTAAATATTGTGTTCTCACACAAAATAACTGTCCTGAGACATCAGTCACTGAACAGAACATTTATCTTGACAAATCTTAAAAAAAATGAGGACTTTTTCCCCGATACCTTGTAATGAATACACAGCAGGCATTTAATCCCCTGTGGTGATGTTGCTTCACCTGAAACTAATCCTTGTAAAATCCTGTTACTATTATTATAAAAACAATCACTTAATTAACACTTCATGTTAACCACCACTTTGATTAACAAAATAGATACAAGTTAATAAGCCTAAAATATCAACATTGTGTATCCATTTCCTGACGTCATGATCTATCATTTGTTAATTCAATTATCAGAAATGCTGTGTCATTTTCAGCTGAAATGTTTAAGTTAGGCCCCAAAAAATAAATGTTGTGGTTCCGATTTCCTACATTTCAGAACTAGGGTAGGTAGGTAGGTTTGTTTGTTTTTTTGCAAAATATTTTTACATTACTCATGTGTCAGAAAATAAATTTAATTTATTATGTGGTGAGTAAAATTGTTAGGCTCAGCAGGAATATTTAGGGTTGGTCTGGAAATCGGAACCACAAGCTTTTTATTTTAGGCCTTACGTTTAAATCATGGTACACATAAATATCCTGCTCCAGGGCAGTCTAACGTGCACCTGAAATCTCAGTTCATCAGATCTAAATCTGACAACCATGCATGAATAAGTATGACCTATATTTAACTCCCCGCCCTATTCAACTTCGTTACTTTACCCCAACATTGTTGACCAAGTGAATCTGTCCACTACAATAATACAACTGGTGAATATCTATCTCTGATTACTATATATCTAGCCATATATATGTAACAATATAACGTCATTCAAAACAATACCCGGAATAGTGTCCCGGCCGCGCCTAAATCCCATAAACTTAGAGATAGTCCACAGCTCTCATTCACCAGTTGGGGAATACACACATTATAGCACAGAGAATGTGCAGGTGCGCGGTTTGTTCTAAATGAAGTTTTTATTTCTCGTGGTACTGTTCAAGACCCACTTTAAATGACGTATTCTCGGATACAAACTGACTGTTGTACTGTTGTACTCACCTGTTAGTATCCTGGAGAAACACTGACATAAGAAACACACCGGGTAATGCTATAAATCCAAGTCGGCGGTGTCTATTTACAACGGAAGTTTCGAGGAGTTTGTGACGTCACAGTCCGTGACCACTGGCGCGGAAAGTACTGTCAACTCCACACAAGAAGGCGACGGTGGACATTCTTGTGTGCAATCTGATCTCTCGTGTCCACTAATAACGTTCCTTGGCGTTTAAACGTTGGAACTCGCCAAGGTTTGAGTCGGGAATATGTATAGTGTCTCCCCATGTTCACTTAGCTACACCCGATTCTCAACCAACACAATTCACTCCCACCTGTAAACTGTTGCTTAAGTTAAACTTAAGTTAATTTTTTAGTCAACAGGTGTTCATTTTTATTTTATTTTGTGATTAGCAAATCCGTTTAAGTTCTTTGTAAAATAAATCAGTTACAACGTAAAATGTTTCTAAAAGTGACTGGGCTCGGGCCAATTGGTTGGTCACCGTATGCAGGGATTATTAGGTCATTAAAAAAGCGCAACTAATCCGCTTACTCCAGTTTTAATACCAAGCTCGAAGTTAAGTAACAGTTGTCCATATTAGAGAGGTAATACTTCCAGTTTAGACATGGAGCCCAATCAACCTGAACTCGACTGGGCACCAGGCCAAGAATAATGTAAAATATGATATTTTATTTGTTTGTTGTTAAACATTAAACCTCGCAACATTCCATCGAAATAAAGTAAAAGACGAACATTGATAAGTGAGTTGAATGGCTCTCACATTGAGACAGTTGAAACACAAACATACATACAGACATACAGACATACATACATACATACATACACATACACACATGTACGTACATACATACATACATACACACAAAAATGCGTGCAGAAATGCATACATGCATGCATATATACATTACATACATACAGGCTCGCTGACCTGGTTGACACATGTCATCGCATCCCAGTTGCGTCGTGAGATCGATGCTCATGGTGTTGATCTCTGGATTGTCCGGTCCAGACTCGATTATTTAGAGACCTCCGCCATATAGCTGGAATATTGCTGAGTGAGGAGTAAAACTAAACTCACTCACTCACACTTAGTAATACGCCAATCTCAGTCTATGTTGGACTATTGGAATTACGACCACGTTTCGTAGGTAAAGGTAAAGACTAACGATTAAATAGTCCCCGTAGTAGACTAACATCTTGTCTCTGAAATAAACATATTTTACAGAGAAAATAATGTTTATTAAAAATAATCATAAATTATATTGAAAAGGAGCCCAGAGACCTTCTTCATTTTAGCTTGAAACTGTGGAAATCTAGACTTGCCACCTATTCTTTTTATAGACTTGCTTGGGTGATTTGGATACATTTGTTTCTGGGTCTGTATGGCACGTTATCATCGTAGTAAAGCTAGCTGGAAGGTTGAATACTAGCAATTCTATAAAGGAATGCCTAACTCTCCTATATATATTGAGGTGAAAAACAGTATAGAATCGGCTACCAGAACTGAGACTGGAATACGCATGGATGTGGCTTACAGTAATATCTGGCACCTGTACGAGAGAGTCTGGGAAACGGGCGTACAGAAACACTTAGCAGTACATGTACTTGCCATTAGTCGAACCACCAGCTTATAGTGACGAGTACAGGTATGTGTTGGCCTTAGTTATAGTTGTCCCTTATAATACCACCACCGTTCAATGGTGTTGTAAACGATTTACGATAAGTCATAAATATTTCACTTTGATAACGGTTGGATGTATATGTAAATACCGGTGGCAGGTCATATGATAACCCCATGGCAAATTCTTCCCCCTTCCCTCTCTATATATACCTTTCTCTCTCGACATCTGTCTCTCCATCTCACTGTCTCTCCCTCACGCATATACATCACCTACACACGCCGTCTCTCACTCACTAGCCCAATCACTTTTTCATCATTCACACACGCTCTCTTACTCTCTATCTTTGGCACACGCTCACACAAACTATCACACTCTCATTTACACACCCTTTTCTTTTCTCTCTCGGGGCGGTGGAGTAGCCTTGTGGTTAAAGAGTTCGCTCGTCTCGCCGAAGACCCGGGTTCGATTCCTCATATGGGTACAATGTGTGAAGCCCATTTTTGGTGTCCCCCGCCGTGATAGTGATGGAATATTGCTAAAAGCGGCGTAAAACCAGATTCACCCACTCACTCTCTTTCTCACACAAACTCACTCACACGCTTTCTCACTCATACAACTCTCTCACACACGACCCGTGAAGATCCCGGTTAGAATTGATCTTCAGTAACCCATGCTTGTCGTAAGAGGCGACTAACGGGTTCGGTTCAGGCTCGCTGACTTGGTTGACACATGTCATCGGTTCCCAATTGCGTAGATCGATGCTCATGTTGTTGATCACTGGATTGTCTGGACCAGACTCAATTATTTACTGACCGCCGCCATATAGCTGGAATATTGCTGAGGGCGGCGTAAAACTAAACTCACTCACTCACTCACACACACTACCTTTCTGAAGACGGAAAACATATCCTGACTGTTTCTAACCAGACACCCTCTCAACCACTCCACAACACATATAACAGTTTTGGGCGTAAAACCAAAGTACGTCAACATCCTACATTGAACACAGTCTAAATCCGACAAGGGAAACGAGATATCCCGGCACACATTTCTATATACAATGTAAGTTGTACTAATGTATTTCATACCGAGACTAATGAAAGCTCTCTTTCTGTGGTGTATTTATTAATGTTTATTTGTGCGTATAGCTGACATAGAATGTTATTTTTAAACGCAACTAACTCCTTCTCTCGAGGTTAAGAACCGTGAATATCTGTCATATATTGGACTGTATGCTACATTAACAGATACACAACATAGTACTTTGCCAGCTCGGGTGTTCTTTCACGACAATGAATACAAAGCAGGAAACGACGACAGAGGTGATTGTGTCTTTGTGACAGCGACTTCTAAAGTCGGATAATTGTCCCCTATCGCAGTCCTATTATACACCTTTCTATTCAACTGAGTTCCGTTTTCAGCTTGGGAAACTCCAGTTTAATTGTAATGTATAGGATTTATCATACAAAATGTCGGTTTGAGCGATTGTTTTTCATCCTCGAAGAGACGATGTTTCTCAGATGAGCGAGTAGTGTTTAAAGCTTAGCTGAAAAGTATTCCTGATATGTCACGGCGTGTCAGCCTAATGTGGGAAGAGTGAGTGAGTTTAGTTTTATGCCGCACTCAGCAATATTCCAGCTATATGGCGGCGTCTGTAAATAATCGAGTCTGAACCAGACAATCCAGTGATCAACAGCATGAGCATCGATCTGCGCAATTGGGAACCGATGACATGTCTCAACCAAGTCAGCGAGCCTGACCATCCGATCACGTTATTCACCTCTTACGACAAGCATGGGTTACTGAAGATCAATTCTAACCCACATCTTCACGGGTCCATTTCGAGACACTTTACACATTCATAAACAGACATCTAATGAAATGTCCAGACAGGTCTAATTCAACATGAAAGGTAGACGCCGGGGAATGACTAAGCCTCGATTATCCACCATTGGGCGTAACAGGCAAAATAGCAGTAATCATTGTATAAATGGATAATTGAAAACCAGCAGTGACACCAGGTGTTCACATATAGGGTTAGCGTGTGAGAATAAGTGAAAGTAACAATGACACCAACTGGAGCGACAAGCGAATGTTATTTGATAATGGGTTATGCTTTACTTCACTGGATGATATAAGTAAGTTAATGTTAAGAAGGCTCAAAGCTCTGTCACTTCATGAAATGACTAAAGCATTATAGTCACTTCAAGATATGTCGAGGCGAGACTAATGAGCTAAAAGATTTACGACTATACTTTCACATTGTAACTGCAGCACATATATTCTACCTACTTGAAGTCGGTATGATTATAGCGCAAGGACAACTAGGACAGGCTCCATGAGCCTTCACTGTAATGAAGTCAGACATTGTCACTTATTATAGTGATATTCAACTAGAGTTATACTGCCGGGAACAAAGGTGTATTGCACTTTTACAGCGTTACCTATAGTGTAATAAACCTCACTGGCTGTAATGGGTTCATTGTGGGGATTGTCCATATCAGCCTACATGTCTTGAATACTGTGAATGGCAATCGACAGTACTCCATTCATGCCGGATTTGCTAACCCTGAAACTTGACTTGAAGAATAGCTGAAAGACTAGTCTCTCTTACAGACCAGGGTGCCGTTGTACAAAGCGGTCTTAGCGCTACGGTGACCATAACTCCCATACCTTAACATAGGCTTAAGGTAGCCTTAGCGCTCAGGTTGTTTTGTACAACGGCACCCTGAACAAATATACCAATGCAGCCCATGCATGTCTAGAATATTCGTTTCTGGAGATAAAGAAATTATTTGGACGTTTCTATATTATGTTTTATCAAGATAATTTAGGGGCCGTCTGTTTCAGTGAAAATGTTCATTTCAGAGACTAGATGATGATCTGCTGGAAGAAAGAATACCGAATACCCATGCCGCGTTTGGCGAAAGCTCTGTTCGGTTTCGTTAAGTGATAATAACTGCATTGCTAACGTACTCTCAAAGGTAAAATCACCCGTGAAGATCCGGGGTAAAATTGATCTTCAGTAACCCATGCTTGTCGTAAGAAGCGACTAACGGGATCGGGTGGCCAGGCTCGCCGACTTGGTTGACACATGTCATCGGTTCCCAATTGCGTAGATCGATGTTCATGCTGTTGATTAGCATGTCTGTCTCAGACCACCGTTATATATCTGGAATATTGATGCGTGCGAAGTTAAACAACAAACAAACACAAATAAAATCAGCTTGTTTTATTCCAATATAGGAAAGTCCAAAGTAGGATTTGTTTGATTCAAAACTTTGTGTTTTCTATTGTGTGTAGTACAACTAACACGGGGAAACTGAAAAGGAAATGGTTGCATTGAATATATTTTGGGACATTATTTTTATAGACATTATTATTATAGAATCTCCCTGAACTGTGTACACCAAACCTGGTCACCACAAAACGCTTTCCTGACTTTACATTCACTATGCCCAACATACATCATCAAGCCACGTACAGTAAGCCTGATCCAAGTACTCAAAGATAGGGTAAAACTTGAATACATGTATAAAGTCAAACACCATTGTGAGTAGAGGTGAGGTGAAATGGGTTTTACGTCGTGCTTGAGGATATTTCGCTCATATGACGACGTGCTTGCGTGTGTATGTGTATGTGCGGCTGCTTGTACTAGCCCAGACTGAAGCTGGTTTAATAGTGCTAGCCCACTGAGATACCATGCTGCAGTGAAGCATGAATACCCCACTCAGACACATTATACTGACTCCGAGTCGACCAGTCCTTGTTGTACCCATTAATGTCGAGCGCCAGGCAGGGACCAACAAGTACCATATTTTAACGTCTTTTGGTATGACGTGGTCGGGGATTGAACCCGCGACCTTCCGCTCTCCGGGCGGACGCTCTAACCACTACACCACGGAGGCGGTCCAAACACCATTGTGGTGAACTCTCGAAGTAAACGCTTGGTCCATTCGTATTCTCTTTATTCATTTTTGTGTGTTGTGTCGAACATCCGTTTGCTTGTTTTCAATCCTTCAGCACAGTTTGATACAGTGAACATTTATAAACGGAACTGTTTGAGGTATCACTAAGGCAACCCTGGATGAAGAGATACGTAGAGAGGAACTGTGAGATATCTCAGGAAGTAAATCTGTCTGAAGGGATGTGGGGTATCCCAGTGGTTAAAAACGTCCGATCTTCTCGCTGAAGAGCCCGGTTCGATTCCCCACATGGATACGATGTGTGAAGCCTATGTCTGGTGTCCCCCGCCGTCATATTGCTGGAATATTTCTAAAAGCGGCGTACAACCATACTCATTCAATCTGCCTGATCTGGTGCTAAAGGCAACAGAAGTTTTAAGATCTAAGCAGGTTTGAGATTGTGTTTGTGTCCTGGAATTTGTATAAAAATGAACTCTATAATTATCCTTCGAAAACTCACCTCATGATTAATCTGAAAAATGCATTGTTCGCTCAATACCTTCCGAAAGAATATGTTGTGGGTACATACAATCGTTTTTGCTCCACCCTTCAAAGAAACACATTGGATGTGCTTCTGCCTTTGTATGAGAGCACCCGTGAAGATCCGGGTGTCTTCAGCAAATCATGCTTATTGTAAGAGGCGACTAACGGCTTGAAGCATGTCATCCTTTTCCGATTGCGTAGATCGATGCTCATGATGTTGATCACTGGATTGTCTTGTCCAGACTCCATTATTTACAGACCGCCACCATATAGCTGGAATATAGCTGAGTGCGGCGTAAAACAACAACCAAAAATCACATTGAGAGAGCAAAGTATTTTTGATGTTACGTTTCATTCCGGACCATGGCTAATCCCGGGTTCCCACAAACTAAATTGTTTCAACTTGCCATAGTTGTACACATACACACACACACACACACACACACACACACACGCGCTTACGCTTTGGTAACAAAGGGACCTTTTGTTTACGCATTGCATTATCGACTGTATATTTACCGTAATCTTTGTGAAACATAACGCTCCCCACCTAAAATCCCTCGAATGCCAGTCTTATCAGCACATTATACACTTGAGTTTCAAACAGATCTCCCTGGCCGACAGAGGTCCCAAATTCTTCCGACCGATAGGACAAGGAGTTGGACACGTGCACGAATCCCACAAAGTATTAACGTATTAAGTCGTGATCGATGGGATGGACAAGTATATACTTGACATACACGCGTCATACAGAGTATTCGCTGAACTCGTATTCGATGGGATAGAGAGGGATTTTGCGCACACGCACGCACGCACGCACACGTAAGTATTTGCATTGCAGTCGTGATCGAGGAGACGAGAATATATTACGCACACAAACACACCCCTAAGTGTTTCCTGCAGTCGTGATCGAGGGGATACTTCAGTAGAGATTTTACGCACACGTACGCACACGCACACTCTCTCAACACGTCACCAGATACATTAGTTACTATGCATAACCTAGGACTCCAAGATCTAGTTAATGTTAATACAGTGATTAAGCATGACATATCTGATTCTTTCTTACGGCTGTGTCTGGCTGATTGTGCCAGAAACTCTGTAGGAAGTGTTACTTTCACAGCGAAGCCATGGCGGGTCTCGACGTCGAAAGCCCGGCAATTTGCTATCCAGAGTTGCGTCCCTTAGGTGATCTATGACCTTGGGGGCGTGGTTGATAAGTGGTTAACGCGTTTGCTCGTCACACCACATCCCGGGTTCGATTCCAACATGGGTACAATGTATGACACCAGTTTCTTGTGTCTGTCGCCCTAATATATTGCTGGAATATTGCAAAAAGCGGCGTAAAACTAAACTCACTCACTGTATAATGCCCGCGTGGTTATGTGATCTGAGTAAAACACCTTAATCACTTTAGGCGTTCCTACTCCCTCTATGCTAAGCTATGACATAACTGAAATTCTGTTAAAAGCCACGAAAACCCAAACCCATGTCTGTCTACGAGGTTGTGTAAGCCGATGAGTACAGTAAATATTTTATGCTATTTCAGGTAACATGTAATTAGCATAAGTTCCTGTGCCGCCCCAGATGAGTCACGTGCTGCATAATCTCATAACAGCGACATGTCTAAGTTACAATAAGCAAGATACTGCAGATATGTGCATTATTCACTGCAGGGGAGTTCTTGTATACGAGATGCCCGTCTCCAGCCAGTAAGGAACGGTCTTTAAAGATACGTGTATGTTGGTAAGTGCGTGTGTGCGTGAATGAGTTTAGTTTTACGGCGCTTTTAGCAATATTCGAGCAATATCACGCGAGGAACACCAGAAATGGGTTTCACACATTGTACCCATGAGGGGAATCGAACCCTGGTCTTCGGCGTGACGAGAAACGCTTTAACCACTGGGCTACCCAACCGTCCCGTTGTAATAAGAAAGTTGTATTGGGTAACTACGAAATGTGTTGTTGTAATATTGGGTTATCGATTTGCACGCAAGCAACACAAAATAAATGCTTATGGTGATCTTGTTTGCGTACTACGCAAATACGCAGAGCTTATGGAGCTTTGGAAAAACCACCCACTCACTCCTCGCACAGCGTAAACCGCAGCAGGAGCATTCGCCTGTGAGAGATATCTCAACGTGAGACGAATTGCACCGGGCGAGTTCTCATGCCTCCAGTGGATACACCAACAACATACAGGCGACAAAACCCGCCAACAGCGTGTAATGGTAGGTTAAACTTTTAAAGATTAAAGCTTGACATCATCTGAACGTGTCTAACAGCAACAGTAACGACATTACAACACGTCGTGTTTTTCCGCCCCTGTCTTGTGGTTGAGAGACGGGAGGGTGTCAGACTGTCACATATTGTTTTCTACGACTTAATTTCCGTCTGTCAGTCTTTGACCTTCATCATCATTACTTTTTTTTCAATTACGCATACGGAACAAAAATGAAAATGTCACTGATGAAAACTAACCACATGAAACATATTTTTTGTTTTATTGTCAATCGTAAATCTAAACATAGCATTCTTCAATGGATAACATAAGGAAACCATTACAAATTCGACCACGTGAAAAATATTTTTTTGTTTGTTGTAAATCTAACCATTAATAACATGAAAACCACGACAAACTCATTTATAAATAGAGATATGATATAATGGATGAATAGCTTCTCTATAAGTAAATTTATTATGCGCGAGGCTCAAAAACGATTATTACGCACTAGGTATAGCTGAAAACAGTGTGAGAACGTACACGGAACGTACATCCTAACTATAACACAGAACAACAACAACAAAAACAGCAAAATGAAAAAAAAATATACGAGCAAAACAAACAACACAAAGGTCATACAAAAAAACCGCGGAAAAACACACGTTTTTACAACGAAACAAGCAAACACACACACAAAAACAGAAAGAAGAACAAAGAGTCATCTATTCGACATATTCGCCTGCAAACGTGCACACTGCCTAGTCCTTAGTATTCCCCCCGGTCGTACATCTTTACACTGAATACATAACATACATACAATATAATCTTTAAGTATGAACACGTAACTGCTGTGGGAAAGGAAATAATTTCTAAAATAAAACTCCGAACACAAACAAACCACAACACGAACATGTTACAGTTAAAGATATAAAGATATTGTCTAGAGATAATGGGATCTGGGCTTCGCTGGACAATGCTATCTTAACTGTACGACCGTTGTAAATCCGTATCAAGCCACGGAGACACGATTGTTGTGTGCCTAATTATATATAGATGTATTAGGATAGCTTCGGGCCACGAGGTTAAGGTTTTCGCCAATTTGGTGTGCCGCAATTAATTTCCAAAAAGAAATGGTGTGCCGCAATGTATTTCCAAAAGGAAGTGTCATCCTATGCTTGTCGTAAGAGGCGACTAACGGGATCTGGTGGTCAGGCTCGCTGACTTGGTTGACACAGTCATGGCATCGTATCCGAATTGTGTAGATCGATGCTCATGCTGTTGATAACTGCATTATCTGGTCAAGACTCGATCACTTACAGACTTATAGCTAGAATGTTGCTGAGTGCGGCGTGAACAACAAATAAACAAACAAAACAAACAAGTGCCTCATGACACAATCAGGGATGTTCACTGTTTCATCCCGGGGCCATGATAACAATACAAGTTTAATTGCATACTAAACCTCATTTAACCAGAAAGTACCATTCTCATTGAAATCAACCGCTTATTAATTGGTGAGTGAGTGAGTATGGTTTTACTCCGGTTTTAGCAATATTCCATCAATATCACGGCTTCGGACATTGTACTCATGTGGGAAATAGAACCCGGGTCTTCGGCGTGACGAGTGAACGCTTTAACCACTAGGCTACCCCATCGCCTCGGATTGATTGGTGAAGAGTAATACCACTATACAGAATTCCGTAGATGGATTTTTCTGGATTAGCAGGAGTCAGGACAAACGAGGTTTCACAGTATTTCATCTTTGTATCTTATTTCTTGTTTTTGGGGCGGTGGGTAGCCTAGTGGTAAAAGCGTTCGCTCGTCACGCTGGTTCGATACCCAACATGGATACAATGTCTGAAGCCCATTTCAGGTTTCCTCTGTGATATTGCTGGAATATTGCTAAAAGCGGCGTAAAACCACTCACTCACTAATTCTTGTTTTGGGTGATGGGGGACCCTTGTTAATTTGCTTTTCCTTATTGTAATAAACACCGATACAGTTTGTGCAAGTGGACCCTGGAGTAACACTGAGTGCATGGTTTTACAAGCAAACAAAAGAACGAAGGAAATAACGAATGAACGAACGAACAAATCGCTCATTCTTCATTTGAATCGGGTCCTTACACAATTCATACTCACAGGTTTTAAACTTTACCAAATAAAATTATAGATATTATTGAAACATGCTCACGACTCACATTAAAATAGAAAGCTAATATATTTTTTATTACAGCCTAAGAATAAAGGTAGAAAGATCAATTCATTTATTGGTTCTACTGCCATGTCATCGTGGACAGACTGTGCTAACATTCACCTGTGTCTTTATGAACAATAAATAGGTCAGTTATCAGTCCATGGTGTGTACACTTGATCTTCATAGAGATTGTACGGTTATGAAAAATACCACTGTTAGGGTAACGGTTACACTTTACTGGTTTTTATATCGATGTCTGTAGGGCAATGGCACACCTAGAGAGTTAGGGCAGTGGGACGCCATTTCTGGGCAATACTTTGTTTCAACCATATGGATATGACGGTTGGACATCAGGAATGGGCTTCTACTGTACCCATCAGAGCAAGGTTCAGGGCGGTGGTCTGTGAATAATAGAGTCTGGACCAGACAATCCAGTGATCAACAGCATGAGCATCGATCTTCGCAATTGGGATACGGTGACATGTGTCAACCAGGTCAGCGAGCCTGACCACCCGAATCCGTTAGTCGCTCCTTGCGACAAGCATGGGTTACTGAAGACAAATTCTACCCCGGATCTTCACGGACTTTCAGAAATACTGGTGGAAATTGTACCGATAAGATAGTTTGTATAATTGGTCTTCAGGAATCGAACAGGGGTCTTCGAAAAGATTAACCAAAGCGTTAAATCACCAAAGCGAGTGAATAATGTTTTACGTCGCTCTGAGCGATGTTGAAACAATCGCGTCATTGACGTGGGGTGAAGAGCGGTACGGTTTAATGGTGAAGTGGGATGGAGGAGGTGTTGGCTTGGTAAGGAATGAGAATGTTAGGGGTTGTATCGGGTAGAAACATATGAACTGTTAAAGGGGACTACACACCAAGTTTTATTGGTATTCAGTCTTAATCAAGACATTTGTTTTTAGTTCATCGTGTCTGATTGCGCCATTATCTCAAGACTATTACTAATCAGTAACGTTCACGCGAATCTGTACCACATGATTTGCATTCTCCCAACGTGATGTTTAAAAGGCTTGAATGAAACTGGCGGTGCCAATTTCCCCGAGAGTAGACCCTCTTTAAGCATTCCCCGACGTGTAATTTCCGTTGTTTATCGACCTTGAACCAGGATAGACAATCACCTATGTGGAATGTCAAGATACTAATGTACTAATGTAGTGCTATAGTTTGCCCCTAGTTTAATAGCCCGCATTCCTTGCATGGTCAGTGTATAGACCATTCTTTCTCTACATCAGTAACATGACCTTCCATTAAGGGACAGACACGAGCGTAGACAAGAGGTATTTCTTAACTGATTTGGTCTCGGTCATACAGACTGACCACTGGATGTGATTTACTAATTAATGATAATACAATAATAAGTCCATTTGTACAGCGCCCTATAACCAATCACCAAGTGGTTGCTCATGGCGCTGACATGTATATATATACTGATTGGTCTTAACGTGTTAATGTAGGTACACAGGTAGGAGACTTATGAAATGTTTTCATTGGTTTGTCTGGTCCAGACTGAATACATTTCATGCCGCCGTCAATACCATTATACTGCCCGGTATTAAAATAGCAAACAATAGGGCGACATTTTCGTTTTAAGAGTTCATACAGATTCCAGGTGATTGAGTTATTTAAGTGATTTAAGTGATTTTGCGCGAGCGAGTGAGTGCGTTAATGAGTGAGTGAGTGACTGACTGACTTACTATGTGAGTGAGTGAGTGAGTGAGTGAGGTTTACCGTTACTTGGAACGTTATGACGAATCTTCCAGTGTCAGAATGGTTCTTTTGTGTGTTTAGTCACGCCACACACATCACAACGGTGGGTAAATAGTCGTCTGGATAAGACGATCCAGTGATTTAACATAACATGTGATATATCTGGGACTACACCTCTCAGATAATTGTATCCAATCAAGTGATTGACATCATGATCATCGGTCTAAGCGATGGCACATGATGGCACGCACCAACCACGCCAACAAGCGTGACCACCGTCAGATGCTTTTTAGAAGCAGTGGTTGTTGAAGACCAACTCTAACATGGATCTTCACGGGTCTGTTCGCAGTGATCAGATATAGCTTGATAAAGGTCATTCATTTAACACCAGTCATTGAATGTATTGTATTCTGATGTCGATAAGTAGTAATTGAACCTGATGACGCGGCTCCTAGAGCTGTGGAGCCAGGGAAGCATGTAACGGGCGGTTGATTAGCCCAATTGAAAAGGCGTACGCTCATCACACAGCTGTCACGGTTTCGGTTCCCCATATGTGTTGAACGTGTGAAACCCAGTTCTGGTGTTTAAAATGGTAATATTCTGAGACCCGTAATGATCCTTGATACAATTGGTCTTCAGCGACCCTAGCTTACTCACACACCCGACCCGTGAAGTTCCGGGTTGGAATGGATTTTCAGCAACCCTAGCTTGTCGTAAGAGGCGACTAAAGGGATTTGGTGGTTAGGCTTGCTGACTTGGTTGACACATGTCATCGTATCCCAACTGTGTAGATGGATGCTCATGTTGTCAGTCACTGGATTGTCTGGTCCAGACTCGATTATTTACAGACAGCCGTCATATAGCTGGAATATTGCTGAGTGCGGCGTTAAACAACAAACAAATATGTAACATAACTGTGCCAGTGAAGAGGCGTAAAACAACAATCGCCCGTTCACACCGCATGTTGTGAATGTTGCTGGAGATTTTACGAGTGCTTCATCCCATTGCGTTTTTTCGGACGCTTCACCGAATATCAGATCGTGGTCATGTCTTCATTCGCATTATTATCAGGCATCAAAATATCATGGAGAAACGATCAACTTTTCATTTTATCGCTCAACACGAATACCTAACTTCAGTTTCAGACCTATCGAACGTTTTCACAGCAATATACACAGTGAAGCACTGCTTTCTGTATAATTTCCCATGTGAAAAATGTTAAGAAATCTTATCCTGTCTGAAGCTTCACATAAAACAGATTTGTTTCTGTTTACACAATCACGTTTACACACACACCCATATCGGTTACTTATTTAGTACTTACTGAATATGTATAGACATAATTTCTGTGAGGGTGGCCCAGTCGTCAAAGCCACAGCGATTTGCGATGCACAGTTACACAGTTCATGATTGCTTGTGATGTATGGCATGAGGGGCAGTGGGGTAGCCTAGTGGTTAAAGCTTCCGCTCGTCACGGTGAACACCCCAGTTCGATTGCAATATGGATATACTGTGTGAAGTGACGCCTCGGTGTTCCCCGCCGTGATATTGCTGTAATATCGCTAAAAGCGGAGTAAAACCCATCTCACAATTCTTGGAGCAACTCCAGAACACTCAGGCACTTTCACCAGGCCGTCATCACCAGAAATGGGCTTCACACAGTGTGCCCTTAAGGGGAATCAAACCCTCATCTTCGGCGTGACGAGCGAACGCTTTACCCGCAAGGCTACCCAACCGCCTCTAACGCTGTTCTGAATAGTATCATCGTTACATTACGGTGTGGCAGCTAAATGCGTGAGAAAAGCCAGTTTGAAATCCTCGAGCACGTGTTTGGTGCTGACAAACCAAAAACATAATCAAGACGAACTGGGATTCGAACCCACGATTATAACTCTGCACAGTGACATGTTCCGCCTAAGACGACTGGACACCGACCCTTCAAATCCTCGAGCATGGGTGTGACAGACCAAGAACTACAATGGTAGTGGATTTCGAATTCCACTCCACGGTCAGCAGATCCTAAAAGGAAAACGGAGGTAACTGTGGTTATCTGCATGAAGGTCTTGATTCCATAGCTTATTTTGAAGATAGCTAAATGTAGTGACCTGTTTACAATCAGGTCCTCCAACCTGCATCATTGAGGCCTTTGTTCGCTATTGTACAGCACAGTATGTGAAACCCAGTTCTGGGCCTAGATTTTCGAAGCTCTCTTAGCGCTAAGATAGTCGTAAGTGCCATACATTAACATTAACTTACGACTATCTTAGCGCTAAGAGAGCTTCGAAAATGTAGGCCCTGGTGTCTCCTGTCGTAATAGTTCTGAGACCCGTGACGATTCGGGTTAAACCCTGTCTTCAGGGATCAGGTGGTCAGGCTCACTGACTCGGTTGACACATGTCATCGTATCCCAATTGCGCAGATCGATGCTCATGCTGTTGATCACTGGATTGTCTGGTCCAGACTCGATTGTTTTCAGACCGCCGCCATATAGCTGGAATATTTCTGAATGCGGCGTTAAACAACCAACCAACCTACCAACCAACACATTCGGAAGACTATTATGAACATTTGAGCTTATATTTTGGGGAAAAACGATTATTGTATTTTTGCCATCTATGCTATCGCTTATCTTAAGAAAGGCAGCTGTAAATACCGTTGCCACTGATGAATCATTGTTACCAAACGTGCAGCACTCCTGGTAGGCAATGAACAATAAATCCTCTTTCTTAGGCAAAGTTCAAGCTTTACGCCGGAGTATTGTGTAAGGATTTCAACACTCTGTACCCGGGCGGGCAAACGAACTTTAATCCACGTCACTGCTAGAGCTAATCGTTATTAATCGTTCTACTGACAATCGTCTTATCAGGAGGCCGTCAGCGCTACACAAGTAGTGCTCTACACACTCAAGATAGATATCATTGGCCGACACCCTAAAGAGACCAAATAACGTTGTTGTCATCGGGTAACGATATAACCTTATTTCCTTATCTCGCAGTGGATGTTTATGTGGAATAGTTTTGTTTGTGTGGGGTCTTTTAAAGCCAGAATTTTAAATAATCAAATGATTATTTCTTTTCTCCATGTATTTCTTGTACTAAAAGAAATACTATAAAATAATAGTCATTTGTATATCCAATTTTTACACTACAACAGTAAATATCCATGTCCTTAAAATATATTACTTACTTCTAAATTCAGTTTAACAGTAAATGACCCATGTTATTACAATATCAATTTTCTACTCAGGAAACGGAAAAGATCTCCATTAACCGTCAATATTTTTGCACGGGCAATTATATAGTGTACACACACACGCACAAACACACACACACACACACACGCACACACGCACCAAAACAAACCAAACAACAAAACCAAACAAAAACCAAAAACAGCAAAACAACTCAGAACAACTACAAACAAAACAAAAAAAACAAAGATTATAAAAAGAACAAAAACAAAACAAACAAAAACAAACAAACAAACACAACACAAACGCACGCTCACACAAACACACACACACTCCCACTCGTCTGTATAGTGTATACGTGTTGAGACACTCCTCCACAACACACACACACACACACACACACACACGTCACGTAGAGGAAGTATTCTATGATCCTGCATTACGTGTCGGGACACTCCTCCACACAACACACCGAGAGGTTTAACGTAATTGAGCTTAACCTTATCCAAGATTGTTAGGTATCGCTTTACGACTCCCCACTATAATCTGCCACTGCTTCAATGACGACAGACAAAACACATAGCTTGCCAAGCTGGCCTGCTGGTAAACACTCCACAGAAGGCAGATATTGCTGGAATGAGAGAGTACACTGACATGGGAGACAAATGGTCACACTCAGAATTAAGATCTGAAAGTGTGTGTTGAAGTTTCAAACTGTCAGCAGGTTCAAAGGCTGAGGGTTTTCCACCTAAAGTGTCGACATGTTTCTTATCAGGTGAAAATGATCACATCAAAGTGTGTATCCCAGCTACTCGTGAACACCTCTTGGAGTCGTACCAATGAAGAAAATACGTGTACAGGTGAACATAGACCAGAAAACTTATACCAGACATTGTCAACAGCTGGGGCCATGTTAAACCTTGCACTGGACCTATGGATGAGTTGGAAACAATGATATACACGCTCATGTGAAAGTTGGGAACTATCGTTACATCTATACGTTCCTCCATCATGGGATGTGGCGCTTCCACTCAAGTTGGGGCGAGTTTCCAGGTGAGTCAACTTTTATTCCTGCTCTCTCCACTGCAGTGGTCAGTTCCGAATACCGTGATCTGATATTGATGTCAAAGCACTTTGAATTTCAAGAGATGAATTACGGGTGATGATTATGTTTGTCTGTTGTTTAACGCCGCCCTTAGCAATATTCCAGCTATATGACGGTAAGTAAAGAATCAAGTCTGGACCAGACAATTCAGTGATTGATATCATCTGCATCGATCTACGCAACTGGAACACAATATGTGTCAACCAAGTCAGCGAGCCTGACCTCCCGATCCTGTCTGTCGCCTCTTACGACGAGCATGGGTTGCTGAAGACCAATTCTAACCCGGATCTTCACGGATCAGATGGAACATGAATAGATCGATGTGATAGATTCATATGTGAGAGATTGCATGTTGATTTACGTCCCCAGTCAGTTTTAACATATATTTTTTCGGCAACTGCTTGAAGACATACAATTTGTGTCTATGAAGACAGAACCATTTGACATATCCTCCGGAGTTATATAGTGAGTGAGTGAGTTAGGTTTTACGCCGCTTTTAGCAATATTCCAGCAATATCACGGCGGGGGACACCAGAAATGGGCTTCACGCATTGTACCTATGTGGGGAATCGAACCCGGGTCTTCAGCGCGACGAGCGGACGCTTTAACCACTAGGCTACCCCACCGCCCCCTCGGAGTTATATAGCTGAAATATTGCTGAAAGCCCAACTCACTTACTCAGTTCAAAGGAGGAGCTCGATTTAGCCTTCTTGCACAGCGCATTTCATTTTAGAGAGCGTCCCAGCAAACAATTTGTTTAAACCTGGCAGAAGCTTATTTTTTACAGGGTCTACCTGATCAAATTACGTTTTAGAACATAAACGACAAAGCCAGAATTGAATTCGATTATCGACCGAGACAGATTACATGGGACGCAAATGTCAAAACTGCAGAGAATTATATGAAACGATATGAGAGATAACGCCATGTGTTCACAATAAATTAAATGAATTCAGTCCCCAAACCCCGCTATCTCACCCTTATATCTTCAGTGATATAACATGTTGAGGGGTGCGTTATGCCCTATTACTATTGTGTACTGTGTTACTACTCTGGCTGAAATCGGCTTTTAGAACAACGGGGCCTAATAGTACCTGGAACTATGCTAGTTAAGTACGACTAATGATAAGTAGATTGAGGAAATCGGGTTACAGTCAAAATGGTCCTGTGACAATTTGGAGAAAATGGTTCCATTTACTAACTGTTATTTTGTTTGGGTCACGGTTACTTTGGGTTTGTGTTTTTTTTATTTTTTTATTATCATTATTATTAAAAATATTTTGGGGGTATGTGTTTTATGTGTTAGTGTGGTGAGGTGCGAGTTTGAGTGTGTCTGTTTATTATTTGTGCATGTGACGTGTTGTGTTGTGTGTGTGAGAGAGAGAGAGAGAGAGAGAGAGAGAGAGAGAGAGAGAGAGAGAGAGAGAGAGAGAGAGAGAGAGAGAGAGAGAGAGAGAGAGAGAGAGAGAGAGAGAGAGAGAGAGAGAGAGACTAATGCCGTCTTCACAGTGTTAGCCCTCTGACATACCACGCCATGCGACTATATACCATAGCTACCCTATTCAGACAAAGTAGTCTGTCTCTGAGCCGACAATCCTAGTTTAATCCCGTTAAAGCGGAGCCCCAGGCAGGTGCAACAAAAAAACACCATTTTCAAAACAATGAATCTCAATGAACACAATTTCGATAAGACCATATAAAATATACATAGGGGCGCCTAATAGCTTTTTTCTTACAGACCATTTATCTTACAATATCTCGAAAAACATTGCTTCTGTTTCAACAAAGGTCAGAATGACCCCTTATAACATTTGACATAAGTCATCAAACCATTAACATTTACTTTGATAAAGGTATTAGACCATCCTAACAATCAGCATGCAGTGTTTCACATTTGACATGAAATCTGGGTCTGTCCCCATAAAATTAATATATACTTGTAATTTGTCAAGTTGAAGTAAAAATTAAATCTTTGTCACAACACACGGCTAAATGTTATCGACATTGCATTAAAGCAGGATTTCATAAGACAGGTCACCTACACAGTATAACCTCGCTATTCCCGACATCCCACTCTACGGACAGCAGTTCTGAGCGTGTATAAGGGACGTTATTACACACTCAGTTAATCCGAATATTATTACAGGGCAACTACGTCCGGATTGGAAAGGGTTTTATTAAACGGAAATAAATTTCTTTCTAAAGTATTCTAAATTTATTATATAAATATATACACAAGAATGTAGCCGCGCTATCAATGAACGCCTATTACATGTGACTGCTCGATGTTTCACTGATAAAGCGGGTGTGGTGTTATTTCCCACAGCAACACAATACAACCTGCCCCAGCGCTGTGATTAATGAAGTATTATTGCTCAAATTACATAAATACCTTCGGCAAGAGAACTGCAACGACCCGCAAACAGCACTTATATATACTACAGAATGTTCAAGGTAAGTTACACATGCATATCTATGTTACTCAAGAAGGACCTAGCGACTCCAGTAATAGGCTGTGACCGGCTTAACATATATACTGTGTTAATCAGTTGCAACAGGTCTGTCAGAACTACGTACTTGAGTGTTAAAGGGGCATTACCTCCTAGTCATGGCTCGTTCAATGAACAGTTTATAGCGGAAAAGCGACATTTCATATTATAGGTAGAATATAGTGGGCACAATATAGTGGGGTTTTACCGGCCATAGTTCAGTGATTTTTAGTTGGGGTTTTCCTAGCACTGAGTAAGAACATCAGTGACAAAAGATTTTGAATGATTTAGAATTTTATTGAACCGTACCGTAGTTAATATAAATAAATACTACTGATTCAGCATATATAGAATGCAGTAATGGTTTTACCGGCCCCTAGTTCATGCCAGTAATTATTGTTGTCACCCAGCACCCCAAGAACATCAGTGACAAAAGAACACCCCTCTGATTAAGAGTTTTATTGAAGGTAGTGACATAAATAATACTGGCTGATTCAGCATATATTTGATATATGACAAATCATTTCACTACAAGTCATGTTCATTGTCAGAATTGGTGTTCTATGGGTTAATTCGGTTTCTGTGTTATAGCTTTTAAAACAGAATTTCAGTCAAATTATTTCAGTGTTCTATATATAAAGATAGGTACAAGGTAAAACAATATTTAACGTCGGTCGTTACAGGTAACAATATATCATTAGCTATTAAGAACACTTTTCCCGACAGAACAGATTACGATTACACAATTTAAGATCTACATGTGGATCTAAAACACAGACTCGATTATTTACAGACCGCCGCCATATAGCTGGAATATTGCTGAGTGCGGCGTAAAACTAAACTCACTGACTCACTCACTATGTCTGAAATTATGCCGATGCGACGTAAAATCTCAACTCACTCACTCACTCATCAGTCTCCTTCTGAATCATTGTCTATGATCTGCATCTTTCATCTCCAAGAAATAACCTCAGCCTGGTGCAGCTGAAATACCGTTGAGCACAACATTTAACCAAACTGACTCACTCACATAGCGGTTTACAGTTGAGGGGGTGTTTATCATGTCGAATAATAGCGCTATCAGTGCACCTGTTTATCTCGTTTATATCTAATGCTAAAGAGGTGACATCCGTTTACCTAAATGATTCATGCCTGTGGCTATATATTAGATATCTTCCGGCTTGACAAGTAAAATCAGATTATTTAGCAGCGAGAAATTTTATTCATGCCTTCAATTAACCCACTTTGACAAAATGAAACACGATAGCTCCTGATTAGGTTGCTAGGGTAAACACGGCGTTGCTAAGGGTCGCTGGGAGAAGACAAACGGTTAACATGTCAAGCTGCATACAACACGTCAATAAATAACGTCATATATAACATAACACATTAAATTTGAACACGGGACTGTTTTCTCAGACTGCGAGATATTTGAAAACTCAAACGGTCTCAAGTTACACAACAACGACACTTGAATGTAATCAAAGTCGCCACGTGTTGCGTGCCCCCAAATCTAGCCAGACTTCGTGGTGAAGTCATTCAGAATTGTGGGTTAGGGGAGACAAGTACAGCAAGGTATTTGTACTGCCATGCCGTTTGGAAGAAACAAGGAAGGACGGGTAGGAAACTAAATATATTTCAGTAAGGTTTTTTTGTTCACTGTGTTGATAACCATCTTGCTCTTAGATTCTGTATATACTGATGTCAAACGCTTCTAGTAAAACAAGTGAAAGCGTCCGTCCGTGTTGGTCCGGATAGACCACACCTTCCCAATTACCTGTCTGTCATGTATGCGTGTATCAGTGGATAGTTTAAGCGTTAATCCGTCAATGGGTGTAAATTGACTTCTTTGTTGAGGAAGGAGCCGTAAAGCCTAACCATCACCTTCACTAATCCGGAACCTTGTTAATACGAACAATTTCACGGCGCTTTCCGCCTTAACAGGATCCAGGGTGTATTTTTGTGAAAAAGGGGTAAGTCTGTTTGGAAGCTAATGCATTTACGTTTTGCTCCGTGGATGAACGCTCTGTATATTTCAATCGTAGCTATGTTTTTACCCGAATTACACTTTGCGTTATACTTGGTTCAAGGCAAGATGCACACACCCGAACTTTACTAATGCTTGGAAATGAAAATGTAATTCATCGGTCTGTATGTTAAACATCTGAGACAGCCGTAGCATGTGCCGTCTTGTGTTGAATGAATGAATGAATGAGTGAGTGAGTGATGGAGAAAGGGACGAACGGACGATTCGACAGACAGACAGAAGTCGGACAAACAGACATATAGATAGATAGTGAGTGAGTGCGGTTTTATGCCGCTTTTAGAATATTCCAGCAATATCCAGTCGGGGGACACCAGACATGGGCTTCACACTTTGTGCCCATGTGGAAAATCGAACGTCTTAACCACTAGGCTACCCCACCGCCCCAGATCGAAAAAAATAGATAAAGCAGTCGAAAGGCGCCACTAGGGGTATTGAACTGAGTCTGCGGGATAGGTACACAATAGCTGTCACAGAAAATATGCTGCCATTGAATGAGCTTGCCGACCTTCCACACTCATGTCTCGTGTCTCACTACAAGTAAAACCAATAACTTCAACATGGCTATGACCTCGCATGTCATCGTACCCGATCTATTGTCACGTAATTCTTGATTTGTGTGTCAGTGAACCCAGAGCTATTGAGCTATTGTCATGGTATTCCTGTTTTCTGTTTCAGTCTACCCTGTCGGGGCTAAGCGGGTGTTTTATGTCCACCTACAAGATCCAGTCCAACTACGTGTATTCCGAGAAGCACTTGCTCTATGTCGACAACCTCAGCAAAGTCGAGCAACTTCCGCCTCCGCATCCGCCATCTTGTCCCAGGGAAGACATCTTTGATCCGAAAGACTTTGTAGATGTTGACAGACGAGCTGACGAGGTGAGTTAGCGATGTGTGTTAATCCTCGGTGTAGTTACAAGCCTTAGCTACCAGCATCCGATGACTTTCAGGCGCGTAGCAAGCCAATGTTTTCGTGTAAGCCCGATAGGTTGCAAAGCTTTATATTTAGATAGTATTGAGGGTTTGCCCAACCTTTTTAGCAACAACCATGTGTAAGCCAGGCCTTTTTTTATAATGGTAGCTACGCCCCCTGACTTTACTGCAACGGAATGCTAGCCAAATATATAAAAAAAAATGTCACAGTGGATATTCTAAAAATAAATGTTTTGCTCCGCCCAAATAATTTGTTATGGTGCCCCAAAAATGTTTTTTTTTATGACGCCAGCCCACCCACCTACCAACCCACCAAACGATCGACCCATCGAACATAGAAAATGATTGGTCCTCATATCACAAGAAATAAGAATTTATGTTTTTCCGAATATCGTAAACTACATTTAGATCCACGCCAATGTTTTCCACCCCCAGGCACCCAAAAGCCTGCTGAAGGAACCGTACCCAAAGCTGATCGCCTACTTACTGGAGGAGCCTAAGGACAAGCCAAAGGACAAAAACCAGTCCAAAGACAAAAACAAGGAAGCCCTGACCAAAGTGCGCGCTATTTACAGATGGGTGACCGCCCAACACGTCGACACGATGGCCATGCCAAAGAAATCCCCCGATCCCATCACCCCCTTGTTTCAGTTCTGGAGGATCAAAAACAAGAAGGGGAACTTTGCTCAGCTTGTCAGTATTCTGTGCAGGTGAGCTACAGCTAATATTGGGACGTTGCCAACTCGAGTCAAAGTATTAAGTAATAACACTCTTACAACAATGACAACAACGAAGTAGTGATATGTGAATGCACTGTAAACTCAACATGTCAACGCCAGAGATTAATCAGTCACGATTCTCTTGGCTGTAAAAGGCGAAAGAGCAATAACAATTATTTGAATGGATCACTGAACATTAAAAATGTAACTGGAATATTTCTGACCTGTTTTGAGAAAAAAACACCCAGCCTCCCATCATCAACCCGGTATATGATCGGTTGCTTCTCCTCGCTTTGATTTGTTTTGGACAATCTCTACAAGATTATGTTACTGTAAAATATGTATATTTAAGGTGGGGTAGCCTTGTGGTTCAATATCGCTGAGGACGGTGGGGTAGCCTAGTGGTTAAAGCGTTCGTTCGTCACGCCGAAGGCCCGGGTTCGATTCCTCACATGGGAACAATATGTGAAGCTCATTTCTAGTATCCCCCGCCGTGATATTGCTGGAATATTGCTAAATGCGGCGTAAAACTATACTCACTCACTCACTCATTTCAATAGCGTTGAAGTCCTTGTGGAACCCGGATTAGAGGTGGTCGTAAGGGTCAATTTAATAGCAATCATTGGGTTGTCCAGTCTAGATTCGATATCTTATAAAACGTCGTCATACAGCTGGACAATTGTTTAATTCAGTGTTAAACAAGAAACGAAGAATTTAATGGATCAGGTGGTCAGTCTGGGTAGCTTGGTCAGTTGACACAAGTGTGGTCGTCGCTCATAGTATCAATCCCTAGATTATCTGATCAAGAATCAATTGGTCACGGGCGACGCTATATGGCTGCAAAATTAATCACCTTGAATAGCTACAAAAATTGCTGATGCGGCATTAGGAAATATTCTCTCACTGGACTATTGAACAACAAACAGACGAACAACCAATAATGGTGCATTTAATCATGCACGAATTGTTGAAATGAAAGCAATATCGGTAAAAGCATGTATTTACATTGCAGGCTGGCTAATGTTCCATGTGTGATCATCCACGGCAAGATGAAAGGTTCAACCTACGATGTCGGACAACCAGTAGACGAAAAGCTCCATTATGGTGAATGGAACGCCGTTCTGATTGATGGAGACTGGTGGCTGCTCAACACCTACTGGGGTGCATGCGCAGTGGGAAGTTCCGGTGGTGACGAATGGCTGGATAATGACACAAAAGAGGATTCGCTTGATGTAGATGCCCCGTCAAAGAAGGGATTCATGTTCACCTGTGACGAGAACTACTTCCTAGCTGACCCAAGACAGATCATCGCAACCCACTTTCCTGTCTGTCCACAGTGGCAGTTACGGCAAGTACCCATCACATCAGAGCGGTTCGAAGAGATGGCTTTCCTAAAGGATCGTTTCTTCAATCTAGGAATGTCAGTTCTCTCTCACAGAGACTGCGTAATAACATCCTCGACTGGAGAAGTGGAGCTATTCTTTGGATTAACAAAAGATGCCATTTATCATAAATACTACTGTTTGTTGTTTAGGCAGGAAGGGAAGACTGTGCAAGGATTTTCTCCAAAGTATGATCGGTATCTGTTGCTCCAGAGACCTAAATCCGATCAGCTCAGCATTAAAATCCGATCTCCAGTAGCAGGGACGTTTAGGCTGGAAGTTGTTGGCATGGACACCAGAATCAAGTCTCCGGGTTATGATTATGATTGGATATGTTTGTACAAGATAGTGTTCACGAAGGCCAAGGCACGATGTCAACCCTACCCAGATCAACCAGCTCTTGGATGGGGCCCAGGGTTGACCCTCAAAGAAGTGGGTCTGTCACCCATCTCTCACAGTAGTGGTATGATCAGGGCAGATTCTGGTGGAGAGGCGGAGGTGGAGTTCGCTATCAATGACATTGAAAAGCTGAAAAATATGAAATTCATGGGTCGAATTTCCAAAGGTGGAGTAAAAGAGGAAAAACTTAAGGACAGGGTTGTGTACCGAATTGAAGGAAATCGCGTCATCTTTAATGTCCGTCTGCCTAGAAAAGGGGAGTATGCTCTTAAACTGTACGCCACGAAGGGCGACAAGGAGGAAACGGATAAAAACATCTGTAATTACATTGTAACGTCTGACCAGAAGAAATCCAAGGATTCTTACCCAAGGGGATTTGACAAAGGAGCTGGATTAGGGAAGACTGGTGTCAACTTGGGCATTGAGCCCCTGTCTCACAAGACAGGTATGATCGTGACAGATGAGGATGAAGTGAAGCTGGACTTTCAGCTGACGAAGCCAGTGGAACACTCCTGTTCTCTTGTTGGGACAGGGTTGATGATCTCCGACTCTAAAAGGCTGGTGTCGGAGGAGGTAAACGGTGACATTGTCACCTACACAGTACGGCTCCCAAAGCTGGGTGATTATGGCTTCAAGTTGATAGCTAAGCCCTCTGAGGGAGGAGTATTTGAAAATGTCGTGGACTATGTGATATCATATGTGAAGACGGAAGATCAGACCAGGACGCCTATAATCTTCACCAACATTGAAACGCCAATAGAAACACCAGGACCGGAAGGTAAGGTATCATCCATAGAGATTCAGGACTAATGCTATTGAAATGCCTGAGGCATTCGGCCTTTCTTGTGTGGTCGGAGACATAGCTGTTACTTTATACCTAGTTGAGTGCTATATGTACAGACAAGGACAGAAATGCATCAGTTGCCTGTTGACATATTTCGTTTGACAGAAAAAGAAACGATATCGATATGTTGATATTGATATTGATACGACTCAGAGTCAGTACAATGTGCCAGAGTGAGGTATTCCAGACATAGAAGGTGGTTTGTGTGTTCGTGCAAACAGCCACACGTGCACGCACGTCTCTGTGTAGGTGCAAAAACATTGATCGCGTTACACCCCCAATAAAGCCCGAGTGGTCAGTGCTCGAATGGCCACCTTCCATGTCTGGGTGAGTTTCAAAGTAGGGGTCTGCTAAACTGCAGCATGGTATCACTGTGGGCTAGCCTTTTAACACTGGCTTATATATTCGTGGAAACAGCCACAGATGTTACAGTATGTCTCGGTATAGGTGCAGTAACATTGATCACGTTAAACTTCATGTATTATAAACAATCTGTATTAATTGTCTACCATTATTTTATCAAGAAACAAAAGAGGAAGCAATCAAGAAAAGGATGGACGTTGCCATAGTAACCGGGGATGAGGAAGAGCTAGTCAAAGCTATAGCTGAAATGAAGGAGGTGACTAAAAGTACAAAGTCACCATCGACACGATTCCCGACAAGAAATCATCTGAGAAGACACCAAGAGATGAAAACGACAATACCGACGCCAAGACACCGCGGAAGAAGAAAGGAACGCCTCGAGATAAAACACCTCGTGATGTAACACCAAGAGACGAAACAACCACATCTGATGAAAATGATAACACCAAAGTAAACAAGCTGGAGACACCACGTGATGAAAATTATAACACCGAAGCTAAGACACCGCGAAACAAGTTAGAGACACCACGACATGGCAAGACACCTCGTGATGAGAATGGGACACCCAGAAATGAAAAGACGCCACGTGACGAAACACCAACACCTCGAGATGACAATACACCGCTTGATTTCACCACAGTAATCGTCGATACAAATGATTCTGGAAGAACCAAGCTTGACAAAATCATTCCACGTGACAAAGAAGGAGAAAGTGTCCCCATCCCAAACGGTAATGCTGTGCTCCCAGCAATCTCTGTTGTGGCGCCGGCACCGGAAGAGGAACCGGAAGTGATAAAGGGCATGATTGAGGAAGTGAACGCCCAGGAGAAAGAAAGGGCAGAGCTAGCCAAGGAGGAACTTGCCCGAGCGGAACGAGAGCTGCAGATCATCAAAGTCAGGAAAGGTGTGTATTGCTTTAGAAATTCTGTAGTTTGTCCAGCACAAACAATGCATGATGTTATATAATGCTGCAATTATCTCATGGCATGGAACGCCATGGTTACTTACAGAACCCATGTTATGTAGAAGCTTATGGAATTAAGACAGAAAACGAAATTGATTTGCAAGGCATATATAACATGTGTGACGAATACTGACAGAATACTGATGAATAAGTCGTTGGTGTCGGTATATAATCTGCAAAAATAAAGTAGGTGAAAAATACTCACGGTTATTCCACCCGTTTAAAATATACCTACTCCTCCGGTGTATGATAATCAAGGGTTTAAACATGTCCCCAAACACCAATGCTTGTCGTAGGGGCGATGCTCGTTGACTTGATAGAAAACGTGTCATCGTGCACAAAGGTGCTCAAAGATGCTTATTACATTCCTCCGTTTGGCCTGTACTTGATTCTTTACAGGTCATCGTCATTAGATCGCATGGGCAGGGGTGGAAATAACTTTAAAATTGCTAGTGTACTCCGGTACAGTGGCACATGTAAAATCACTTCCCCTGATAATTTTCCACTATACCGGCCGTTTTCTTGTTTTAAATAAACAACATAATTAATATTGGAAAGTCAACTGGACACCGGTACAGTGTGATATACAAATTTGCTTGCCCGACAGAAAAAAACATTGGACTCGGGCGTCGGGCAATGGGTTATTTCCACCCCATTGGGGACGACTAAATCATTGTCCCATACAAGCTCAAACATATATTACTGCTTCGAAAACTATCAGTTCCAGCTGCATCGTGGCATACTTCAACAACGTCTTTAAACTGAAACCATTATGTAATAGACCCGTGAAGATTCGGGTTAGAATTGGTCTTCAGCAACCCATGCATGTCTTAAGAGGCGACTAATGGGGGTCAGGCTTGCTGAATTGGTTGACACATGTCATCGTATACCAATTGTGTAGATCGATGCTGGTCACTGGATTGTCTGGTCCAGACTTGATAATTTACAGACAGCCGCCATAAAGTTGAAATATTGCTGAGTGTGGCGTTAAACAACTACCAAACAAAACAACGTAAATGGGTATTTTCACAAATGTGTCTGTGTGTCATCAGAGTTAATGGAAGCTATTGCAGCACGTGAGCTCAAGCGTCTCATAGCGATAACGACAATGGTTCGAGACAAGAACTACCAGTCCGCCATGAAGGATGAGATTGTGAAGGCCAAGAGTCTCATCGAGAGGCTGCAGCACATTCAGAAACTGTGGCACGCCGTTCTGGATCTTGACCAGAACACTGTGGCTGAAATCAAAGGATATGCTGCCCCTCCTCCAGCCGTCAGCAAGGTGCTCAGCGCCACGCTGCTCATACTGGGCCATTTCGTAGAGGAGACGAAGGTACGGGACACCGAGATTATCAGCCAAGTGTGTTTCGTATCGTAATTGTCATGTCTTGGGGAAATTGTATGATGCGACATTGAGGTAATAATATCTTCCTCATGCAATGCTATTTAAAAATAAATTCATAATATCTATCAGATTCTTAAATTTAAAATTCATCATATCTATTTTCACTCACTGAAGAACTGGACTTAGTACCATACTAGGGATCAATATCAAAATCACAACCCTTTTCTTCCTCATTTCTCTGAACTGACGCATTGGTGATACTATGCCCAAAGATGTGTTGCACACAGAAGCGGCACAACGCCACACTAATTCATATGTTCACGTACCTTGCAGGAGTGGATCCAGGTACAGAACATTTTAAGCAAGACTGGGAAGGAGTCACTGAAGCGGCGTGTGGAGAAGTTTGACATCAACAAACTGGAACCCGACATCGCCATGGGGGCCAAGATGATCCTCAAAGACTTGACCCTCAACCAGGTCCGGGTGGTCAGTGCTGGAGCGGCTACCTTCTATGTGTGGGTGAGTTGTCAATGTAGGAGTCTATGAATCAGACAGGAGTGGTGAGTAAAGGGCTTCCACCTCTGTCTTGGCGCTTATGGGTCTCTGTATGTACATGTACTTGGCTTGAGCTTGTCTAATCTTTCACAAATGAGTCAAATTGTCTCCTTAATGAACCCAAATTAATAGCAGTAATGATGAAAGAAGGATTCGAACGAAGAGCTGTTCCTTATACTGAAGTCTTTTAACGGCATTTAGATGTGAAACACATAAAGGCGAGAATTTATGGATGTCAGATTCTTTATTTTGAGGAGCACGGTTTTTCAGAGTATATTATTCCTTCATCAGGTAAATAAAAACACTAAGAAACAGATAGCTATATATACTCTCCCAAAAAAGAAACGAACGAATAAGTCTCAGAATCTCGTGTTGCCCAATCGCAGCCCACTCTGCCTGTAGTGCCTGTGCGAGTTGCTGATGTGTCTGGGGCTGAGGGTTACGACGTCGCACCCGTCTGTCCAGGGCATCCCACAGATGTTCGATCGGGTTTAAGTCCGGTGATCTTGAGGGCCAGGGGAGCACATTGATGTTGTGGTTCTGGAGGAAGTCTCTAGTGTGACGTGCTGTGTGGGGCCTGGTATTGTCCTGGTGAAACAACTCCCTCTGGCGATCAATGATTGGAAGGAGGTGTGGGCGTAGGATTTCGTCACAGTACCGTTGAGCTGTCAGGTTGCCCTGGATCATCACCAAATCACTTCTCCTACGGCAGGTGATCGCTCCCCACATCATAACACTGCCCTGGCCGAATCTGTCCACCTGGGGAACGCAAGCGTCGGCGAAACGTTCACGTCAACGTCTGTACACCCGCATTCTTCCATCCCGTCATTCCAATAGAAATCGTGATTCATCACTGAACCAGATTCTACGCCAATTCGGTAGGTTTCAGGCCTGAACGTTGGTGCACCAATGAACTCGATGTCGACGATGTTGTTGTCGAAGCACAGGGCCAAAATAAGGTCTTCTGGCACGTAAACCAGCCTCTCTCAACCTGTTCCTGACGGTCTGTGCAGAAAGCCTCCTCAATCCGGGTATTTGTCGAGCGGTATTGGTCGCCGTAGCTGTTCGATGACGCAGGTGATGTACCCGGATGTAGCGATCCTGCGCCGCTGTGGTCGCTCGAGGTCGCCCACTACGAGGGGCATCTGCTACCGCATTCTGCCGGCGATATCTCTCCCAGAGCCGTGAAATAGTGCTTTGGTGAACATTCATGCGTCGGGCAACTGCAGGTTGAGACTGGCCAGCTTCAAGCAAACCAATGGCGATATGACGGTTGGCTTCACTTAGACGTGGCATTTTGCGTTCGTCAACAATATTCCAAATACAGGGAATAATCGACAGACAGCGATCAACCGTTTATACCCATCATTGAGACTATCTGATCCCCAACTGTCACGTGCATTGCATGTGAATTGTGTATTCTGTGACACTACACGCCGAAATTGAAAATCATGCTGTAAATACGGGTATTTTACGGATTTTACACCATAGGACTCATAAACAGAGCAAAACCTTTTGTAAAATGAATCACGTTTTAATTCATTGCTACATGAAATTGCTATTTTCATGATGCGTTTCTTTTTTGGGAGAGTATATGTACATGTGATAAAACAACAGTGATCAGATAACAAGGGAAGCCTTCACACTGAATTTATTGTATATTTTAAACATGACTTCTTTGATGGGCATTCTTTGAAAGGGTAGAGAAATTTGTGGCACATTTGTAAATTGGCCTTCTTCATTTTCAGACAAAGGGTCTGATTAACGAGATTGAGACCCGCATGGGCGAGGACATTAACAGCACCAGGCCCAGGACAAGCAGGTCCCGTAGAGCCCGGAGGCAGTCACATGCTCAGGGAAAACAGAACAAGTTATCTCCCTTGACAAGGGTGGATTTGTAAGGTTTGCTTGCGAGACGACCCCATTCTGTACTACCTCCTACACAACACTGATGAACACAATACAGATGAAGCGTCACGATTGTGTTACTCTTATATTTATACATAGACTTATGAAAATTTATGAATTTTTTTTGACAAGGTGTCAAGGCACCACATGTTGAATACGCTGAAACATCATAAACTGAATCTACTTGTCATCTCCAGTACGAGACAACGTTTGGCCATAGTTCTGATAATGTGTCTGCTAGAGGGCATATATAGATGATGATGTTTGAATTAATGAGGTTTCATTCCTTTACCATCAAGTGTGAGAAACACATGTGTTATTTCTAGAAGTGTCCACTTTGTCAACAAACCCATACAAGATGGACACCATCTTATTTATTTTATTCTGACGAGGCATAGCGTATCAAATATGCATATTTCATGTTGATTGTTTAGCGTAATTAAATCAGACATAGATAGAATATCATTTCAAGCAATAACATACAATAGTTACAACAAGTCCAATGCCATGCTGGACGCTGGACGCTGGCTGCTTAGTCAGTAATAGCTCGTAGTTGTGGTCTTTAACAGATTCGCTCGCTTAGATGGAGATTTTACGAGCGCTTCCTGCAGAGCTAAGTTTGCACTCGCGCGTATAATTTATTTATGTGACCTTGTGGGGTTCTTCAACTTTGTACGTTGTGTTGTTGGATTACCACAGTCTAAATAATTTTAGAGAAGCATTATATATCTATATATACATTAATCCGTCCATGAACTTTGTTATTTGCAAACTGATATTTGTTGACGATTTATGGTGACACCAATACTGTTATATTTTATAGATATTTTAATAGATATATTTATATAAATTTGTACCCAACAACCGTGATGTACTGTGTTTACTATTATTGTAGATGTATGGGTTTGTATGTTATTTCAGTAAATAAAGCTCTGTGTTGCCATATATGTATGTGTCGCTTTGTAAGCAAAGGATGTCCGCTCATTAGAAAGATCATACCTGATAGCCAGTTTTATCTTGAAGACCTATTCTGCTATCAAGATGCGATGCACCTGAAACGTACATATGGAAGCAACAGGTCACTCATTGGTCAAGTGAATAATATCACATCGTCAACATCTCCTTTATAGCACCTCATTCATTGTTCAAGATTTACCTTTTTACACAGGTTTGAACATTTATTTAGTTGAATCACACCGTCAGCTTTCTGTGAGAGAAAAGTCGAACGTAACACAAGCCGAACGCGTTTACCTCTTTGATGAAACCAACTGGTATGATACTGATTTCGAACCCACGATTACTGGATCCTGGCATGTCTGTGAAACACAATTACGCAAAGCCAGGGCCGCTGCGAAGATCACTGCGTCTTCTCCTAGGTTGACCTTTCCCAATTTCCTCACAAGCAAGAGAAACGAATCATTTTGTCTCATGTTGAATACCAAAAGATCCTTTAGCAGATCCGATAAAAGCTCATTCTGTACCGACAGGCACAGTGGAGTGTATTGAGCCTGTAGTCCACATTGCCTATGGAAGATATTGCCAAACTAAAGCCTAATATGCATATATACATACGTTAATGATACGATGACGTGCTATCAACCAAGTCACCAAGCCTGGGCATCACATCATTGCATGGTTGTACTACATGCTAGTGGTGATCCGATGAATCGAAATAATCGAAGATTGGTCGCAGTGACTAAACCACCAAGATATCGATCATGTTTTCTCATAATCGAACACAAACAATTCTGGAATACTTGTTTTCATAAACAATATTTTTCACAAGGTTAGTTTTGTCTGTTACATTTCATAAGCACTACAAGCGTTCCAAGTCATGATTGAATTTATCTTAAAGACACCAAGAGATTTATATTCCTAACATACTAGTCATCCTTTAAAGATGTGAAATTTTGCCCAAAACCCTAAAATAACTACATGTTTTTTTCCTTATGTTTTGTGCATTAACAAATCTCATAAATGACGCTAACCAATTATTGTCGATGATTGATCGGTGGTAATGAAACAATCATCAATTATGAGCTTTTAACCAAATCCCAACACTACTACAAGCATAGGTTGCTGGGGCAAATCTATCCAAAACATCTGGTAAACAAAAGAATCTGTGAAAGATAGTTTTTTCTTTGGGAAACATACTTTATTTCCAGATAAATATATTCGTAATGTGGCCTAGGTAAGGCCGCAGTTACACAGAAGCAAAGAACCTGCCATAAATTCGGTTCCAGTGCTAACTTGGAATGTTGCAAAATATCTTCCATCTGTTTCAATATTTTCAGGCACTGTTTCAAGACTATTACTTTGGTTATCAAAAAGAGCAACCAAGGTTGTTTTGGGTTTTTTTTAAAAAAAGTTTGTTTTATTACTTACATGATGTCAAACATTATGTGACTAGTGGGGCGTTTCTTGGTGTGTACCCTCTGGAACAAAATAAATTCCTTTAAAAATATTTACCCCTCACACCTCCCCTTTAATATGTCTGGCCTCTAAGAGATCTACGTAGGGGGATAGAGGCGTAAATGGAGTAGTAGCCAGCTATAACTGAGCGAAAATATTAAAAATTTTGTTGTCTGTGTTTAGATAGCCCAAGGGAGGAAATCAAGAAACAGACGAATGTTGCCAAGGTGACACGGAATGATGTGACACAAGTCAAACTTGCTGTGGCCAATAACAAAACCCTTCAAAAAGACAAGATTCCAAGTGACAAGAAGTCGTCTAAGAAAACTTCAAAGGGTGAAAAGAAGAATTCCAAAGCCCAGAAGAAGAAGAAGAAGAAGATAATTCAAATAGACGAAAATACACCATACAGAGAGAAGAAAACTAGCAACAGTGGCCAGATATCACGTGCTGCGACGACACTGACTGACGATGTCACATATAACACAGTCAGCAGTCAGGAGCATGGAGAAAGTGTCCCTATTCATTCTGGTAATGTTGTGGACTCGTCTGTTGCGGCTGTGCCACATGTTGCTGAAGAAGGAACCGAAAATAAAGAGGGAACGAAGGAGGCGGTAAGTACAAAGTCGTATCATAAAGGAAAAAATCCTAATAACAAGAAATCATCCCTGAAGTCATCAAATGGTGTTAGTAAGAATACTGACGCCAAGACATCACTCACTGGAAAGGATAAACCGAGAGATGACGAGGTGACAACAGTAAATGACGATAGAAGTGATGCAGCAAACCTCACCCCACGTGGCAAAGGTGGAGAAAAGCGCCATATTTCTAATCGTAATGCTGTGCTTCCGTCAATCTATGATGCGGCGCCGCATCATGAAGAAGACCCGGAAGTGGTAAAGGTCGTGGTTGATGTGGACACCCAGGAGAAGGAGAGGGCTGCACCTTCAGGGCCAGAATTGCAGATCGTCAATGCCAGGAAGGGTTTGTATTGCTTTAATTTTATATTTCATGCCAAAAAAATAAATCATTATTTGAAAAACGAAATGCTTTATCATGGCAGGAGAACTTTCAAAAAGGTCTTTGATTTTACCCTCTAATGTCAATGTTGCCTTTGTATCACCAAATGTCCTTAATCTGGTATTTTTGTTGGAGATCGATATGTTTTGCTGTCAATACATGTACTATTCATTTGAAAGGAGAAGCATTTCATTTTAATGAACATTTCTTCAGGATATGCATTTCAGTGTTATCGTTTTCATTAATATAAAGTTCACAAATATTTTGTCGTTTATGGCACATGGAATCTTATTAATCTTTGACGTTTCGCAAGATAGTCTATATATTTTAAGGGACAAATTACTATTGAAAAACCTGAAGCACATCCAGCACCACCCTGAAGACATTTCAGTCATTTATAATATGGCAACTGAACACGTCATGCTGTCAGTTAATGCAGTGAAACCAAAGAAATAGTCAAGCTATCGTTGAGAAAAAGCATACGAATGGTTATTTGTTTTTTGGCTCTTAGATAAACCAAAGGAGCAAATCAAGAATATTTCCATAGTGAAACAGGAAGAGGAACGAGTCAATGGAAAAGAAGACACGAAGGTATCTAATGGTGCAAAGTCACATGGCAAGACCTCACATGGTGTAAGTAGAAATAAAATCGCCAAGACATCACTTTCTAAAAAGGCATCACCAAGAGATGCCAAGGCATCCAACCATGTAAGAACAGTCGTTGACAGTATCAAAATTGACAAAATCATCCCACAAAACAAAGAAGGAAAACGGGTTCCTATTCCTGATAGTGAGGTTGTGCACCGGTCAGTTCAAGACGAAGAGGAACCGGAAGTGAAGAAAGGAGTAACTGATGAAGTGCCCTTTGTTCCTCAAGATGAAGAGGAACCAGAAGTGATGAAAGGCGTAACAGATGAAGTTGACGCCGAGGAGGAGGAAGGAACAGGGCTAGCAGAGAAGAAAGTTGCATCTATAGAGCAAGGATTACAGACCATTAATGTTAGGAAAGGTGGGTATTTCTAAAGAAATTCTGTCTCATATGCTGAGTAAGCATATAAATGTGACGTGCATAATGTTGCAGTTGTCTTTACCAAAGAACACCTTAGACATATATAATTATTGATTTAATTTATGATGATTTACAATTTTCATATATCTCATCACACATGTTACTTAGGACACTCGACATGTCCAGCAAACAATTGTAATATCTAAAGGACAGTTATTTGCTCAGTTTTTCTTCATTCCAAAGATATGGCATCGTCTGTCAATAGTAACTTAAGTGGTCAGATATCTTTGATCAAAATGAAAATGATGATGTTTGTGTGTGTGTGTTTAGATGAAGCACAGAAGGAAAATAAGAAAATGAGGGATGTTTCTATGGTGTTAAAGGATGAGGAAAACCTTGTCAAAACAAAAGAAGGCAAGAAGCAGGTGGTAAATAGTAAAATATACCATCAGAAAGAAACCATTCCCAGTCACAAAAAATCGTCTCAGGCAACCATACGTAGTGAAAAAGAGACTATTGACGCCAAGACAATTTGTGCCGAGGAGGAAAATCAAAAGACACGCCATGAAGAGAAGAATCTCCAAGGCCAAATGAAGTCTAAAAGCAAAACACTTGCTGGCACCGAGAATACAGACTCCAAGACATCTCTTAACAAGACAAGAACATCCATTCCAGCCAAAACACCACATGATGTGAAGACGGTAAATGACAATACAAATACTTCAGGAGGAGTGAAACTTAACACAATCCCAAAAGACAAAGTCGAAGAACGTCTCCAAAGAACAAAGGAACAGGAGAAACACATCAAAGTGATAGAAGACACGAAGAAGGTGACTAATATTAAGAATCCACATCGCAAAGAGAAGATTCCTCAGGGGCAAAAGAAGACAGCCAGGATATCACTTGATGAAAATAAGCGTACAGATCCCAAGGCACCACTCAAAAAGCCGAATACATTCCATGATGACAAGACTTTAAATGAAGTAACAGAAGTAACCGAAAATAACATCTCATGTGACGAAGACGATGGAGAAAGTTTCCCTAAAGTCGATAAAGTTAAAAAATGTTTGTATTCTATGACTATCGTGATTAGGCAATACATTGAGTGAAATAGGTAATGATATGAAATGATAAAGAATACTATTAATGGGGTCTCTGATTTCGCATTGATTGGGACTGAATACAATGTTCTGGGACTGAACCGTTTTTCTACATTAGCCCATGCAATCATTCCATCGTCAACCGTTTCACATCTGGTAGTCTTTCTTATATCGTTTTGGAGAAAAAACGAATCAGCACCAGTCCCTCATATCCAACACACTAAGAATATTAAACGTTTGTTCCAAAGCATCTCATATATTGGACTGATATAGTTATGGAGTAGTTAGATATCGTTTTTCAATCTCTCCAAATATTATCTTTGTGTTTAGATACTGAAAGAATCAAAACTGACAGCAGCAACCTACATCACAAAGAAGAAGGAAGCAGGCTCCCCGTTCTTAAAGAAAATACTGTGCTGTCATTAAACTCGCAAGTACCGGAAGATGACTCGGAAGAGGAATCGGAAGAGGAATCGGACATGGTCACAGATGTGGACACAGAGGAATCGGAATCGGAAGAGGAATCGGACATGATCACGGATGTGGACACAGAGGAAGAGGAAGAGTCCACGCTAGCTGAAGAGGCACGTGTTGAACAGGAACCACAGAAAAATATCCATATGAGAAAAGGTGTGTTACTGAAGATTTATTATTCCCAATATATATTGCGTAATGGTGTAATTGAGAACACATATCCATTCTAAACATGAGATTGTCTCTATGTGATTGATGTCAGAGAGGCAAGATAAACTTACCTTTACATCTGGTTTCATCATTTTTTTAATAGTGATTCATAAACACATGCCAGTGTTTGCCCTTAACCCTGAAAAGCAGCAGGCTCTATGGACCCAGAACCATAAAAAGTTGTGGGTCCTGATCAGAATGTGTAGGCCCTATATTTTAGCTACAATATAAGTAATTCCCAGCAAACAAGGCCATAAGGATCTGAAGTTATTTTCAGTCGGCTTCGGACCGGCGTTAATTTCGAACGCTGAGACATGCTCATGATACAAGACAAATCCGTTTTTAGAAGAGATTTCATACGGATGTTGAAATAGTTGTGTTGCTTTTATTTACAAACAAGCCTCCAGGATCAGATGAATAACACATGAGCATCTCATGTAGTAGACTGATGCAGGTGTAGGTGCCGTGATGCAAAATGTTTAAAGTGACGTTTTTGTGTTTGTTCAGGCAAACCAGAGGAAGACGTGAAGACAAGGACGGATGTTGTCATGGTGACACAGAGTGATGAAGAACAAGACATAGACGGAAGGACGATAGTGGCTAATAGTAAAAGGCCACATTACAAAGGGAAGACTACTTTGGACAAGAAAGCATCCAAAAAGACCCCACATGGTGGAAATAAGGATACAAACGCCAAAGTATCATTTGACAGGAAGAAAAATCCCCAAGGCGACGAGAAACAAAACGAGCAGAAATTACCACCGGATGCTGTTCACCCTAAAATCAACAGAAATAAACGTAACAAAATCAACCCAGGTGGAAAAGTAGACAGTGATGACGCTGAGAAGAGGGAAAGAGCTGAACTAGCTAAAGAAGAACTTGCACGTGCAGAACACGCTTTACATATTATTAAACTCAGGAAAGGTGTGTATTTCTTTGGAATTATATAGTATATCTAGGTCAAAATAGGAACAATGTGACATACTCCAGTTACATACATACTCCAGTTACATATTACCTGAGAAATTCTGTCCAATGTAATATTCGAACGCTAAATACAGTTTTAACCAAATGTCCTCTATCGGAACAAATTTAAGCAGAATTTAAATATGGATATGGCTTACATGTACAACTTTAAATCTGTTTGTATGCAGAAGATCAAGCAGCAGTCGTACCCAGTGTGCGAAATAGCCACTGGCCCGCTAGCCCGTGGCTAGTATAAATCCAGTCGGGCCAGTAAATATCCACAAATTTGTAAATATATTACTCTCTCCGACTGGTTAAGTTATAACTCACTTTTAAATCATGGAAGATTATGGCCCGATAAAAATGTTCATGATATTAGCAGCTTTATGATGAAACCCGTGTCTACATTCAAATTTCGGATTAGTGAATTATTTTGTTGGCTGGTAGCTTTCAGGCATAGCTAGTCCGATTTGCTAGCAAAATGTTGACCATTTAGAATGATAGAATACAATGATAGAATACAATTAAATGAAGACATGGAACATCCCGTTCATCACTCGTGGTTCGGCTTCAATATCATTATTGCATTATAATGACAGATAGTTCTTATGGGTGTGCTTTGTTGCTTTTCTTAAAAACAACCTTGGGTAACATAATGGCATGGTCCTTATTGACAAATGTTAATTGAGATATCTAAAAGATTAAACAAACGTGAGAGCGAGGAAATAGGATTTGCTTCTTTTGAAAACGTTTTAGGGTTACGTTTTAGGCTTACTCACTCAAAAAAGAAACAGTCTGGTTTCTCTTTGCTTTTGAAAATATTAATATAGCTATATGAAAGGAGCTGATAATTACACTTTAGAGTAGATGATATGACAGTTACTATGACATTTGAAGCTGTGTTCTTGTTATTCTTGACATCTCATTTATCTGTGTGTCGTCAGAGTTAATGGACGCCATCGTAGCGCGTAACTTAAAACGCCTCGTAGCGGCCACACAGTTGGTCCGCGACAAGAAGTACCAGTCCGCCATGATGGATGAGATGATAATGGCCAAGAGTCTGATCGCGAGGCTCCAGCACATCCGTAAACTGTGGCACGCCGTTCTGGAGCTGGACCACAACACTGTGGCTGAGGTGAAAGGATACGCTGCCCCTCCTCCAGCCGTCAGCAAGGTGCTCAGTGCCACGCTGCTCATACTGGGACATTACGTGGAGGAAACGAAGGTACAGAACATAACAAATATTGCCATTTCTGAGATCAGCCAAACGTCGAATGCTAGTAAATTTTAATATTAGTTCAATAAGGAACAGTATATTATGCGAGTCTAAGGTATGATATCCTTTTCATACAATGTCATCGAACAAAACCTCAAAAACTTCGTAACCTTATTGACTTTATGCGTGGACACATTTCAAAGCAAGCTTTGAATTAATAATGTGTAAAATACGTGAAACTTGAAAGAGTCTGCGGACAGCTTAGAGGTAGGTATAGGTTAATCACCCTTATAAGGTAGTTATTTACATCAGGGATAATCTACAGCGTCTTCTATTCTCCCTGTTGAAATAAACTCTCTGCAAGTGTTTTAAATAGAAATAATTGTCCCAGCGCAGTTATTCAGTTATGCTAATAAAACACTTCCAAGAACAATGGACATAACTTTCCGTAATGGTTTAACTTCGTTGTCACACTTGTGTGAAGGTCTTTCTTGATGTTCCCCTCTGTGGCTAAGACCTCTCCTAAAATCACCTACTCCAGTAACGGCATGACCCAATTCTCATATTTTGAAATTTGCAGGAGTGGCCCAAGGTGCAAAACATCCTGAACAAGACAGGGAAGCAGTCCCTGCTTCAACGTGTGGCGAGATTCGACATAAACAAAGTAGATCCAGGCATCGCCATGGGGGCCAAGGAGATCCTGAAGGACCTCACCCTCGAACAGGTTCGATTGGTCAGTGCTGGAGCGGCTACTTTCTATGTCTGGGTGAGTTGGAATGTATTGGTGTCTTGATGAATCAATTCAATGTGGTTATGTCTGGGTGAGATGACACCTGGGGCCTCTCGGTGAACTAAGTCCATGTGGTAAGTGATAAGCCATCTTCTATGTTCAGGAGAGTTGGCATCGAGGAATCTACCTGACTTAGTTCAGGATGACTAGAGTAGGCGTGGACAGCATGAGGCTGTTTTCAATTTCTGGGTGTGTGCCACTTCTAAGACCATATATTATTGTTATAAGTTGTTCAGTGGTCACGAATGGGACATGGGTACATCAACCCATGGGCCCCGAGGGGCCAGTGAACCACGTATTTATCTTAATGAACACCTCATCGTTAATTATGAAGTGTTTGAAGCACGGGTATCGGATCATGATAAGGAGTTAGGCAATTGGCCTATACTAGAATGTCAGATGACAGAGTCGAGCAGACAAGAGAAACAAATTTAGAGTTACCTCCCTTCCATCGATTTGTATTTGCAAAACATCGGTAATTTCCGTACATCATAAGTGACTCAATTATTCGAGATAAAGAATTACTAACACGAAGTACCAAATGAATTCCCACAGTTCGGCATATCCAGCGGGTAACATTATAAGTTGTTCACTGGTCGCGAGGGGGACAAGGTTTGATGTACGCTCGATGTTTGTTTAAGTTCTCTGAGCCCGAAGATAATAGAAGAGAAATATAATCAGAAAACGACATTTATGTGTGCGACAAGATAAATAGAAAATGTTACTCGCTTGTAATAGAAGAGCGTTCAGCCAGTTAGAAAACGACATTTATGTGTGAGGTAATATAATAGTTATTATGAAGCAAGTTACGAATTAACGAATCTATGGTTTTGCAAAACATTTGTGCAATATCCCTTTTTAATATACAGGGGGGCGGTGGGGTAGCCTAGTGGTTAAAGCGTTGGCTCGTCACGCCGAAGACCCGGGTTCGAATCCCCACATGGGTAAAATGTGTGAAGCCCATTTCTGGTGTCCCCTGCCGTGATGTTGCTGGAATATTGCTAAAAGTGGCGTAAAACCAAACTCAGTCAGGCAGTTAAATATACAGGTGTTCCAGGGCGTAATCAAACATTAAGCCGGTTTCAGAACCTAAGGGGTTCAGATTTGCGCAGATCAGATTTATACTTTCAAACTTATGGTGATTCAATAAGAGTTATTTCTTAGCTTGGGAAGCTTTCGGGACAAAACTTATATTCTTTTCCTTTCAGACAAAGGGGCTCATTAATGAGATCGAGACCCGCTTGGGCGAGGACATTCTCAACACCAGACCCAAAACACGGAGGCCCCGCAGAACCTGGGGACTGTCGCGACCCCTTGCAAAGTTCAACAAGTTATCTACCCTAATCAGCGTGGATTTATAGCGTTTTGGCCGTAGGACTATCCCCTACCGTTCTACCTCCAAAAATATTGCTCATTTGTTTCACAAAGCGATCGTAGTGTTGTGTTTAAACATAGACTTACGGAAGTGAAAGCTGTGAAACGTTGAATGTTGACTCGAAATCAAACCGAGGACACTGGCTATATCAATAAAGAAGAGTGAACATCATCTATGTTCGTCCAAAGTTCGAGTTAACCGTGACTCTGGTATTATACAACGGTTGAATCTGTTCTGTCGGAACCATAAAGCCGAACGATATGTCGAAGTAATGAAGCATTCGTGACCGACTCGTGTTATTCTGGGACAAGCCGAATAGCGACTCGTGCCACTCTGGAAGGATTTCATATTGGCGCATGAACATCAGAACTACTTTAAACAAGAACGATAACTCTATCCCTGTTTGATTCCAATGTTTCTAAAAATCACCGAAGCACATGTACATTGTATTGTTAGGTTGTTGTTTTTGGTTTTTTTTATTTATTCATTTTAAAGAATTAAAATATTTTGATACAACTTAAAGAAAGCAAAAACATACTTGTTAAAGACATACTGTATTCTAATGTAATCATTTACAGCTGTTCACCTTAATTATGTTAATTTTCTTAATAGGGTTTAATCATCACAAATGGGAATTGTTTTATTGAATATACAACAACAACGAAATTCAGCTACAGTAAATCCCAAAGCAGATACTCAAAAAATATTTCTCAGGCTGAACATTTGTGCAAACTTGCTGTCACACCCCTGGTGGAATTTCAAATGAATTCGCTGTAAAAAATATGAATGACCAAAAAACAGTCAGACTAAAATATTCCAGAGCTATGAAATATAAGCCCAATGTTAAAGATTAAGGTTGATTAGTTACATACAAATACGATATTACAATCTCCATAACAAGCCCGCAAGATCGTTAGAAATACATTCAGTTGGACCTATGAGAGCAGTTATGTCAACAAAAGCACGTGCGTGTATTTGAATCTCTCACCGTCAATCGCATGATTTTTATTAAAAACTTCATAATAGGCAGCAAAATCCTTTTAGCTACGTTCTTTGTACTTTCAATATGACGATATATATTTTTCATGATTCTTTAAACAATGACATAATGCCATAAACGATTTAAGTACTCGGTATTATTTTTACCAAAGCACCGCAGTCATTTACGCGCGTTCTGATTGGTTTGTCGTATTTTCGCACATAACAAGCATCGAGAAGGGGACGAGTCTTCTTGGAGGTTACGGAAAGGGGCGAGTGGTGACGAATGGGTAATGAAGTTCGAGTCAACCGATATTAGACCACATTGGAATATTTTCTGCAGGACATACAATTAAGCCATATGTCAGCAAACAGATCCAAAATACAAAAATACTACTCACAAGCAATAACAAACAAGATTTACACATCTGTTTACTTTTATGTAGATATAATTACTACGAACGCCCCCAGCAGTGCTGACTTTTTTCGCACTAGCGAATTTTACTGCCGTATTATCTTCAAACAATCCAACTGGTCAACTGTGTACAGGTGAAGAAACAAAGGTATGCAATAACTCAAGAATCACGAGAAAAACATTGCACATATTTGCCAGCATTTATATATTTGGTATTTTCAGTCTGTGATATTTTGTTGACTTTTAAATTATTGATACCATCTTATTATGTTATACTAAAAGTGTATAAGAATGTTTGCATAATAGCCTCTATTCACAGTTTTTACTATTGCATATCTGTCACTTTCGAATGAAATTGGCATTTCATGGAATAAAGCTCAATGTTTTTATGTGTAGAAACAAAGGTTTAACATAACTCAAGAATGTGAGATTTTGTTGACTTACATGTTATTTATACCATATTGTTATGCTATACGAAATGTTTAAAAGAACTGTTTGCATAATAGCCCCTATTCACAGTTGTTACTATAGCAGATTTTATCTTTCACCTTCTATTCTGAATGGCATTTCATGGAATAAAGCTCCGTGTTGTTACGTATTAAGTTCTGTCCTTACATGTGACGTGGATCGGGGGGTTAAAATGGCGATTTCAGACCTCCGCCATATAGCTGGAATATTGCTGAGTGCGGCGTTAAACAACAAACAAAACAAACAAAACGTGTAATATGGATCGGATGGTCAAAATGGTGTTTTAGTTAGATGGCTGCCATGTGGATGGTTACTCTCACTATCGACCCACGTCCTATACTTGATTACTCACACGGCGTCTTGCTGAAGTCCCGATCACCATGGACACCAAGTGTGCTCCCTTTCTTGCTGCCCAAAGCAGAATCTCTACTTGGATTTAGCGAAGGGTTTTACCTTAGGCTTCAGGTATGTAGATAATCTGATATCTTTGCAAGAGGGACTTGATACTACCAATAGTCAAATTTACCTTCATGTCGAGCAATGTCCTAGCAGCTGCAGCCTATGGTTTTTACATATCCCAAGTTTTGAGTACAATAGAGCATGCCCTTTCAACGATGATTTCAGGGTATATCCCTTGAAATTTGCTCAATGTTTCATTATTCAATGCCTCAGAAGAACATTACAACAGTTTACGTGTTGCGCAATTCCAAATTTGTTGCATCGGTAAAAGAAAATGTCCGATACAATTTCCTATATCGGCTTGTTTTTAGGCGAACAATTGGATTATTTTTTTGACAGGTGACACCGATGCCGCAGGATACCCTCACCGTTTCTGAAACCCCTTGTTTCATCACTATTTGATAGTGAGTCATAACCAAATAGTCAGCAGATATTTCTTTTGACCAAGTCAAAACTTTGATTACACAACAGTCTTGTTTCCTACTGACTGGGCCCCGTCCTATTGCGCAACTTAGTACAATAACTAGTCCAGAATTTTGAGACCAATTCATGTCACTGGATACATAAAAAGCAATCAGTATTATTTGATACATCTAAGCACTTGTATACTGCAACACTCCGCTTGTTCTAATCCTTGCAAAATACGTCGTGCAGCGTGCTCTGTCGTACAGCGTGCTCTGACACCTGGAAATTGTGGGAATCTCAAAACGAGGCTATGCCGCTAGAAAGGTTTGGCGGTCTGGTACGGACTTGATATTATATCAATCACATTTTGCGTTACAAAACTACACTGAATAAGCGCAAAGAACACATAACAGGTGTAACAAGATGCATTGTGAATCATTTTACGACCTCATCAAACAGGGTCAGTTTGTGACGTCTTAGTAAGGTCATGCTGCCTACACCTCGCCATAAAATATAGAAATACGATGTTAATAAAGTTTAAAATTAAAAGTAACTTGTAAATACCATATTGTTATGAAACAAGGACTTGGAATTCAGTGTAACCATAGTTGTTTGTGGTATCTCTTTCCACATTCACACGAGGATATTCGGATCGGCTGAAAAGTAGGTCATTGCCTGAATAGGTTAATGAGACTCATGTTTCGGTTTGGAAACTGAATTTTACGTCATCCTGGCTGATCTTCGTTGACTTGGTCTAGTTTGCTTGTCATCACAAAGTGAGTGAGTGTATGTTTTGTAACGTCTGGAAATAGTCGAGCCTGACATAAACAAACCAGTGATTAATAGTATGAACAGGGAACCACAAAGTCGACTCCGAGCACACATTGGACAGGTGACCAGCTGCAACCAAATATTTCGAGATACAAACAGCATTTGTCCCCATTAGTAGCGTCCAAGAGACATCCGCGCCCATGACACTCTCCATTACCTTTAATGGTAAAAGATTATAGAGAATTTGAACAGTATTTTCAGTTACATCACAATATTAGAGAAATGCCAAATAGTATTTGCTTACACCTTTTCTGAAACACATGTACGTAGATGACATATCAGGAGTCATATCACTCAGATCTTGGAACCGAGTCCACGGGCAGCAAATCTGCGGACGTCTGTGGTGACCGGAACTGGAATAATCAATTTCAGTAAAATCCTATTCACTGCGACGCTGCCCCCGGTTAAATCTAAAAAGTATGACGATTTATGAGCGGAATATGAAATGAGATATATGTTTCCATGTTCCATCACCAGTAACAACATTAAATTCTTCACTATAATTTGAAAACATCTTAAGATTTTGTAAATAATATTTACTCCTCAAATATTCTCAAGCCCTTTTCGTGCGGTAATCCCAATGCATGCAAAAATGTCACTGCATTGCGAGAGAGCAGTTCTGAAATGAATTCTGTTTCTACATCACTTATCACAATAGTATAATAGAATCTTCCACGCTGGAATAGTTATAACACTAATTTGTGAGGTTTCTGAAATATTTCAACAGCCGTTGAAATTTGTGACTAGGAATAATGTTTCGTATCCAGGTGTTCTTGACCAAATGCAGTGTTTGACCTCCTCAACTGAAACCCAACAATGTGTCTAGATTTGTAAATCACAACTTATCACAAATAGTGTAACTTTGCTGAAGCGAATCTGTATCAGTTACATATGAGAGGAATTGATAACCCCTAATTGTAGAACTGTAAAGGGGCGCAACTCTGGCAATCCCGAAGCAGCTTAAACACGGCTGATCCTGCGTGCGTTGTCACTTGGTAAAGAGAATCAAAAGAAGCGCAGTAAAATATTCCCCTGGATTGTATTTGCCTGTCATGGTTGAATGTAAACAAACACCAAATCCCTCTCACTGAGAACATACAAGCTGAGTAGCAGTCTCACTTAGGCCTTCCGAAAAGATTTATGTGATTTTCATTTCCTTCCCCAACCAGCAACGTCGAAAAAACATTTGACAAAAAGATGGCATTCTGGTGTTCATCGATACTGGTGACAGCGCGGCGTTTAACCTTACTTAAAGGTCACATGCAACCAAAAAATCAAACATAATTAAAACACAATTATCACTTATTCATGACATATAATATACATTGCTGGTTATGAAAAAACATATAAACAAAATTATAAGCGTACAATCGCAAATCAAAAGTGCAATATTTTGTACTTGGGTTTACTTCCCAAGAAACGAAGCAGCCGGGATACCGAACCCAGTCAGAGCGGGTGGGTGTGCACTCAAGTGTAACGGATGGTTCATTTGCAGATGCCCTCACGGCTCATTGTGTGTGTATATATAGAGATGTTGGGTTTTGTAAATACATGCTCATTTTGGGTGTATAACATTTTGCAATCAACAGACATCATAACATGTCATGTGTACAAGTATCACACCTGCCTGTCTTGGTAATTACAGAATGTGACAGAGACCGAACTCGGGCCATAAATCAATGCGTTTTGTTTATGGTGTTTAGCCTGATAGGTGTTAAGTTCAAATTGCATGTGGTCAGTGATTGAAATAGTGTATTGAATATTGTCATTAGCAGACAGGCAGGCAGACACATAGGTGTCAATAAAACAGACTTTGAGTTTTGTTTGTGACAACGACATATCTATATCACAGTTAGAAATTCTGTCAACGCTAAATAATGACATTGCTTTTAAGTATCGAACTGAGAAAGTGACTCGGTAAGAAGAACGTGTGGTGAAATAGACAAATGAAATTATATAAACAGTTAAATCGGTAATCTACTGTAATAACATATCAAAAGCTCGCGCCTGTGAGATATCAACAAAACATTAGAAAAATAGCTCACACCAAAGCCTTAACCGAATATTCACCGGACAACCCGCTTCCAAGCGCGTTATTTTTCAACTTTATAAGTTGAATTTGCATTTTTGATGATTTGTTTCGGTAAGTCCATACCGAAAGGTATCAGAATCTGCAAAGTTGTGTTTTACGTTGCATGTGACCTTTAATCACTGTAATTTCATAATTGCCAAAGGCTGCTTCTCTGGATGGGGCACAGATGCAGGTACCGGTAAAGCAGCATGTGCATCAGTAAAGAAAATACACAAACGGTCTGTCTGTGGTGACTTGCATCTGCTTGTCATGGATTCGAATTAGTGAGTGAGTGAGTGAGTTGGGTTTTACGTCGCTTTTAGCAATATTCCAGCAATGTCACGGCGGGGGACAGCAGAAATGGGCTTCACACATTGTACCCATGTGTGGAATCGAACCCAGGCCTTCGGTGTGACGAGCGAACGCTTTAACCACTGAGCTAGCCCACCTCCTGGATTTATGAAGGGATATGCGTCCCGTTTTCCTCCATATTGACGTGACAGAACTGAAATACTATTTAAAGGTACGTCAAACAGAACTTCTTAACTCTATTTTCTTTGTAGAGAGACTGAGGACCTCACGTTACTGCCTGTCACCAACTGCCTGGAAAATAAACTACACATGATGATTGAGGCTAAGATTGAAAGAATGGTTATTTGGTGGTTTAAGCCATTACCGTTGAGTTAAGTCGGTATTGTTTTGATCAAATCCAAATTTCAATGTGTTTCTTTGCCTGACAGTTTGCATATTCCCCGAGATATACAATGAAATCCTTATATTTGTCTGATATGAACTGAGGATCTGGTCTAGTACAATTTCAAAAAAATTAAATATTCCATGAGTGAATTTCGTGAGTAAATGCTTTGTAACTGCTATCCTTTTGAGGAGCCGACACGAAGAAAATCCTTCAGTATTCAGTGCTTGTTTACTCAGTAACCTTAGATGTTAATAACTGTTTGTACAGTTCAGCGTGAGGTTGATATCAAGTGTTATCTCCAATGGCGTGGTACTGTCAACAACAGGCGGAGCTCTCCGGGGCAAAAACATCCACCTTCTTCTTGTCATGAACAACATTGTGTGCTGCAAATTGCTGTAGCCTATTGGGTATTCACAACACTGTGATATCTGCCACATTTATCAATGAGGGACTTTGGTGTGTAGTAAAATCTATGGTTGTGGATTCAAATTCCGTTTTAACATGATTATGAATTTTAGGTTTTGTCAGCAAAATATCCATGCTTGTGGATTTCACCAAAGTGATATACATCAAATGTTTATATCACCTCGAGCTGTCTTGATGCATGTCATCATATCCCACTTGCGTAGATCGATAGGTATGATGTTGATCACTGGATTGTCTGGTGCAGACTCGATTATTTACAGACCGCCGCCATATAGCTGGAATATTGCTGAGTGCGGCGTAAAACTAAACTCACTCACGATGATCCACCCCTCTCCATTACTGAGCCACCCCCACAAGATCGTTCTGTTGATCATGATGGCATAAAAACGCTCATTCCGTCTACGTCACAGTCTGATGCGCATGTCAAGTTTGATTCATCCGGAAACATAACATTTGCCCAACGACGTCTTGCGTTAATGTGACGGTCCGCCAGTCGTGGAAATAACACGTGTGTGTTTGTCATGCAGGTCCAATGTGTGTAGCCGACTACAAAGCGTCTTCCCATCCACTCTAAGACCTCTAGATCTATGAAGTTCTTCGGATTGAGGGGGCGGTGGGGTAGCTTAGTGGTTAAGCCGTTCGCTCGTCACGCCAAAGACCCGGGATCGATTCCCAACGTGGGCACAATGCCTGAAGCCCATTTCTGGTGTCCCCTGCTGCGATGTTTCTTGAATATTGCTATAAGCGGCGTAAAACCCAACTCTCTCACTTCAGTTTGAGAGGCACTTGACGAGTTTCGTAACACACTGGTTCTGATGAAACGGTCTTGTGCGCCAGTTGTCGCCCTTGGTCGACCGGATCAACATCTGCCATGATCATAAACGTTATCGGTCGGTCGATATCATGATTGTAATCTGCCACATACTGACTGAAACATTAAGAGCTCGTGCAACAATGCTTCGTCTCGTTCCATCTTCCAGTAAGCCAACTGCAAGTAGATGTTCCTGACGCCGCACGTCCAATTGCAAAAACGTTTAACTGAGTTATACAAATATAGGATAATTTTTCAGTCTAGCTTTATCAAGCCAGGATCTTCTCACTGTGTCTTCCTTCAGACTGAAAACTTTTGGACAGCGTTCTTTCACCTATGCAGCCCCTACTCTCTGGAACTCTCTTCCTTATGACCTCAAAACTATTGACAATTTCGACTTGTTCAAGTCCAAACTTAAAACCTACTTCTTCCAGCAGTATCTACCTTAATGTGCTCTAGTATTACTTCTGTACATATGTTCATACTTGACTTGACTCGCCTTGAGCATGTCTGTCGAGGTGGATTGGGCGCACACATAAATATGCATTATTATTATTATTATGTTTTACAGATTAAAGATAATATGCATCAGAGAGGGTTCGGGTGATCCTGGCACAGTCAGGCTGGTAAGGCTCATCATCAGCTCAGGGCCCTTGCCCCCTCTACACGCAGCCCAGACAGCGAATGGGACTTCTCCCAGGAAACGCTGCCTAGTCGAACCCACCAAGAACTTTCCGGAGAATATGAAGGCTCCCCAACACTGCAGCCTTCTGCATTACCCAGAGTGTCAGAAGAGCTGTACTCCCGGTGGAGAACCCGGGCACTCTCCTGATCTGCGCCAAAGATCAGGGAGGTACCAAACCAAGGGCACCGAGAACAATGGGGAGCCTGACGACAGTGTACTTGGGATGCAAGCGAGACATTTCAAAGGCGAGGTCCGCATATTTATCATGCTTTTCCTTGATCTTGTCAATCACATTCCTGTCAAAAGGGACAGAAAATTCAATGATATATATAAATTCATTGGCTTTATCAAAAAGGACAAGATCAGGTTTGTTGGCAGGAATTCTTCTGAGGCTGTATATGGGCCTATTCCACAGAAGTTTGAAAGCATCATTTTCCATGACGCCCTGGACATGTTCAGGGTCGTACCATGCATGGACCTCGGAGCCAAAGCCACAGGCATGTCGGAGACGGTCGTAAAAGCAGCGAGCCATGCCATCATGTCGTTTAAGATATGCTGTTTGTGCCAAGGAAGGGCATCCACTGACAAGGTGTTGGACAATCTCTGTGAATTCATTTCATGTTAATATTCTCTTTAAGAATCACATTTAGGCGATTACGAGTGGGAAGTGACTGGTCCTGAGCAGCAAAAAGGAAGCCCTCAGTTTCACATTTAAGACCAGCCGACTTCATCCAGGCGAAGGAGTCGGAGGGATTGCTATTCTGTTCCACACACTCCATGTACACACGATGCAATGGCTTCTCAGAAAGCTTTTCCACAAAAGACCGACTCTGGGCAGACTTGGTGAAGGACTTCACCTGGTTTACTCCCATCGCTGTACCGTCCAGCAGTACATCACCATCAGCAAAGTCAACCTCAAATTTCAGATTCTGTCCAACAACCTTGGCACGCTTAAAATAGCTGTGGAATTCCTTGCTTTCATCATGAGTCTTCACATGCATCACCAGAGGATCATCCGATAAATAAATATGTGCAAAAGTACACAATAAAATTCTGTCATGAAGAGCCTCCACATTAATCAAACCCCGACCTCCAGAATTGATTGGCATATATACACGGTTAAGAGAGGAACGAGGGTGGTGGGCTCTGTTATCAGACATGATCCTTCTGGTCAGGCGGTCAAGTTTGTGGCCCGAATTGGCGTGTTTGCATTCGAATTTCTTAACACGAACTTGCATTCCAATAGAATAATTATTTCTACGTGCTTTAGTATTATTATCAAATTGGCGTATTTGCACAACTAAGTTTACGTGCAAATTCATAACACGTTGTGAATAGAATAATTATTTCTACGTGTTTGGTGGAAATTGGCGTATTTGCACGAAATTCATAACACGTTGTGAATAGAATAATTATTTCTACGTGTTTGGTGGAAATTGGCGTATTTGCACGAAATTCATAACACGTTGTGCAAACCGAAACACGAGTCTCATTTACCTATGCAGACAATGACCTACTTTTCAGCCGATCCGAATTTTCTCGTGTGAAAGTGAAAATAGACATCACAAACAACTATGGCTACACTGAATTCCAATTCCTTGTTTGATAAAAAAAATGGTAGTTACAAATGAATTTTAATTTTAAACTTTAATAACATCGTATTTCTATATTTTATGGGGCGGTGGGGTAGCCTAATGGTTAAAGCGTCCGCTCGACATGCTGAAGACCCGGGTTCGATTCCCAACATGGGTGCAATGTGTGAAGCCCATTTCTGGTGTCCCCCGCCGTGATATTGCTGGAATATTGCTAAAAACGGCGTAAAACCATACTCACTCACTCTATATTTTATGGTGAGGTGTAGGCAGCATGACCTTAACTAAGACTGCCCCTGTTTGATGAGGTCGTAAAATGATTCACAATGCATCTGTCTCACTGGTTACACCTGTTATGTGTTTTTATGCGCTTATTCAGTGTACTTTTGTAACGCACAATGTGACTGATATAATATCAAGTCCGTACCAGACCGCCAAACCTTTCTAGCGGGAGAGCCTCGTTTTGCGATTTCCACGATTTCCAGGTTTCCGTTTGTCAGAGCTCGTTGTGCGATTTCCACGACAGAGCACGCTGCACGACGTGTTTGCGAGGATTAGAAGTAGCGTAGTGGTGCAATATACAAGTGCTTAGATGTATCAAATAATACTGATTAATATTTATGTATCCAGTGACATGAAGTGGTCTCAAAATTGTGGACTGGTTATTGTACTAAGTTGCGCAATAGGACGGGACCCAGTCAACAGGAAACGAGACTTTTGTGTAATCAATGTTTCGACTTCACAGAATGATAATTTCTAACTCGTTAATAATAGAATAGTTTCTCAACTAGTCGACTTAGATTTGATTGTTAAAGACCGTGAAGTCCTTTTCATCGACATAAAACAACATTCTCTCGGTTGGGAAAGTACTGGTGCCATGTTAATAATATTACACGTTGGTGTAATAATGTTAGGATGTCATAGCAAAAATGGTTTCATAACCCTCACATTATCTCAATATTTTTAATTTACTTATTTTTAACTGTTTCTTTATTGTTGTTCAAAGGAAGATTCAGCAATATTGACTGTTTCGGTTGACTGTCGCGTTCGGTTAAATTACATTTAGTGGTCTTAAATCAACGATAAAGGACCGCAAAAGTGAAAACAGAGTAGCTTTATCTTCATTCTAGCACGACTGATAAGCGTTTTAAAACCGAACTCTTTGGCTCGCAGGAACACAAGGCGTGAAGGGGCCTTTTCCTGGAAATCGCTTCGAATCGTCCCGTTGAGGGACAGGTTGTGTAATGAACAAAATAAGACATGTTCAACAACATAAATGCTTTATTTCAGAAACCAGTATGCTTGTATTTGTAACAAGTAGCATACATAAATATAAAAAATACACTTTATACTGCAAGCAAGTACAATTATTTGATTTTTCTCAAGCAAATTATTGATCTCCCCAACTGTATGACAATCGATTCGTCCCAATTTAAGTCGTGAACTCGCTAAGTTTAGTCGCCGCTAACTTTATTCAAGGAATTTTTTAATAATTGTTTTAACCACCCTACTATTCCCAATTTGGAAAAGACCTGACATGCCACGTTTTATACGTGGAAGTGGAAGGACTGGGCATTACGGCCGGGACGGAAGCAGTCAGGTTGGGACGTGTGGACCAACGTGTATTGTCGACGTCATGCCCCCTAGATCTAGACCCGGTTTTGAATACTGCCGCGTTTGCGATGCTGACGGTTTTTCCAGCTTCGTAGTTTCTTCACTGGGATTAGGGTCAATGAATTCTTCTTTCGCTTTTTACTTCAAAAACATCAAAGATGCTGCCGAGGTAGAAATCGCCGTTGTCCGACATGTTTGTTTACAAACAATAGGAACAACGAGTTCAATATATTCATACGTGGTGAATCGGTCACTGTAATTAGCGGTCTTAAACAGCCATTTAAGTACGGTTTTGATGAGCTCTCAGCCAATCAGAATCGAGTATCACACAATGTCGTGCTAGAATGTTGTTTAAAGCCAGACACAACAATATTGATTGTTTCCTTATTGTTGTTTAAAGCCAGACACAACAATATCGATTGTTTCCTTATTGTTGTTTAAAGCCAGACACAACAATATCGATTATTTCCTTATTGTTGTTTAAAGCCAGACTCAACAATATTGATTGTTTCCTTACTGTCCATATTCACTAGCGCATCAACAAGAGTAAACTACGTATATAAAGAACGCACTTATACCGAACTCATGGATATAACGAACTACTTCGGGATCGGGGCCATTTGCTGTATCTTCTGGTCGAAATACGTTTAACGAACTATCTTTATAACGAAATAAGATTAAAGGTCCCTTTGAGTGTGTTATAACCGTTGTATACGACTGCGTTTAAACCAAACAATCCCGTGATAGCTGATAAGCTGTCCAACGATCCACGGCTCATGAGGACACGCGTACGCCCATGAACCACTTGACCGAACTAACCGATCCATCTAGGGACCTCCAGCGACCAGACCATGGTACTATTCTGAACCGGTATCCCTGGTATTCTGCGGGGGCCTTGCGAAGTGAAGGACGCGTCGCGACGTTAAATATGGGTCAAAAACATGGCCGTTTTCGTGATATAGAAATATATAAACTCGTGCCCTCATTTCTTCTGTTGCACTAAGAGACCTGCAAGTCAAGTAAATATACATTATGGACGCCACACAAGGCGGCGGGGTATATACACAATGAAGATCACCTCTGTATGTATTCTTCCCGTGGTGATTCTTTTGATACATCCGCGCTTGTTGAAACTCGCTCCATCATCAGTGATGCAGGGACTGAAGCAATGTTTGCATGAAATACATTGCATATTGCTGCTATGTGCATCCTTAGGTGTAAGGAGTATACTCATCAATGCTGCAGGTACTCAAGTGTTTGCACTGGCCACAATGAGGGCTGTTTAAATCGCCTACAGCAGCTGAGCGTTGGGAGTTGTTTCAGAAAGTGGAAGTATTGACGTTTTCGGTACACAAACATGTGGAAGTGCGTATATGTACACTGTATGGAGTGGATGCCGGGTATATTGTATCTAGTGGAGGTGAAGAAATTATTTAAATGTCGCGAGAGACTGTGCTTGAACGACATACCTTAACAAGAGGTGAGGTCGGGGGGTCATGAGGTTTAACGTCGCGATCAAGAGCATTCCTCTTGTAGAGCGACATGTATGTATGTCTGTGTGTGTTTGGGGACTGGTGGTGGTGGTAGAGGGGTGGAGGTGTGAGTGGATAATTAAGGATGAGTGATGAGATGTTGCCTAAAACTTGGGGCAAGAAAATCGAGGCTGGTCAACGAACACTGCTGCTCATCACTGAAATGCATTGATGGATATTGGCCAAAACGGCAAATATTTCTCAAGTGTTCCTCGATGTATTGTTTTGATTATTTGGTTTGGTTTGGTTGATGTTTAACGCCGCACTCAGCCATATTCCAGCTATATGGCAGCGGTTGGTAAATAATCGAGTCTGGACCAGACAATCAAGTGATCAACAGCATGAGCATCGATCTACACAATTGGGATACGATGACATGTATCAACCAAGTCAGCGAGCCTGACCACCTGATCCCGTTAGTCGCCTCTTACGACAAGCATGAGTTGCTGAAAAACGAGTAATTAAGTTTGAATCAGAATGTAGATTCCACAATATAAGGAAGGGATATATATGAATAATAACCTACCATCCCCGTAGAAGAGGCAGTTTCTTGATGATGTATATGGCTTATGAGTTTTAAGGGTGTGATGTCATTGGCAGGTCTGAGTGAATTTAGTTTTACGCCGCTTGTAGCAATATTCCAGCAATATCACCAGAAATGGGTTTTACACATTGTACCCGTATGGGAAATCGAACCCTGGTTAAGGTGTCACGAGCGGACGCTTTAACCACTAGGCTACCCCACGTCATCGGCAGTAAGTGACAGTGTTTCTACAACTATTCTGTTCGCAATCAATGTGTTGGTGATCTGTAATTAATCTTTATTGATCCATGTTGAAGCAACACAGAATGGATTTATTTGTGGAAGTGGATATTTCCACAAGGGAGTTGATATACTCCCCAGGGAGTTGAGATTGATAATACGATGTGCCGTTGAGATTGACATCCAATGATCGAGGGAAAAAAATACCAGTGCCTTGAGCATGCACTAGTTGCCTGGATATGTCCGCTATAGACATATCCTATAATAATAATACTAAAAATAATAATATTGAAGTCAATGGACTGACACGTATTAATTACTGTCAGAACTCTTCCTGCACAGCTAAGGTTGCTAAAATACAATTAAAAGGTAACCTCCCATTACCCCTACATGCCACTACCCCTACAGCTTATAACAACATAGTTTATGGTCTGTTGCATAACTAATCTCCTGCCTGTTACCTATTCCATACAGTGGACTGGTCCACTTAAGATGCACAACATGACACAAGACAGATTTTAAAAGTGACTTTAATACATGTGTTATCACAAAGTACCACATCATTGAGATCAATTGTCAAGTTTTTCAGTCTATTTACATTCAGTGTTTTAATCATCTCATCTCATATCACATCAGGATAAGAGAAAACCAAATTATTACATTATCAAAAGTGTGACCTTAATACATCACACATTGAGATCAATAATTGTCAAGTTTTCAGTCTATTTACATTCAGTGTTTTCATATCATCATATAAGGATGAACAAAAGATCACATTATCACAAGTGTTTCATATCAACATATCAGGATGAGAGAAAGACCACATTATTACATTATCACAAGTGTTCAAGTGTCAGTGTTACAGTCTATCCAAGCTTGAGCAGGTAGCCGACGGCGTCAAGAAACTGAAGAGGGATTTCTGTCCACGCTGAAGCTGTTCCTTGAGTCTGCACAGACGGTTGTCGATCTCTCTGTACACTCGTTTTCTGTTTGTTGGCGCAGCACCAAAGTCAATCTGAGCAATCCTCACTCTCTCGGCGTGTTCGACTCTCCTGATGACTTCTACAAATCAGACAGGTAAATGCTAGGTGTTGTTTTAACTAGCTGTAGGGGTACTGGAGTGTAGGGAGTAGTGGCATGTAGGGGTTATGGGTGTGAACCATTAAAAAATGAATGGACCTATTTAGAACTGTATATCGATCATATATTTATTCAATAAATTGATGTGTCTACATAACCCAGCTGACAATTTCACGTTGTCACAACGTTGTCAACGTTGTGTGTGGTGTGGGTGATGATGATTGTGAGGTGGGGGTGGGGTGTGTCACCCATTTTGTTCTGGGGAAGTGGGGGCTCATCAATTTTAGAGGGTCATTCATGCTTCTCCATAAATATCATCATCACAGCCCCACCCCCATCCCACCCCGGCCATACATTGTGAACGGTCCCCCTAACTCATTGAAGATCTGTCAACGAAAAGCCATATTCCATTCTAAATAGAGCAATATTAAATATCCTGCTTACCACGTTATACGGTACATGTACATGTATCAAATCGTGGTATTCGAAGCAAAACCGCTGCTCAAAATGCAGTACTACCTAGCTACTTGCTTTGCCCGAGCTGTCAAAACCGATCTATACCTTACGAATGAATCATGGAAGTTTTTCACGTACATGACTCAAGTTGTATAATATTTACCCAAGTTAAATGTCACAGATATATCATCAAGCGTCTACAGAACAGTGTCATATCTATGTAAATACAACTTAATAAAGCGACTGTTTACTGTATTGTAGGCAAACATGTCCGTTAAAAGGAAGACATTATACTGGTTTTCTCCAAAAAGTCTATCACGTGTGTTTGGTCCAACTTGATCTGGGCTTTAAAACATCAATTCAAACGCCGTGGAGGTATCATGCAGTGTTTTATATGGATAGCGTGCATTCTACCTACATATCATTGTACAGTTTCACAGATCATGGTATTTGAAGCAACTCTCAACAGTATCCCTCACACGTTTCGGTACGACTTGGCCCGGGCTGTCAAAATCAACCAAAACGTCATACATATATCATCGAATGTGTTCACACCGACAGAAGTGTATCACACCTGCCTGAATACTTCTTTATAATGCGACTGTTCATTGTATTTATTAAGACGACTTCAAGTCACATTTTCTCATAAAAATCTCTTTTACGAGTTTGATACTTCTGGCTACGAGATGAAGATCCGCGAGATTTTCCCAGCATTTAAAATCCTGAGGTCAAGGCGGACCGATCAAAGAGCAAACACTTTTCGTACAGTCTATGTTGAGAGTATGGAAAAATGGCCTTACTTTGAGCAACATTCTAAAGTTATATGTAAGACTGTAAATGTAAACACATTTCCTTATATAAACCTGAGGCTTTTTGCTTTTAACACGTTGCACCGAACATAGACCAGACACTTGTCATAAAGAGTGTTAAGAATGTTCAAGAAAAGGACTTAACTTTAAGTTTAGATTTCTTGAAATGCGATGTCCTGCGTTGTTTAGGTAGATATAAATGTACCCTTTTCTAAAACTCAGAGATATTAGTCTTTCAAGCTTAAGTATACAATAAAGGGACTATTCTAGATATCTAAACAATTTTCATCTGTTGTGACTTTCAAGTTGATGGTGACCGCCTCGCCTAGTCAGATCTTACACTTGCTATTGAGACTGTGTTTGAGAGCATGTGAAGGGTTTACCTTGACCAACGTGTCTACTTACAACACTGTGATTTGAGTCACTATAAAGTGGTCTATAAGAAGATATTCTAAAGATGTACAACTATGGCACTTTAGTTGCTGAACACAGAACAAACACTTCTCACCGAGACCATGCTAAGGATGTAGAGAAAAGGGCATCACTTTAACGGACCATTGTCATATAATCCGATGTATTCTGACAGTACAAAGTGATGTTGAGGCAGATATAACACTATTCTATAGATGTTAACCCATTTCCTGATATATCTGTGACCCTGATTTGGACGGCTCAGGTCTATTCGGATGTGTTATACAGACTGTTAAAAGGGGTTTCACTTTAAGCAACGCGTTTGCTTGAAATGCTACGATTTGAGACATTATATGGTGGTATTTAGGTACATACAATGTTCAACTGATTTTAACACATTTAATGATACACGCTGTGCTGACAGCCTGGGCCAGTTCGAACCGAACACTTGTGACAGAGAATGTTGAGAGTATTGGAAAACTTATTTATTTTACCAGCGCGTATGTTCTAATACGATGATCAATGACATTATAAAATAGTAGTTTCTTAGTTATATTAATTTTCTTTTGATGTCATGGAACCTATTACGATAGTTATGAATAATTATTTATTTATTTTTATTTTAAAATCTATTTAAGTTTCAAATCCAATTTCGTTTAACGATTCCTCTATTACATTTAACCTTGCTTGGTGGTTCGTATTGCTGATTATCGAGCAATTTAATTACTCGCAATAATTATGATACACCCTTGCAATTGTGGTGTATGGTTATTAGTTAATGTCGGATGCATCATGATGCATTACTAACATATAGGAATGGTTCTTGATGATGGAGTATATCAGGCAAATATATCATTGGCCCGTTTTAGCCAGGCCCAACCTTAAGGAAATCCTTCAAGTCAATTTTATAACTTTACTGAGCCAGGTCCCAACCTTAAGGAAATCCTTCAAGTCATTTTGGGATTATTTGAAAAGTGTTGTGGTTTTGAACGGCATCTTCCCAGTTGGGCACGACATCTGAGGTGTTTTGGCAACATAATAGGAATATCTGTGACTTATATATCACTGTAAAACTCATTTCAAAACATTTACGTCGCTTTTTGGAAAGTAATCCAAAAGCACCAGGTGTATACTTTCTTTTGTACGTCAGTTTATATGTACATAAGTTCAAATATTGCAATGTCACCCTCCTCTGACACAAGTTGCTCAGGAAAGTGTTTGTTGTGATGCATTGGGGCCCTGTAAACATACCAACAAGTGAAAAGCCCGAATACGAAGTGATAGCGCATTTATTGATTTTGTTTTAAGTAAAATGGCTGGCTAATTTTGTATTATGTGCAGAGATACTGCAGGTTTTAAGTAAAGGAAAGTGTTAAAAAAATGAGGTTTTTTTTAAGAAAGTGGGATCATTTTAGTGTCAAGGCACATACATTTGTCTGGACACGTCATAATTGAAGCTTGATGCTAAGCTTATTATGAAAAGCCAGATATTGAATGGTGACACCTACGGATCTTGTCACAGGGCATGATTTTGAGAAGGGACGCCTCCAGATGGTGTCATGGGGCCAGATATTGAGGAGGGACACCTACAGAAGGTGTCACGGGGCCAGATATTGAGTAGTGACACCTACAAATGGTGTCACGGGGCCAGATATTTAGAAGGGACACCTACAGATGGTGTCACGGGGCCAGATATTGAGAAGGGACACCTACAGAAGGTGTCATTGATCCAGATATTGAGAAGGGACACCTACAGATGGTGTCATGGTTCAAGATGTTGAGAAGGGACACCTACGGATGGTGTCATGGGGCCAGATATTGAGAAGGGACACCTACGGATGGTGTCATGGGGCTAGATATTGAGAAGGGACGCCTACAGAAGGTGTCATGGTTCAAGATGTTGAGAAGGGACACCTACGGATGGTGTCATGGGGCCAGATATTGAGAAGGGACACCTACAGATGGTGTCACGGGGCCAGATATTGAGAAGGGACACCTACAGATGGTGTCACGGGGCCAGATATTGAGAAGGGACAGCTACAGATGTTGTCACGGGGCCAGATATTGAGAAGGGACACCTACAGATGGTGTCACGGGGCTAGATATTGAGAAGGGACACCTACAGATGGTGTCATGGAACCAGATATTGAGAAGGGACAGCTACAGATGGTGTCACGGGCCAGATATTGAGAAGGGACACCTACAGATGGTGTCATGGGGCCAGATATTGAGAAGGGACACCTACAGATGGTGTCATGGGGCCAGATATTGAGAAGGGACACCTACAGATGGTGTCACGGGGCCAGATATTGAGAAGGGACACCTACAGAAGGTGTCATGGAACCAGATATTGAGAAGGGACGCCTACAGATGGTGTCATGGGGCCAGATATTGAGAAGGGACACCTACAGAAGGTGTCATGGAACCAGATATTGAGAAGGGACGCCTACAGATGGTGTCATGGAGCCAGATATTGAGAAGGGACACCTACAGATGGTGTCACGGGCCAGATATTGAGAAGGACACCTACAGATGGTGTCACGGGGCCAGATATTGAGAAGGGACACCTACAGATGGTGTGACGGGCCAGATATTGAGAAGGGACACCTACAGAAGGTGTCATGGAACCAGATATTGAGAAGAACCTAGAAGGGTGTCATACAGATGGTGAGAAGGAACCCTAGATGGTGTCATGGGGCCAGATATTGAGAAAGGGACACCTACAGATGGTGTCACGGGGGCAGATATTGAGAAGGGACGCCTACAGATGGTGTGTCATGGAACCAGATATTGAGAAGGGACACCTACAGAAGGTGTCATGGAACCAGATATTGAGAGAAGGACACCTACAGAAGGTGTCATGGAACCAGATATTGAGAAGGACACCTACAGAAGGTGTCATGGGCCAGATATTGAGAAGGGACACCTACAGATGGTGTCACGGGGCCAGATATTGAGAAGGACGCCTACAGATGGTGTCATGGGGCCAGATATTGAGAAGGACACCTACAGATGGTGTCATATTGGAAGGGACATGGAGAAGGGACACCTAGATATGTCGCGAGAAGGGACACCTACAGAGAAGGTGTCTGTGACGAAGATGAGAAGGGACACCTACAGATGACTTGACAGAAGGGTGTCACGGAACCAGATATTGAGAAGGGACACCTACAGATGGTGTCATGGAACCAGATATTGAGAAGGGACACCTACAGATGGTGTCACCAGGGGCCAGATATTGAGAAGGACACTTACAGATGGTGTGACGGGCCAGATATTGAGAAGGGACGCCTACAGATGGTGTGACGGGGCCAGATATTGAGAAGGACACCTACAGATGGTGTCATGGGAGCCAGATATTGAGAAGGACACCTACAGATGGTGTCACGGGGCCAGATATTGAGAAGGACACCTACAGATAGATATTGAGAAGGGAACACCTACAGATGGTGTCATCATGGAACCAGATATTGAGAAGGGACACCTACAGATGGTGTCATGGAACCAGATATTGAGAAGGGACGCCTACAGATGGTGTCATGGGGCCAGATATTGAGAAGGGACGCCTACAGATGGTGTCATGGAACCAGATATTGAGAAGGGACAGCTACAGATGGTGTCACGGAGCAAGATATTGAGAAGGGACACCTACAGAAGGTGTCACGGGGCCAGATATTGAGAAGGGACACCTACAGATGGTGTCATGGGGCCAGATATTGAGAAGGGACGCCTACAGATGGTGTCATGGGGCCAGATATTGAGAAGGAACAGCTACAGATGGTGTCACGGAGCAAGATATTGAGAAGGGACACCTACAGATGGTGTCATGGAACCAGATATTGAGAAGGGACGCCTACAGATGGTGTCATGGGGCCAGATATTGAGAAGGGACACCTACAGATGGTGTGATGGGGCCAGATATTGAGAAGGGACGCCTACAGATGGTGTGACGGGGCCAGATATTGAGAAGGGACGCCTACAGATGGTGTCACGGGCCAGATATTGAGAAGGGACACCTACAGAAGGTGTCATGGAACCAGATATTGAGAAGGACACCTACAGATGGTGTCATGGAACCAGATATTGAGAAGGGACACCTACAGAAGGTGTCACGGAACCAGATATTGAGAAGGGACGCCTACAGATGGTGTCACGGAACCAGATATTGAGAAGGGACACCTACAGATGGTGTCACGGGGCCAGATATTGAGAAGGGACACCTACAGATGGTGTCACGGGGCCAGATATTGAGAAGGACGCCTACAGATGGTGTCGCGGGGCCAGATATTGAGAAGGGACGCCTACAGATGGTGTCATGGGGCCAGATATTGAGAAGGGACACCTACAGATGGTGTCACGGGGCTAGATATTGAGAAGGGACACCTACAGAAGGTGTCATGGATCCAGATATTGAAAAGGGACACCTACAGATGGTGTCATGGTTCAAGATGTTGAGAAGGGACACCTACGGATGGTGTCATGGGGCAAGATATTGAGAAGGGTGTCACCTACAGATGGTGTCACAGGGTGACCAGATATTGAGAAGGGACACCTACAGATTGTGTCACAGGCCAGATATTGAGAAGGGACACCTACAGATGGTGTCACGGGGCCAGATATTGAGAAGGGACACCTACAGAAGGTGTCATGGAACCAGATATTGAGAAGGGACGCCTACAGACGGTGTCATGGAACCAGATATTGAGAAGGGACGCCTACAGATGGTGTGACGGGGCCAGATATTGAGAAGGGACGCCTACAGATGGTGTCACGGGGCCAGATATTGAGAAGGGACACCTACAGAAGGTGTCATGGAACCAGATATTGAGAAGGGACGCCTACAGACGGTGTCATGGAACCAGATATTGAGAAGGGACGCCTACAGAAGGTGTCATGGAACCAGATATTGAGAAGGGACAGCTACAGATGGTGTCATGGAACCAGATATTGAGAAGGGACACCTACAGATGGTGTCATGGAACCAGATATTGAGAAGGGACACCTACAGATGGTGTCATGGAACCAGATATTGAGAAGGGACAGCTACAGATGGTGTCACAGGGCCAGATATTGAGAAGGGACACGTACAGATGGTGTCATGGAACCAGATATTGAGAAGGGACACCTACAGATGGTGTCATGGGGCAAGATATTGAGAAGGGACACCTACGGATTGTGTCACATGGCCAGATATTGAGAAGGGACAGCTACAGATGGTGTCATGGGGCCAGATATTGAGAAGGGACACCTACAGATGGTGTCATGGAACCAGATATTGAGAAGGGACACCTACAGATGGTGTCATGGAACAAGATATTGAGAAGGGACAGCTACAGATGGTGTCACAGGGCCAGATATTGAGAAGGGACACGTACTACAGATGGTGTCACCAGATATTGAGAAAGGGACAGGTACAGGTGGTGTCAGATATTGAGAAGGGACACCTACAGATGGTGTCATGGGCAAGATATTGAGAAGGGACACCTACAGATGGTGTCATGGGGCAAGATATTGAGAAGGGACACCTACAGATGGTGTCACAGGGCCAGATATTGAGAAGGGACACCTACAGATGGTGTCACAGGGCCAGATATTGAGAAGGGACACCTACAAATGGTGTCAATGGGCCAAGATATTGAGAAGGGACACCTACAGATGGTAGCTACACCCCTGCTCTGTGCTGTGGACACCCGAGCGAATCATCGCCTGAATCATCTACGTTGGACGTGGTGTTACGGTAACCTGTAGGGTGGATGTATCGTGGAGCCTAGTGATTAAAGCGTTCCCTCGTCACGCCGAAGACCCGTGTAAAACCCATTTCTGGTGTCCCCCGCCGTGATATTGATGGATTGCTGCTAAAATTGGCGTAAGACTTAACTCAATAACTCACCCACGGTAACAAGTTCTACGCAATATTTGTGACTTTAAATTTAATTTATATTCAAGTAAATTCATATTTACCTTGTACTTTCTTTTGTTTGTCGGGTTATATCGAAATCAGCTTGAAATACTAGGCTACTCTTTTGTTTCTCTCCTGCCTGCCCCCTTTCCCATCTCTCCCGAACAACGGAACATGTGCTCGTAACATAATATTTCATTGTTACATATTTCATTGTAAATATAAGCATCAACACCAGAAACCGACCAGCCACGATGATCCCACCAAACTATATCATTCAAAGAGGCGTGAAAGACAAATTAGCGGTTTAATTAAGAACGGGACACTGAATATGACTATGACACCAGGTGTTAGCAAATAGGGTTATAAACCATGTCTTGAACGACTGAACAAATGTACAGGATCTACGCTCCCAATCTACCAATCAACAACGGAGAACGTCCTGCTATTCTTTTCGATCCAGATGTTGATGAGATTTAACGTGTGTTTTCCGACACGTATTTCGCACACGGGCGATCTCACAAAGCAGAATTTATATTATCGTGACACGACTATAAACATACGCATGCAACAAACTCAATTTTATGAAATCTTTTATTACACAAACAGTAAAAAAATAATTCACATGAGCAATGCTTGACAGTGTAAACTCAGATTAGCTGCTGGTCCACAGTGGCTCACTCTGAAATATAAAACACAAATAGTTAATAAACTGATACATGCATACTTAAACATAAATAGTTAATAAATATATAATATGATACACACATACTTGTCCCAAGTAGTGCAGACTCGTGCTAGTGTTTTCTTTTGTGCTGGTGACAAATTGTTCTTCGTCAAACACTTGGTCAAACACTTGGTCCAAGAAAATGTCAATTTCTTGGTTGTATAATGTGTCCAGTTTGTCATACATGCTGGTAGAAGGGTTTGTCTCAATTACACTATGTTCTGATTATTTTAGGAATTTTGTACATAATGTAATAATTACAGAACGAAACATAAGCATGTTGTGTGTATGATATTATGTGTGATTGGGCGTATGCGTGCGCGCGCGTGTGTGTGTGTGTATGAAATGGGTTATAACACCAGTGAAAGTTGGGTGTCAACAACACAGTGTATTCTGACATTAACAACGAAACCCTGTTAATCCGGACGCTAGGATTTCAGCGACAGTCCTGATTAAATAGGAAAACCGATATTGAAAATGAGAGATAACTATAATTTTCATCATGTGTTTCTCTTTTCTGCAACATTATTTACAGGATCATGCCCAGCAGCGTTTCGAAAGATGAAGTTGCCGGATTATCAGGGTCCGTAAATAACAGTGAGTGAGTTGAGGTTTACGCCGGGTTTTTTTTAAGCAAGATTCCAGCAATATCACGGCGAGGGACAGCAGAATGGGCTTCACACATTGTACCTATGTGGGGAATCGATCCTGGGTCTTCGGCGTGACGAGCGAACACTTTAACCACTAGGCTACCCACCGCCCTTGTAAATAAGTGGGTTTCACTCGATGTGAGTCCTTAATACTCACCAACCCGAGGTTGTGGTCTCCATTGTGCTGTTGCTCTGCATGTAGGTCTCCTCGAACCTCTTGGCCTGCATCACGTAGGCCTTGGCTCCGCCGCACATCGACTTGACGAGACCACCCATAAAGAGTTTCTTCTGCTGTTCGTGGTCCATCTTCTTGATCTTCTCAGCTAGGCTGGCCATGTTTCCGGTCTCCATGGCTTCTACGGCCTCCCTCATTCCCTCACCCATACCACCGATCATGTCTGTGTCGTCGTTTGTCCTCAAACCCATGAACATCCTGGAACCGTACAACAATGTCCGTAATAGTGAGTGAGTGAGTTTAGTTTTACGCCGCAGTTAGCAATATTCCAGCTATATGGCGGCGGTCTGTAAATAATCGAGTCTGGACCAAACAATCCAGTGATCAACATCATGTGCATCGATCCAAGTAATTGGGATACGAGGACATGTGTCAACCAAGTTTGACCCCCCGATCCCGTTAAGCATGGGTTGCTGATTATCAATTCTAACCCGGATCTTCACGGGTCATGTCCGTAATTAACTGCCTGGGAAAGGTATGGCCATAATGGACACTGAGAATTACAAACGTTATCAAAATATAAATAGGCTGAAAATAGTCGCCACATCAGTGCAAACACTCCAAAACACATGCCCGTATCAAACACATCACGATAACGATTTCTTGTTTGTTTAAATGTTTGCTGTCATCCAACATAGTTGTAGCTTGTAAACACAGTTGCGGTACTTAACTTAAGCTTAAACATGAAATTATATTTTGGAAGTGGAAACCAATTTCTTTGGTATTTCCTACTTTCGGCCTGTTGCAATTTCTGTAATTCAGTAATTCACAGACCTGAGTTAGGTTTACGCTGCACTCAGCAATATACCAGCTATATGACGGTGGTCTGTAAATAATCGAGTCTGGATCAGACAATCCAGTGATCAACAGCATGAGCATCGAGCTACGCAATTGGGATGCAATGACATGTGTCCACCAAGTCGGCGAGCCTGACCACCCGATCCCGTTAGTCGCCTCTTACGACAAGCATGGGTTGCTGAAGACCAATTCTAAACCGGATCTTCACGGGCTGGTTTGTACGTCATCGATGCACAGACCTGAAGGCACTGATGGCGCTCTTGAGTGAGTGTGAGTGAGTGAGGTTTTACGCCACTTTTAGCAATATACCAGCAACATCACGGCGGGGAACACCAGAAATCGGCTTCACACATTGTACCCATGTGTTGAATCGAACCCGGGTCTTCGGCGTGATGATTGAAAGCTTTAGACACTGGTCTCCCCACCACCCCCCAGCGTACACGCGGCGTAAAACAATTCTTACTCACTATTATCACTCATTACCACCCTTATAACCAACATCGCAACCACTATGATCAGCATCTGCAATACCAACTTCATCAACACCATCATCATCACCCCTACTGCACACCCTCTCACACCAATCAATCAACCGATGACCTTAATGATTCTTCTTACACACATCAAAGATCCTTCTCTACCTCCATCTAAGACTCATCATCATTCTAACCACCATCACCACCACAACTTACTTGTTCATCTGTGCGTTGACCTCTCCACACTGGCAAAGCTGAAGGAAGGCGTGTGTGAGCTGGAAGGCGAACTTGTTCTTCTGTTCCTGGAAGGACTCGATAAGCTCCTTGAACTCGCCCTCCTTAGCCTTCTTCTTCTTCATCTCCTCATGCTTCTGCCACAGCTCGTACATCTTCTTCTTCTGCTCCATTGCTGCTTCCTCCTTCTGCTGCTGCATTTTCTCCATGAACATTTGGTACTTCTTGAACTTCTCCATCTTCTCCTTCATCTCCATCTTCTTTTTCATCTCCTGCATCTTCTGCATTTCTTGGAACTTCTTCATCATGGAATATTGCTTCATCTGAGCTTCTTCCTTGCTCTTGCAGTCGCCATCGCCTTCGAAGTGCTCTTTCTCCTCTTCCCGCTTCTCCATGAATTCCTTCATCTTCTCGAACATGTCTCCGGACTCTCCGTCCATTCCTCCCATGAAACCGCCCATCTCTTCGCTGGATCCACCATGGCACAGCGCCAGAGGGAGCAGGCACACTAACAGAACAACCTTAGGAAGCATGTTTGATATCTGCAAGAACCACAAAAGGCCATACTTGAAATAATTCTTAACAAGTCTAAATAACTTCTTTGAGTGGTATTTAAAAGATGGTATAATGAAGAGAAATATTTTTTTATGGATAGACACTTTTTTAAATGCCACAGATGCGACGCTTCGGTTTAGGTGCTAACATCACTTGCTTGTTAGCGGGGTGATGGGGTAGCCCAGTGGTTAAAAGCGTTCGCTGGTCACGCCCGGGTTCAATTCCCCACATGGGTGCAATGTGTAAAGCCCATTTCTGGTGTCCCCGCCATGATGTTGCTGGAATATTGCTAAATGCGTGGTAAAACCATACTCACTCTCACACGTGATTGTTAGCACCTACGCCGAAACGTCGAATCTATTTATGAGTTGCCTATCCATAAAAACTGTTAATCTTCAATTCTAAATAAATCTTAAAATGCAATTTTGTCTTCTTTTTGTTCACGAAAGGTTTCTGACTGGAGGTCAAGTGTCTTCCTGTGTATTCATAGCATGGTCCCTCAAACTTTATTAGTCACGTCGCTATTTGATACTTTTGTGAATGTGTAATATAGGTGAAATGGGGTTTAACGTCGTACGTAAGAATATTTCACTCATATGACGACGTGCATGCGTGTGAATGTGTATGTGTGGCTGCTTGTACTAGCCCAGACTTAAGCTGGTTTTATAGTGTAAGCTCAGTGAGATACTGTGCCGCAGTGAAGCATGAATATCCCTCTCAGACACATTATACTGATTCCGAGCCAACCAGTCCTTGTTGTACCCATTAATGCCGAGCGCCAGGCAGGGGCCAACAAGTGCGATATTTTAACGTCATTTGGTATGACGCGGCCGGGGATCGAACCCGCGACCTTCCGCTCTCCGTATTCTGAAGAAGGTATATTGCATATACCTATGTACTAATGGGTTAATCTATCTTTTAAAAACGTAAAGAGCAAGCAAGACATGTTTACATTTCCCCGAACACCTGGTGTCATCACTTATTTTCAGTGACCCATTCATGTGATTTTCACAGCTAATTTCCCCTTTACAAAAACGGAATTTGTTTCTGAAGATAGCCTGGCATTCTTTTGACTGACTTACTGTAATAATGATTTCAAACAAATGCAAAATGTACCCATAACATTATTACCATTGCTTTTCTGTTGAAAACCTGAGGCTGTTTGAGAATCTTTTGCAAAATTCAGTATATCTATAACTCAATTATGCTCTTAAATATGTTTGAATGCTGTCGCCATATTTTAACGTCTTTTAGTATGAAGCGGTCGGGGATCGAGCCCGCGACCTTCCGCTCTCCGGGCGGACGCTCTAACCACTACACCAGGGAGGCGGTATCTCCGCCATGAACTGTGCCGAAAGTTAAATATTTATAAAACACCAACACTAGAAAACAACCACCGTTCTTCAAAGAGTCCGCTGGGTGTTAAAGTCAAAACATGGGGAAACATTATCAGATTATTTGAAATTCAGTGATACTAGAAAAGAGGAAACATTTAATTGTGGTAACAAAATATACATATTTACCAACAAACTATACATGTGCATTGAACAATAACAAAACCTATAGCTACTGTTCTTTCAGTCGTCGACGCTATTCTTTTTTAAGAATATTATAATATAAAGACGAAAAGATTGCTTCATGAACAACTTTGTGTCTTTCAAATATCACAGTCTATAACAAAGTGTTTTTCTACACAGGAAGACAACAATCAAACCATAAGCTGCAATATTTTGTAAAACCATCATTGATGCACCATAGTCAAAGTCTTCACATGAATCAAATAACTAAATAAACAAAACATAAATTCTACAAAGATTTTCTTTAACCCCAACAGGGGCATAAAGTAAGTTAATATTTGTGAATCCAATATGGACGAATAAACGAAACAAAATCGAACGCTATTTACGAAACTTGTATGAAACAGAAAAAAAATGTTTCAAAGAGTAAAAAATCTATCAGTTCCAACAATGCTTAGCTTGTACTCACCACACAGGGAGCCGTCCTGGGTATGACCGACTGAGAGGCAACCACCTGTATATATACCCTGACCTAACGGATATGAATAAAGATGAGGTAAAGGGGGTGTCGCCAGTGGAACAAGTTGACATGTGTACACATTGACTCAGAACACGGCTGAGGACTACCTGAGACGGGTAACTTCCATTGAAAGTTCATAATTCAGGTATATTTAAATTCAACAGTTCAGTCACGATTATTTCTGTATTTCGACATTCGAGGAACCCTCAGTTACACGCCGGGGACAACACATGATTGGGTTGGGCGGCGTCTAATCTGCCTTCTTTCAGCTCGTTCTTAAGTCAGCTCTGGGGATGGTCGTGTAAGACGAACCCCTGAAATACTTAGAACAACTAGAACTGTCTAGAAGATATATAGAACCACCTGCAATAAGTAACTAACATACAACCGTTCATAGAAGGGTGATTTTAATATATATGTTCGTTCTATTTCTTTCGTAAAGCCAGACGCAGTACAAGTTCCAGTGATAATCCCAACGCTGTGGAGATAAGGCGGTGTCTTCCCATTGTGACTACGACCCAGTATGACTCCTCCTCCAACACACGAATTGAATGGTTGAGTGATTTTCAATTATTAGTGTCACCCCTTCCCTGTGACACTTGCAACAGCCCTAGACGCTAGGTCTTGCCACTATGACTATGGTAGTTTGCATTACGTGTTGAACATTAAAGGAAAATGAACGTATATTTCCAGCTGCTTATTTATTAGAAACAAATAAAAATATAAAATAAAACAGTAGAATAACATACACAGTATAGTTACATAGCATTGGACTTAGCATGGCATGAAACATGACTGAATATGGCAAACATATATACTCTCTATTTGCACCATTCAAAGTGCTTAAAATATGCAACTTAATTATACATGTATATGAATATTTGTATTTACATGTATCTGATATAAATTATCTGTAAATTAATTTAATTACTGACTGACTGACTGAGTTTGGTTTTACGCCGCTTTTAGCAATATTCCAGCAATATCACGGCGGGGGACACCAGAAATGGGCTTCACACTTTGTGCCCATGTGGGGATTCGAACCCGGGTCTTCGGCGTGACGAGCCAACGCTTTAACCATTAGGTTACCCCACCGCCCCAATTTAATTACTGATTTGTGCGATTGCAGTATCACATGTGCACTAATCATAGCATGATTCGCATTACTTTGATGAGTAATTCATTCAACATCAGTGTTTTAAGTCACTATTTCAATATCTTTCAACAACGCTTAGAAGATATATGAGACAGATCCCAAAGTGGTGCCTTTTGCTATTTTCAGATTTTGGGCATTTTTATTTTTCTTAGTTTCTATGGAAACGATTCCAACTTAGTCTCAAAAGGGAGGGGTGGGCTTCGTTTCCGGAGCACAACTAAAAAGCCGTTCAATATCTGTCTACAAGATTTGGCAGATATATTGAAGTGGTGCTTTTTGCTATTTGCAGATTTTTTGCATTTATACTTTTTATGATTTCCATGGAAATGATTTGAACTCTAAGTAACTGTCAGATGAGCCTAGCCGAGCCATATCTGTTAAAAATAAAGCAAGATACTTTAGAGATGACTCCTTCTCTATTATTAAACTGAGCCCTTTGGATATGACGTCTTCATCCTGACATCACATAAAGTAAGGGATCGGTGGGGTAGCCTAGTGGTTAATGAGTTCGCTCGTCACGCCGAAGACCCGAGTTCGATTCCCCACATGGATACAATGGGTTAAGCCCATTTCTGGCTGTGCTATTGCTGGAATATTGCTAAAAGCGGTGTAAAAAATAACTCATTTACTCATAAGGAAGGCAAAGTGGTTGCTGTGATCATCAAATATCTGGCGTGCATTGTCACTCACCAACTTCTACAATGCCAAGCAGAACGATACGTGAAGTCAACTCTTACAACCTAGCACCAGTGAACCAAAACAGATCCCGATCCACAAAGCGTTCGTAACTTTACGAGCTGTCGTAACTCTATAGTGTATCATAGGCTTACGAATGTCGTAGCACTACGAACGTTTTGTAGATCGGTTCCAGGGCCTGGGCCCTTATTCTCGAAACGTTCGTAGCCCTAAGAATTCTTAACTTTGATCGTAGCCAATGTGTTAAGAATGGGCTTAAGATGTTCATAGGGCTACGAACGTTTCGAAAATCTAGGCCCCGGGTTGGATCTACATGGGATTTGAGAAAAAATAAATTATGTTCGTTTTTCCAGAGTTGGGTAAACGCATATATATATTTCAATTTAAGGGTCACGTACAGACACACGTGATGTACAAAATGTTTCCCAAACACTTTACAAATTTAGCGTTTGCCAGAAAACGCTGGGGTGTATTTCAATATCACGAAGACAAATAGTACGGACACGATGTTTTAAGTGTACATTTACCGAGACACTCTGGTGTCCTTGAACGTATAATCTCACATATCAGAAGGTAAACATACCGGTATTGTAGCCTCGGTGAGTGAATTTGGTTGGAGGTATTCTAAATGTTATGATGAATCAGTGAGTGAGTGTGGTTTTACGCCGCTTTCAGCACCTATTCCATAACTGATGTCAAAAGATGTCAGATTTCTACCCTTGCCGAAGTTGACTATTGGTGGCGCTACATTTTGGTTAGACTAATGATTCTAGGTCCAAATAAAAATACAAATCGTTTACCGATATCGACATTCAATTCAGAAACTGCTTTGCGGATTCCGTCGATTGTAGTTTTTGTAGAACATGTGAAGCTTTGTCGACAGATATTACAAAATCACTCCATGATTTTAGTCAGGTTTACCCAGAGCAGAATTTATGTCGCTGATGTGGTGAGTGCGTGCGTGCGTAGGTGCGTGCGTGCGTGCGTGCGTGCGTGCGTGCGAGTTGCTCATTAGACAAATAGAAATGACATTAGGACACCAGCACCCGGCTCTCACACAGATTCCATTCCCCGTGAGGTTCTGGTCAAGTACTGGTCTTCATCATCCTATGATTGTCTTCAGAGGTCACTAACGAGTTCAGTCTCACCTACTACGATGCAGTCTTGATGCCGGTCCAAATTTAATTTTCAAATAGTTAAGTGTACGTGTGAAAAGGCTACAACATGGGATAGCACCTCGCATACTGTTGACAAACAGCATGTCATATATGGTAATTCCCTAATAATGTCTCACGAAATGATAAACAGAATTCCACCCTGGTGGCTTTTAAAATCAAAACGGTTCAAGAATCTATATCGAAACGTCACTCTATTCTTACACCGTCATTTAGCTTCATAACGGTTCAAGAATCTATATCGAAACGTCACTCTATTCTTACACCGTCATTTAGCTTCATAACGGTTCAAGAATCTATATCGAAACGTCACTCTATTCTTACACCGTCATTTAGCTTCATAACGGTTCAAGAATCTATATCGAAACGTCACTCTATTCTTACACCGTCATTTAGCTCTAACGGTTCTTACACGTCGTCATTTAGCTTCATAACGGTTCAAGAATCTATATCGAAACGTCACTCTATTCAAGAATCTATATCGAAACGTCACTCTATTCTTACACCGTCATTTAGCTTCATAACGGTTCAAGAATCTATATCGAAACGTCACTCTATTCTTACACCGTCATTTAGCTTCATAACGGTTCAAGAATCTATATCGAAACGTCACTCTATTCTTACACCGTCATTTAGCTTCATAACGGTCAAGAATCTATAAACGTCACTCTATTCTTACACCGTCATTTAGCTTCAAGAATCTATATCGAAACGTCACTCTATTCTTACACCGTCATTTAGCTTCATAACGGTTCAAGAATCTATATCGAAACGTCACTCTATTCTTACATCGTCATTTAGCTTCATAACGGTTCAAGAATCTATATCAAAACGTCACTCCATGCAATCAACAAGAAGTTGTCATCCATAAAGTTGGTATGCTTCTCTGTTGGCTCATCAAAGTTCTAGAATGCCAATCAAACAATCGCTGCGTTTACGTAAAACAACACACGGGATAAATTCTGTATTTCCTTGTTTCGATATACCTCTCTGCGATGCTGTTTGCTAACCAGTTTCAATGTTTCATATCCTCTCTGTATTTTCGTTTTTCTATATTTTTGGTCAATTTCTGCAATCTGATTGTTTCAATAATTGCTAACCATTTATAATGCATCCTGAGACATATTCTCTATATTTTCGTTTTTATTTTATTTTTCGATTTACATCAAATGAATCTAAATGTTCAAATAAATGCTAAAAGTTCCATGCACCATGAACAATGTTCCCGTGAAAACGTTTGACAAACTTATCTCTGCCATGTCTATAACGTCAAACACGTGGAGTTAGTCAAATAATGAAAACATAGCTCCCGAATCACATTGCGAGAGAAACAAGAAGTTTAGGTAAGAACAATATTAGGTGTTTACAAACTATTTGTAAGGCTAATTTGGTTAACCTAATAGGAACGCTTCGTGATCCAGCGACTCCGAGCCTTCAGTCTACCGATGTTTACACCAGGGACTCAAATTGGCTCTTCGCTGTATGTGGATAGAGGAATTACGGGCAAATATCAGACTGGGAGGAGCTGCGTTACCGCAGACACACGCGCACACGAGACGCAGCACCAGTCTGTGTCTTGCACGTGAACGGCTTAAAAACAAGAGTGTGACCGCTAAGATTTCGGAGCCTGGGTGAGAGGATGCGGCCGTTTGTATACACAGGTGGAATACTTAAACAGAATTTTCACGGCAATGAAGAAATCCCGACCCACATAATGACATTGCAAATTACCCAAGGCGTGTCTAATTGCTTCTTTAAGGGAACCGCCGACCCAAAATCTAAAAAATGTTGATAACAATTAAGATTATAAATGAGCAATTTTTTCTGTTAAAACTCTTAACTAACTTCAATAATGTAGGGGAAAATAAAGTGGGCTAATAGGAAACGGGAGTAGCCCTTTAACTTGTCATTCTCTAAAGCACCTTTGCTGTGTTTTTTGTCCTATTCGTTATTTCACCTATTGACTATACGTTCAAGTATGAAGAAAGTCCACTTAAAGTTTATTTTTATTACATTTTTATTACATGTTTTTCAAACATCGTCATAACGGATTCCGAAAAAGTGTCAGTAAACCTATTAATTAAATAACAACAGGTGTTAAAATAGATTTTTTCTCCGTACAGGATAAACTGATTGTTCTCCCTGAAGGTATTGGAGCTTGTTGAGTTAATAGAGATTAAATGAAGTCAAAGATGAATGATTATTGTTATTAGTGATATTTGATTCTTGGTTAAAACAAATGTTGAAGGTTTGATTTCATGAGTATCATTGCAAAAACATGAATGGATGTCTCTAATCTCGCTGGGAATCGATCCCTGTTTATGGCTATCGATCCCTTTAACATTCTGCTGACTGGTAAGCTAACCGATCAATTCCCAAATTTCACTACTGAAGGCCAAGTTGAGTAATTCCACAAAAAATATGATGGTAATTTAATGATTTGTTTGTTTGTTTGTTTGTTGTTTACCATAGCAATCAGCAATATTCCAGCTATATGGCGGCGGTCTGTAAATAATCGACTCTCGACCAGACAATCCAGTGATCAACAGCATGAGCATCGATCTACGCAACTGAGATACAATGACGTGTGTCAACCAAGTCAGCGAGCCTAACCACCCGATCCCGTTAGTCGCCTCTTACGACAAACACGGGTTACTGAAGATCAATTCGAACCCTGATCTTCACGGGCATGTAATTTAATAAATATTATACGTCAATTTTTGAAAACATGCCCAGCTGCCCAGCGTTATTACCTTTACCCACTTCTATATAACCTAGATATTTACGACATCTCTTTCTTCACTTGAACTTCTTGAATAACCCTTAAAAATTATTTTTGAAATATTTATTTACCAAAAAGAATATAATCGACACGAAACCAAAAACAACTGAAATAGTTGAGGTAATCTACACTTGCCCAATCATTCTAGTTGGACTTCTATTTTTAAATAAATTCTCTAGGGTCTAGGAGGCCATGACACTTCCTTTCTAAAGAACCATTGTGTGATTGGCGGAGGCTTCAGATAGAGCAATACATGCTAACCCTTTAGAAACGTCGCGTCAACTTGGCTTCGACAAATATAAAATATATGTTGATACCGCTGCGCTTAAGACGCATTTATATTGTGACCTTGGAGTTTTCAGGTACATGCTGTTTAGAAAAATACTTTTACCGATTCAATTTCAAAGTGTTATAGCTTTATTGCTGCAACTACCTTATTAACTTTTTCTCAGTACCTAGATTATTTTAGGTCTTTTCCGCTGCATCTCTTGCTATTTAAAAGTCTATACATGTGACAAAAATAGCACTTTAAAATCACACGGACATATTTAGCAAAGTCATACGATGTCCTATGTCAATATGCCGTCACGATATTATCCAGGTCAGTACGTTGCTGCAGTATAGGGATGACATTGCATTGCATAACTGGCACAAGCTTAGACAAATATGAAATATAGTATGTCAATGAACAGAACAAAAAAGAACAGAATTTTATTATACATACTCATAGAGTGATAGATAATTAGAGCACATGTAAGGTATTGTGTTTCTTATCAACATTGTATGAAAATAGACATACATCCTGCATGATAGTAATATTTTTACTCTGTAAGATATATATACAATTTATAATTGATGGACATTTACTAAACTATTTTGATATGTACTTATTTCTAAAATGAAAGTATGCATCAGAGATACAGAATACATGTCATTCATCTTGAACAACAAATTTACCATTTTATTTACGAAACAGGCAATGCCTTTTATTATATGCAACATTAATGTATCTACCAGTTTCAACTGTTAGTTTAAAATTACAACACAGAAATCGGACATGTATAATTTTTAAATATTGAGGACATTATTGTTTACCAAGTAGCTCGCAACATTTAATGAAGATTTGAAATGCTTATTGTAAAACCATTTATGGCTGCTATCCAAAGATGATTGCCAAGATTGGAAGAAATTATCATGTAATCTCTGTGTCAATAACACCGCTAGTGTTTAGACATATGCACATTGCAGTTTCTTCCAGACTATCAGGTAAAATGCATACAAGTGAAGTACCCGTTGTTCCTGACGCACATAATAGGAATAGCAATAAAGCGGAATACGAATTTCGAATAGAAAATAACTTAGTTTCAGGTGTAGGGTGACGTTTCATAAAGCGATCGTCACGCTCATGGTCGAAAGTCCCATATTTTAACATCAAAACAACAGAGATCACTTTGTGGGACAGACCACAGCTGTGGTGAATATTGGTATTCACTGATTCACTATTCATCCTTTTTAAACACCCACATGCGTTTTTATTGCCGCAACTAGTTCAAAAGCATAATTACAGTGCCCACGCACCCAGAGTATTTGAATTTTCGGTTTCTTTTGTAAATCTTTTTTTAGAAGACTTTGTGCATGTTAAAGAATGACACTTGTTGCATACATATGATCTGGCAGTGACGAAGATTGTGCAGGCTAGATTGACACTCGGGCGCAAGGCTGGTGAGATTACCCCCACGTACCACAAGACATATACTTGTCACTGATCTGTACGTGTTTGTAAACAAACGCCCTTATACAGAGATCTGAGCAGCCCAGTGCTGACTTAAACCTGATTCAGTTTGTTTTGAATAATAATTCAGATACTCTACGTCAACGCAGGCGCGTAGCAAGCCAATGTTTTCGTGTAAGTCCGATAGGTTGCAAAGCTTTATATTTAGATAGTATTGAGGGCTTACCCAACCTTCTTAACAACAATCTGTAAGCCCGGGCTTTTTTCATAATGGTTGCTACGCCCCTGCAACGGAAATGACAATGTCAATTTATCTTTACACAGCAAAGTCATCGATACAAGCGAGCGAGCGCGTGTAGTTTTACGCCGCTTTTAGCAATATTCCAGCAATATCCCGGCGGGGGACACCAGAAATGGGCTTCACACATTGTACCTATGTGGGGAATCGAACCCGGGTCTTCGGCGTGATGAGCGACGTCATCGATACAAAGGGTTCGATGTTTGCACGTGGAAATGTTAACCAATGTAAAAGGGTAGATGCAGTCGAATCTTCTTGTTGCGAACTCGTGGGACCTGGGAAAAGTTCGAATTATCCAAGATTCGACACAACCAATGGCAATTTTTAAATATAGAGGTGGCCATTTTGAAAAAGCTTAAAACGATGGAATGGTAATTCAACTATGAATACGGATTCGTGTATTATCTCAATATTTCCTGCATGAAAGCATGGCATTGGGAAAAAAAGCAAAACTCAAAAAGTGGGATCGGCAACTCATCTATGGTAACAGGTATCTAATTTTACGCCCAAAGGATAATTTCTCAGTTAAGTTATCTCATTTCGTAGAAATACGCTTGTCTGTATGTGTAGGCTTTCCAAAAATGAAATTAAAGAAATATTTCATTTGTTGAAGTGACTGGTCTGTGTCAGAACTAGGTTGAAAGCAAAGCACTACAAGTACGAGAGTAAACATAACCAATTTGCACAAGTTCAATGACCCAGTTTTGAATACTTGCATGTGTCAGCCAAGGGTGGATGCTCCGACCTGTATATTTCACCCGCCTACACGAACTCAGTCAGAGACTCTTTGAATGCTAAAAATAAGCTATTTACATAGACCATATTGCTTGTGGCAAAACCCCACCCAGTGAGCTGAGCTTCAGTAATCAATGCTCATCGTAAGATGTGTCTACAGAGATCAATGGTCATGCATGATATCGTATCCCAACTAAGGTGATCAGTGGTACATGATGTCAATCACCAGGTTGTCGGATCGAGATTCGATTATTTACAACCCGCAGTCAAAATGATTTTAATCACTGTAGATTGCAACGTTAAATAACAAATAAACGAACGAACGAACAAAAAAACGAAACAAACAGAAAAATCGACTTCAGCTTGCGTTGTTAAAGTGTTTTGTACATAATCCTTTAGAACAGAAGGGTAGAATCCTAATTGCTCATCATCTGTCTGAGTCATCAGCCCACTAGGCACTAGGTGCCAAATGCAGACATTACACACATATGTCAACAGGCTGGACGCGAAACTGGGTCTGAATGAATGGCGAGATTCCAGATCAAATAAGACGGTTCGGCTGTTGAATTACCATTCGGTGTCGAGCAAAAGTCCACTCAGTGGACGGTAATATTTGGACAAGTACACTCCCCGACCCTCTTAGAGCTGCTGAACATATTTATGTTTCACTCAGTACTAATATGTTATTCCAAATTGATTCCACTTGGGTGAATACACAGTTGAAACCAGTTGACATATATGTGCATTTCTGTTTATCTGCGTGTGTTTTAGAATGATTATTTAAATAAATATATAAGAACCACGTACCCTATCTTTGGAATACTTCTAAAGTTACGCCAAGCATGTTTGATATGTACCGAGTAGTATTATGACAAAGAGGTCACACAAAAATGACCATTGATTCACCATACCCTTTGGATTATATTTTGTTTTGTGGAATTGTGAATTTCATTAATGCGAATTAATGGATTAATCAGTGTTGTAAAACTCAACTACTAGGTATTCTGAAGAGGTGAGGTGAAATGGGTTTAACGTCGTACTTAAGAATATTTCGCTCATATGAAGACGTGCATGCGTGTGTATGTGTGGCTGCTTGTACTGCTTGTACTAGCCCAGACATAACGTGGTTTTATAGTGCTAGCTCACATGCCACAGTTAAGCATGAATACCCCACTCAGACACATTATACTGACTCCGAGCCAACCAGTCCTTGTTGTACCCATTAATGCCGAGCGCCAGGCAGGGGCCAACAAGTACCATATTTTAAAGTCTTTTGGTATGACGCGACCGGGGATCGAACCCGCGACCTTCCGCTCTCCGTATTCTGAAGAAGGCATATTGCATATACCCAATAGTATGTACTAATGGGTTAACCTATATTTTAAAAACGTAGATGTGTATTTCAGGATAACGTTATAATGTAATAACATTCTTAATATTTAGGTCAAGTCCATCTTTTCACTTTCTTTGCCCGTCAGTTTATAGACTCAATGTGTTGTTTGCAAAGAAATACAAAAGGATACCGTTAACAGAGCTTAAGAAACACGAGGACCACATTTTGCCCCCGCCCTGTTAAGAGAATGGTCTCATCCAAAGAGATTGATTTCGGTCATGTATTTCTGAACCGCCGACTATCGAAGCCGTTGTGAATAAATATTGACCCAGGTAAGTCGTCAAGGAATCCAATAACAGTACACATGCGGTATGTATGCTTTCTGACCATCGTGTTTGTTCAAACCGAGAAGATGCCACAGACTAATGGATCTTCTTGGGACAAAGATAGTCAAGTATATCGGAGTCCCCACATGTAAGCGTATGAGAATCATCAACGATATCGATCTATTTCTGAAGGTATTTTGAAAATGAATATCTCAATATTGTTCAAAGTTAGGATCGTGGTCACGTTATTGACAAAGACCCAATGATCCCATTGTTAGAACATATGCTTAAATTTAGGCTTAAACATTTCAACTTCAGAAAATAACAAACTGGATGTTTGATGTTTCAACTTATTTTCTCTACTCGCGAATACTAGAGACTAACCAGTCTCTATAATCTGCCAAACCGCCTCCATGGTGTAGTAGTTAGAGCGTCAGGCCGGAGAGCGGAAGTTCGCGGGTTCGATCCCCGGCCGCGTCATACCAAAAGACGTTAAAATATGGTACTTGTTGGTCCCTGCCTGACGCTCGGCTTTAATGGGTACAACAAGGACTGGTCGGCTCGGAGTCAGTATAATGTGTCTGAGTGGGGTATTCATGCTTCACTGCGACATGGTATCTCAGTGGGCTAGCACTATAAACCAGCTTCAGTCTGGGCTAGTACAAGCAGCCACACATACACACGCATGCACGTCGTCATATGAGCGAAATAATCTTAAGTACGACGTTAAACCCAATTTAATCTCACCCCATCTATAATCTGCCCCCCAAAAGTGTCCAAAATTTGAGGGAAAATGGTGATGAACAATCAAGTGAATGGGTCTCTGAAGTGACACCGGGTGTTCCCGAAAAGTGAGTGAGTGAATTGAGTGTTACGCCGCACTCAGCAATATTCCAGCTATACGGCGGAGGTCTGTAAATAATCGAGTCTGGACCAGACAATCCAGTGATCAACAGCATGAGCATCTATCTGCGCAACTGGGAACCGATGACATGTGTCAACCAAGTCAGCGAGCCTGACCAACCGATCCCGTAGTCGCCTCTTACGACAAGCATGGGTTACTGAATATCAATATTCTAACCGGGATCTTCCCGGGTAGTTCCCGAAAAGGTAAAGCTTGTTACCTGTCCCAATTTACATAAAAAAGTAAGCGTTTCTTGATCTACTCTAGATCTGTACCCAGCAGCACACCTGTCATGCAAACCTTGCCTGGATACAGTCAGGTTTTGACCACACACTATCCAGTGATAGAGAGTCTTGACTAGACAATCCAGTGATAGAGAGACAATCCAGTGACACAAAAGCGCATTTACTGCTTTTGTTGAAACTAAAAGCTGAAGGGACAGACGTAAATACTTCGAGTTATCCGAGATTGACACAACCGCAAAATAATGACTACTTATGGAAAGCGGCCAAGCTTTTACTTTGAGATAACCGTAATCTCGATACATTAATGTCCGACATATCGGTGTTCGACTTGGTTAACTTTGACCAACATCCGCTGCTCAGAAGCTCAGATATTCTTCTGATTAAAAGTACAGAGAAACACGAATACATGAGTTCAAGTTAATATTCTACAGTCTACTGTGGTGGCGCGTGGTCCTGTGCTCAAAGCTCAGGTCACAAATCGGTGAGGTTAAGCAGCGTCGAGCTCGGAGAGTCCTTGGATGGGTGACTGTGTTTGGCAGCTTGACTCCTGAGAGTTTCTAGGACTTGAGTCCTGCCCCACAACGAAGCACATGTGACACATGTGGTCTCACCTTAGGCAAGTGAGTTTGTTCAAAATTGTCTCTGTTCACCCAGCAGGAAAATGGGTACCCGGTGGAAAAAAGTCACATGACTATAACCTTCTAGCGCCTAACAGGCAGCTTGGGTTATCCGGGGTAATAATGTGCTGTGCCTTGATTGTTAGCGCTATGAGCATACCTAGTGTGGAGTTTGGCGCTATATAAATGGACACATTATTATTATTATTATTATTATTATTATTACTTATTATACTGGGTATTTACCCCAAGGAGTGTTAAAGTTTCTGAAACCAATAGTCTATCATATTAAACACCTTTCAAATAGATATTGAAGTAAAGGCCAGAAAATATCCGCCAGGACAGATTTCATCAGGCGAATATGCAAAATAGTGGAGACAATTATACAAATGGATCACAGTGTTTGGGTGAGCTTATCCCGAAACGTAGTCAGCTAATAGCAGCTGAGCAATGATGGAGGATGCCATTGTGAAATAAACATAATAGACACTCTTGAAAATGTTAACAAAACAGTTTATTCAACAGAGTTATATGTACAAAGTAGAAAATAAACTCAATAAATGCAAAGAAGGTATGGAAAGTGAAGAAAACACATTGGGGAGAATGTGAAATTGATCTGTGTGTACCACCGGTTTGGACATCAGTTAATCAGGATATTAGTTTAATATGGTGCCGAATGCGACTGAGGTCGTTGCCGTTTGATATTTTGACAAATAATGCATTGATATGGTACTTCCAGACCAAGGGTAATAATCGGCAAATCTGGGATTCGAACCTAGGAACAGCGGATCCTGACAGGAAATAGTCAGAACAAAATGAAGAGTATACGAAACGTTTACATGAACAATACTTATGTCGAAGAAAGGCACTGAACGTTTTAACAGCAAACAGAACGTAAAATTATAATTTCTCTGTCTCTGCAGACGCAGCTTGTAGTTACACCTGCAATGAAGAAAAGACCTGTGTTACTTGCTGTTTGTGTTCGTTTCCTAGCCTACATGGCTTGTGATTGACAGCTATGGTTAAATGTGTGAATTGGTGGTCAGTTCGTTGAGTTGTAATACAATGTGGATGTCCATTTTCCCAGGATGACATCTTTTGTAATGGCTTAATCATTAGTTTTGGTTTGGAAGCTATTCAGGAAGTCTCACCCATAGTCTTTTGATATCAGATGTATCAGCAGAGTTCAAAACAGTTTTAACTGTTATGGGCGAGTGATTGATGTTAAGACAGAGGCGAGATTCTATAAATCATTCATCATCATTCTTCCAATGTTATCAGTTTGTAAACAGCAGTAACCATTGTCTTGAGCAAAGAATTTAGAGTTGACTGGTTTGGGTGGCGGAAGGATTACCTGAAGCCTTTATCATACCCTGTCGTTAAGTAATTCATTTGAACCCCAAGAAACATGACTGACAAAAAAATGCCAGAATCCAAGTGAATTTATTGACCTTTTAAGATCAAAAAGCAACAAAACACTTTCTAGTTCACAGAAAATATTGTTCACATGCTTCTAATCCAGTGTCATATAATTATACTTTCTACCCAGTTGGGATTCCGTGTTAAACAAACATAGAGAACTTACTAATCAGAGGTGAAAGGATCCTTGGTCGTGGTCGACTTCTTGTCCTCTGTGTACGTGACCAAGTACATCTCTTCAAACTGCTTGGCGTGTCTGATGAAGGTTTGGGCGCCATTACACATGGACTTGATGAGCCCCGACATGAACACCTTCTTCTTCTCATCGGCAGACATCTTGGACATCTTCTGGGCCAGCATCGCCATATCACCAGTTTCCATGGCCATGCTGACGTTGCTTGAAGTCATGTTGTCCATGAGGTCGGTGCCGTTACGGATGCTGAACATCGAAAGCCTGTGGCAATATAGAAAAGAGCGAATGAGTAACATCATAGTTTTTTCCCCCTTTTAGCAATAGCCATGCAATATCATGGAGGGGGATAGCATTATATAGCATTATAACGTCATGTTTTGTGACTTTCATTCTTCGGCTGGTCAGGTTTTGAGCTTTTGATGCCAACTTTCTTTCAAAACTATAGGACATGGCTCTCTAAAATACTGGGATGTATTTCAAAAACAACATATTCCAAAATCTCTTTCTGGAAGGGTCTTAGGACAGAGGTGTCGGCGAGGGGTCAAATCACATCGAAGATGCATTTCGATTTCAATTACAGCCAGCATGTGTGAAATAGGCTCACTCTCTCGTCTCATGGTGTATCCATTTTGGAAGTGTAATCAAGTACAATGCCATTAACTCGATACATCGTAATGATTCTTGTTGATTTGCTTTAAGTTTCTATGGTTAAATATCAAATTCCGCTTGTCTCAAACTGCGGATTATACGATCAATTTTCGACTGACTAGAGGAGTTACTATGATTTCACTGTACATGTTTACTTACTTTTCCATCTGTTCAGAGACCTCATTGCACTGGCAAAGTTGGAGGAACTCGTGAGTCAGCTGAAAGGCGAACTTGTGTTTCTGGGTCTGGAAGGAGTCGATCATCTCCTTGAAATCTTCCTCCTTCTCCTCTCTCTCCTTCATCTCCTTCTGCTTCTGCCACAGCTCATACATCTTCTCCTTCTCTTCCTCCATCTTCTTTTCCTCCATCATCTTCTTGTGGGACATGAACTCCTTAAACTTCTTATACTCCTCCTTCATCTTCTCGGCTTTCTCTTCCTGGTGTTTCATCATCCAAGCCTTCCAGTCGTCATCGTCATCAGCCTTGCATCCGTCCGGGTCGCCGGCATAATGCTCCTTCTTCTCCTCCTCCATCTTCTTCTGCCACATCTTCATCATGTACTGCATCATCATGTCCTTGTCGTCAGCCTTCTGTTCCATTGGCCAGGCTAGAGCCAGTGGCAAAAGGACCAACACGAGGGCAAACTTGGCTACCATCCTGTCTGAAACATGGTCAATGAGGAATTGTCATTCAGGTTTATAAAGGAATTTTTGGTATCTGCTTCAATTGAAAAAAATAGAAAACGTTTAGAAATCATCATGAAAGATATCCAGTGTATTCATATTTATTTTTAGAACTATACTTTGTTCATTTCAACGTTTTCATGTTTTGGACAACATTAAATGAACATTTATTTAAAACGATTTAAGAGGTTTTTCTTTTTTGAATATTGTTAGGCCCTTAAGAATTTCTTAAGAGAGGTAGATAACATTAGTACAAACATAACGTAAAACTCCCTTAGGTCACCGCTTAGATTTTCTCAAAATCTGTCACTTTCAGTCATTAACCATAATTTGGATGTATTTAATCATATCGGAAGAGATAGAAAGGCGGTTCAACGAAAATATTTTGACATATATGAATATAACGGATGGATTCCATCCAATCCATATTGAAATTATCGATGATAATAAATATACATTTTGTGAATGGATCAAAAGGCCATTTTATCAAAGTCGTAAGTCCTCCTTACATTTAAACACCTATTAACGTTTTACGTGCACTGGGATGAAATATTCACTGCAATAATCACTGCATTTCATTTTGTTGTTTATGCCAAAGTATGTGATTAATTGACACCAAATACAGTGTCTGTAAGTATTGCATGAAGAGCACAATCGTTAAGACAAATTTATGTTTTCAGTTCAAAGTAGGTTTCTATGAAAGTTTATTCGTTAACATTGCATTTTGATGTTTTACGTTTCATTTGATATCGATAAGAATGTAAATTTCTCCTTTGAAATGTTGTATAAATGTGCATTGGGCATTGGTTGAGCCAAACATTTAAAACCAATACAAAGATGTAGATGGTTACGTCACTGTATATTTATGTCATATAAATACATATACGTCATAATGGTTAGACACAACATTCAGTGTGTCACAATGTTTCCCCTTATTAATATGTCCAGTTTTGATTATACAAATAATCGATACCTGATTGAATTCTAGTCGACAAACTGATTTTTCCTTAAATTTTCATCTAACAGAATTTCGGTCTGACGTTTTGGTGTATCCGATACTTCATCAAACGCATTATCTAGGTATCCATATATCATATAAGGTAAAAACGGTTACATTTAAAAAGTAGTCAACGTTTAATCAAAATATCAATTTCAAACTATGTTGTAAAATTTATTCGTCAATGAAAGTTACATTGACATCAGACATCACAAGAATGATAATTTCGTTTCATATGATATTAAAGCTTTATGGAATTGTTAAACACGAAAGTGAAACTGACCTGTATCTTCACCTGACGATCGGATCGCTGCCTTGGAAGAAATAGGAAGGGCTGGGCGCGGCTGATCTTTTATAGTTATGCCACCGGTCGGGCCGGTTATAACACAATACTTGAGCTCCATTGATTGACTCCATCAGCAGCGTGGTTCCCATGGCAACAGGTAAACCATCAACAGAATAAATATTCAAGTGATCTTGGAATTGAAAGATGATTGGCGATTTTAGAAATATTACATGATGATGCCAATTCCAAGGGAAACGTTATATATGAGCATAAACATTCTGACATGAGAATCCATATAACACACATTCTACCTACGTGTTTGAATACATACGTTCTCTTTTGAGAGTACATTCAGTACACATTAACCATAAATGTATGAGTATAAACCTTTCCCCCTGAGGGTACAAGTTCCCCCTATATGTCTGAGTATATATATATAATCCAACATTTGTACATACAGTACGCATTCGCATTGCATGAATGAGTATAAACTCTATACCCTTAGAGTTCAGAGATCAAACGTTCTCCCTTCTCAATATAAACCTTGAGTCTCCCTTGAGAGTATAGAGAGTGAAGATTCTCCTAATATGTATGGGTAAAAACATTCTTTCTAGAGAGTATATAGAGTATATATTCTCTCATCGTGTTTGAGCATAGGCAGTCTCTCTAGAGAGTATACAGTGACCGGATTGTCCCAACATGTATGAGTATAAACAGTCTCTCTAGAGAGTATACAGTGACCACATTGTCCCAACATGTATTAGTATAAACAGTCTCTCTAGAGAGTATACAGTGACCACATTGTCCCAACATGTATGAGTATAAACAGTCTCTCTAGAGAGTATACAGTGACCACATTGTCCCAACATGTATGAGTATAAACAGTCTCTAGAGAGTATACAGTGACCACACTGTCCCAACATGTATGTGTATAAACAGTTCTCTAGAGAGTATACAGTGACCACATTGTCCCAACATGTATGAGTATAAACAGTCTCTCTAGAGAGTATACAGTGACCACATTGTCCCAACATGTATGTGTATAAACAGTCTCTCTAGAGAGTATACAGTGACCACATTGTCCCAACATGTATGTGTATAAACAGTCTCTCTAGAGAGTATACAGTGACCACATTGTCCCAACATGTATGTGTATAAACAGTTCTCTAGAGAGTATACAGTGACCACATTGTCCCAACATGTATGAGTATAAACAGTCTCTCTAGAGTGTATACAGTGACCACATTGTCCCAACATGTATTAGTATAAACAGTCTCTCTAGAGAGTATACAGTGACCACATTGTCCCAACATGTATGTGTATAAACAGTCTCTCTAGAGAGTATACAGTGACCACATTGTCCCAACATGCATTAGTATAAACAGTCTCTCTAGAGAGTATACAGTGACCACATTCTCCCAACATGTATGAGCATAAACAGTTCCTCTAGAGAGTATACAGTGACCACATTGTCCCAACATGTATTAGTATAAACAGTCTCTAGAGAGTATACAGTGACCACATTGTCCCAACATGTATGTATATAAACAGTCCTCTAGAGAGTATATACAGTGACCACATTGTCCCAACATGTATGTATATAAACAGTCTCTCTAGAGAGTATACAGTGACCACATTGTCCCAACATGTATGAGTATAAACAGTCTCTCTAGAGAGTATACAGTGACCACATTCTCCCAACATGTATGAGCATAAACAGTCCCTCTAGAGAGTATACAGTGACCACATTGTCCCAACATGTATGAGTATAAACAGTCTCTCTAGAGAGTATACAGTGACCACATTGTCCCAACATGTATGAGCATAAACAGTTCCTCTAGAGAGTATACAGTGACCACATTGTCCCAACATGTATTAGTATAAACAGTCCCTCTAGAGAGTATACAGTGGCCACATTGTCCCAACATGTATGTATATAAACAGTCCCTCTAGAGAGTATACAGTGACCACATTGTCCCAACATGTATGTATATAAACAGTCCCTCTAGAGAGTATACAGTGACCACATTGTCCCAACATGTATGAGTATAAACAGTCTCTCTAGAGAGTATACAGTGACCACATTCTCCCAACATGTATGAGTATAAACAGTCTCTCTAGAGAGTATACAGTGGCCACATTGTCCCAACATGTATGAGTATAAACAGTCTCTCTAGAGAGTATACAGTGACCACATTGTCCCAACATGTATGAGTATAAACAGTCTCTCTAGAGAGTATACAGTGACCACATTGTCCCAACATGTATGAGTATAAACAGTCTCTAGAGAGTATACAGTGACCACATTGTCCCAACATGTATGAGTATAAACAGTCCCTCTAGAGAGTATACAGTGACCACATTGTCCCAACATGTATGTGTATAAACAGTCTCTCTAGAGAGTATACAGTGACCACATTGTCCCAACATGTATGAGTATAAACAGTCTCTCTAGAGAGTATACAGTGACCACATTCTCCCAACATGTATGAGTATAAACAGTCTCTCTAGAGAGTATACAGTGACCACATTGTCCCAACATGTATGTATATAAACAGTCTCTCTAGAGAGTATACAGTGACCACATTGTCCCAACATGTATGTGTATAAACAGTCTCTCTAGAGTATACAGTGACCACATTGTCCCAACATGTATGTGTATAAACAGTCTCTCTAGAGTATACAGTGACCACATTCTCCCAACATGTATGAGCATAAACAGTCTCTCTAGAGTATACAGTGGCCACATTGTCCCAACATGTATGTATATAAACAGTCTCTCTAGAGGTATACAGTGACCACATTGTCCCAACATGTATGTGTATAAACAGTCTCTCTAGAGGTATACAGTGACCACATTGTCCCAACATGTATTAGTATAAACAGTCTCTCTAGAGAGTATACAGTGACCACATTGTCCCAACATGTATGTATATAAACAGTCTCTCTCTAGAGGTATACAGTGACCACATTGTCCCAACATGTATGAGTATAAACAGTCTCTCTAGAGAGTATACAGTGACCACATTGTCCCAACATGTATGAGCATAAACAGTCTCTCTAGAGAGTATACAGTGACCACATTGTCCCAACATGTATGTATATAAACAGTCTCTCTAGAGAGTATACAGTGACCACATTGTCCCAACATGTATGTGTATAAACAGTCTCTCTAGAGAGTATACAGTGACCACATTGTCCCAACATGTATGTGTATAAACAGTCTCTCTAGAGAGTATACAGTGACCACATTCTCCCAACATGTATGAGTATAAACAGTCTCTCTAGAGAGTATACAGTGGCCACATTGTCCCAACATGTATGTATATAAACAGTCTCTCTAGAGAGTATACAGTGACCACATTGTCCCAACATGTATGTGTATAAACAGTCTCTCTAGAGAGTATACAGTGACCACATTGTCCCAACATGTATGAGTATAAACAGTCTCTCTAGAGAGTATACAGTGACCACATTGTCCCAACATGTATGAGCATAAACAGTTCTTCTAGAGAGTATACAGTGACCACATTGTCCCAACATGTATGAGTATAAACAGTCTCTCTAGAGAGTATACAGTGACCACATTGTCCCAACATGTATTAGTATAAACAGTCTCTCTAGAGAGTATACAGTGACCACATTGTCCCAACATGTATGAGTATAAACAGTCTCTCTAGAGAGTATACAGTGACCACATTGTCCCAACATGTATGAGTATAAACAGTCTCTCTAGAGAGTATACAGTGACCACATTGTCCCAACATGCACTAGTATAAACAGTTCTTCTACAGAGTATACAGTGACCACATTGTCCCAACATTGTATGAGCATAAACAGTCCCTCTAGAGAGTATATTGAGTACAAATTCACCCACCATGTTTGAGCATAGTCCGTCACCCTAAAGAGTAGTTGTAATGTGTGCAATAAGAAAGGTATGTATGCTGTTTAACGCTTCACCCATCAATATACCAGTTATATGTATATGTATGTATGTATGTTCCAGGTATATGTATCCATACAAACACCACCCCACATACACCCATACATACATACACACACACACACACACACACACACACACATACATACATACATACATACATACATACATACATACATACATACATACATACATACATACATACATACATACATACATACATACATACATACATACATACATACATACATACATACATACATACATACATACATACATACATACATACATACATACATACATACATGTATTTTATAGGCTGTTGGCCCATGTGCAATAAAATACAATTTACGATATACAGAGTAGCAAATTATACAGAGAAAAAAAGCAGTTAACTATTGTAACAGATTTTCCAACAGCAAGAGCTTCTTTAATATATTTCGAACCGTTAAAAGTATATGGGTATAATTGCTGCTAATGAAATGAAGATATTTATTTATATATATTTATTCTATATATACAGACACATCATTTGTCATGGGTATTAGAACAGCTCACATGTAGTATCCATCCCCATACTATCAACACCAATGCAAGACAACCATAAGAGTTATGGAATTATATATGTATAAAATCCAAAGTAACTCTAATACCTGTTTTCAGAGGGAGATGAATGAAGACTAGATTTCCACTACAGCATTTAATATGTATGATACCTGCAATAACTGTAAAATGATAAAATTCGTATCTATGAATCCTCTTTCAGGTGGAGCAGAAACTGCAGCAAATCCAACAATGTGCTAACTTTAATTTTTATATTTTCCACGTTAAAGAATATTGTTTTGTGCTCTGGCACTCGGGTTACCTGGAAACAGTAATGATTTCCCTTATGTTTAAACAGGTTTTACTGTTTGTAAACGACTATATCGACTTGCGCTTCAGGGCATCAAGAAGATGTTTGTTCGTTGCATCAGGTAGATGTTTGTTCATTGCATAGCTGTCGGAATACATTTGTAATCTACAGTGTTGCATTGAATGTAAAAGCATTATCATGCACGGTGTTGTCTTGGATACATAAAACGGAAACGAATGTTTACGCACAGAATGGTTAATAATGTTTTCTTCACCAGCGTCCCAACGTTATCTGGGAGCACAGTGACATAGTTATCGATCTGTGTGACAAGACAGATGGATGTAAACAGCTGCCATTTTTTTTATTCAACAGTCATGACTGTGCATATGTACATCCGTCGAGGTGCCCATATCAATTTTCTGTCCAAATAACACTTATATCGAAGAGTAACACTTTTTATGGATAGACAACTCCTTTATTGCAATAGATGGGACGTTTCGGTGTAGATCCTAACACCGTTATCAGGCATTCGATCTACCGAAACGTATTGTTTGATGACGGTGTTAGGGTCTACACCGAAAAAAAGGGTTCCATAACAGTGTGTTCCTCTTCATCATACCAGCTTCTAAATGCCACTTAAAGACGTAACACTGATATCGTTCCAATGGTAGTCTATTTTGCTGAAACGTGTTGCTTTCCTAAATGATTCTTGCACGTTACTATAAATAATTGTCGACATATACTATACGGGCAAATTGTAAAGATGGCAGGGCTGTTTCTTATTGAAACCGGATATATTTGGACAGTCGTTGTGTACAGTCTCTTGGCTGAAAGAGGATAAGAGTGCACGACAAATGATGTCAATGAGCGTCGTATGAATTGATCTAGGTCATGTGTCTGGGTAAAGCATTTCAAAGGGATCCGCATAACTGTACCCTTGAAGTACAAGCTGTCCCTGACACGAGGCTCAACTTCACCAACAACTGCTTATGGATGTGGATAGTAACACCGACCATGTGACGAATGGTATGGTCTGTTTTTTGTTCTTGTTTTTGTTTTTTTGTTGTTGTTTTTTTCTTTCTTTCTTTCTTTCTTTCTTTTATTTATTTATTATTTATTATTTATTTTATATTTAATTCATGATTTATTTATTTATATATTTTTTATTTATTTATTTATTTATTTATTTATTTATTTATTTATTTATTTATTTTTTGTTTTATTTTTATTTACAATTTTTGTTGTTGTTGTTTTGTTGTTGTTGGGGGTTGGGGTTGTTGCAACTCTTGTTTTTCAAGTAAGCGTCAAACATCCAAATGATTTATAGCATTTGTAGACTGGCCCTGCAGCTATTTAGAGAAAGTATTGGCATTCAAAGTACTTATTGTTCCGAAATCATAAGGAATTAAAAGATATGAATGTAGATGTCGTGGAGGGTGCTGTGTCGTTGCATCTGAATGCAATGTCTTATCACAAAGAAGTTTCACACTATGTATGAAGAGCACATGGTGCACATGCATGCAGAAGCCAGCGTGTGTGCGCATAATGACGAACCCAATCTAACAAATCAGCTGAGCTAGGCACATGCTTGAAACAGCCTCCGGGTCATTACCTCAATAGAAAGACAAAATGTCAAATTGTGGGACGTTGACACTCCAACTTGCACGATATGTTAATATGGCATGAATAGAGGAGTGTACGTTCTTGACTGTTGAACATATACGGGGTTATAATGATGCCTAGGTCGTGAATAGACACCTGAACAATATTGTCTTATTGAGAACTACATAACTTACACTGCGCAGTAAACTGGTCCTGGGATCAATAGCGAATTCCATGCAAATGAAAGGAGTTTCAACATTCCCCGCTAAAACCGGTTCCAAATTGTCCCGCCTAAAAGCAAGGTGATCAGTGAAGGGTGTTGCCACCACCTTTTACCATAGCCGGCAGAGAGTTGGGTGGGCAAAACAACACCAAGGATTGGATGCGCACTGTGCGTTACACCATGATTAAAGATGAAGTAAGATTCTGCCTCAGAGTCACAGACGGCAGAAAACGTCGTTGGCGATGAAGTGGCGAGCGACATAGCAGACTAGCAATAATTGATCACTAATATCTTCATTTCATTAGCAGCAGTTGTACCCATACACTTTTAACGGTTCGAAATATATTAAAGAAGCTATTGTTAGAAAATCTGTTACATCTTCTGCAACAAGTTAACTGCTTTTTTACCTCTGTATAATTTGCTACTCTTTATATCGTAAACTGTATTCTTATTGCACATGGGCCAACGGCCTATAAAACCGAAATAATATTTATTGAAACTTGTTGAACATGATAGGTATTGTAATGGCAGTGTCATGGTGTTGTCACAAATGACAGTCAATCAGATCTGGCTACATTGGTGTTGATAGTATGGGGATATACACTACATGTGTGCTGTTCTAATACCCATGACAAATGATGTGTCTGTATGTCTGTCTGTCTGTATGTATGTATGTATGTATGTATGTATGTATGTATGTATGTATGGATGTACATGTATGTATGCATGCGTATGTATGCATGGATGTATGCATGTATGAATGGATGATGCATACATGCATGCACGTGAGTGAGTGAGTGAGCGAGCAGATGAGTGGTTTCACACATTGTAGCGTGATACTGTATGTACTAGTGTCAGAATATTTCTTTGGGCATCCATATGACTGTATTCTGTATTGATGAAAGTGGACAAACTTGGAAACCACGCCTTCACATCCAACTGATTTGACACAAGTCAGGTCACACAATCCATCCATATGACCTCACTGCAGAGAATTAAACATAACACTGAATTATTTTTAAAACTCAATTACTGTCTAAATGTTTCCCACAACATTGATATGGTCATTTTGAAAAGGGAATGTAATCACAGACACATGTGAGCATTTATCCCCTGAAAAAATACAAATTTTATAACTTCATGTTAAAATTACTTTTTCCCTAATTTGTAAATTGAATAATTAAACATTTGCAACGCTTTTATTTTCGGTATTGATAACAAAAATATAATATGTGTGAATTTCTAAAACGTATTTTAGTCCAATTAAGCAGCTGTTTTCAAAACCTTTGGGTTTAAAAGAACGAAACTTCAAAACAAGCGGTATATGATGTTATCTTGGCAGGTTGAAACCCATGCCAATCTCAAATTCAAATCTCCATGTGAAATGCTGTGCTCGTCCCTGTGGAACACTTTATCTCGATCTGGACTATATAATCACGAAGTTGGGATGTGGTATTATCTTGTACAGAAGCTCTAGTGACCTGTGTTGGTTTGCGTTCCCATGGTAAACTCCTTATGCTCCCAGTGACAGTGCTGGCCGATTAGGTCCAGCAGGGCTTGATTGATAGGTTGTTGTTTAACGCCGCACTCAGCAGTTTTCCAGCTATATGGTGGTGGTCTGGCCCAGACAATCCAGTGATCAACAGCATGAGCATCGATCTACGCAATGGGGATACGATGACATGTGTCAACCAAGTCAGCGAGCCTGACCGTTAGTCGCCTCTTACGACAAGCTTGGGTTACTGAAGATCGATTCTAACCCGGATCTTCACGGTGGCCCGGCAGGGGAATATAATTGGGTATGCACGACAACAGACATGTCACCATGAGGATGGTTTCGATTACGTCACACACAATTTGAATCTAAGAGTAAATACTTTTCAGATTGGATTTTCGACTGTTCTATTTTGTTACAAAATAGCTGATAATTACCACATTAACAAACATTTTACATATCAACGAGTATTTGTGCGAGGTAGAATTAATTATGTCGATCGGTTTGGGTGCAGTTAACATGGTATTTTAATGATACATAATGTGTGTAGACGTGGGGTTTTAAGAGCCACAGAAGTATACATTTTTTTCCTTACCATCGATTCTTTTTAAAACCGTTTTCCAATCTTACATCTCAAAAATGACAAACGGTAAAATACAAACATATATCCCGCAGACAAGAAATAAGTAAACAAAAAAATTGGAAAAATTAGAAAAAAAATCATTAAATATACATCTGTTTGAATATGTTTCTGTAGAAATTCAAAACACAACGAATTATGTCAAATCCCTTGTCGCCCTACTCTCATTTTACGAATATTTTGATGAGAATACAGAAAAATACCATTTTGCAGTTGAAATTTAAAACAGCGCATCGACCGAAATCTGTGAACCGAAAGAGTCTGACCTTATAGGACATTCTTGAAGTAATAAATAATTACTTTATGAATGTTTATTCATTATCCTCATATTTGATTATTGAATCAAGATTGGTCGTGCCCCCTCAAAAGACGTTAAAATGGCATTTAATGTTACCCTGCCAAGATTTAGGGTATAAAACAAGGACAGGTCAGCTCGGAGTCAGTTGGAATCAATCTTTAACTGCAGAATAGTATCTCATCACTGTAATACCGGCATCAGTGCAGTGGTGATACCTGTTGTTTAACGCATCACAAATACATGCAAGGACAAATGGTCAACACACCTATTGTACCACACGATCAATGCAGTGGTGATACCTGTTGTGTAACGCATTACAAATACATGCAAGGACAAATGGTCAACACCTATGCTACCAAACAATCAAAGCGGTGGTGATACCTGTTGATGATGTCACAAGGTATCAATGCAATTCGTAAAACAGAATTTCTGTAAAACGTTAAAAAAACGTATTCTTTATACAGTCGTGACATCTCATGTTCAATGTAATGTTTAATGCAATGCTGAAGAACGGAATTTCAGTCATGCTGGGAGTGACTGGCACAAGTAGACTATGCATGCTTGTCGTTTTAAGCGCTATAATCTTGAAGGCATTGTGAAACCCTATTTTATCGCACATTCAACATCATGGACTGTCACTTGAGTGTTTGTGAGTAATTTACACCATCGACATCGGAACGAAATGTTTCCCAGATGGGTATTTAATTGGTAAAACTAGGTGCATATGTAACAAATAATTGAAATTACAGTTCTTTTTGTTTCAGGGCAAAAGAAGCAATACGCCGCATACAGATCATTACATGAATATTAATGTCAGGTTTTCATATTGTTACATAAGCATCGCCACTTATTATTCTTAAGACCAAAGACCTATTCAGAATTGTTAATAAAGAACGATCGATGATACTGTCGTCAAGCACGCCGTTCCCAGACATCGCAACGCACCCTGCAACCTTAACGCTATTACAATATCTTGAGATGACACGTTTCACCGTCACCGGTGTCGCGTTTCACAGTGTGACGGGCCACTTTGTAAACATGAGCACTCATGCGTCTATTGATCGTTTAGTCATCATCAGCGGTTCACATATCGTGATCCAGCACACCCACGTGAGTGACCTCAACAAACATTGAACGAATTGTATTTGGAAATATAAGACTTTTGTATAGATGGTATGACTTTGCCAAATCAGAAAAATATATGGGACACCCATTTTAAGCAGTCAGGGGATTGCACGACTTCTTTTGTTGGTAAACCAAATACCCTTCTTAACGTCTCTGCATGTAAATATTTAAACACAAAGGTACTTTCATTTTGTATCAGTGTAAAGTACAATCTAGGTGTAGATGTACTGCCACGACACGCATCTTCATGACATCCTCACTAAGGTGCATTTTTTGCTTAGCTAGAAAAGCTGGGCGTTGATTATTGCCAAGCGAGAATGCGTACAATCACTTCTGATATTCCGTTAGATGTGTCACGTGGGCTTATTACCGCTCCTGCAAACAACGGTGTTAAGAATGTCAATACTTAGCACGACTGTGCTCTGCTTGGATATAAACACTGTGCCCATAGTGACAGTATAGCCTGTGTGTGATGGTGCTTTGCAGAGAATACCACCAGTAGGTACACATAGATTATCTTGTACCTTGTTAAATCTGTTATACACTAGTTACAGTGGTACACTTACCAGGTAAACACTGTCAAAGTGCTATGCAACAGTGTCTATACATCTCTACCAAGTGTTTGTAAATCCAAAGAAACGGCATCTGGATAAAGGCAGGTATCATCGTCCCAATAAGTTCGTTCCTGGGTGAAATCGTTTCATTAAAATACACCATCAATAAACCATCTGATACAAGTTAGTTCCTGGGTGAAATCGTTTCATTAAAATACACCATCAATAAACCATCTGATACAAGTTCGTTCCTGGGTGAAATCGTTTCATTAAAATACACCATTAATAAACCATCTGATACAAGTTCGTTAGTTCCTTAAAATACACCATCAATAAACCATCTGATACGAAATCGTTTCAAATAAAATACACCATCAATAAACCATCTGATACAAGTTCGTTCCTGGGTGAAATCGTTTCATTAAAATACACCATTAATAAACCATCTGATACAAGTTCGTTCCTGGGTGAAATCGTTTCATTAAAATACACCATCAATAAACCATCTGATATAACACGTATCAAAATTGACAATAACCGGTATGATTCCTTAAATTCACAATATACATGGATACATATTTAAAAACGACAACAAAAGCCAATATTGTAAGAAATGTTCCCTCCACTTTCAGATCCTTGAGTAAATCTGCTACGAGTTTAATTAGAGTTTACGCTGTGTCAAATGCTGGTCTACTACTTAAATTCACAAACTTGATCTCGTCACTATATGGCTGGAATAATGCAGATGTGACGTAAAGCCCAACTCAACTCAACTCAACTTAAATTCACAAAAATACATATTTTAAAATCGACATAAACAAAAGCCAATATTGTATGAAATGTTACGTCCACTTTCCGATCCTTGAGTAAATCTACTACAAGTTAACTAGAGTTTACACTGTGTCAAATGCTGATCTAGATCATCCTTGTCACGTTAGGCATGGAATGTGTCCATAGTACTAAGTATTTAGTATGACCTGTTACTAACGTCAAGCATGGTTGTAGTCAACAGGGAGACTGAAGCAACACCCTGTGTTTTAATGGCCTGGTCACAAGGTAACTTCTGAGCAAATGATTAGAAATATATCTAGTCCGTTTGATATTTGCTTCGTGTTTTGGTCAAAATAATTACCTCCTACTCATAAAGTTACATTTCTTATGACATATCCATGCACATCCGAGACAATAGATTTTAAACGGTTTAAAGGTTTAGAAATGATAAGCAACGAAGACACAATCCCGCTAAAAGCAGAGGCAATTGAACAATTCCGACAAAGGCTCAACGCAACTCATTTTACTGTGATACCAGACTATCGATAAAATAGTGATGCCTGGTTTTAATGCAAATCGTGAAAACGATTCTGTAGCGTAAAACCTGATTTTAAGTTCAATGCAATGTTTAATGCAATGGTTAAGAACGAATTTTACTCATGCTTAAATGATAACCAAAAGATAAAATCTTTGCGACGATTATCAAAAAGAAAGATGGTGCGCTCCCGGCATCGGCATTTACAAATTCACAATCACGGTCATTAGTAATTCCTTGCAGACACCTCTCGTGTTTATCCTTCCGTTTGTACCGAATATTTAGGTGGTTTCACACTTACTTCATCAATGAGTCAGGCGGGGTGGTACTTTTAGCTATGGACTAGACAGTTATGTGGTTCCCTACTCCGTTGCGTGTTCTTGCATGCTGGTGAAGTGTGGATTCGAATCCTAAATTTTAATATTGAAAAACGTTTGTTTAATCCTAAAACAGATTATTTATGTGAAAACAGACATGTCTTGCACGACATTTTGTCACGTTTATTCTGTAACACCAGCCGTCTTAGCCACATAATTTTCGACTGTAACTTACAAAGATCTTAGTCAACAACACAGATGGACGGATTGTAAGGATGGCGATCATAATGCTTTATAATAATGATGGAAGCGCTGAGAGTGATTTGTGTAAGTGGGCTCTGAGATGCCCTAAACGGGTTTGTCGCACCGTTTGCGATCACAGAATGTGAAGTGTCTGTAGTATCGGCCACTGTACGTTGACTCTTGTTTCAGAGACCGTAGTCGATGATAGTAATAATAATAATAGTGAATATCTATAATGCGCACATATACACTCGTAAGTATGCTCAAAGGGCTAACACATTATTGCCCCGGATAACCCAAGCTGCCGGTCTCAGTCACACGATGAATGCGATGGGCGCAAACTCGTTTTCATCCATGGGTAAACATAAGAGCATGATGGGTTCCAGAACCTTCTCGAACATGTTCAATTTCATGGACTAGAAGAAAAAGGGATGTTGAAATGTATGATGAAATATATGATGAAAGCTGACCATGCGCCCGGCAGGCAGTAGGTTTAACCAGCTCTCTGATTTTCATCAAATTACTGTTATATTACCACTATCACTGTCTAATCTGTCACAGAGATTTGGAGGTACATTACGAACAGTTTCACAGAAATAACTTTCTTCTACCATTTTTGAAATATGCTTATTTTGATGACATTTGTGTATCTATAGCACATTATTTTCCCTACTGCCAAGCCTCTCTGCAGTGCCAAAGCTCTCAATAAAGCAAGTCTAGATTCTGAATCTCTGGTCTCCCTGGGGCTCCTTTTCAATTTAAATGGGCTTGTTTGTTACTATCAAAATTATATATATTCAGAGACTAAGCATTAGTCTAGGGCGACCTGTTCAGCTTCAACAATGGGAAATCTCACAGAATTCCCAATGATGTAATGTCACTCATCAGAAGCCTTGGGGTAAGTGTAACTAAGCCAACTCAGAGAGGAACAAGGAGTGGAAGGCAGAAACAGAAAAACAATCAACTGAATTCAATTATCGCCCACCGTGTCACAGCAGAGAGGAATTGTAGATACCTAAGGATGGTTCTGTGGAACGCACAATCCATTAGGAACAAATCTGTGGAAATATGTGATATGATACGTGATAAGAATCTGGATATTCTTGTCATCACAGAGACTTGGCTGAAGGATACAGGTGATGAATCTAAGATAGCTGAGATGACGCCACCTGGATACGTATTTGTGAGTGTGTCCCGGAAACACACACGTGGAGGTGGGATTGGTATCATGTACAAAGCTGGACTGGATATCAAATTCACAAAAAATTATGAATTCCAAGCAGAATCATTTGAGGTTGTGAGTATGATTGCTTCTCATGACAATATTTGTTCCAGGACGATTTGTGTGTACCGTCCTCCTCCATCAAAAGCAAATGGTGCAAGTGTTTCTGGCTTTTTCGACGACTTCTATCACAATTACATCACAAAATATGCCATTATCATAGGGGACTTTAACATCCACTATGATTCACATGATAAGCCAGACTTGAAACGTGTCATGAAGCTCCTTAAAACACATGAGCTAGTACAACATGTGCAAAGTACTACACACAGGTGTGGACATATCATTGACTGGGTTCTTACTAGGGAGAATTCATCATTGATACAGAGAATTCAAGTAGATGATGTGTCGTTGTCTGACCACTATCCTGTAATGATAGAACTAAACCTTAAAAGGCTTAAAACACAAAAAGAACTAATCTCCTGCAGGAATACTCGGAAGATGGACAAGAATGTCTTCCGTCAAGATCTAGACGAGTCCAATCTTGTACACAGTGATTCAACTGTCCTGGACGAGTTGTGTGATCGTTACAATAAAACTCTATCGTCTTTGCTTGAAAAGCACGCTCCTGTCACAGTGAAACAGATTTCAGTTAGGAAATCATCCCCATGGTACTGTGACGAGATTCTTCGGGCAAAGAGAGCTAGGCGACGCGCAGAAAGGTTTCGGAGGAAAACCAAGTTGGAGCTTCACAGGCAGATATACTGTTTCGAGAGAAACAATGTCACTTAGGCTATCCACTTAGCTAAAGCTAGGTATTGCTTGAATAAGATAACAGAATCTGCCACCACCTCTGGTGTACTTTATGACTTTCTCTATTCCTTATTGGGCAAGACCATGGCTTTGGCAAACACTTTCGGTCGTTATTTTGTTGAGAAAATAGAGAAGATTACGACATTTCTAGACTCGCAGTCATGTGTTACACCTGAATTATCACAGAAATTCCAAGGTGAACATATTGCCTCTTTCAAATTATTCACAAATGCTGATATTTTGCATATTATCAAAACCTCTAAACCCACAACTTGTGCACTGGATCCTGTTCCTACAAAGCTGATTTTTGACTATATTGACATTGTTTTTTCTGTCATGACCAGACTGGTTAATCTCAGCTTGTCAACTGGCAGTGTACCAATGGCCTTCAAGGAAGCGGTTGTCAAGCCCCTACTGAAGAAGTCAAACTTGGATAGTGCATCTGTGGAAAACTATAGACCAGTGTCAAATCTCCGAATCTTGTCTAAGGTCCTTGAGAAGGCTGTTAAGTGCAGGTTATCTGCTCATCCTCTTCAAAATGACCTCTTTGACAAGTATCAATCTGCTTATAGAGCTTCCAACAGTACGGAAACAGCTCTGTTATGTATCGTGAATGACCTTCAGAATGCTGCGGACAATGGCCAAGTTGGTATCCTTGTACTATTAGATTTGTCTGCGGCGTTTGATACAATCGACCATTTAACATTGACACACCAGCTTGAATATCAGTTTGGAATAACCGGAATTTGAATTGGTGTTGTGATTGACTCTGATCTGCAAATGGAGAGCCAGGTTACCAACACTTGCAGAAGCTGCTATCACCATCTTCGCAACATTGGTCACATTCGACAAATGCTCTCCAGAGAAGCCACTTGTGTCCTTGTACGCTCATTAGTCCAATCACGTTTAGACTACTGCAACAGTCTGTATTACGGCTTGCCAGAGAGACTCCTCACAAAGCTGCAGAAGGTGCAGAACACTGGTGCAAGGATCATCAGCAGAACAAAGAAGCGCTCTCACATCACGCCTGCCTTGAAGTCCTTGCATTGGCTGCCAGTACGAGCAAGAATAGAATTTAAGACTCTCACACTTGCTTATCAGTGCTTTCACTCAACTGCGCCAAGTTATCTAACTGACCTACTCTCCAAGCACAGTCCTGTGAGAACATTAAGATCAGGAAATCTTCATCTTCTGGAGATACCAAAACGCCATCTGAAGTCATTTGGCTACCGCTCTTTCAGCTATGCTGCTCCTTCTCTCTGGAACTCTATTCCCCATGATATCAGACTGTCACCAACCCTAGACAACTTCAAATCTCATTTAAAGACATTCCTTTTCCGAAAATACTATCACTGCTAGATTTCTGCGTTCCTACTCATTTTAAATACCGTGTATATACTCATCATAGCGCTTAGAGCAGACACTTAGTGCCTGGAGTATTTTAGCGCTTTATAAATTCACTAATTATTATTATTATTATTATATTATTAATAAATACTGGCTATTTATAGAGCGCCTGTTTCCACGAACTTCTCAAAGCGCTAACGCATTATTACTCAGGATTACCCAAGGTGCCTGTGAGGCGCTTGAAGGTTAGCAGTCATATGACTAATCTCACCGGGGTATCCATTTTTAGCTGGATGAACAGAGGCAATTGTGAACAAACTCACTTGCCTAAGGTGAGACCATATGTATCACATGTGTTTCATCTTGGGGCAGGACTGAAGTCCTAGAAACTCTCAGGAGGCAAGCTGCCGAACACGATCACCCATCCAAAGACTCTCCGCGCCCAACTTCAACTGATTTGTGACCTGAGCTCTATGCATAGGACCACACACCACCATCGATCCTCGCTTGATAGCCGTATATCTAGTATATACAAAACAAAACTGAAACAACTAGATCACAATTCTATCTTAAACAGAATCAATAACAATGACAGAAAAACTGACACACCATGGTGCTTCTCTGTACGGCAGGTGAAAATAATAGTTTTTTTATGTTAAATTTTACAGCCACAAACGTTCTTCGATTGGATTTTGTACTCAACATTTCTTTATATTCTGAATTTTAGTATCAACATTCATGTTACATTGACCCCTGAAGATCCGGGTTAGAATAACTCCTCAACAACCCATGCTTGTCGTAAGGGCGACTAACGTTTACGGGATCAGGTGGTCAGGCTCGCTGACCTGGTAGACACATGTCATCGTATCCCAATTGAGTAGATCGATTGTCTGGTCCAGCCTCGATTATTTACAGACCGCCGCTATATCGCTGGAATATTGCAGAGCGCGACATTAAACAGCAAACAAACCCAAACTCCTATTTCATTATCCCCTACTTTGTTTGACGAGTACATAATGAATGGTGTGAAACATTGTTTACTGAAAGAGATGACAATGGACCGTCACTGAAGAGAAGAGCAATCACAACTATAATGGTACAAATGCTTTGCAAATAGATTGAGTTCGAATGATAAGATGAATTTAATAGACAGACAGACAGATGATTTTATTTGTATGGATGGCCATGAGGCCAACAGTACATCAACATTCATAATAGTAGAGAGTCCGGAGCGCCTGGACATTGATTCACATATGAACTGTATGTGATGGTACTTTTGTACAATACACAGCTAAACGTACTAGTATATTAGCTGATTTTGAATTTAGAAGAGTTACAAACTTGTGATAGTTGGGGTTGGTGTAGTAATAACATGGTAGATATTGTTTCCGTAGATCGTTGTATAATGGACATTCTAGTAATACATGATATTCATTTTCTAATTTATCAAGGCAATGTGGACTCATGGCAATTGCGATATCTGCATTTTTCGATCTTCTGTATAATTGTTTGTTAAAACCAGCAATACCACATCGAAATTCGGTCAGTGCTCTACGCAAATGAGCAGAGGGCAAGACTCGTAGGTAAGTTTCCGGCATTATATCAAGTTTATAGGTTGAATATGTGCGTAAATATTTGGAAGCAGTCACGGTAGCTGACCACTCTTGATAATAAATATCTTTACATCTTTGTTTGAATATACACATGAACAATTCTTTATTACCTACGTCTTGGTTCAACCAGGCATAAGACAAGCTATGCTGGAACAATAACTCTCGCACTGCTGAGGTCCAATTAATATCTCCAGAATCATCTAAACGTTTTAACATGAGATACGCTCGTTTCGAAATACGAGAATCAGGCTGTCTGAGCAACCGTATCCAGTATGATATCACTCTAGCTTTGTAATTTACGTAGAGTGGATATCGTCCACACTCAGCTAAAATAGCTTTTGTGGGTGAGCGGTAACCAATTCGTAAGACAAATTTACAAACATTTGAATGTACCTTTTCAATGTTGTGTCGATACACTATCCCCCAGATTTCTGCCCCGTATAATAGGATAGGTTGGATTTTTCCATCGAAAATTTTAAAAGCGATGTCTGGAAGCACTGATTTATAGGTACAGATAAATTTCTTGATTGGATACAGAGCCTTCTCGGCTTGCTTGGATAAAACATCACAAACTTTAGAGAACATATTTCTACACGACAAAGTTAATCCCAAATATTTGTAATAATTGACAGTTTCAATTTTCTCATTACCAATGTACCACTTTTCATGTTTTGATACTTTGCCACCTTTTTTAAACACTACGACATTGGTCTTGTCGGTATTCATAGAGAGTCCCCACTTCTTACAATACCTTTCTAGAATGTAAATTTTCTTTTGTAAATTTATAACACTGTCCCCAAATATTGCAACATCATCGGCAAACAGTAGAATGGAGAGTATGTTGACAGCCTCGTCAATAAATGCACCACTGTAATCGCTGTTCACAATATCTTTAACGAGCTCATCAATATATAGAATGAATAGAATAGGGGATAAAATGCAACCTTGACGGACTCCTGTCGTAGGGTTAAATACCTCGGTCATTGTTTGCTTACTACACCGAACAGCAGACTTAACGTTTTTGTACATATTACGAAGCAAGGTGTTTATTTTACCATGTAGCCCATTATTTAGGAGAACCGAAAGCAGTTTACTTCTATCCACTGTATCAAAAGCTTTCTTGAAATCGACGAAGATACAATAAAATTTGCCGCGTTTCTTTCTGATATATTTATGTATTATGGAATTGAGAATGAATATTTGGTCGGTTGTGCTATAATCTTCCCTAAATCCCGCCTGTGATTCAGATATCAGTTCCTGCGTGGTGACCCACATTTTAATGCGGGACTCTAGAATGGACATGAACACTTTACTAAGAACATCAAGAAGGGCAATCCCCCTGTAGTTATTCGGATCATTCCTGTTTCCAGTCTTAAATAAGGGCACAATCAAACCCATATGCCATGAATCTGGATGGTTCCCAGAGTTCAATATGTCATTGAAGAATCGTTTATAAAATGGCAATAATAATGAACATGACTCTTTAAGAGCTTCCGCGGGAATACCGTCTGCACCAGGGGATTGCCGTTCGTAAGACACTTAATTGTATTCATAATTTCTTCGTCAGAGATCTCTGTAGCTAATAAATCATCACAGTTTCTGCACTCGTCGCAGTTACCAACATCATGACCATCTAAAAACTCTCTAACATGTTTGTCAAATTGTGAATTTTCAGTCAGTTGGGGTTCGATGACAGAAAAACTGACACACCATGGTGCTTCTCTGTACGGCAGGTGAAAATAATAGTTTTTTATGTTAAATTTTACAGCCACAAACGTTCTTCGATTTCCATTTTGTACTTTACATTTTTTATATTCTGAATTTTAGTATCAACATTCATGTTACATTGACCCCTGAAGATCCGGGTTAGAATAACTCCTCAACAACACATGCTTGTCGTAAGGGGCGACTAACGTTTACGGGATCAGGTGGTCAGGCTCGCTGACCTCACTTGTCATCGTATCCCAATTGAGTAGATCGATTGTCTGGTCCGGCCTCGATTATTTACAGACCGCCGCTATATAGCTGGAATATTGCAGAGCGCGGCATTAAACAGCAAACAAACCCAAACTCCTATTTCATTATCCCCTACTTTGTTTGACGAGTACATAATGAATGGTGTGAAACATTGTTTACTGAAAGAGATGACAATGGACGGTCACTGAAGAGAAGAGCAATCAAACACTTATAATGGTACAAATGCTTTGCAAATAGATTGGGTTCGAATGATAAGATGAATTTATGTCAATGGGAGAGATGTCTAACCAGAGGTGAGGTGAGGTGAAATTGGGTTTAACGTCGTACTTAGGAATATTTCGCTCATATGACAACGTGCATGCGTGTGCATGTGTGGCTGCTTGTACTAGCCCAGACTTAAGCTGGTTTTATAGTGTAAGCTCACTGAGATACTATGCCGCAGTGAAGCATGAATACCCCATACAGACACATTATACTGACTCTGAGCCGACCAGTCCTTGTTGTACCCATTAATGCCGAGCGCCAGACAGGGGCCAACAAGTACGATATTTTAACGTTATTTGGTATGACGCGGCCGGGGATCGAACCCGCGACCTTCCGCTCTCCGTATTCTGGAGAAGGTATGTTGCATATACCTATGTACTTATGGGTTAACCTATATTTTAAAAACGTAAAGAGCAAGCAAGACATGTTTACATTTCCCCGAACACCTGGTGTCATCATTTATTTTCAGTGACCCATCCATGTAATTTTCACAGCTAATTTCCCCTTTATAAAAACGGAATTTGTTTCTGATGATAGCCTAGTATTCTCTTGCGCTGACTTTCTGTATTAATGATTTCAAACAAATGCAAACTGTACTCATAACATTATCATCATTGATGTTCTGTTCAAAATCTGATGACCGCCTCCGTGGTGTAGTGGTTAGAGCGTCCGCCCGGAGAGCGGAAGGTCGCGGGTTCGATCCCCGAACGCGTCATACCAAAAGAACTTAAAATATGGTACTTGTTGGCCCTTGTCTAGCGCTCGGCATTAATGGGTACAACAAGGACTGGTCGGCTCGGAGTCAGTTTTCTGTGTCTGAGTGGGGTATTCATGCTTCACTGCGGCATGGTATCAGTGAGCTAGCACTATAAAACCAGCTTAAGTCTGGGCTTGTACAAGCAGCCGCACCTACACATACACACGCATGCACGTCGTCATATGAGCGAAATATTCTCAAGCACGACGTTAAACCCAATATCACCTCACCTCACCTGTTCAAAACCTGATGTTGTTTGAGAATTTTTGCAAAATTCAGTATATCAATAACTCAATTATGCTCTTAAATATGTTTGAATGCTGTCACCAATTTGGAAAAAATATTTAGAGCATATAGTGCATTTTGTAAAAGTAATAAACATAAAATGTACGCATATATGTAAACGGCATTGTTATAAAGATTACATGAATACATGTATATGAAATTTTGTATATAGTGTTTTTATAAATGATTACCCACCAACTGATACATCCACCTGAGGGGCGGTGGAGTAGCCTAATGGTTAAAGCGTTGGCTCGTCACGCCGAAGACCCGGGTTCGAATCCCCACATGGGCACAATGTGTGAAGCCCATTTCTGGTGTCCCCCGCCGTGATGTTGCTGGAATATTGCTAAACGCGGCGTAAAACCAAACTCAGTCAGTCAGTCAGTCAGTCCACCTGAGCTACAACTAATACAGATGAGTGAAACCACCCAACCGTTAAATATTGTTTCTGTTTTCCGTATCTATTTAGACTGATACATTTAAAGTACCCAAATTATCTGTATGACAAGAGGGAAAACTTTAACTTTTTAAAAGTCAACTTTCTCATTTTGTTTCCAGAATTTCAATACTTTGGTGTATTCATTTCAAATTTCTTTTTAGATAAGATGGGGCATGCTCTTTCTTCGAACATTTCAAAGAACGCCATACGGATCTCGCTCAAAGGTTGTTGATCAGGAATCAGGGTGACAATATTAACAGATTTGGGACATACACTAAAAAGGTGAGTGAGTGAGTTTAGTTTTACGCCGCTTTAGCAATATTCCAGCAATATAACGACGCGGGACACCAGAAATGGGCTTCACACATGGTACCAATGTAGGAAATCGAACCCGGGTTTTCGGCGTGACGAGCGAACCCCGCCGCCCCTACGCTACTCAAAAGGTTTTTGGTAGACATGAATGACGGCATTTCCTCTCTTAACGCTTCAGTGATAAATAATTGTCTGATGAAAATCAACATGACAACATGTACAATATCTAGCCTTTTGAAATTTGAATTTAGAATTGTGACAGAAAAGCTTCAAATGAATCCTGTCTCCTTTCTCCGAAGGTTTGAGCTGACGTGCACGAGTTTGTAATGATTGAAAGCGATAACAGCCTTCCATAATGATGACTTACCCTTGCATGTGTTTGTGACGGGTGCCACACCGGTCCATGATGCTCTCAACTTTTTGTGAGTGAGTGAGTGAGTGAGTGAGTTTAGTTCTTACGCCGTTTTTAGCAATATTCCAGCAATATCACGGCAGGGGACACCAGAAATGGGCACCACACATTGTACCCATGTGGGGAATCGAACTCCTTCGGCGTGACGAGCAAACTCTTTAACCACTAGGCTACACCACCGCCCCTTTTGCGAATAGCTGGTGTAATCACTTTCTAGTATTCAGCGCGCATGTGCTCAGGATATGGGTTTGCTTTTGTTAGGGCTTTTATACGGCTTTGCCCTTTCTTTTGCTTACGAAAAGGGGTCTGTTACTTTAATTTAGCAGGATATTATTTTATGACAATGGAACCGTTTTTTCACATACATTCAGCAGATATTTCGGAAGATTATACAAAAGGGCGTTCTCACTTTCATTAAACAAAAAGATTTATTTTTATTATAAAAAGGGTCCTGTTACTTTAATTCAGCAGATATATGTCTGAAAATTAAGGAAACGGCTTCTCACGTTCCTTATGATTATTGAAGAAGGTTTTGCAGCTTTATTCATAACAAACCTACTTTGAATCAAATATGTAATACATATATTGAAGGTTTCTAACATTACACTGTTAGAGAAGCATGTTGTACACAGATAGACTACGAAATGTTGGACAGCTTGAACTCCCTCAGGAAGATATTCTAGTCTTAGCGTAAATGGGGAGCTCCGAGAAAATATGTTGATATGGGTTATTGTTATTCAGTACCTGTGGACCAAAAATATAAATAGATCTATTGCGAAACTCAAGGACACGCATCAATATCACTGAGTGCAACCTATTCTGTGTAGACATTCTTAACACAAGCTGGCATTGATAACCGTCTCGTGAGTTGACAAGCAAACATATAAAGACACGATTTTAAGGTAGGTTGTAAGCCGTTTCGTCACGTGTAGAGTAAGGTGAATTGTGACGAAGCACTTTTAGCTCATGTGCATGGGTTGAGAAGTTTACTTGAACGTTTAATGACGATCCCGGTTCAGGTTTTAACCATGAATCATCTAGGAATGCAGGCTTGTAGAATTGCTTGTTAACTGTCAACTTAGAATAACAGAGCACAACAAATTTGTCTCCATTTTCGACATAAATGATCTTTTTATACTCTAACTATTTTGAAGAATTTTAATTTAAAATTCAGAAAGGTTATAATGGAATCCCGCCTCCTTTCTCCGTGGACTTGAGTTGACGTACACGAAGTCGTAATCATTAAAAGCGATTACAGACTTCCATAGGTGGATCCAGTGAGTGAATGAGTGTGGTTTTACGCCGCTTTTAGCAATATTACAGCAATATCACGGCGGGGGACACCAGAAATGGGCTTCACACATTTTACCCATGTGGGGAATCGAACCCGGGTCTTCGGCATGACGAGCAAACGCTTTAACCACTAGGCTACCCCACCGTCCCAGGCGGATCAAGAGGGGGGGTCGCAGGGGTGCGCACCCCCCGTTTTGTCCTGAAAGTTTGTTCAATGACCATTGAAACTCGGGTGAAAATGAAGTGTGCACCCCTTTTCACAATAGTGTGCATCCCCCTTCCATAATGATGAGAAATGTCTGCTTTTAGCAGAGTCTTTACACCTATCTGACCATATCATAAGCATGTGTTTTTCATCAATATCAGTTGAGAGAGTGACTTTGGTTTGGCCCAAGGACAGTCAATTCAACTAAACCATTAAAAAAGTTGCGGATATTCCATTTTGCGAGCATACCACAAACCAATGCCAATGCATATGAGAATAAGTAATATATATCCATACAGATGAAACATTTCCAAAGGAATGGAATAAATTGTCACATTTTCCCTTAATTTCTCTTCATCATCTGTTTCCTCCTTGTCTTCATCATTTGCATTTGATCAATATTGTAAATCCAACATCCCCTACTTTTCTTGAATCGTATGTTACGACTAGATGTGTTTATGATTCACTAACAAACTGTGATGACACCAGGTGTTCGGGAAAAGTGAGCGTAACCCCCACCACCGTGACACCCGTCACAATTACATGCAAATCCATTCTTTACCTTTCACATACTTTATCACCAATGCGCCAAATTTGGAAATGTCCGTCACATGTCTGCCATAAAGCCTTTTGAAACTTTCACTGAGGCCTTGAATGTCGTAAACTTTGGTCAAACAACATTTGAGCAAGATGTGTGTGACGTTCTTTGAAATCTTGGTGAAAAGATCATGCTCGACTGCACCTCAGAAGTTTGAAATGTTAATAAACCCAAGGCTGAAAGTGCAGGAATATTGCTCGACAAAAAGTTGACTTGTTGAAAGTTGAAGTCATAGAATTTCCATACAGAGTTGTGAAGGGAGTTTTGTCAGTCTATATATGTACAGACAGACCTCAATATATACACATGTAAAAAAGTAACGCAACACCAATGATTTGTAACATGGGTACATTGTGTGAAGCCCATTTCTGGTGTCCCCCGCCGTGATGTTGCTGGAATATTGCTAAAAGCGGCGTAAAACCAAACTCAGTCAGTCAGCCAATGATTTGTAACCCCATTTAGCCAGTCACATCATAAGTGTCTTTGCTTGCATGATTAGTTTTACCCTCCATCAAGAATGGAACGCAATACTTCAATGTCAAATTCAACGTCTGAAGCAGTCAATGAGGAGTCGGGTCAGGGCTGTTATTTCAGTTGGTGGAGGTTATACCAAATACATTGTATTGATATTTTGCTCGGTTATTTTGTAGGATAGTAAGCCTCAATATTGAAAATGAAGGCATCAGCACTACAAAATTAGTCAATATATTTTTGGTCATGTTTCCTGCTCTGAAAAAAATTGTTGCTTCTGAAATTTTCTGATTTTCTGTTATTAGGTTTTGATTTGTCATTTATTTAATCCCCCGGCGGTCAATTTATCCAGTACTTTAAATTGACGTTTGGATAAATTAATTTACCATTGTTGATGGTCATGTGTTGATACTGTGAAATGTGGGTCGTTGCGATACCTTTTTTCCATGTGTAACAGATTTTTCGGTGCCATTACTACTACTTACTTTTAGTTAGAGCGTCAGTTTTAAGGCTATTGTACGCAAATTGTGGTTCATAATCTACATTTATTAATATTTTGTTTCTCACTGTGTACACGTATAATAAACAGTTAACCTTTTTGCGAACCCCCGGTGTTAGAGTTAAATTTTACGCCGCTAATAGCAATATTCCAGCAACATAGCGGCGGGGGACATCAGAAATGGGCTTCACATATTGTACCCATGTTGGGAATCGAACCCGGGTCTTCGGCTTGACGAACGATCGCTTCAACCGCAAGTCTACCCCAGCTGAAGTAAACGGTTTTGAGGAAAATGTTGGATACAATTTCTGGATTTTCAGAAACTGCACTTATCTTCATTTTCCAAGCATTGTAGATGTCCAAGGTTCTATTGGATATAGTTGCTTCAGGGTCTTATGGAAGACTGCATTAGACGAAGTTAATGACGAACACGTTTTAAACGAAACTGATCACAGACTGCTTTTTGTCCCGGCAACTTGTATATTTCAGTTTAAATTCGTACAACGAAATAAGTCGCCCTTTGAGTTCGTTATAACAGCAGTAGTAGTACCTAAACGTGTATGCCAAACAATATATCCGTCTGATGTTCTTGCACTTATTGTTAAATACATGCAAGTTTTACTTGGGAAAGGTAAAAAAATATCTAATTTGTAAACCCTAGTGTGCACAATGCAAACAGCATGCCCTGCCAAAGAAAGTCCCAGTTACCCAACACTCGTATTATGCAGCTCCATTTGTCCTTTTGGTTAATTCCGTAGCGTTCATGTCATGTTTACCGTTCATCACCGGGGGGCGTTACAAACAGACAAGGCGTCAGTCACGAAAAACATTAGCCAATAGCTTCGCGTGTCATTTAACGGGTGGACCCTTTCTGTTTACTCTCTTGTCACGACCTCTATTTAAACTGTGATTTTATCGCGTTTCCCAGCAGAGCTGTGGAAGGCCCCCACCAAAACAGGTAAGTCCATCGGGTGGGCAGAGTGACGCCTATGAATACGTGCTTGTGTTTTAATGCATTCAAGTTGAAGAACACTAACAGCACACCTAAGTTTCGTCATGCTTGCTCTTATTGTTATCTTACAAGTCATGACCATAGGTTATGCATGTTACCTTAATACGGGTCAGTGCCAATAACTTAGAAGGGCGTTCAACATTACCTGATCTAGTCTCCGTTCCTAAGCTTGGCTTAAGCTGAACGTTAATCGCTACCCGATACATTTGCTTTGAAAAGTGGGCCTGGTTGTTAAGTGTTAGCTCGTCACGGTGAATGCCCAGTTCGACTGACTGACTGACTGAGTTTAGTTTTACGCCGCTTTTAGCAATATTCCAGTATCGGCGGGGAATCGACACATGGGTACAATGTGCCCATGTGGGAATCGAACACGTTTCGGCGTGACGAGCCAACGCTTTAACTACTAGGCTACCCCGCCTTCATATCGACACATGGTACAATTGCTAAACGTTTCTGGTGGCGTAATAAAAGCGGCAAATATTCAACTCACTCACCTTCAAGGCCCATCTTCAATACATGTGTGATGTTATTTTGTTTGTATGTTGTTTGAATGGAAAAATGAGTATGTGAGTTTAGTTTTACGCCGCACTCAGCAATATTCCAGCTATATGACGGCGGTCTGTAAATAATCGAGTCTGGGCCAGACAATCCAGTGATCAACATCATGAGCGTCGATTGAAGCAGTTGGGATACGATGACATGTGTCAACCAAGTCAGCGAGGCTGACCACCCGATCCCGTCCTCTCGGGTCAAGAATGGGTTGCCGGATATCAATTCTTCACGGGTTGTGAGATGTTATGACCATGATCACGAGTTTTTACAGCTAATGTTGTAATTAAGGAAAAGGCAAAGACCCTGGTGACCTAAGCAGAACCAAAACAAATTACGGATCATGAATATATTTTGAGTATAGACAATTCAGTTTTAAAAAGGGGATTTTCAGTGGTCCGTTCATATACATGTATATTTTCGCAATGGTTTTGCACTTTACACTTAATTGAATTTGTTTCTGAGGATTTGCAAGACTAGGTATTCAGTTACACTAATGTTTTATATTTCCAGATATCAACATGTTGAAATTTTCGATACTGCTGTGTCTCTTGTCCCTGGCATTTGGTAGTCCTGATTCCGGGGAAGATGAAGGCAGATCCCTTGAAGGGCAGATGGAGGCATACAAGGCTTTCAAAGCATTCGGTATGTTTGTTGAGAAGGCCAAGGATATGAAGGAAGAGGCAAAAGATAAGAAGACGATGGAAGCCTTTAAAAGCTTTGCTGCATTCAAGAAGTTCTCGATGAAGCTTGCTGCAATGAAGGGTGAAGGCGAAGGTGAAGGCAAAGGTGAAGGCGAGGGTATGGGGGAAATGAGCTTTGAAAAGAAGAAGGAAGCTTTCGAAACCTTTGTTAAATTCAAGATGTTTTTTGGAAAGATGAAAGAATCAAAGGAGCGAGAGGAAATGGAGAAGAAGAAGGAGGTTTTCAAGAAGTTCATGGAGTTTGCAAAGAAAATGCGTGGTGAGGGCAGGGGAGAGGAAGAGGGAGAGGAAGAGGGAGAGGAGAAGGAGATGCTGGAGAAGTTCCACAAGTTCATTGCTCAAATGAAGGAAAAGAAGGAGGCTGAGAAGATGGAACAACAAAACGATGATGAATATCGCCAAAACACAGAGGGGATGGACTTTGAGCAAAAGGCTAAGGCATTCAAGATGTTCGTCGCTTTCAAGAAGTTTGCCGAGAAAATGAAGGAGGCGAAGGAACAGGAGGCATTTCAAGAAAAAAAGAAGGCTTTTGAAATGTTCTGCAAATTCGTACAGTTCGTTAAGATGGCAAAGAAGGCAAAGGAGATGGGCGGTGAAATGGAAGAGAGGGAAATGGGGCAAGAAGAAAAAAAGGCTCAGTATGAGAAGTTTGAGAAGTTTGTGAAGTTCATGAAAGCAATGAAGGCTAAAGGCATGGAAGGTGCTGAAGACATGGAATTCGAAAAGAGAACAGAAGGTATGGACTTTGAGAAGAAGGCCAAGGCTTTCAAATTATTTGTTGCTTTCAAGAAATTTGCTGAGAAAATGAAGGAGGAAAAAGAGCGTGAGGCATTTGAAGAGAAGAAGAAAGCATTTGAGAAGTTTGTAGGTTTCATGAAGTTTGTCAAGATGTCAAAGATGGAAAATAGCGGTGAACAAATGGGAGACGACGAAAAAGACGACATGGATGAGAAGAAAGCAATGTTCGTCAAATTCGTAAAGTTCCTCAAAGCAATGAAGGCCAAGAAAGCCCTCGAGGAACAAGACAAGAAAAATGACATGGATTTCGAAAGAGATACACAGGAACTCTCCTTCGAGCAGAAGGCAAAGGCATTCAAAATGTTCGTTGCATTCAAGGCGTTTGCCGGTAAGATGAAGGCAGCAAAGGAAGAGGAAGAAATGCAGCAGAAGAAGAAGGCTTTCATGATGTTCGCCAAATTCGTAAAATTCGTCAAGGCGATGAAGCAGATGAAGAGTCAGATGCAGGGTGGAGATGAGAGGGGCGAAGGGATGGACGACAAAGGTATGGATTATGAAGAAAAAGCCAAGGCCCTCGAGAAGTTCAAGAAATTTCAGGAATTCATGAAGTATGCTGAGATGAAAAAGGAGGGGAAAGATGGCGAGGATGACGGGATGTACGCCATGTGGCAGAAGAAGATGGAGGTCCTCCAAGGGATGGAGAAGCAGAGAAAGATGATGGAATTCATGCAAGATTTTGAGAAGAAGAAGCACGAAGTCGCTTTCAAAATCACCCATCAATTCACCCAGCTGTGCCAGTGCGCTGAAATCAGTGACCAGATGTCAATGTAAGTTTTTCATCACTCACTCACTCTCTCACTCAGATTTTCACAACAGTTGTTTGTTTCGAAATTACACTAGTGTTTCTCCTTAGATTCACCGTACGTCACAGACAGATTATTTGGCTCCTCATTCATCAGGTCTCGAGATTGTTTTTGTAGTTCATGCACATTGAAACTGTTTCACTCAGGTTCATATTGAAAGCGTAACAACACAAAGTTACTTTACACTTTCTATTCTTAATTTTGTTGATGTTTTTACCAGGATGACGGGCCAGAGAGGCAACAACGCCTCTGTGAACGGCACAGATTTGATGACTGGAATGGGCAACATGAACCAGACAACAGGATTAAGCGAAATGGAGGCAGTTCAAATGGCAAAGAAACTGAGGGCCATGACAAAGGAACAGCAGGTGAAGGTTTTCATGGCTGGGCTCATCAAATCTGTATGTGGAGGAGCCAAGGTATTTGTGCAGCAGGCCAAAAGATTCCAGGAAACGTACTTGAGCGACATGGACAATTATGAGACTACAACCCGCGCTGGCTTCTTCACAAGCTAGGGTAAGTAGCACGTCTTTTTGATGACATGTTTTAAGTTAATCTAAACCGATATGAAGCGGGGAAGTTGTGAACTACAAAACCCCAAACCATTAAGTATCCCGCAAGGTGGTATTTAATCACCATTCCACGACATTATTCCCATTGTTTTCGGCAGCGTCGTCCTTGAGCAGTGCCGCGTGTTTGTATGATGCCATTGTATTGTTTGGTCGTTTATTACTTCTGCAATGGAATGAGAGCTTGACAGAACTGGGTGAAATTAGGGAGACTCGCCCGTTTCGGTCGATTTGAGAAAACAAAAGCCATTTCAGGAAAATCTGTTAATGACCAAATACCCTTTTTGACATTTCTTCCATACTTAATATTTTATGGACATCGCGCTTAGCAAACAAATATGTTTTATCTGTACATTTAAGAGGTATTCGTCACCAAATTAAACAAAAAGGGACATCCCTTATCAACAGTCCAAGTAGATTATCCTCAGTACTATTAATTATCATTGTAAGAAATCGTGATGGAAAGCGTATGGAATTCCGTGATATCATAATGTATGTATGTATGTATGTATGTATGTATGTATGTATGTATGTATGTATGTATGTATGTATGTATGTATGTATGTATGTATGTATGTATGTATGGTGGATGTATGTGTGGATGTATGTATGGAAGGATGGGGATGGTCTTTGGATGGGTTGGTGGATGGATGGATGGATGGTGGATGGTGGATGGTTGGTGGATGGGTTGGTGGATGGATGGATGGATGGCTGGGTTGGATGGATAGATGGATGGTTGGTGGGTGGATGGATGGATGGATGATGGATGGTTGGTGGATGGAAGGATGGTGGATGGGTGGTTGGTGGATGGATGAGTTAGTGGATGGATGGGATGTGGTGGATAAGTTGGTGGATGGCTTGGTGGATGGATGGATGGATGGATGGGTTGGTGGATAGAGTGATGGGTGATGGATGGGTTGGTGGATGAATGGATGATGGCTGGCTGGCTGGATGCATGTATGTGATGAACAACCTCTGCGTGGTGACTATTATACATTCTACATTTTCCTTTCAGCCTGACTGGTGTACACAACGTCGACATCGTGACCGACGACGGCGATCCAGCTAGTCCGTTACACACACTATGCTGCTCAATGACGACAACGTGAAGATATCATCATGTGTTACTAATTTTGTAATAAAAAATGAACATCAGTTTGCCAGTTGTGTTAATATTTACACTGAAATGCACACACAAGTGAATGAGTGAGTAAACATTGTTTCATCACACTTGGGAATATTCCTGCTATATGAACGGGCACACTATCGGAATATGATCGGAATATTTTCGATTTAAGTGGGTTTTGTAAGAATAAAACTCTTCTGATCGGAACATTCTCAACTCGTGACAAAATACCTTAAAATGAGTTTAAACAAACAAACAAGCAAACAAACATGCAAACAAATGAATAAATAAATAAAAAGGCTTAATCCAATCGTAGGCGAAGGTGAGGTGAAATTGGGTTTAACGTCGTACTTGAAAATATTTCGCTCATATGAAGACGTGTATGCGTGTGTATGTGTGGCTACTCAAAGAGTTTATACGTTTATAATAATGACCTTTGTTCTTACAATGAAAATTCATACTACTCAGAATAAATTATTTAAATTATTGATAACATATGCCTCTCTTTGTTTAATTTGGTCCCAACAGTAGACTACTAGTTATGAACAGTTATTACACTCATGAAATAAATAGTGAACAGTTGTTTCAGCCAAGGAACCCATTATATACAGTTGCTTCAGTAATTTCAGTAATCAGACAATTAAAACATTTACTTCACTCATGCAACTATTTATAAACATTTACTTTACCCATGGAACATATTAAAACCCTTAACTTTACTCATCTAACACAATTTAAAACATACACAATTACTTTTGCCATGGAAGAAATTATAAACATTAAATTAAGTCATGGAACTAATTGTCAGCATTAGCTTTACTCACGAAACAGAATATAACAATTTACTTTAGTCATGGAACTAATTATAAACATTAATTGTAGTCGTGGAAATAAATAAACATTAGGTTTAGTCATGGAACTGGTTAGCTGTATTTAATTTTGTCATGGAACTAATTATATACCCCAGCTTTAGCCAATTGAACTAATTGTAAACATTTACTTTCGTCATGGAACAAACTATATACATGTACGTTACTCATGTAAAATACAGATATTTACTTTCGCCATGGAACTAATGATAATCATTTTCTTTAGTCATGGAACTAATTATAAACATTAACATTAGTTGTGGAACAAATTATAAACATTCACTTTAGTCATGGGAATATATACACATTACGTTTAGTCGTGGAACTAATTACATACATTTACTTTAGTCATGGAATTAATTATAAACATTAGGTTTTGTTAACTAGCAAAATATAGACATTTTCTTTAGCCATGGAACTGATTATAAACAAAAACCTTAGTAATGGAACAAATTATAAACATTTACTTTCTGCATGGAACAAAATATATACAGTAGAACACGGATATAACGAACTCCAAGGGACCAAGAAATTTAGTTCGCTATATCCGTTGTTCGTTATTCACATTTGACCGCCATCTTGGATTGTAGAGATGAGGACATTCACAGACATTACCTATATCATGTTGATAAATATGAAGTTTATTTTTATAATAAAATTGAAATAATACAACTACAACTTAAATAAATTTATTTTATTTTTTAATGAAAATGCAAGGTTGTTGAATGGGTTAAACACGATATGTTTGTTTTGTTAATTAATTAATGACCATCAATCAATGTTGATTCACCACCAACAAGATTGATGTATACTGTACCGCTAAGTGGCTGAGCTGACACTGAGTGAGTTCGCTAATCACGTCCTTAATTGGGTCTTGGGGGTAGTAAATCAGTTCGCTATAGCCGTTAATTCGCTACTCACGAGTTCGTTATTCGCGTATAATTTTAATGATATTATAAAGGACTGTTGACGGGACTTTTAAATTTGTTCGCTATATCCGTTTGTACGCTATATCCGTGTTCTACTGTACATTATTCATGGAATAAAATATAGACATGTTTCCTTTCGCCATTTAAACATATCACATTATTCTTTAGTTAAAGAACAAATCATAAAAGTTTACTTAAGTCATGGAACTATTTGTAAACATTTACTTTATTCATCTAACAAAATGTAAACATTTACTTTAGCCATGGAACTAATTATAAACATTATTTTTTGTCGTGGAAATATATAAACATTAATAGTCATGGAACTGATTAGATATATTTCCTTTTGTCATGGAACTAATAATATACCCTAACTTTAGCCATGGAACAAATAATAATTTAAATAATAACTTTAGTTATGGAACAAATTGTAAAGATTTACTTTCGTCATGGAACAAACTATACACATTAACATTTCCATGTAATAAAATATATTCATGTATTTTCGTCATGGAACTAATTATAAACGTTTACTTTAGCCACGGTACTAACTATAAACATTAACTTTCGTCGTGGAAGAAATTATGAACATTAAATTTAGTCATTTAACAGAATATAAACATTTACTGTAGTTATGGAACTAATTATAAATATTAACTTTAGTTGTGGAACAAATCATAAATATTTTCCACTTTAGCCATGGAAATAAATAAACATTAAGTTTAGTCATGGAACTAATTATATACATTTACGTTAGTCATGGAATTAATTATAAACATTAGGTATAGTCAACAAGCAAAATACAGACATTTACTTTAGCCATGGAACTGATAAGGAACAATAACCTTAGTAATGGAACAAACATTTACTTTCGGCATGGAACAAAATATATACATTAACACTACTCATGACATAAAATATAGACATGTTTCCATTCGCCATGGAAACTTATTATTAACATTTTCTTTAGTCAAGGCACAAATTATAAACATTTACTTTAACCTTGAAACACCACATATCTTATTTATTTTTATTGTAGGATATTTATATAGTGAGTGAGTGAGTTTAGTTTTACACCGGTTTTGGCAATATTGCAGCAATATCACGGCGGGGGACACCAGAAATGGGCTTCAGACATTGTACCCATGTGGGGAATCGAACCCGGGTCGTCGGCGTGACGAGCAAACGCTTTAATCACTAGGCTACCACGCCGCCCGGATATTTATATAGCGCACATATCCACGCAACAAGTACACGCTCAAGGCCCTGGGTTTTTTCCCCCTCTAACATTAGATGTCAACCTCAACGGCACATCGTATTATCAATCTCCTTGGGGAGCATACAACTCGTGCAGCTACTAGGCGCACCAAGTTAACGTTGCTTTCCCATCTTTACCAGGTACCCATTCGCAGCTGGGTGGACTAGGGCACACAGTCACAGTATTTGTCCCAAGTTTTACTGCACGTTGCTGTACCCGCAACTAGGTGTTTGCACGTATTCATGTGGCCACAACCTTGTCAGTTACCAACGGATTAGTGGGTTCTTTTAAGTGCACAGGGTTGTGTACTGTACACTTGGGATTGTGACAACACTGAAAGAGTCTGCACATAAAGTTGACTCCAAGGTTTTTACACCCGGTCACAGGTGGGCTCGATCCCGACACCTCAACCTCGCTGGATCACTAGCCTGGAGCCCACCATGCCCCCAAATATATTAGCCATTGAACAAATTATAAACGATAACTCTAGTAATGGAACAAACTATAAGCAATATCCTTACTCATGGAACCCAATACTAGCATTTACTGTAGCCTTGGAACTACTTATCATTAGTTTTCTTAGTCATGGTAATTATATTATTTGCCTAAGTCATCATGCTGAATTATTTATCCAAGATTATCCAGAGCTGTATGTCTCCATTCAGTTTATGAATTACTAGTATTCAATAACAGCCCTCGCTATACTCGCCATTACGGCTTCCCACGGAGTTGGTTCGAATTACCAGATAAAAATAGCTGTCTGATACACGATTTTGGTGACTGACACAAGTCGCGATATCACCATTGCTCGACTCGTCTTGTCGAGTACCGTCTTAAATACAACCTTGGACCTGAACAGAGTGACGTTGGGTCAAAATAGGGGTCAGGTGGATGCACAACAGAGGTTAAATAAACACATCGTGTACATACCAGGACGGTGGGGTAGCCTAGTGGTTAAAGCGTTCGAAATGTGTGAAGCCAATTTTGGGTGTCCCCTGCCGTGATATTGCTGGAATATTGCTGAAAGCGGCATAAACCTAAACTCACTCACTCTTGTGCATATCAGCTACTTTCAAACTATACCCTTTCGAGGGATTATGGTTGGATCTATATTTTTATTAACATTTTTACTACCAGAGTCCCTTTTGCATTATGAGACTTACATCTAGAGCAAAACTGATATGGTGATATCGTTACGGAAGTTACAAGAACATACATCATTGCTTGATTTAGTATGTTTTTACACCTTTCACACTTTATTTAAAGGAATTGATAGGGATAAACAACCATCCAGTGATAACAATTAGAGAAAGACATAACTGGGCTAGTACAATAGAATTCTAGTGTATTATAATACACTTAACTGTGAGTCTGGGAAGCGTCAAACAAAGAGCGGTAGAATGCCCATTGTTCATGAAATTTATTCTATTCACTTTATCCAAAGATATATGTTTTTTACATATATCTATTTTTTATTTCATTCTGAAAATTCTTTAAAGATGGTTTTATTTTCTTCCATTTACATTTATGAAAAAAGTTGATAGCATTAAAGTCAAATCCAAAACACGATCAGTTTCTTTTTTTTCAAACAAAAATAGCTCTGCAATCAAGGTCATGTTGCAAATATGAACGCAGGTGTTTGTTATTCAGAGAAGTAAATTCTTCCAAAAATCCTTGACTTCATGACACTCCCCCAAAATATGCAAAATACTTTCTTACTCTGAGCTGCTGAAACTGTTCAGTGAACTCTCTGCCTTACATATTCAATATAGTATACATTTGTAGGTATAAATCTTTGCAACAGCCGGGTTAGAATTGATCGTCAGTAACCCATGCTTGTCGTAAGAGGCGACTAACGGGATCGGGTGGTCAGGCTCGCTGACTTTGTTGACACATGTCATCGTATCCCAGTTGTGTAGATCGATGCTTATGCTGTTGATCACTGGATTGTCTGGTTCAGACTCGATTATTTACAGACCGCCGCCACAAAGCTGTAATATTGCTGACTGCAGCGTAAAACTAACCCCACTCACTCACTCACTCGCTCACTCTTTGCAACAGTCCATATTGGAACCATGGTACTTTTGTGTCCTGAAGGGCTTTATATAAATATTTGGCCAGTCAAGATTCTGAGTTATGGCAGTGTCGTTCTGTCATTTAAGCTGTGATTTGATGTTACTTTTGGAAGAAAGCAATGTATGATAATATCTTTTGGAACCTTTTGACAGCTGTGAGGAATTTCTTTAGAGAACATTTCACGCCAAGATATTCCTTTAAATTCTCCCAAGGACACCGCCCCTAAAGCGTCTAAATTCTCCCAAGGACATAAACGTCTTACCATCAGTAGGAATAGCTACACAACAACTAGGGTTTCAGTCATTGTCCTCATGTCGGGAATCGAACTCCGGCCTCCGGCGGGATGTAAATAACAAAGGCCAGACAAGACAAACCTGTTACGGGCATAACGGGGTGCGATCTATGCTGCGGAGTACCACACACGCACGCACGCACGCACAATCACATTCTCACACACAAACTTGCGCGCACACTCTCACATAAACTCGTGCGCGCAGACACACTTGCACATACACTCACTCACAAATACACACACAAACACGCACACGCACACTCTTGCACTCGCACACACATACACACATGCATGCACAAGCGCGCGCGCACACACACACACACACACACACAGACGCACACATATGTCCTTAGTGTTTTTTCAAGAGTTCTTCATGTTTAACTTACGGACATCATTATCTATATCCCAACTCACAATATGAAGTCAAAGTCAAAGGTCTTAACTATGCATGAAGGCCACAGGCCCATATATACAATCAAAATATATTCGATATACAAAATAAAACATTTAAGAGTTTAAATATGTATGCAGTAACACACACACACACGCACGCACACACACACACACACACCACCACCACCACCACACCACCACACATAACACACACATATATAATGATTCAGTTCAAATACGTCAGTATTTAAAAATCTTCCTTCATTTATTTTTAATCTTAATAAGCCTGCTCGGAATTGTATAAGAATATTACGATATTTAATTTCATGTGAACAGCACTGAATACCATAAGGAAAGCGTGTTGGGACTTCCAATTTAAACAGATTGCAGATTGTCGATATTGTTTCGCCATATGGCCTCAGCAGAACAGTCAACCCGTTTGAAACCTGGCTTCAGAAATACGCCTACACCAATAGAGTCGACATCAACACAATAACCACTCTTAGCATAGGTCAGCCTTGCCTCAGTGGTAAGTACAGATTCCTTCTCCATGACTAATTTCCAGAACTGGTCTTGATGACTAATGTCACGATTCCCAAACACATCACATGATCATTCGACAGCACCATGACTCGACAGAAGCAAGGCTGAATTTGAATGAAAACTATTTATCATGACAATTTGAAAAGCCATATTGTTATTGCCGAGCAATACTGTGCCGCACAGATAATGTCTCGAGTAATATTTGAAACCAGATACTGCCAAAATATAATCTATGATGATTACCTTCTGGTGAACGATTTAAAAGAAATGAAATTTCGAAATGTTATAGAGGTTTTCGTTGCTGTAGAATCAACAAGTGAAAGTGGGTTCGTAATGCTTTGGTCACCCAAACTGACCATCTTTTTCTTGAATTAAATTAAAAGAACCAAGAGCATTCATTTCAATCCGCGCGTGCGTGTGTGTGTGTGTGCTTGCGTATGGGGAGTGGGGTGGGGTCCTTAAAACAAGTCAACTTATCCAGTATTTTCTTTCATATATGAATTCACAATGTCTAAGTCATAATTTTCTTAGGATTTGTAAATCAGCGTGCATTGTAATCCTTTTGAAATATAAAAGATTTATACGCATTATTTTTACTGTAAACATAGCGTTTCTCCTCCCGTCTGTAACAGAGACTTACAGGATCAGCCGAGTGTTTTAATAACATTTCTCTGAAGGCCTTTAGGAACTTACAGGGAAGGATTTTTAAAGGCTAAATCTTACTGACATAATCACCATGACACGATTCTAACCACAACCATATTGTCAGTCTGTGTTTATGAAACTCTATCACATATTGACGATAACAAGTATTCGCCAAAAGGTTAGCATATCCTGCCTTGTCGGTGTTACCCGTCACAGACGCATGCAGAAACAAAAATTATCCTGAAAAACACAGGAACTTATGGTACAAGTGACATCAATGAAATTCATTGGACATTTTTTTGTCACTGATGCATCCGATTTGGAAATGTTCTGCACATACATGTATCTACCATGAAAACTCCAGGTTGCCTAACGAAGGCATCAGAAGTTGCCACATTGATCTATCATTTTTAAAAAAATAGGGTTTCGAACGCTCTTTGAAATCTTTGATGAAAAGAACATGCCAGGCCAATTTGTTTCATTTAAGCCCGATAGGTTGCAAAGCTTTATTATTTAGATAGTATTGAGGGCTTGCCCAACTGTTTTTAGCAACTGTTTTTGTAAGCAAGGTTGCAATCATTATTTAGTAAGCCCGGTTGTTAGCCCGGGCTTTTTATATAATGGTATAGTATGACCAGACATTATTGAGAATTTTAGGAATATGTTTAATTGGATTTCTAGTATAAACAACCTTGACCAGCTATCAAGTGCTTGGTTTCATTCAAGAGGAGACAACTCCGTTAATCCTTTTCCATTAGTTTGTGAAGAGTTATCCCCCTTTGTTTACTTGCTAGCAGACGACATTTTCAGTGATCCTCAGTATGGATGATTTAGAGAAGAGGAAGTTGATTTTAGAGTATTATAACAAGGACATCAGATCAGCTAAAGTGATTTCAAGTAGAACAGGCACCCCTTTGTCCACTGTTTATCGTGTTTTGAAAATATTGCAAATGGATATGGCATTGAGCACCAGGGAGGCGCAGGTAGGCCCAGAAAATTGACTGTCGGTGACAGGAGGCGGCTTGGTATTCTTGTTTCTAAAAACAAACGAAGGAGTTTAGAAACCTTACGGCTGGATATGATTGATAGAGGTACTGCGGCTGTCTGTAAGGAGACAATTAGAACTGAGCTGCATGCAATGGGTTGGCAGAAGTGTCGATGAATTCCATCACCGATCATGAAACCTGAACAAAAGGAGCGAAGGTTGAACTGGTGCTTACTAGTGGTGGTCCGTTTAATTGAAATAATCGAAGATTGGTCGCAATGACTAAACGACCAAGCAATCGATCATGTTTTCTCGTAACAAACAATTCTGTTACACTTGTTTGCATTAACAATATTTTTCACACAGTTGGTTTCGTCTGTTACATTTCAAAGCACTACTAGCTCCTTCCAAGTCAGGATTGAATTGGTCTTAAAGAATCCAGGGAGTCTATGTTCCTAACATACTAATCATTCTTTAAAGCTGTGAAATTTGCAAATGATTTTTGTGCAAGTTGCAAAATAAACCCCCCAAAACCCATTTTTTGTGCAGTAACACACACAGTTAGGAAGATTTGGTAAATGACGCTTACCAATTATTTTCGATGATTGATCGGTTGCGATGAATCAATCATCAATTATGAGATTTAAACCAATTCCCAACACTATAGTGCTTACAGCATAGAAATTTTAACTGGGACAATGTGATTTTCTCAGATGAAAGTTCTGTGTGGCTGTTTCCTAATACACTGAAATTCTGGACCAAACAAACTGAAAATCTTTGAATCAGCGCCCAAAGTACAGTTCGAAATTTAACGTGTGGGGTGGCATATCTGTGTTAGGGGCAACGCCCCTCTGTGTATTTGAAAGGAATATGAACAGTGAGCGGTACACAGATATTCTCGAGGGACATTTACGACATTCCAGCAGGAAAACGACCCAAAACATCGTTCAAAGCATTCACAGGCCTTGTTTCGGACCCAAAATATGACATTATTAGATTGGCCAAGCTATAGCCCTGACCTAAATCCAATAGAAAATGTTTGGGGACTTATGAAGGAAAGTGTCAATAAGAAAAATCTGACAAATATTGCTGAAATGAAAGAAGAGGTGGTCCGATATTGGGACAGCATGGACCACGACTTTCTCACTTCTTTGATCAGTAGTATGCCCCGCCACATTGAAGCCTGCATTGCTGCCCATGGTGGCTTGACAAAATACTAACTGTTCACCTGTCTTTGAATCTGGAGTTATGTTCTGCTAATATTCACATTTAATACGTGAGTAATGAGTGAAAAAAATATAAAAAATTACAATCTTCAAATTCTCAATAATTTCTGGTTGTACTGTATCTATGCCTTTGCATGCTGCTCGATTCTTCTCTAAAAGTTGTAAAAGGTAGACATCAAAGCCTGGAGCTGGCGGGAGAAGAAAGTGTCTGTTACAGGCGGGAAAGAAACGAAAACCCGTATCAAATTTCAAAGTATCTTTTATTTTGAATAATCCTTCAGCTAATAATCTGCTAATATACTGCTTCGAGTATATTCTCTTTACTTTATTATTTTTCAAAAACTTGAAATTTCGATTAATTTCTCGTTACATCAAATATTTTCTCGTTGCTTCAAGCTTAAGTTTCTATCAAACACACGAAACTTCAAGGTTTTGAAAGAAGCCTGGAACGACGAGAAAATACTCGAAGTTCATGTAACGAGAAACTAATGAAATACCGAGAAAAAAGCATCGACAAAATAAACAAAGCAACAAGACATTTCGCTGAAAAACACGTAATTATGCTACAAAAGTGTCAAAATTAGGTTTTCGTATGTATTAGACATTTTTAATATTAAATACATCATGTATTATTGTGGTGTAGTTTTATCATCCTTGTCCAGTGGACATTGGTATCTGGTATTTAAATGGTAAATTGTGGTTACATGTACCTACTAGGTAAACAACGGTATACCATGTGTTGAGGGCGATGGTTGTCCTACAAATTCACCCCAGTTCATTTCACCCTGCAACTTCACCCCATCTTCTGCCCCGTCATCGCACGGTGTTTAGACATCGTGATATTAGTCAACGAGACGGATCTGTACATTAGTCAACGAGACGGAATCTGCACTTTTATGTTAATTGTTTTGGATGTCGAGTGGGGAGTGTAAGTGGGTGAAGGTGTGTTTCCTAAGCCTCTGGTCAGTTTGTTGCGCTAAAGGCATTTGCCGTGACACAATATGGACAAACTAGAAATTGTCTCCACTGAATGTCCTAACATTTTCATTCACATTTCATTATTCAAAACCATGTGTTTAGTTTACTCTGCTAAAGTCGTGGTTCATGTATAAGAAGTCTGTTAGTGTTAGTGAATTATTACACAGATAGAACGCATTAACAATACTTAGGGTCCGACTGTAAAGTGTCGCTTGTATCGTTGGCATTTGTTGTTGTTGTGTGTATATGTTGTGTGATGTGTGTGTGTGAGAGAAAGAGAGAAGGAGGGGGAGAGAGAGAGAGAGAGAGAGAGAGAGAGAGAGATGTGCGGAGAGAGAGAGAGATGAGAGGAGAGAGAGAGAGAATGTGCGGAGAGAGCTGTGAGAGAGAGAGGAGGAGAGAGAGAGAGAGACTGTGCGTGATGTGCGGAGAGAGAGAGAGAGAGTGATGAAAGAGACTGTGCGTGATGTGCGGAGAGAGAGAGAGAGAAAGAGACTGTGCGTGATGTGCGGAGAGTGCGGATGTGCGGAGAGAGAGAGAGAGAGAGACTGCGTGATGTGCGGAGGAGAGAGAGAGAGAGAGAAAGAGACTGTGCGTGATGTGCGGAGAGAGAGACTTAGAGAGAGAGAGAGACTGAGCGTGCGTGATGTGCGAGGAGAGAGAGAGAGAGAGAGAGAGACTGTGCGTGATGTGCGGGAGAGAGAGAGAGAGGAGAGAGAGACTGCGTGATGTGCGGAGAGAGAGAGAGAGAGAGAGAGAGAAGAGACTGTGCGATGATGTGCGGAGAGAGAGAGAGAGAGAGAGAGATGCGTGATGTGCGGAGAGAGGAGAGGGAGAGAGAGAGACTGTGCGTGATGTGCGGAGGGAGAGAGAGACTGTGCGTGATGTGCGGAGAGAGAGAAAGAGAGAGTGCGTGATGTGCGGAGGAGAGAAGAGAGAGAGAGAGAGACTGTGCGTGATGTGCGGAGGAGAGAGAGAGAGAGAGAAAGAGACTGTGCGTGATGTGCGGGGAGAGAGAGAGACTGTGCGTGATGTGCGGAGAGAGAGAGAGACTGCGTGATGTGCGGAGAGAGAGAGAGAGAGAGAGAAGAGACTGTGCGTGATGTGCGGGGAGAGAGAGAGGAGAGAGAGAGAGACTGTGCGTGATGTGCGGGGAGAGAGTGTTTTGTGTTTACTAACTACAGTGGAAACCTGATAAGTAAAATGTCAAGGGACTCGCCAAAATTGTTTACTTATCAGGTATTTTACTTATCCAAACTTATAAAAACCTGCAAATGACAACCATATGCATGTATATGTATGCATATGTAACAATGAACAACTTATCAGGGCTGGCCTCCAGTTGTCAGTGTATTGTCAACTGCTTGACGCCAGCGAGCTGTAAACAGGATGTTTGTTTGACTGGAGACTGACACGACTGCCCCTCATGTCGGATTATGTGGTGATCGCTAATTTAGTTATCCAGTCTCTTTTGTTAAGTAATTTACTTCCAGGGACCGTGAGAAGACGTTTAGTTAAGCGGTATTGTTTACTTATCCGAGTTTAGTTAACCGGACTCTAATAGTGATAATTAATGAAGAAAGTTGCCGGGACCAAAGAAAAGTGTTTACTTATCAGGTCTGTTTAGTTAAGCGGTCTTTACTTAGGCGGTTTCCACTGTAGTTGGTGGTTTCGTTTCCCAGTATCGGCAAAACATAGAATAGTATGCACTGTTGCAAAGTTAGGGCGGACGTTAAGTTTAACACCAACGCTAAACGACCCAAAGGACACACGAAAGTACTTTACATTTAGTTTATTTTGACAGATTTAGAACTTCACATATGTTATTCAATCAGCACGTTGAATTGTGAAATGATCCGAGTTAGAACTGGTCTTCAGTAACCCATGCTTGTCGTAATAGGCCACAAACGGGATCGGGTGGTCAGGCTCACCGACTTGGTTGACACATGTCATCGTATCCCAACTGCGTAGATCGATGTTTATGCTGTTGATCACTGGATTGTCTGGTCCAGACTCGATTATCACCGATCGAAAACAGAAAAGAAGATAAGGATTTATATATACAAGAAATGTACACAAGAAACACTAGTGTGTGCATTTAGGGATTACGCAAATATCCTTCAACATTTTCATGCCTTTGAAAATATGTTAATTTTCGAGAACATCAAACAGGGATGGTGTGTCGATTTATTGTTTCCCTAGAGCATGTATAAAGTAAAGCCTGAAGCGTGAACAGTGCATATTTTAATAACAAACAGTACCTCGATTAACCTTTTCTGCATGCACTCATGGCAAATTGTATACGAAATGTAAGTGAAAATAGAATTATAAAAGGTTCGAGAAACATTGAATTAAACATTACCAAAATAACGATTTCCTTGTTATTATTCGTGTATAATCGAGATTAAAATGTAATATAAACCATGAACTTAGTTAAACACGTGCACCCCCTGACATATCTTACGATGGAATGAGTCCCGATCTTAACCCTTTGGAGCATATCTGGAACATGATTGGTCGTTGTGTGCAACAAAGGGATCCTTCTGTACCTGGCCCAATTGGAAGCTGCTTTACACGAGGAATGGCGTAGACTGTGCCTTCAGAGGATCAGGAGGCTGACAGGGGGTATGAGGAGGAGAGTTTGGTCTGTCATACAGTCACATGGAGGTTACACTCGGTATTGACCTTGAATCTTGTAAGACACGCAAAATGACATCTTGAATGTCCACATTCAACATTAAACATTTCAGGGCCATACTGAATATTACAGACATGGTTTTGCATGGAAATCAGTGTTTGTTTGTTTTAAAAAGAGCAGTTATCATTAAATCAACATGGGTCAAAGGATCATACGGGTCAGAAAAACTGATGCTTTTCCATCGTGGTCACGACGAGCAGTTTTATGTACGTGTTGAAAACCTATCATTACAAAAATACAGGGGGAGCTTAATTATAATGCTTCAAAAAGGCGTACATCAGACCGTATTACCCGAGGGAGGAGTTTACAACGTATTTATCTTACCGCCATGTTAAACTACAAAATATCATTTTATTATATTTTGAAGATCCATAAGCTCGCTTCCGACAATATGACATGTAAACAAAATGGCGTCTGCCTCCCGACTGGATTTTTATAATCAGTGAAACATATTCTGACAAGCTTAAAACTGCTATAATAATGGTTAATGTTTAAGTTGAGTATGCAAATGATTCAATGTATAAAAAAGTTTAAACAGAGCAGTGAAAGTCAGTAAAATAAATGTGTACACAGTGAACTCAAAAACAGCTAATCGAACGGTTTTCGAACTCCGTGCACTGCTTGCGCCATATTATGACGTCATACGATTGTTAGCGATACAGCATCTCGGCGGAGAGCTTGGCGGTCACCGTGGCAGCGGGTAATATTTATTCCAGTCGTCACCCTCCTGAGAGGGGTGACACGGAAACTTGTTGAAGCGTCATTGACCAATGAAAATAAAGTATTTTACATGAAGGTAAAATAATATAAGTTGTATGGTTCTCTCGAAGGTAATACGGTCTGATGTACACCTCTCTGTAGCAGTGTCACCCGAGCCGGTAGCCGAGCAGGTAGGCGAGGGATGACACTGCTACAAAAAGACGTACATCATACCGTATGAACCGAGGGGGAAGCATACAACGTATTTATCTTACCGCAATGTTAAATGTACACAATATCATATCACGTTAAACATCGCTACTGACTACATGACATGTAAACAAAATGGCGTCTACCTCTCGACTGGATTATTTAAATCAGTGAAACATATTCTGACAAGCATAAAACTGCTATAAAAATGGTTAATCATGTTTAAGTTGAGTGTGCAAACGACTCAGTGTATAAAATAGGTTAAATAAAGCAGAGAAAATCGGTGAAATAAATGCCTATATATAGTGAACTCAAAAACAGCTCATCGAACGGTTTTCGAACTCCGGGCACTGCATGCAATCATACGATTGTTAGCGATACAGCTTCTCGGCGGAGAGTTTGGCGGTTACCGTGCCAGTGGGTAATATTTTTTTCCAGTTGTCACCCTCTCCCCGAAAGTGAATGAGTTTTACACCGCTTTTAGCCATATTCCAGCTGTATCACCACAGGGGACATCGGAAATGGGCTTCAGACAATTTGCCCATGTGCGGCGTAGACCACACTCACTCCATGTCATCATTGTCACTCAATTTCATCATTGTCACTCAATTTCATCATATTCACTCATTTCATGATACACACTCTATTTCATCTTACTTCATTTCATCACTCTCCGGGCGGAGGAGTAGCCTGGTGATTAAAGCGTTCGCTCGTCACGCCGAAGGCCCGGGTTCGATTCCCCACATGGGTACAATGTGTGAAGTCCATTTCTGGTGTCCCCTGCCGTGATATTGCTGAAATATTTCCAAAAGCGGCGTAAAACCCAACTCACTCATTCACTCACTCATAACACTCCCTGAATTTAATCAATCTCAAGTATATTCGTTATCAGCCGGTAAAACTAAATTTTGGTACACGAAAGAAACCAGTGTCACTGGTGGCACAGAATGTGCTTATTCTTTTACCGAACACTTGGAGCCATCACAGATTTTCAGTGATCCATTCTAATGATCAGCACCGTTTCATGGAATGGAATCTGTTTCGTCTGATTATCAGGACGGGTTGACATTTCAAGTACATGTTTTCAAATCTCTGCTTTTGTCCTTCACTCCTGAAAATATTACAGCCAGGTACTTTTAGATTCAGAATGGCACAAACGAACTATTTGATACCGATCAGGGTGAGTACCAAGGGTTGGTTGGTTTGTTGTTTAACGCCACATTCAGCAATATTCCACCTATATGGCGGCGGTCTGTAAATAATCGAGTCTGGACCAGAGAGTCAAGTGATCAACAGAAAGAGCATCGATCTACGCAGTTGGGGTACGATGACATGTGTCAAACAAGTCAGCGGGCCTGGCAAACCGACCCCGTTAGTATCCTCTTAGGACAAGGACGGGCTACTGAAGATCAATTCTAACCCGGATCTTCACGGATGCAAATAAAAATAATAAAAAAGCAGCATGCAGCAGTATGTATTAAGTCAGCCTAAATATCGAAACAAAACATTGCCAACATTACAATGGTCGCGAATGACTGAAGTGTTCCACGATTGACTCACTGTCGTTCACCGTCCCATCTCCTGTACCTAAAACAAAAACGATTTTAATTACTTTCTTTGATACCTTCACAGATGTAACGAGGCTCACAGTTGTATTGTGGGGTTGGGATACGTATATTAAATATAATGAGTGTCCCGAGCTGTATATACTGGACAAAATAAGTTTGGGATATTGGTATTTTATGATTGATATTTTATCAATGTGTCAATGAATAAATACATCTTTATTCATAATTTCAAAATTTACATATATCCCTAATATTTCTGTCCAGTATATGTAGTCTGTGGGCCATTCGGGTATAGTAGTAGCACATTAGGATCCAAAGATCAATACATATTTCATGGACTATTAAGAGACTTAAGAAATGTTTCAATAAAGGCCATGCAAAAGAAGTGTGTTAAGCATGTAATATCCCTATTAACTATTCTGCATTACATCTATATTCAGGAACACGCCTTCCAGAAAAGTTTTCCTAGTCTCCTGCCGGCGTTAATTGTATTTGCTGTATTTGTCATTAATAATTACATAATTGCAGTTGAAGTTAAGCAACGTTTGTCGCGGAGAGTCCTTGGATGGGTGACCGTGTTTGGCAGCTTGACTCCAGATAGTTTCTAGGACTTCAGTCCAGCCCTACAACGAAGCACATGTGATACATGTGCTCTCACCATAGGCAAGTGAGTTTGTTCATGAAGTGCCTTTTTCACCCAGGAGTGAATGGGTACCCGGTGGGATAAGTCATATGACTGTTATCCTTCTAGCGCCTCACTGGCGGGTTAGGTTATCCGGGATAATAATGCGTTAAAGCTTTGAGCATCTACAAGTGCGTGAAAACAGGCGCTTTGTAAATAGCCATTATTTATAATTATCTCAGCACGATCAACATACCTTTCCCTTGTTTTCTGCAAGTTCTAGAAATTGAAAATGCCCGAGAACGGCCTGGAACCCATTGAGCTCTTACGTTGACCCATGGATGAAAACGTTGAGCCCATCGCATTCATCATGTGACTGAGACCTGCAGTAGAGAGAGCATGTTATCTTTTATCCCTGTGTCATATAATTAGTAACTGTGGTATCGCTTATCCCTAATACAGATAATGCATGTTGTAGCTGGTATCGCTTATCCCTAATACAGATAATGCATGTTGTAGCTGGTATCGCTTATCCCTAATACAGAAAATGCATGTTGTAGCTGGTATCGCTTATCTCTGAGGCTGATAATGCATGTTGTGACTGCATTATCCCTTGATAATGCTGGTATCGCTTATCTCTGAGGCAGATAATGCAGATAATCTCTGAGGCTGATAATGCATGTTGTGACTGGTATCGCTTATCTCTGCATGGTAGCTGATATATGCATGTTGTGACTGGTATCGCTTATCCCTAATACAGATAATGCATGTTGTGACTGGTATCGCTTATCTCTGAGGCATCGCTTATCTCTGAGGCTGATAATGCATGTTGTGACTGGTATCGCTTATCCCTAATACAGATAATGCATGTTGTAGCTGGTATCGCTTATCCCTAATACAGATAATGCATGTTGTGACTGATACATCTTGTATCGGTTATCTCTGAGGCAGATAATGCATGTTGTGACTGGTATCGCTTATCCCTAATACAGATAATGCATGTTGTGACTGGTATCGCTTATCTCTGAGGCAGATAATGCATGTTGTGACTGATATCGCTTATCCCTAATACATATAATGCATATTGTAACTGTGGTATCGTTTATCCCTAGGGTATATAATACATATTGTTACTGTGGTATCGCTTATCCATATGGCAGATAATACCTATTGTAACTGTGGTACCGTTTATCCATATGGCAGATAATGCATGTCGCGTGACCACGGAACGGCGAATCGGTGTAACCACTATGTGATGTGTGAGCTTGATTACTTGACCATCATTAGGCGTAACCATTGTAAGTCATATGGGCGTGACCATTAGGCGACATCTGGTTGTGACCATATGCATTGTGCCACATCTGGGCGTGTCTATTGGGCCACATCTGGGCGTTACCATTGGGCTGTGTTTGGTCATCACCATCTTGCCACATGTGAGTCTGACCATTGTTTGACATATGGCCTTGTCCATTGGGTGGTGTCTGGGAGTTACTGTCGGACGGCATATGGGCGTGACCATTCAGCAGCATATGGGTGTGACCACTGGGCGACGCCTGGACTTGACCAGTGCGAGACCCACTCAGCCGTCGCGGTTTCCACAAAAACAGAAGTCGGACAACTGGTAGTCTAAAACACCAATCTGATAATTGTGAGTTGGCACAGCTCCCACGGCGTGGGTTCGAACCCCGGATCGGACTCAACTAAACTAAAGTAATGAGAAAGTGTAATCCCAAACAGATTAGTGATTTAGCATTAAAATTTAAAAATATAAAACACCGACTGTGCAGTGAATTTAAAGAAGACTATCCAACAGTCTGCCAGTGGATACCCAACGTTGGCACAGACACAACATCTTAAGCAATATGATGACATGGCTCGATTCTTTCATTACAAGTGGAAGACCTTGGTCTGTGGCATGCATTTGAATGCATTATGAATGACGGGGATAAATCTCGATACCACTCAATGGGCGAGTGAAGACATAAGTTGTTCACTGGTCTCGAGGGGGACATAGGCTGATGTACCCCGATGTTTCTTTATGAGCCTTTGTGCTCAGGGAACATAAACAAACATCGAGGGTACATAAGCCCTTCTGGCTCAGGTAACATATACACACATTCAGAGGACCAGTGAACAACGTATTTATCTAACCGAACACCTCAATGGTACGTTTGAACTGTTTGAAGCACGGGCATCGGATCATAGTATTGAGTACTATACGACAAGACGACAAGAAAAACAAATTTAAAGTTATCTCCCTCCCTCCCTTTCAAAACATCGGTAATTTCCATACATCATACGCGATTCAATGTTATTCGAGATAAAGAATTACCACTACGAAGTACCAAATGAGTTCGGCATTCCCAGCGGGGTACATAGAAAATGTTACTCGCTTGTAGTACATTGAAATAATAGAAAAGCGCTCAGCCAATCAGAAAACGACATTTATGTGGGAGGCAAGATAATGCATATTGTAACTGTGGTTTCACTTATCCCTAAGGCAGATAGTGCATATTGTAACTGGTATCTGATAGTGCATATTGTAACTCGCTTTGTACAAAATGGAAGTTATACCTTACTGTAGGAAGGCAAATTAGTGTGTCCGTTATAAGAAGCGTACCGCTTTTGATTAAGGGAAACTAGAAAGGCTTGAATCTGTTGGAAATCAATCGAATATGTGTCAAGGAGGTTCGAGACAAACATAGTACCTGGGGCGATGTTATATCGAAGTGATGAATTTAAAATAACGACAGTCACTTTACTTTAGCTTTATGTAGAGTTGTTTTCCTCGGATTCTTACTTTCGTTGTACGACGAATGGGCGGTATCAGCGTAAAACATTTTAGGGTGACCAGCTCGGGGCGTTTGGGCGTAACCATTCTGCGACATCTGGGTATGTTCACTGGGTGCCGACTGGGCGCTTCCATCAGGCGACCACTGGATGCGACCATTGGGCGACATCTGGGTTTGTCTATTGGGCCACACATGGGCATATCCATTGTGAGACTCTTGACCAGTTGACGGCCCATTGGCGAAACCACTGTGTGATGTCTGAGCCTGATTATTTGACCGCAACTGGTTGTGACCGTTGGGCGACATCTGGGCGTGGTCAATGGCCGACTTCTTGGCGGGATCATTGTACGACATATAGGCGTGGTCAGGGTGTGGCATATGGGCGTGACCACCGTACGACTTCTGGGTGTGAGCATTGGCCGACTTCTGGGCATGACCATTGTGCGACATATGGGCGTGGTCAGGGGGTGGCATATGGGCGTGACCACTGTGCGACTTCTGGGTCTGATCATTGGCCGACTTCTGGGCGTGACCATTGTGCGACATATGGGCGTGGTCAGGGTGTGGCATATGGGCGTGACCACCGTGCGACTTCTGGATGTGATCATTGGCCGACTTCTGGGTGTGACCATTGTGCGACATATGGGCGTGGTCAGGGTGTGGCATATGGGCGTGACCACTGTGCGACTTCTGGGTCTGATCATTGGCCGACTTCTGGGCGTGACCATTGTGCGACATATGGGCGTGGTCAGGGTGTGGCATATGGGCGTGACCACCGTGCGACTTCTGGATGTGATCATTGGCCGACTTCTGGGTGTGACCATTGTGCGACATATGGGCGTGGTCAGGGTGTGGCATATGGGCGTGACCACTGTGCGACTTCTGGGTGGATCATTGGCCGACTTCTGGGCGTGACCATTGTGCGACATATGGGCGTGGTCAGGGGGTGGCATATCGACCACTGTGCGACTTCTGGGTCTGATCATTGGCCGACTTCTGGGCGTGACCATTGTGCGACATATGGGCGTGGTCAGGGTGTGGCATATGGGCGTGACCACCGTGCGACTTCTGGATGTGATCATTGGCCGACTTCTGGGTGTGACCATTGTGCGACATATGGGCGTGGTCAGGGGGTGACATATGGGCGTGACCACTGTGCGACTTCTGGGTGTGATCATTGGCCGACTTCTGGGCGTGACCATTGTGCGACATATGGGCGTGATCAGGGTGTGGCATATGGGCGTGACCATTAGGCAACTTCTGGATGTGATCATTGGCCGACTTCTGGGTGTGACCATTGTGCGACATATGAGCGTGGTCATTGTGCGGCATGTGGGCGTGACCATTAGGCGACTTCTGGATGTGACCATTATGGGCCTTCTGGGCGTTGCCCTTGGGCGACTTCTGGAATATTGGGCGTGACCATCAGGCGACTTCTGGATGTGACCATCAGGCGACTTCTGGGTGTGACCATTGTGCGACATATGAGCGTGGTCATTGTGCGGCATGTGGGCGTGACCATTAGGCGACTTCTGGATGTGACCATTATGGGCCTTCTGGGCGTTGCCCTTGGGCGACTTCTCGGTGTGACCATCAGGCGACTTCTGGGTGTGACCATCAGGCGACTTCTGGGTGTGACCATCAGGCGACTTCTGGGTGTGACCATTGGGCGACTTCTGGGTGTGACCATTAGGCGACTTCTGGGTGTGACCATTGGGCGACTTCTGGGTGTGACCATCAGGCGACTTCTGATGTGACCATTGGGCGACATATTGTCGTGACTATCGTGCGACTTCTGGGCTTGATCTCTATGTGACTGTTGGGCGTGACCTTCTGACGGCGCCTGGGTTGAACCACTGTTCGATATCTGAGTTTGATTACTGGGTTGCCCCCTCTCACGGAGCGATCTGGAGATACTACCCAACTCTGTGGTGTGGAAAATGTAAGGTACGTGAGAATGTTCAAAACATGCGGAGAGATTTAAAATAGGATCATAGTAAATGCATTCTTTACAAATAATTCTCATCTTATCATATCCCGAAAACTGTATACTCGTGTATATAAATAAATATATTCATATATCTATCTATTTTATATATTAAAACGTATGCGTTATAATACTAACGTTGAGTGATTGATTTCAACATGGCCATTTCTTCACTCTTGCTGCCGCCGTCGACTACTTTAGACATGACTGCTGAATAAAATACATACTAATTTAATTGCATGCTGCGGATCCTTACACGGCTTAGGAGAGCAACTCTTTACAGAACATCAATGAGCATTAGACCGACCGCCGGCAATCGAATGTCAAGCTTGAAACTTTGTATGACGAATTCGTTTACTTTAAGACAACGGTGCTTGATCGCACGTTATTCACTTATCTCGGGCGAACGAGGTCCGTGCAAAGACCTTTATTAACGTTTATCTGGGTGTGATTGGGTGTGAGGGACCTGACGTTGAGGGAGTATGCAGTGTACTCACCATCAGAATACTGCTGGTCTGGCCGACGGTTGGAAGACGATGAAAGCTTCATCTCGGAAACTGAAAATATTTCCTACAATCACATCTTCCGGTAATTTTCTAACAATCAGTGATAGTCCTGCACTGTACAGCAGAGTTCTACAGGACGTAATGTTCTAACAACCAGTGATAGTCCTGCACTGTACATCAGAGTTCTACATAATGTCATTTTTGAACAACCGGTGAGAATCCTTCACTATGTAGCACGGTACCTTTGGACGTAATTTTGGAACAACCGAAGACAATTCTTTGCAGCATTCCAGACAGACAGAAGAATAAATCTCACATTATAATCTTGTATTCCTGTTTATCAGAATGTTCCTTGGTTACACATTATATGAACTGGGAACAAGTATATTGGGTTTTTATTACTTCCAACAGTAGGTGGCTTGCTAGTTGAATGTATGATAAATGTACCGTCTTTACGGATTTCCTTGATTTCCCCCAGAAGAAGTTCCTGCAGTTTCAGCATTTTGTCCATCGCTGTCTCCTCTAAACAAAAGTGTCATACGAGAAACAAAACAATGAAATTTCAACGAGAATTTGCTATACTGTCTAACTTCACATTACTAATGTTTAACATTATTGTTAACGTGCCCTTCTTCACCCCTGCTATATCAGAACCATTTGGTTCCCGAAGCACTCTAAACCAGGTTATATCTGAAACATCTAAGCTGAACGATTCTTATCTTTATCGGATCTATGATATATTAACATGTCATATCCAATCTGACCAATTCCTTAACCGCTTCATATATATCCCAGCAATATCCTATCTGAACCACGAAATATTGTAGCCATGTCTTATGTGATCGATCATTTATTTGAGCAAAATATTTTACCTGACAGTGTACATCATAGCAGAATCCTGTTTAATTCATCAAAACCCAATTCTATGTGACCGGGTATGTATCTGAAAACGTTCCAGCTCATGCTATATTGGTTGGTTGGTTGGTTTGTTTTTAACGCCGCACTCAGCAATATTCCAGCTATATGGCGGCGGTCTGTTAATAATTGAGTCTGGACCAGACAATCCAGTGATCAACATCATGTACATCGATCTACACAAATGGGATACGATGACATGTGTCAACCAAGTCAGCGAACCTGACCACGCGATCCTGTTAGTCGCCTCTTACGACAAGCATGGGTTGCTGAACACGCCGTAGTACATTATTTTTTTTAAACCGTACGTTTTCTGATCGAATAATTTGAATCATGTATGCATATTAATCTGGCCATATATCTCAAAGTGTTCTGTTTGGTTTTGACAGACGAGGTCCTCACCTTCGGATGGTGTCTGGACATCGCCTGAACCTGTATCTTTGTCTTTTTCGTCAATGGCTTCTAGTTGTGTCCCGTTTGACCCCCCCAGCCTTGGTGGAGGTGTCAGGAGTCCTCGGTGCGGTTTCAGCTTTGCGTAAAGTTTAGTAAAACAATAATCACTATCATAATCATATACTGTCCAGAGAAGTATTTATATCTCTTTTCTCTTCTCACCAGTCACACACACACACACACACACACACACACACAATACACACACACACACACACACACACACACACACACATATTAATAATACACATTTTGCATTACACACATTGTATATCACACACACACACACACACACACACGTGTGTCTATCTGTAACAGACCCTATGATCGGTTCCCTGTCAGCAACACATATCTGATTGGTAAAGCCGTCTGAAGCAGACTATCTTGGTCCCGTTCGGTATCGTAGCGCTACGATGATCGTAACTCCATACTTTAACATAGACTTACGACTGTCGTAGCGCCACAATCGCTTTGAGGAACAGGGTCCCGATCGGTAACCTGCCCGTAACATATCATCTGATTGTTGACCTCACCGTAACATTCTCTATGTGATCAGTTACTGTGCGTAACAGACTCTATCTGATCTGTGACCTGCCTGCCACAGACTCCATCTGATCCGTAACCTGCCTGCCACAGACTCTATCTGATCCGTAACCTGCATGCCACAGACTTTATCTGATCCGTAACCTGCCTGCCATAGACTCTATCTGACGAATGGGCGGTATCAGCGTAAAACTTTTTAGGGTGACCAGCTCGGGGCGTTTGGGCGTAACCATTCTGCGACATCTGGGCATGTTCACTGGGCGCCGACTGGGCGCTTCCATCAGGCGACCACTGGGTGCGACCATTGGGCGACATCTGGGTTTGTCTATTTGGCCACACATGGGCATATCCATTGTGAGACTCTTGACCAGTTGACGGCCAATTGGCGAAACCACTGTGTGATGTCTGAGCTTGATTATTTGACCGCAACTGGTTGTGACCGTTGGGCGACATCTGGGCGTGGTCAATGGCCGACTTCTTGGCGTGATCATTGTACGACATATGGGCGTGGTCAGGGTGTGGCATATGGGCGTGATCACCGTGCGACTTCTGGGTGTGATCATTGGCCGACTTCTGGGCGTGACCATTGTGCGACATATGGGCGTGGTCAGGGTGTGGTATATGGGCGTGACCACCGTGCGACTTCTGGGTGTGAGCATTGGCCGACTTCTGGGCGTGACCATTGTGCGACATATGGGCGAGGTCAGGGTGTGGCATGTGGGCGTGACCATTAGGCGACTTCTGGATGTGATCATTGGCCGACTTCTGGGTGTGACCATTGTGCGACATATGGGCGTGGTCAGGGTGTGGCATATGGGTGTGACCACTGTGCGACTTCTGGGTGTGATCATTGGCCGACTTCGGGGCGTGACCATTGTGCGACATATGGGCGTGGTCAGGGTGTGGCATATGGGCGTGACCATTAGGCGACTTCTGGATGTGATCATTGGACGACTTCTGGGTGTGACCATTGTGCGACATATGGGCGTGGTCAGGGTGTGGCATATGGGCGTGACCACTGTGCGACTTCTTGGTGTGATCATTGGCCGACTTCGGGCGTGACCATTGTGCGACATGAGGGCGTGATCAGGGTGTGGAATGTGGGCGTGACCATTAGGCAACTTCTGGATGTGATCATTGGCCGACTTCTGGGTGTGACCATTGTGCGACATATGAGCGTGGTCATTGTGCGGCATGTGGGCGTGACCATTAGGCGACTTCTGGATGTGACCATTATGGGCCTTCTGGGCGTTGCCCTTGGGCGACTTCTCGGTGTGACCATCAGGCGACTTCTCGGTGTGACCATCAGGCGACTTCTGGGTGTGACCATCAGGCGACTTCTGGGTGTGACCATTGGGCGACTTCTCGGTGTGACCATTAGGCGACTTCTGGGTGTGACCATTGGGCGACTTCTGGGTGTGACCATCAGGCGACTTCTGGGTGTGACCATTGGGCGACATATTGTCGTGACTATCGTGCGACTTCTGGGATTGATCTCTATGTAACTGTTGGGCGTGACCTTCTGACGGCGCCTGGGTTGAAACACTGTTCGATATCTGAGTTTGATTACTGGGTTGCCCCCTCTCACGGAGCGATCTGGAGATCCTACCCAACTCTGTGGTGTGGAAAATGTAAGGTACGTGAGAATGTTCAAAACATGCGGAGAGATTTAAAATAGGATCATAGTAAATGCATTCTTTACGAATAATTATCATCTTATCATATCCGGAAAACTGTATACTCGTGTATATAAATAAATATATTCATATATCTATCTATTTTATATATTAAAACGTATGCGTTATAATACTAACGTTGAGTGATTGATTTCAACATGGCCATTTCTTCACTCTTGCTGCCGCCGTCGACTACTTTAGACATGACTGCTGAATAAAATACATACTAATTTAATTGCATGCTGCGGATCCTTACACGGCTTAGGAGAGCAACTCTTTACAGAACATCAATGAGCATTAGACCTTGACCGCCCGCAATCGAGTGTCAAGCTTGAAACTTTGTATGACGAATTCGTTTACTTTGAGACAACGGTGCTTGATTGCACGTTATTCACTTATCTCGGGCGAACGAGGTCCGTGCAAAGACCTTTATTAACGTTTATCTGGGTGTAATTGGGTGTGAGGGAGCTGACGTTGAGTGAGTAATGCAGTGTACTCACCATCAGAAGACTGCTTGTCTGGCCGACGGTTGGAAGACGATGAAATCTTCATCTGGGAAACTGAAAATATTTCCTACAATCACATCTTCCGGTAATTTTCTAACAATCGGTAATTGGCCTTCACTGTACAGCATAGTTCTACAGGACGTAAGTTTGTAACAACCAGTGATAGTCCTGCACTGAACATCAGAGTTGTACAGGACGTAATGTTCTAACAACCAGTGATAGTCCTGCACTGTACATCAGAGTTCTACATGACGTAATTTTTGAACAACCGGTAAGAATCCTTCACTATGTAGCACGGTACCTTTGGACGTAATTTTGGAACAACCGAAGACAATTCTTTACAGTATTCCAGACAGACAGAAGAATAAACCTCACATTATAATCTTGTATTCCTGTTCATCAGAATGTTCCTTGGTTACACATTATATGAACTGGGAACAAGTATATTGGGCTTTTATTACTTCCAACAGTAGGTGGCTTGTTAGTTGAATGTATGATAAATGTACCGTCTTTACGGATTTCCTTGATTTCCCCCAGAAGAAGTTCCTGCAGTTTCAGCATTTTGTCCATCGCTGTCTCCTCTAAACAAAAGTGTCATACGAGAAACAAAACAATGAAATTTCAACGGGAATTTGCTATACTGTCTAACTTCACATTACTAATGTTTAACATCATTGTTAACGTGCCCTTCTTCACCCCTGCTATATCTGAACCATTTGGTTCCCGAAACACTCTAAACCAGGTTATATCTGAAACATCTAATCTAATGTTTAACATCATTGTTAACGTGCCCTTCTTCAACCCTGCTATATCTGAACCATTTGGTTCCCGAAACACTCTAAACCAGGTTATATCTGAAACATCTAATCTAATGTTTAACATCATTGTTAACGTGCCCTTCTTCACCCCTGCTATATCTGAACCATTTGGTTCCCGAAACACTCTAAACCAGGTTATATCTGAAACATCTAATCTAATGTTTAACTTCATTGTTAACGTGCCCTTCTTCACCCCTGCTATATCTGAACCATTTGGTTCCCGAAGCACTCTAAACCAGGTTATATCTGAAACATCTAATCTAATGTTTAACATCATTGTTAACGTGCCCTTCTTCACCCCTGCTATATCTGAACCATTTGGTTCCCGAAGCACTCTAAACCAGGTTATATCTGAAACATCTAAGCTGAACGATTCTTATCTTTATCGGATCTATGATATAGTAAAATGTCATATCCAATCTGACCAATTCCTTAACCGTTTCATATATATCCCAGCAATATCCTATCTGAACCACGAAATATTGTAGCCATGTGTTATGTGATCAATTATTTATTTGAGGCAAATCATATCTTTTGCCTGACAGTGTACATCCTAGCAGAATCCTGTTTAATTCATCAAAACCAAATTCTATGTGACCGGTTATGTATCTGAAAACGTTCCAGCTCATGCTATGTTGGTTGGTTGGTTGGTTTGTTGTTTAACGCCGCACTCAGCAATATTCCAGCTATATGGCGGCGGTCTGTTAATAATTGAATCTGGACCAGACAATCCAGTGATCAACATCAGGTACATCGATCTACGCAAATGGGATACGATGACATGTGTCAACCAAGTCAGCGAACCTGACCACGCGATCCTGTTAGTCGCCTCTTACGACAAGCATGGGTTACTGAACACGCCGTAGTAAATCATTTTTTATAAACCATACGTTTTCTGATCGAATAATCTGAATCATGTATGCATATTAATGTGGTCAGATATCACAAAGTGTTCTGTTTGGTTTTGACAGACGTGGTCCTCACCTTCGGATGGTGTCTGGACATCGCCTGAACCTGTATCTTTGTCTTTTTCGTCGATGGCTTCTAGTTGTGTCTCGTTTGACCCCCCGGCCTTGGTGGAGGTGTCAGGAGCCCTCGGTGCGGTTCCAGCTTTGCGTAAAGTTTAGTAAAACAATAATCACTATCATAATCATATACTGTCCAGAGAAGTATCTATATCTCTTTTTCTCTTCTCACTAGTCACACACACACACACACACACACACACACACACACACACACACACACACACACACACACACACACACACACACACACACACACACACACACACACACACACACACACACACACACACACACACACACACACACACACACACACACACACGTGTCTATCTGTAACAGACCCTATGATCGGTTCCCTGTCAGCAACACATATCTGATTGGTAAGCCGTCTGAAGCAGACTATCTTGGTCCCGTTCCTCAAAACGATCGTAGCGCTACGATGATCGTAACTCCCATACTTTAACATAGACTTACGACTGTCGTAGCGCCACAATCGCTTTGAGGAACAGGGTCCCGATCGGTAACCTGCCCGTAACATATCATCTGATTGTTGACCTCACCGTAACATTCTCTATGTGATCAGTTACTGTGCGTAACAGACTCTATCTGATCTGTGACCTGCCTGCCACAGACTCCATCTGATCCGTAACCTGCCTGCCACAGACTCTATCTGATCCGTAACCTGCATGCCACAGACTTTATCTGATCCGTAACCTGCCTGCCATAGACTCTATCTGATCCGTAACCTGCCCGAAACAGACTCTATCTGATCCGTAACCTGCCCGAAACAGACTCTATCCGATCAGTGACCTGCCTCCCACAAGGTCTATCTTATCAGTGACCTGCCTGTAACAGACTCTATCTTGTCAGTGACCTGCCTGTAACAGACTCTATCTTGTCAGCGACCTGCCTGTAACAGACTCTATCTGATCAGTGACCTGCCTGTAACAGACTCTATCTTGTCAGTGACCTGCCTCCCACAAAGTCGATCTTATCAGTGACCTGCCTGTAACAGACTATCTGATCAGTGACCTGCCTGTAACCGACACTATCTTATCAGTGACCTGCCTGTAACCGACACTATCTTATCAGTGACCTGCCTGTAACAGTCTCTATCTTATCAGTGACCTGCCTGTAACAGTCTCTATCTTATCAGTGACCTGCCTGTAACAGACTCTATCTAATCAGTGACCTGCCTGTAACAGTCTCTATCTTATCAGTGACCTGCCTGTAACAGTCTCTATCTTGTCAGTGACCTGCCTGTGACAGACTCTATCTAATCAGTGACCTGCCTGTAACAGACTCTATCTTATCAGTGACCTGCCTGTAACAGACTCTATCTTGTCAGTGACCTGCCTGTAAGAAACTCCATCATATCAGTGACCTGCCTGTAACCGACTCCATCTTATCAGTGACCTGCCTGTAACAGACTCTATCTTTTCAGGGACCTGCCTGTAAGAAACTCCATCATATCAGCGACTTGCCTGTAACAGACTCTATCTAATCAGTGACCTGCCTGTAACAGTCTCTATCTAATCAGTGACCTGCTTCCCACAAAATCTATCTTATCAGTGACCTGCCTGTAACAGACTCTATCTAATCAGTGACCTGCCTGTAACACTCTATCTTATCAGTGACCTGCCTGTAACAGACTCTACCTGATCAGTGACCTGCCTGTAACACTCTATCTTATCAGTGACCTGCCCGAAACAGACTCTATCTGATCAGTGACCTGCCTGTAACTGACTCTATCTGATCAGTGACCTGCCTGTAACAGACTCTATCTGATCAGTGACCTGCCTGTAACTGACTCTATCTTGTCAGTGACCTGCCTGTTACCGACTCTATCTGATCCGTGACCTGCCTGTAACAGACTTTATCTCGTCCGTGACCTGCCTGTAACACTCTATCTTATCAGTGACCTGCCTGTAACAGACTCTATCTGATCGGTGACCTGCCTGTAACCGACTCTATCTGTTCAGTGATCTGCCTGTAACAGACTCTATCTGATCAGTGACCTGCCTGTTACAGACTCTATCTGATCAGTGACCTGCCTGTAACAGACTCTATCTTGTTAGTGACCTGCCTGTAACAGACTTTATCTCGTCCGTGACCTGCCTGTAACACTCTATCTTATCAGTGACCTGCCTGTAACAGACTATCTTATCAGTGACCTGCCTGTAACAGACTCTATTTTATCAGTGACCTGCCTGTAACAGACTCTATCTTATCAGTGACCTGCCTGTAACAGACACTATCTTGTCAGTGACCTGCCTGTAACAGACTCGATCTGATCTGATGCATGTATGTTTGTATGTATGTATAAACCACTACAAAAAAAGTAATCATACGCGGTGTGTTCGTGAAACGATAGGAACCACTGACCTGTCAAATCAACCGCCACCGTCAACATCGTCGACACTACCAAGACGACAAACATCACCCGCATCATGTTGTAAACACTAGGAAGAAAAGAACAAAGTGAATTCCCTGCCTGCTCAGCTATTAAATAACGTTGTGTTCCCCATCCCGCAAGACTTCAAGAGCCAATGAGGAATTGATGACCCAAATTAGACAAACATCGGTTCATAAAAACAGCAAATAAATGTTTTGACGACGTTTCGAAATTGTAAACTAGTATTTTGTGATAAGTCTTGGACAAAGAGGGTTAAGTACTCACCGACACGGTCCACTGGGGTTGGATGTTGTTTTACTCCAACTCAGCAAAATTCTTGAGTAATCGCCAAATACAGTAAATATGACATTTTGCAACTTATATAGGACTTTGGTCATTAAAAATATGCTGAGCATACAAACTTTTGACAGAAGTACTTGCACCAAGTATCAAGTTCCATGTTCGAATATCATTAACTTTGACAAATATGAACAAAACCACTGCTCAAAATGATTATCATTTTATTACAAGGTTTATGACCTTGGTAACAATGCAAGTCCAACATTCTCACGACTGGCGAAGAATGTTGTGCAAGATTGATCTCCTTTACATATTGGTCCATATAGCATAAACTTGATTTCGATCTGTGCACAGGCTATTAAGAAACTACCTTTTTCGTATAAAGTCGTATTGTACCATTTCAGATTTTGCAAGGCATCTGTTCTTTTTTGTTGAAAACAACATGCTTGTAGGTTCAGGATTCTTGACACGAAATGACGCCCTGTTCAATGACCCAATACTCAGCAGCAAACAACGTTCATTTCTTACAGGGACACATGTAATGATATATGTCATACTATACTTCCCGTCAATAGCTTAGACACACTTAAATCACTGACTATATGTTATGTATATTATATATGGTTACATCGAAAATCGATTTCTCCACTAATTTGGGGGGGAACCAACTGCAAACCTTGTGCAGATGAATTGCAGGAGGATCATGCATCAAATTGCTGACAAGTATATGCAAATATCGTGCATGTGAACAGCTGCGTTTTGGTGTAAAGTTTTGTTAAGAATTCGCCAATTTTAACTGATTTTTATAATTTATTGAACTCACGACAATAATCTTTTCAACGTTACGAATTTGTTTTACAATGCATCAGTTCATGTGTAAACAGTTCCTTTAAACAGTATGGAATATTTTGCAAAATTTAGTTGCCTGAAGTAAGTGGCTATATTTACACTAGTGAGTCTAAACTTTTGATGGGAAGTATATACTGAGGAGTTACATTAGTGACTGTGAATGCTTCAGGCCGCATTTTAGCGACATTACAGAAGCATAACGTGAAACAATAAACCCATCTGGAGAACGTAGTAACACGGGTTTTCAGCGTGAGGAGTAACCGTGTTATCCACAAGGCTACCCCACTGTCATATTGACAGATATGAATAGATAAGATTAATGTCATGGGCAATGAGATATTAATAATAGATGTTTACAAGGATAGGGGCCACGATAAATTGCTGAATTATTAGTTTAGGCAAATACTTTGTTACAAATGGGGCCAGGGAGAGTGGATAATATTTCATACAAGTTTCATCCAAAAGGAGTGAGTGAATGAGTGAGTATGCTTTTACGTCGCTTTAAGCATTATTCAAGCCATATCACGGCGGGGACACCAGAAATGGGCTTCACACATTGTACCCATGTTCGGAATCGAACCCGGGTCTTCGGCGTGACGAACTAACGCTTTAACCACTGGGCTACCCCACAGCCTCGTGTGTGGTAATGTGACAGTGTTATTCCAAGTGTAATACATTGTACAAGTGAATAGTCAGTGAGGGACAGTGGTGTGCTATAATTAGACTTGTGCTATATTTGGACAGAGTTCTGGAAGGTGCTACGAGGTACAACCCTATAGGCTTTGCTTCCAAGTTCTGGCAGAGAGTTGGAGAATTTTTTGGAGTCTTTTTTCTTAGGTATATAAGGGGAGCGAACACTTACCCTGGATAGTCAGCCTGGGACTAATTCTAGAAATATTACCACTGTTGCAGTGAGGCGAAAATTACTATCATTGCTATGATCATTGTTTTTTGAATTTGTACTCCCACTCCCATGTTGTGCCACTGTATTCTTCACCTTAACGTTGCTGTGTTTTGATGAGGACGTCATTCAGAATAGGCAGACTTTGTTAGCTTAACAATTTTGGTCGAATCCATTGTGAGATGATCTAGAGTGGTGGGTTCTGGTGGGATTGTTCGTGTCCAGGGTCTGATAAAAATACTATCTAATGCATTATCCATACATCCAAAGTACATACAACATTATTCTTATTATCATTCATTCGGACAACACAAGGAATTATTATGAGGAAGGGTGATGATGATGATGATGATGATGATGATGATGATGATTGCAGAAGCAGTAATGATGACAAATCTGTAATTATCATCTACCTGCTGAGTAACTTTTTTCGAAAATGGAATATGAAATCAACATCAGATCATCCACATATAAACTTTATTCATTTGAAAGAAAACGTATGTGGGCAAATGTGTTCATTTGAACTCAGTGGTGTCTAACTTATTTAAAGAAGAATGGTGACGAGGCTTTCAAACTTTTGAATCCACCGCCAAAAATTGACCCAAAATCACTCGTCGCCTCAGTGAACGGTCCACGCTGCTGGGCATCGTCACCTGAGGTTTGCCCAGCTGTCAGGAGTGGATTCCCATTGTCTTCATCATTCTTCCTTGAGTCTTGGCGTGAACATAGAAAAAACACTATCATTGAAAGAGGAGTCAAGTCAAGTTCAAGTCACTTTTCACAAGGAGTGAGCTAGTGAGTGACTTTACTGTTACGCCGCACTCAGCAATATCCCAGCTATATGGCGGCGGTCTGTAAATAATCGAGTCCAGACCAGACAATCCAGTGATCAACAAATAATGAGCATCGATCAGCGCAATTGGGAACCGATGACATGTGTCAACCAAGTCAGCGAGCCTGACCACCTGATCCCGTTAGTCGCCTGTTACGACAAGCATGGGTTACTGAAGGCCAATTGTAACCCGGACCTTCACGGGTCGTAACGCCGAAGACCCGGGTTCGATTTCCCACATGGGTACACTGTGAAGCTCATTCTGCTAATCTTAGAATTAAATAATCAGATTTAACGCTTATAATTTGATGAAAATGATGTTAGTGGCGGTAGCTATACCTGTAATCAGTTTGTACAACATTTTATGACTTGAGATGATTGGTGATAGTTTCTACATTCTAAGTACCGTACATGAAATTGAGAGCAGTTACAGGTTATCTTTGGTTTGGTTTGCTGTGTTACGTCTCACTCAGCTATAGTCCAGCTATATGACGGGGTCTGTACATAATCGAGTCTGGACCAGACAATCAAGTAATCAATAGCATGAACATCGATCTACTTAATTGGGATTAGTTGAACCATCAGATCCCGTTGCAATTGGTCGCCTCTTACGACAAGCATGGGTTGCTGAAGACCAATTCTAACCCGGATCTTCATGGGTTACAGGCTCACATAACAACGTTTGTCTGTAATAAACTTACCTGTCGCTTGATTGCCACCCATGGCGTTTCCAAATAGCTGGCTGAACATGTTATCACCAGTCGTATCACCAGACTCACCAACAATCTGCAGTGGCATTCCTGAGTAGGAATCTAAAACACGTGAGGAGTGAGTGAGTATGCAATTTGCATTTCAGCAATACTTCAGCAATATCACGGCGTGGGAAACAGGGTCGGGGCTTCAGACAGAACAGTGGAGCCACGATAGAAGCGTAAACGACAAATAAGGATCAATGTCAAATACATCATGGGATCAGTATTGTCAATAGAAGTTCGACAAACATTTCTTCGAGGTCAATACTGTCAATAGAAGTTCGACAAACAAACTTTGGGATCAGTATTGTCAATAAACTTTCGACAAAGAAACCTTGGAATCAGTATTGTCAATAAAAGTTCGACAAACAAACCTTGGAATCAGTATTGTCAATAGAAGTTCGACAAACAAACCTTGGAATCAGTATTGTCAATAGAAGTTCGACAAACAAACCTTGGAATCAGTATTGTCAATAGAAGTTCGACAAAGAAGCCTTGGAATCAGTATTGTCAATAGAAGTTCGACAAACAAGCCTTGGAATCAGTATTGTCAATAAAAGTTCGACAAAGAAGCCTTGGAATAAGTATTGTCAATAGAAGTTCAACAAACAAATCTTGGAATCAGTATTGTCAATAGAAGTTCGACAAACAAACCTTGGGATCAGTATTGTCAATAAAAGTTCGACAAAGAAGCCTCGGAATCAGTATTGTCAATAGAAGTTCGACAAACAAACCTTGGAATCAATACTGTCAATAGAAGTTCGACAAACAAACCTTGGAATAAGTATTGTCAATAGAAGTTCAACAAACAAATCTTGGAATCAGCAAATAGAAGGACAAACAAGCCTTGGCATTAATCAATAGAATAGTTCGACAAACAAGCCTTGGAATCAGCATTGTCAATAGAAGTCCGACAAAGAAGGATGGAGGTCAGTGTAGTTGACTGATAAAGGGAGTTTCCGATAAGAAACACTTTGCAAATGATGCAATTGCTGTGACTTGGGCGCATGCTTGAACTCATTTCATCGTCAGATATGTCGGAGGACATGTTGATTCATCGCTCCCTGATTCTGTCTACGATTCTGAGAAATAAATATACCCCACGAGGTTGCAGAAGCTAGAAAGGACAGTTTTATCAGTATTTTGTACACTCTGTACAATATTGTTTTATGCCGCTATACCATAACAACACCGATGAGGACACAATGATACGTCACCACACGCTCCACAAATAATTTTTGCATAGTGGGCGCTACCGGTGTTGATTTTGAGAAATAAATATAACCCAATAATCATACTCACTCACTCACTCACTGTTATAAAATATGTAAAGCTTTTCAAGCTGAAAGTATCATATACTGACTCGATTGCCCAGTTGTATTCCCAGGTCCTGCAAGTAGCTGTTTCATCACGTTGAATTCCATTGCTGCTAACTTCTCTGCAGAGTCTGCAAAACAAAACAAAACAAGTAGAGAGGATACAGACAAGCCGTTTACTTCCATATCCATTTCAATAGCTGAGGGGAGGTGGGGTAGCCTAGTAGTTAAAGCGTTCGCTCGTCACGCCAAAGACCCGGGTTCGACTCCCTACATGGGTACAATGTGTGAAGTCCATTTCGGGTGTTCCTCCTTGTGATATTGCTGGAATATTGCTAAAAGCGGCATAACACTGAACTCACTCACTCACTCATTCCAACAGCAGCAGCAGACACAGCTAAGTGTTAACTAATTCATGTCAAAGCATCTTTAAGATGTGTAGCCTTCATGGTAATGGGGATCATATTGCTAACATAGTGTTTGGAATTGTAATCCTGTCAGCAAATAGTCGTGCTTCAATCTTCACATAACGGAGGCAAGACTGTGATATGCTTCTAGGTTCAGCCTAAGTGAGGTGAGGTGAGGTGAGGTGAGGTGAGGTGAGGTGAAATGGGGTTTAACGTCGTACTGAAGAATATTTCGCTCATATGACGACGTGCATGTGCGTGATGTGTGGCTTCTTGTACTAGCCCAGACATAAGCTGGTTTTACAGTGCAAGCTCATTGAGATACCATGCCGCAGTTAAGCAGGAATACCCCACTCAGACACATTATACTGACTCCGAGCCGACCAGTCCTTGTTTTACTCAGACAAGTACCATATTTCAACGTCCTTTGGTATGATGCGGCCGGGGATCGAACCCGCGACCTTCCGTTCTCCAGGTGGACGCTCTAACCACTAGAGCCACGGAGGCGGTGTTCAGCAAGGAATGTGATTTTATGTTCAGGGCCTTTACGTAGTATGGCACGGTGGGGTGGGGTAGCCTAATGCTGAAAGCTTGTCACGTTGGACACCGAATTCGATTCCCCACATGGTTATATGTATGAAACCACTTCTGGTGTCCTCCGCCGTGATATTGCTGGAATATTGCTGGAATATTGCTAAGAGCGGCGTAAAACCATACTCACTCACTGTTGTAAAATATGTAAAGCTTATAATACTGACCGGTTGTATTCCCAGCTCCTCCAAGTAGCTGTTTCATCATGTCGAGTTCCATGGCTGCTAGATCCTCTTCAGTGTCACCACTTTAGACCTTGTCATAAAAGTAGCTGTTTCATCATGTCGAGTTCCATGGCTGCTAGATCCTCTTCAGTGTCTGCAAAACAAAACACTTTAGGCATTCCAGATTGTCATAAAAAGGTGGAGTTGGAGATCGTGTTATCAATGCAGTGTTTGTAAGTGTAATCCTGTATCAAAGGTGGAGTTGGAGATCGTGTTATCAATGCAGTGTTTGTAAGTGTAATCCTGTATCAAAGTGTGGAGGATTGCAATCTGAATTCGCTCAGCAGCACCAAAAGAGTGGGTGTGAGAATGGTTTTATGCCGCACAGCAGGCGTATTTCAGGTTTTGGTCAGTTCTTAACACCATGTTTCCTTATGCCTATATCTGTAGACTGCCGGGCTTCGGTTAGATATTACAGCGTTCACTCGTCACGCCGAAAGCCTGGGTTCGATTCCCCATATGAGTACAATGTGTGAATCCCATTTCTGGTGTCCTCCGCCGTGATATTGCCGGAATATTGCTAAAAGCGGCGTAAAACTAAACTCACTCACTCACTTCGGTCAGATAGCCAATTACTCATTCCCCCAAGTAATTAACTGACCCTCCCTTGTTTCAGATTATTCTCAGTAGAAAAGGAAAAATAGCGATGAATGTTATTGGAATTGTTGACTGAAAATCAGCTAAACACTGCAATAACTTCTTGAAGTGGCTGCTATGATGGAGATGGTATGATGGACTTTTTATGGATAGACTTCTTCATTATTGCAACAAATGCGACGTTTCGGCGTAGATCCTAACGCCGTCATCAAACAATACGTGTCGGTAGATCGAATGCTTAATAACAGTGTTAGGATCTACACCGAAGCGTCACTGCAATAAAGTGAGTGAGTGAGTTTAGTTTTACGCCGCACTCAGCAATATTCCAGCTATATGGCGGGGGTCTGTAAATAATCGAGTCTGGACCAGACAATCCAGTGATCAACAGCATGAGCATCGATCTGCGCAATTGGGAACCGATGACATTTGTCAACCAAGTCAGCGAAACTGACCACCCGATCCCGTTAGTCGCCTCTTGCGACAAGATAGTCGCCTTTTTATGGCAAGCACATGGGTTGCTGAAGACCTATTCTACCCCGGATCTTCACGGGTCCACTGCAATAAAGAAGTTGTCTGTCCATAAAAAGTGTTCCTCTTAAACACCCCAATGTCATGCGTTTGCATGTAGCTTACATACATGACAAAAGGGATGAACGTTTCTCAATAGTAATTTTTTCCCTTTTGTCGTGTAAAATTTGATGCATCAGTCAAAATAAAAATATGTCCGATGCGATTCTTTATTTAATTTTTACTATATTATACGTTCCCGCTTTTTCCAGGTGAATAATTGACTAGCCTTTCCATGTGTTTATGACGGGTGTCACCGATTGGAGACCGATTTTCCCGAAACCTGGTGTCATCACTGTTTTATACTGATTCATAAACACATGCTCATGATATAGTCGGAATTGTTAACTGAAATTTTCTTATGGATGCGGAAACGGTTTTATCGCGTTTAGTTTAGTGCATTTTGACTGAACACATGGTGACGTTACTTATATTTGTAACCAACCACATCTAAAATAACACAGCTTACCTGAAAGGTCAAACGCCACGCCCTTCTTTAAGAGTGTCTTCATAACTGTCTTTAGTTGTATTACTGGAATGAAATTATGAAGACTATACAGTGAAAATGTCCAGGCAACTGAGGAATGGGTCGCTAATGCCTAGAAACTCACTGATGTACATATCTATTCATGCACGAATGCTGTTACTGCACGAACATATGCATTACTGAAGTATTCTCTGCCAGTACTTGTTTGTTGTTTAATGTCACACTCGGCAATACTCTAGCTATATGGCGGCGAGTTTGGACCAGACAATCCACTGATCAACAGCAACTACCTATATGTAATTTTGTTGATGATATGTGTATCCAATGTGGTATCCAATGCAGAAAGAGCGTCCGCCCGTAGAGTGGAAGGTCGCGGGTTCGATCCCCGACCGCGTCATACCAAAAGACGTTAAAATATGGTACTTGTTGGTCCCTGCCTGGCTCTCGGCATTAATGGGTACAACAAGGACTGGTCAGCTCGGAGTCAGTATAATGTGTCTGAGTGGGGTATTCATGCTTCACTGCGGCATGGTATCTCAGTGGGCTAGCACTATAAAACCAGCTTCAGTCTGGGCTAGTACAAGCAGCCGCACCTACACATACACACGCATGCACGTCGTCATATGAGCAAAACATTCTCAAGCACGACGTTAAACCCAATTTCACCTCACTTCACTTCCAATGCAGAAAACCATTACCTGCTTTGTGAATCATTTGTATTTGGTCAGCCATCTTCTGTTGTTGTTCATCCAGTTCAGACAGCCCTGAAAGAAGTGAGTGAGCATGGTTTAACGCCGCATTTAACAATTTTACAGCAATGTTACGCTGGTGGACACCATAAATGGGCTTCACACATTGGACCTATGTGGGGAATCGAACCCGGTCTTCAGCGTGACGAGCGGACGCATTTAGTCACTATAGGCTGGCTCACGTCAACAAAATATTCGGCAAATGCTGGCTGTTCAGGAAGAAAGCTGATGAAGAAGAACATTCTCTTCAGTCGTGGCAGGGGGCGGTGGGGTAGCCTAGTGGTTAAAGCGTTGGCTCGTCACGCCGAAGACCCGGGTTCGAATCCCCACATGGGTACAATGTGTGAAGCCCATTTCTGGTGTCCCCCGCCGTGATGTTGCTGGAATATTGCTAAAAGCGGCGTAAAACCAAACTCAGTCAGTCAGTCAGTCAGTCAGTCAGTCGTGGCAGAGTCCGCAAATTTGACTTTGTTCACTGAGGGCTCTCTAAAAATAAGCATGTGCGAGAAACTCGTGACAAATTGCAGGACTTGCACGTGCAAACAGCTTTTCAATTTCTTAAGAAAACAAATCATGCAAATGTTATAGGTCGTAACTCTAAAGGCAATAAAGACGTTTTATAAGTATAAGTTATAACTAGAAGTAAAGTGGACATTATTTTCCTTTGGAGGATAATTAGTACAATTTAGCAATTAAGTTCATAGGTTCATACAAGTGCTTCACCAGACATGCAGCATGTGCCCTTTATCGATCGCTATCATTTGGTAGGCGTATTAGCTTATAGGTGTATATTTTTAAAATAGAATGTTCAAATAAGGGACCGTTAATAATTTATGACTAGTAGGGTGATGATGATTTTTATGGAGAAACAAGTACAATGTGAATGCCCCCCCTAAAATTTATGTACAAAATAAGTACCCCCCTGCATGTCATGTACAAAATCAATGACCACCCTCCCCTTCCCATAATTTCTAAGCATAATTTTAAACATATTTTGAAGTACAAAATTGCTGACCCCACTAGCTCCCCAAAACAAAATGGGTGACCCCCCTTAAAATCATCATCACTCCCCCTAGTCATAAATTATGAACGGTCCTTAAGTATTTTACTTGTTTTAAGTGTGCTGTATCAATAGTCTAGATGTACTTATTAGTGTACTAAATTAGAGTGGGTGAGTGATTAAAGATTACGCCGCTTTTCCCAGCAATAATACGGCGGAGGGACACCAGAAATTAGCTCAACACTCATGTGACAAATCGAACCCGGTGTGACGAGTGCTTTAACTACTCGTTAAAGAAACTTGAGACTTACTAGTATCAGCTGTCTCAGCGCCGTTTCCCCCCGAAATGCCGGCAAGGAGAAGGAGTGACGTCACCACCAACAACCGTGCCATCATGTTCACCTACAAAGGAAGGCAGCCTCTTCACCAAAACATTCATTTTCCAAATTTAATTGGTTGGTATGTTGTCTTTCGCCGCACTCTACAATATTCCAGCTATGGCGGCGGTCTGTAAATAATCAAGTCTGGACCAAACAACCCAGTGATCAACAACATGAGCATAGATCTACGCAATACGGGAGTCAACCAGTCAGAAAGTCTGACCACCCTATCCCGTTAGTCGCCTTTTTCGACAAGCAGTGGTTACTTAAGACCAATCCTAACCTGGATCTTCACGGGTCTTCCAAATTTGACGCATCACTGACCAAATATAGGACTTCAGCGCAAAAGAATATTGACTTTCCTCAGAAACAATTTCCGTTTGGTGTAAAGGGAAAAAGAGTTGATATTATATGAATAGATCACTGAAAACCAGGGTGACACCAGATGTTCGCGAAGAGGGGACTGCTGTCCTGCTCTACCGGACGACCATGCAATCAAAGAAATTGCCTAAAATTAGGAGTATGTTTTGCCTGACGCCATACAGGCCAAGCGACGGCGGCCTGTAAACAAATCAGACAATCAAGTGATCGATGGAACGGAAAATACAGTCAGATAATTGTGTATTACGACAGCTGTATAAAGTGAGTGAGTGAAGAAAGTGAGTGAGTGAGTTTAGCTTTATGCCGCGGCATGGGTTTCACACATTGTACCCATGTTGGGAATCGAACCCGGGTCGTCTGCGTGACGAGCGAACGCTTTAACCACTTGGCTACCCCACCGCAATTATAAGTAAAGAGTGACGGCTGGGGACACCAGAAACGGGTTTTACACATTATATGTAAAGAAACACGTTTGGGAAATAGATTTGCTTTGGGGTCAGTTTTAATGTCTCGGACCAAACATTTCTTTTGTATGTGACTCGGCGTGACTTAAATATGCTACTGAGCTTATGATGAAACTCGGAAACTTCAATTCACCAACAGAAACATCGCCTCAGTTGAATTAAACATAGAAGTCCGTGCAAATTTGATGTTTGATGAAATTTTGTCTTGTACTTTTATGTTCCCGTTTTCCTCAGTTAACGAAAAATCATAAAAAGTTTGTATTGTTTGTTAAAGAGTTCCACCCGTTGGGCAGATACGTGAACATAGGGTATCAACAAAATTGGAGAGTGATTCGTAACCACATGCTCAGGAGACCCGTGAAGATCCGGGTTAGAATTGATCTTCAGTAACACATGCTTGTCGTAAGAGGCGACTAATGGGATCGGGTGGTCAGACTCGTTGGCTTGGTTGACACATGTCATCGTATCCCAATTACGTAAGGGCGGTGGGGTAACCTAGTGGTTAAAGCGTTGGCTCGTCACGCCAAAGACCCGGGTTCGAATCCCCACATGGGTACATTGTGTGAAGCCCATTTCTGGTGTCCCCCGCCGTGATGTTGCACGAATATTGCTAAAAACGGCGTAAAACCAAACTCAGTCAGTCAGTCCAATTACGTAGATATATGCTTATGCTGTTGATCACTGGATTGCCTTGTGCAGACTCGATTATTTACAGAACGCCGTTAATTGCTGGAATATTGCTGAGTGCGGCGTTAAACGACCAACCAAAATGCTCAGTAGGAATTGTAAACTGACTTTGCTTTAAGCTTTCTGTTTGTACATGATTCATTGGATAATCGATAATCTGGTGTTGATGTTTTACGTTTATCGAAAGAGTTCTTTCGCTTTTAATTTCACTTCCTGTTAGATATCCCACAACGACTATACAAGAATGTATGTCCATTTTAACCAAAGTAATCCTTCATTTTATGCAACCGTAATAATCACACTGCATTTTACTCTACTGACGAACTCTACTACTCTACTCACCCACCCAATGTCTTTGTCTTCCGCCTGATAGAAAAGTAAAAAGTGCGTTTGGCTCAAAAATGGACCGATGAATTGCAGTCTAACTCAAAAACTAATAAACATGCAATACTCAATGAAACGCTGATCATAATCAAAATGTCAGACCAACTCTGTGATTTGTTTGCAGAATTTATGTCCTAAAATTAAAAAAGTTGTTTAACAAACTATCATTAAAATATTGACACAGTTCACTATTTGTTACGAGGGGAGGTGTGCAGAGAAAGGGACAGCCAGGTGTTCGAGAAGCACGTGCACAAGTGCCCACAAAGTTATTGATTCATTAACCTGTGCTGTGCCGTCTCCATCCTTTCTCGCACCCCTGGCTGTCCCTTCTCTGCACTCCTCCCTCGTAACAAATAGTGAACTGTGTGGATATTTTAATGATAGTTTGATAAACAACTTTTTTATTTTTAGGACATAAATTCTGCAAACAAAGCACAGAGTTGGTGTGACGTTTTCATTATGATCAGTGTTTCATTGAGTATTTTATGTTTATAAGTTTTCGAGTTAGATTGCAATTCATCGGTCCGCTTTTGAGCCAATTAAACGCACTATTTTTTCATAAGCATGAATGAAACGCTACTCACCGTTGACTGTGTTGACTGTGAAGAAGGTGATTTCAATATGCATTCGCAACAAATATTCCTATATTATATACGGGTGTATGAGAATAACATATTTACGTTAACTGAAACCGTGTGTTGGCAGGAGGCTTCAAAGCTTCTTTGAGCACAATTTCTGTTGCTTTTGATGTGTGGTATTTCCAAAAGATTAATAAAGTCATTTGTCAGGATAGCGCCGTGTGTTTTTTCTGACATCACACAAACTTTCAGGATTTTATCAAGCGGATCTTTGAAATGTATTTCGGTTCTTCGGTTCCTCTGATGTTATAGCATGACAACTTCCATTCTCACCAGATAAGAAACATGAAAGTATTAAATACTATTCACAATAGCTTCTGTTGTTCTAACATATGATCGTATCAGTTAATAATGTTTCTCAATGCAATAATGACGCATGTGGTGTCAAAAGAACAAGTAAACAAAGAGCAAAAGGGATAATATCAATATAATTCATGTATGTTTATGACTCTTGCCTAATAGTTGATTCGATTCTCCACATGGCTACAATGCGTGAAGCTTCATTTCTGTTGAGGGGCGGTGGGGTAGCCTTGTGCTTAAAGCGTTCGCTCATCACACATAAGACCCGGTTCAGATTCCACATGGGTACAATGTGGGAAGCCCATTTCTGATGTCCCCCGCCGTGATATTGCGGAAATATTGCTAAAATCGGCGTAAAAATAAAATTAATCGTTTCTATTGTCCTCCGCCGTGATATTACTGGAATATTTCTTAAAGCGGCATAAAACTGCACTCACTCATACTTGAGGAAAGCCCAGAGTAAAGCAAGACTTATGACGTTTATGACATTTAGTGAAAGCAACTACGGGCAACTAAAGATTAGGACCTTTTACTTTTCCATCTTCAAAACGTAATGTGATGAATCAGGGATATTTTTTCCTCTTTCCGGTGTGTTCCGAATGCATAAGAACCTCCGGAGACAGAGTCTGTATTTCATAACGTTTTGAAATTGCAGTTTGTGTGTTTATTACCGTTTTGGACACATTCTTCAAATGTTGAACTACAGGATATACAATGCTGACAAGACTTGCAATATAATCACAAGAAGTCAGGGATTCGAACTCTAGGTCAGATTTTGGCTGTACAGAGAGATGCAATTGTATTGAATTGGAACTTCTTATATTCATCATTTCAATTCAATAAGTTTTTTACCAAACTCTGTGGGGGATTTTCACCAGACATACTTTGACAAGTACATTCTCCTACTACAGCGACGTTTATTCACAAGTCAATATTTATTAACACCGAATAGCTCGGATCAACTCACACAGCGTTCTCACACTTAGGCGTTACGTTTTTAAATAATGAAGTTTTTAAATACTGTTATCAAAACAAAGTTGTTTAAACATATCATGAGCAAACTTTATTTGAGTTGTGGCTCCACGAGTAACATTTGTTTGCATGAGGTTGAGTTCATCCTCTAATTCGGCGGTAACTGGCACAGCAAATTAAGAATAAACATTGCTAGGTTGGAGTTGCAATCGTTCATCTGGTTGTCAGATAATGTCTCAACTGTTGTCTCTCGTATCAAGATCAACACGTTTAGCTAAAAAAGTAGCAATAAAAATATGGTGAGAAACTGAAGTATACAAAAGATAGCACACACCTGTTTTTTGCTGTTTTATAAAAGAAACTTACTTATTTCATAAAGTGTTTGATTGTGACTTACAAGTTTCAAACATTGCACATGTGTCGCTAAAACAATGCAGAAGTCGTAAACAGTGCAGCGGGATATCATGAAAATCATTATTTTGTTGAATTGCAGGTGCATATTATGCGCCAACAATATACACTACAGTCCATTGAGATTGTTAGTGGTATGTCTCTTCAAGGTCACACTTTGAAATACCAAGAATACCAGCGGAGCGACCACTATAGACCCATGATGTAAACAAGTTTGGTTCAGACTCGATTTGTTTACAAACAACATCATACAGCTGTAATACTGCTGAAACAAATATGTACACATGATATAGCAACAACTGTGTCAACAACTCTGTCAACAACGTGTATACGTACAACCTGCTCTGACAACCACATGTATAGTTATAACATGCTCTGTCAACCACATGCATAGGTGCTAGATGCTATGTCAACAACATGTACAGGTACATCATGATCTGTCAACCACATGTACAGGTATATCATGATCTGTCAACCATATGTACAGGTACAACATGCTCTGTCAACCACAGGTATAGGTACAAAATGCTCTGTCAACCACGTGTATAGGTACAACATGCTCTGTCAACCACATGTATAGGTACAACATGCTCTGTCAACCATATGTATAATCAACATGCTTTGTCAACCACATGCATAGTTACAACATGCTCTGTCAACCACATGCATAGGTACTACATGCTCTGTCAACCACATGCATAGGTGCTACATGCTCTGTCAACCACATGTATAGGTACTACATGCTCTGTCAACCACGTGTATAGGTACAACATGATCTGTCATCCACATGTACAGGTACATCATGATCTGTCAACTACATGTTTGGATACAATGTGCTCCGTCAACCACATGAATAGGTACAACGTGCTCTGTAAACCACATGTATATGTACAACATGCTCTGTAAACCACATGTATAGGCACAACATGCTCTGTCAACCACATGTATAGGTACAACATGCTCTGTCAATCGCTTGTATAGGTACAACGTGCTCTGTAAACCACACGTATAGGCACAACGTGTTGTGACAACCACATGTATGGATACAACTTGCTCTGTCAAGCACATGTATCGATACAATGTGGTCCATCAACCATATGAATAGGTACAACATGCTCTGTCAACCACATGTATAGGTACAGCATGCTCAGTAAACCACATGGATATGTACAACATGTTCTGTCAACCACATGTACAGGTACATCATGATTTGTCAACCACATGTATAGACACAACATGCTCTGTAAACCACATGTATATGTACAAGATGTTCTGTCAACCACATGTATAGATACAACATGCTCTGTAAACCACATGTATATGTACATCATGCTCTGTCAACCATATGTATAGGTAGAACATGCTCTGTCAACCACATGTATAGGCACAACATGCTCTGTTAACCACATGTATAGGTATAACATGATCTGTCAACCACATGCATATGAACAACATGCTCTCTCAACCACATGTATATGTACAACAAGATCTGTCAACCACATGTATAGGTACAACATGCTCTGTAAACCACATGTATAGATACAACATGCTCTGTCAACCACATGTATAGGTACAACATGTTCTGTCAACCACATGTATATGTACAACATGCTCTGTCAACCACATGTATATGTACAACATGCTCTGTCAACCACATGTATAGATACAACATGCTCTGTAAACCACATGTATATGTACAAGATGTTCTGTCAACCACATGTATAGAAACAACATGCTCTGTAAACCACATGTATATGTACATCATGCTCTGTCAACCACATGTATAGGTACAACATGCTCTGTCAACCACATGTATAGGCACAACATGCTCTGTTAACCACATGTATAGGTATAACATGCTCTGTCAACCACATGCATATGTATAACATGTTCTGTCAACCACATGTATAGGTACAACATGCTCTGTAAACCACATGTATATGTACAACATGCTCTGTAAACCACATGTATAGATACAACATGTTCTGTCAACCACATGTATAGGTACAACATGCTCTGTCAACCACATGTATAGATACAACATGCTCTGTCAACCACATGTATAGGTACAACATGTTCTGTCAACCACATGTATAGGTACAACATGCTCTGTCAACCACATGTATATGTACAACATGCTCTGTCAACCACATGTATAGATACAACATGCTCTGTAAACCACATGTATAGGTACAACATGCTATGTAAACCACATGTATATGTACAACATGCTCTGTCAACCACATGCATATGTACAACATGATCTGTCAACCATATGTATAGGTACAACATGTTCTGTCAACCACATGTATAGGTACAACATGCTCTGTCAACCACATGTATAGGTACAACATGCTCTGTCAACCACATGTATAGATACAACATGCTCCGTCAGCCACATGAATAGGTACAAAGTGCTCTGTAAACCACATGTATAGGTACAACGTGTTCTGTCAACCACATGTATAGGTACATCATGATCTGTCAACTACATGTTTGGATACAATGTGCTCCGTCAACCATATGAATAGGTACAAATTGCTCTGTAAACCACATGTATATGTACAACATGCTCTGTCAACCACATGTATAGGTACAACATGTTCTGTGAACAGCATGTATAGGTACAACATGCTCTGTCAACCACATGTATAGGTACAACATGCTCGAGCTCTGTCAACAACATGTATGTATACAATGTGCTCCGTCAACCATATGAATAGGTACAAAGTGCTCTGTAGACCACATGTAGATTGTAATAGAATCAAATTAATGAAGTGAAAGTATTAAAATCATCATGTAACCTTTGTCAATCAAAAGTGTCACCTATTTTCGTTATATCACGATCTATCTGCAAATGTCCATCTATATTTTTAACATTAAAGTAAATAATAACCAAACAACATCATAGACGGTTACCTGGTTCTGAAGTTCACAGATCTGAGTCATCTTTAAGGGGGCATATTCACTGTTGATAGCTTTATCAAGCACTGAACGTTCGCGGTAGCAGCACTTGTCAGACATGACCTAATTACCACTGTGTGTCACTACGCTATTTACATCGATGAAGGATTCTACTACTGAGGTCATTGTGTACTGTTATTGTACAGACTTATGTATTTCATGTCTCCAAATGATGTATTTATTCACTGTCTTGAATCATTGTGTATTTTGAGTGATAACACCGATGTTTGTCAGGGACTATTTCTTGTGGACACTCCTGCTTCGTGGCTATTTATAGAAAGTAAGTGTGACTTTTGACCCAGATAAACAATGACTTTTTACACTTGTTAATGACGATTTTCTGATAACTTTCTTGCTCAGAAATGTTTTAAAGTGTATTCCATGATGTATACTAATGAAATTACACTTGACTGAACTGAAAAACGAATTTGAGCTGTTTGACATTTCTCAGGTTACGGTGACCTGTCAACATGATTTACATTAGTTTGAGTGACTAATTATAAACTGGATGTCTGTTTTTATATCCAAGCCACATATTCATTATCTGGTATTTTCCTGCATTCTATGATGGAAATGCATTGTTTTAAGACATAGAGGACAATGTATAACCACCTGTATTTCCTACATTTGTACCTGCAATATGACAGTCGTTTCGTGTTTTGACATTTGTTGCCGACAATCATTCTAGGCACTAATTGACAGCCTGCTGTCCGTTTTCTCTGTTTGCATTAACCAAATATTTTAGCAATCTTGTTAGTGTCCGATTTGGTAAAGGACACATAGGACAACATCAATTCCTGCATACAGGGCATATTGATGCTACACTGGGCCAAAGTTGTTAATGGTCTTAGCATACATTTGACGTCCGACAAAATGTCGTCCCGTCGCTTGGCCTGAATATAATCGTTGTCCTTATTCTTGTTATATCACATGTTAGCACAAATCTCACTTTTCCATCATGCTCGATCTTTTCGGACACTTTATATCACATAAGGACAATACCATATGATAAAGGAAACCGATGCTTTTGTAAATTTCTCTTGTCATAGAGCCGACCACCAACCAAGATGACGGCCACTGACGCTACGTTGACGGAAAGATATTGTCCGTTTTATTATAACAAATTGTCTCCTGATTATTTCTACTGTGTCCTAATTGTATTCGGACAAGAAGGACAACATAAGGACAATTAGTAATCACTTACTTGTGTCAGAAATGACACTGCCTATGCAGTGTTTCTTGTATGCAAGCCATTACACCTGTGTTCTGATTGGTTGAGAAAGGTCACATGACCTCCTGATGATACCTATAAATACGATCACTGGTCAAGGCCACGCATCCCAAGGAGGGATAGGTCTGCCGACATGCCAACCGGCGAAGGCGACCTCAAAAGCATCAAACACAACAACAAGGCATTCGGCATCCGATTCGGATTCGATTCATTCGATTCACTCGGGTCACTCGATTTAGATGCAATAAGGGGCGGTGGGGTAGCCTAGTGGTTAGAGCGTTGGCTCGTCACACCGAAGACCCGGGTTCGAATCCCCACATGGGTACAATATGTGAAGCCCATTTCTGGTGTCCCCCGCCGTGATGTTGCTGGAATATTGCTAAAAGCGGCGTAAAACCAAACTCAGTCAGTCAGTACAATAAGACATTCAGTCTGATTAAAGGCTCCTGCTCATATTTTTACCTGGCACCTGTACTGACTTAGATTTATCATCATAACTGCTCCTAGGTATATATTTTAAGTCAAATTACAATCAATGTGATAACTATATTACATACTCAGTATCATTTCTGCAAGATATTCGAGTTGAAATAAAAAATAACTATTTCCTTGGAGACTGAGCCTTGTCATTATATATACATAATATTCGAGACACCGGCATTCGACTCATCGGGATTTGACTGTATATATATATATATATAGGCCGACTGTCCATTGTTGTATAGTCAATCGACGTGCAGGAACACGTTGTATAGTCAATGACGTGCAGTAACACGTTATGTAGTCAATGGACGTGCAGTAACAGGTTGTTGTATAGACAATGGACGTGCAGTAACACGTTATGTAGTCAATGGACGTGCAGTAACAGGTTGTTGTATAGACAATGGACGTGCAGTAACACGTTATGTAGTCAATGGACATGCAGTAACAGGTTGTTGTATAGACAATGGAGGTTTTATCGTGTCCTGACATGCGCCATTATGTGACACGTCGTTATATATTCTCCAAGGCAATTATTCTTTATTAGTTCGCAAAACAAATATGTCTGGATCGGGAGACTTGTCTATACGTGTAGGAAGATTATAATGCGGGTCAGCATGACCCAAGTTCAACTGTTCATTCTATCAGTCACTAGTTTGTCTGACCCAGAGTCGATTATTGACTTGCCATCGTGGCATAGCTTGAATGCCATGTGCACCTTCCGCTCATTTAGTTTGATATTTTATTGTACAGTCATCATCTCGTGATAATATTGTGAGGTCTCAGATAACTGTGCCCACTCATGAAACACAAACCTCGTTAATTTGTGTGATTTTCCTTCGAAATAATCTTTCAGACCGTTATCACGAGATCAGTACGTTGCAATCTTAATGTTGGCGAAACAAAGTTTGTGTAAACATTGTAGAAATTAAGAATAAACGTAATACAATATTCCCATTTTCCAGAAGGAACGGTCGGCGGGATGTCTGGGATATCAGGAATGGTCGGTGGGATGTCTGGAATATCCGGAATGGTAGGCGGGATGTCTGGAATATCAGGAATGGGTGGCAAGATGTCTGGAATGTGACGAATGGGTGGCAAGATGTCTGGAATATCCGGAATGGGTGGCAAGATGTCTGGAATATCAGGAATGGGTGGCAAGATGTCTGGAATATGAGGAATGGGTGGCAAGATGTCTGGAATATCCGGAATGGGTGGCAAGATGTCTGGGATATCAGGAATGGGTGACAAGATGTCTGGGATATCAGGAATGGCAGAAGGGGTGTCAGACGTGACTGAAATCGTAGGCGGAATGTCCGATTTATGGAGATTGGTGGATGGAATGTCCAATATGTCTGGATCGGGATGCGGAATGTCCAATTTGTACGGATGGGGAGACGGATTGTCCGATTTGTACGGATGGGGAGACGGAACAACCGATATGTCCGGATCGGGAGAAGAAATGTCCGATTTGTCCGGATCGGAAGACGGAACATCTGATAAATCAGGAACAGGAGAAGAATTGTCCGATTCGTCTGGATCGGGAGATGGAATGTCGAGTATGTCCGGATCAGGAGACAGAATGTCCGAAATGTCTGGATCAGAAAATGAAACGTCTGACGGGTTGTCCGAAGTGAGTGTGATATTCAACAGATTATTTCGCGCTCTGCCGAGTCCGGCTGAGTATGATACCGATGAGGAAGAAACATATGATACGTCTGGATCAGGAGAAGAAATGTATTATACGTATGGATCGGGAGAAGAAACGTATTATACGTATGGATCGGGAGAAGAAATGTATATAAGTCTGGAGAAATGATTGATTGGACGGCAGAATTCAGAGGACTCCTTGGCAGTAACTTCAGCGAACTGTCAGAGCGAATTTGAATGGCTGTTCAAAGGGGAATTCGTATTATCCAGATTATTGGCCGCTCTGATAGATCCGACTGAGGATGATGAAACCGATGGAGAAGAAACGGACGACACGTCTGGATCGGGAGAGGAAACGATCGACTGGACGCCAAAACTCAGAGAATTCCTTGGCATTAACTCCACCGAAGCATCAAACGGAACGAATATGGATGACGGGTTGTCCGAAGTGAATCTGATATTAAACAGAATATATGGCGCTCTGTAAAGTCTGGATGAGTATGATGAAACCGACTTAAAAGAGTACATGTAACTTCCAATGCTATGGTAATGGTAATTTTACAACATTTGATTTAATGAAATGAGTGAGTGAGTGAGTACTCGAGGCGCCTGGGGCAACAGGGCCATATGTCCCAATATATACTCGGCGTCATTTATGAAGGGTCAAGCTATTGGTAACTCTATTTCTTAAAAGATGCAAAATCTTCATTTTTGTTTGAAATATTTACAACTGAATGTTTTACAAACTTTGTTGACACTACGGAAAAACACATCAGGCCATTGAAATGTCATAATTACGTTCTTTAATGCCTGATACATTTTGTTACAAATGGCACATTTTTTATTCATATTGTCAATAAGGAAATACACCTGCCACTTAATGTCAACGATTTGCTGTTGCAAGTCGCTCTATCAATGGAAAGTGGAGGACAATACACATGCATTCATGCTTTTTCACTTTTGTTCACTGTTCAGGAACCTATTTGAAATCGCAGCTTAAAATGAGACTTTTTAGACACTTGCTGAAAGGGTTCAGGCCTTTTCGAATCTGGTGAAGCTCGGCAGATTGCTGTCGGCAGAGTTGCTATTGGTCGTGGCAGAATTCAAGCCAATGGGTCTGGGGAATATGCTCGTCGACCAGGACTCCCCAGAGTCACAACAGTCCGAGATGATAGGCACATGATTAATACTGCGTTACGTAACAGATTCCTTAACGCAGCAGATCATTTCAAATTTAGCAATGTAAGGATATCCAGGAGCACTGTTCGTTGACGTTTAAGCCGGACTCCGCTGTAGGCGACCTGCAGTTCGTCGACCACTAACACCACGTAACATTCAGGCGCGTTTGAGATGGAGTTAGGCGTTATGGCCGCTGGAATCAACGTCATTGGTTTCGTGTGGTCAGCAGAGGATTTATCATCACAGTGGAGAGCGAATCACAGATGCAACTGTGGCCGCGCATAACCGATTTGGCGTGGGGTCGGAATGGTTTGGTCAGTGATAACTCCTACTGGACGTACTCGACTGTACGTGGTCGACGGTAATCTTACCGGACAGCGTTATCGGGACGAGATTCTGGCTCCTGTAGCAGTACCATTCTTGTAAGCTATGTATGGCTTTTATGGTCGACCCTCTTTACTGCAAGACTACAACGGTTGGCCTCATAGGGCCAGGGTTGTCACGGAATTTCTTAGCCGGCAGGGTGTAGAGCGGATGGAGTGGCCAGCATGCTCGCAAGACCTCAACCCAATTGAGCATGCCTGGGGTCACCCAGCACCAGTGGATCTCCCAGGACTCCGTAGAGCTCTAGTAGAGGAATGGAATGCGATTCCGCAGGCTTTCTTTATGAACTTGAGAACATGAGAACAATGGGCACCTGTGTCTTGGTAGCACGAGGAGTGTACACACGATTTTAATGACCAAGTGCTCCATATTTGCCATGGTCATTTTGGGGAGTTGGTCTGTACAACTGATGTTAGCTAGTGCTGTTTGAACTTTTGATCAGTATGTCATGATATGTCATGTTTGTTAATACATTACACATTATGATGACACTCTTAGTTCTATTATTTCTGAGAAACTTTTCTTTACATGTGTTATATATCATTTGACCCTTTATTAATGACGCCTAGTAGCCTAGTATAGTTACAGACACGGTGCATTCTTCATCATTGACAATGCACCTCAGCCATCGAATTGCATTGTATATTTTGCTTGATTCTTTACAGACGATCTGACTTCGGCGGCGAACATGCGGCATAATTCGAATACATCTTTCATGATCATAAAATAAAAAACACCCAGTTACTGTATGACAAAACATCTTTGTTTTGCCTGAAAGGTCAATGGTTTGTAGACCCGTGAAAGTCCGGGTTAGAATATTGATCTTCAGTAACCCATACTTGTCGTTAGAGGCCAATAACGGGATCGGGTAGTCAGGCTCACTGACCTGGTTGACACATGTCATCGGTTACCAATTGCGCAGATCGATGCTCATGTTGTTGATCACTGGATTGTCTCGTCCAGACTCGATTATTTACAGCCCGTCGCCATATAGCTGGAATATTGCTGAATGTGGGGTAAAACTAAACTCACTCACTCAATGGTTTATATCCATGGTTGATACAGGGGGTTAAGTTGATGCGCTGAAGCTCAAGGTTCGAGTCCGCATACAATAGGCAAAGCGACATGGCATTATGTCCCTGAATCTTGAAGGGTGGTCAACTTTGGAGCTAAAATAATGTAGTGGTTGGAACAGCATCCAACCATTGCGCTACATCATGTGGGAACAAACTTTTGCCACCAAATAACAATTACAGCCGAAGTAAATGTGTGACAGCATTAGTATTCTGTGACGAGTAGTACTTGTTATCTCATACTAATCAGAAAAGAAGCCGATGCTGGTCACAACAGAAGCTGACCAGATGGGTTTGGTGGTCACAGTGCGGGATCTGGCTGATTGTGTATCCCCTACCCAGATGCTGGGGATTCTGATCATACAGTGAATCATTCAGGATTCTGGGTTGGAACAGATCTCCGGCAACCTCTGCAGGTCATAAAAGGCACTAACTGGATGGTCAGGTCACTGACTTAGTTCACAGCATGTCAATGTAGCCCAAACGTTCGGATCGTGTGACTCAAAACGTTAGTTACTGGATTGCGTGGTTCAGATTTAGTCTTTATACTACAAAGGAAGGACTCTCTCGATATTCACAGAAGGTATTTGAGACAAGCGGAATTAACGCCATGTAGATTCTCAAACCCTCAAAGGATGATTTGCTGACATGTTTACAATCTCAGAAACGGACTGAGTTCCCTTCTGTCAAAACATTTGATTTTTTAGTTCGATACCATCTCACATGACGAACTTAAGGAAAAACTTTATTCCTTGATCCATGAGGCTTTCGTAAACAAACGTGGTGAACACAGATATACATACATATCTATCTTCAGAGGTTTAGGAAAATTTGTCAAAAATGAAAGCAAATGTCATTTGAAGTTTACTGAGAAAACAATATATGAAATACTTGACTTTCTCATTGATAACATCTTTGTTAAAGTTGGGGATAAAACATTTCTACAAGAAACTGACTTTCCATGGGCTCCAGTTGTGCTCCTATCCTTACGGATCTGTTTTTATGCATATTTCTGCATGGGTTGGCAAAATCAAAACAAGGCAATTTGGCCAAGAGGTTTAACTTAAGCTTCAGGTATATCGATGATTTGATATCGTTCAATAACCATCAGATAGCCAATTCCCTTCTACTGATTTACCCACCTGAACCTGAAATTAAGGAGACAGGTGAGACCGCCTCAACTGTTTCATATTTAGATCTATGCATAAAGATTCAGAATGATAAAACAAAATGTCCACAAGGCTGTATTACAAAAGGGATTATTTCAACTTCCCAATAGTCAAATTCCCTTTCATGTCGAGCAATATAACAACAGTTCCTTCCTTTGTGTTTACAGTTCACAACTTTTGAGATACAATCGAACATGCACTTTCAAAGAGCGTCATACCACTCTTGTTTAGAAGTTATTTGATCAAGGTTACAACATTCAAGCCCTCAGTAAAGCTTTCAAAAGGTTTTTGGTAGAACTGTGGAGGACATTTCGAAATTTGATACACCAGTGACAAAAATGATGTCCGATGCTATTCCTTATTTTGACTTGTTACATAATCCCGAATTATTTCAGGTGAACAAATGACTAGACTTAGCAGATGTTTATGACGGGTGACACCGGTGGGCCAGGATACACTCACCTTTTCGCGAACACCTGGTATCATCGTGATTCATAAACACATGCTCTGTCGTCGTATCGTATGGTGACAATCACTGGATTGTCTGGTTCAGACTCGATTTGTTTACAAACAACATCATACAGCTGTAATACTGTTGACACAAATATATGCTCATGATATACTAACAATATCATAACAATATTATAGATATCATAAGAAATTAATTTAGTTTTTGCATTAATCAATTAATATTTTCATTCTTTCTCGATAATGGACGTACTATGACTTACGTCCCTTGGAATATGACGTCAATTTGGGGCAAATTGATAAAGAGATAACGTCATTGTCTCGGAAGACAGAAATACATATAGGCCTTACACTGTGTAGCATTTTCTTTGATACAGAAAGATATCAACACCATTATTCCGATATACAATCGTAAATGTCTCAATCGAAAAAGAGTGATATTCATAATACTGCATCTTACATGTCATTGTATATTCATTGATGAAGAGAGATTGATTATATTTTCACTCACTTTGGGGTTATACCAATATGCAAACCGTATGCAACTGCAAACCGATGCAGATGAATTGCACGAAGATCATGCTGAAAAGCATGTGCAAATATCATGCATGTGAACAGCTGCGTTTTGGTGTAAACTTTTGTTAAGAATTCGCCAATTTTCACTGATTTTTATCATTTATTAACTCATGATAATAATCTTTCCATCGTTGTTTAAACAATACCTTTGTAAAACAGTACCTTTAAACAGTATTTAGTAAAAGTTTGTTTTGCATTGAAAACAGTTGCAAAAAACGTGAAGCAAGTGGCTATATAATTACCAAAAGTTGTTTAATAAAATCTGAACGTTTTAAGTGACATTATGAGCCATGATGATTAACGGTATGACTCATGATGAGTGACGTTATGAGTCATGATGATCATTGACGTGACATGATGTGACGTTGCGAGTTATGAGCCCACGATGAGTGACACTATGTGTTATCATGTGACGTTATTCATGATGCTTGACGTTGAGTCATGATCATGACGTTATGAGTCATGATGATGACGTTGACATTATGAGCCATGATGAGTGACGACGTGAGCCACGATGAGTGACACTATGTGTTATCATGTTTGACGTTATGATGAGCCATAATGATTGACATTATGATGCCATGATGACGTGAGTCATGGTTATGAGCTGATGATGATTGACGTTATGAGCCATGATGAGTGACGCTATTTAACCTTGATGAGTGACGATGAGTGACGTTATGAGCCATGATGAGTGAGTGATCGACGTTATGAGTCATGATGAGTGACGTTATGAATCGATGAGTGACGAGTGATGATGAGTGACGTTATGAGCCATGATGAGTGACGTTATGAGCCATGATGAGTGACGTTATGAGCCATGATGATTGACGTTATGTTCTTGATGACTGACGTTATGAGCCATGATGATTGACGATTTATGAGCCATGATTGACGTTATGAGATGAAATGAGATGACGTTATGATGATGATGACGTTATGAGCATGATGAGTGACGTTATGAGAGTCATGATGAGTGACGTTATGAGTCATGATGAGTGACGTTATGATGATGATGAGTGACGTTATGAGCCATGATGATTGACGTTATGAGCCATGATGAGTGACGTTATGAGTCATGATGACGTTATGAGCCATGATGATTGACGTTATGTTATGAGCCATGATGAGTGACGTTATGAGCGTTATGAGATTGACGTTATGAGCCATGATGAGTGACGTTATGAGCCATGAGAGTGACGTTGACGATGAGATGACGTTGAGTGACGTTATGAGCCATGATGAGTGATGATGATGAGTGACGTTATGAGTGAGTGACGTTATGATGATGATGAGTGACGTTATGAGCCATGATGATTGACGTTATGAGCGTTATGAATTCATGATGATTGACGTTATGAGCCATGATGATTGACGTTATGAGTCATGATGATTGACGTTATGAGCCATGATGAGTGACGTTATGACGTGATGAGTGACATGATGATGAGTGACGTTATGAGCCATGATGAGTGACGTTATGAATCATGATGATGATGATGACGTTATGAATCTTGATGAGTGACGTTATGATTGATGATTGACGTTATGAATCCCATGATGAGTGTTATGATGAGTGACGTTATGAGTCTTGATGAGTGACGTTATGAATCATGATGCCATTATGAGCCATGATGAGTGACGTTATGAGTCATGATGATTGAGTGACGTTATGAGCCATGATGAGTGACGTTATGAGTCATGATGATGACGTTATGAGACGTTATGAGTTGATGATGACGTTATGACGTTATGAGATGTCATGATGATTGACGTTATGAGCCATGATGATGAGTGACGTTACGTTATGAGTGACGTTATGATGATGAGTGACGTTATGAGTCATGATGATGAGTGACGTTATTAGTCATGATGAGTGACGTTATGAATTTGATGAGTGACGTTATGAGCCATGATCCGTACTTTGAGTTGTGATGAGTGACGTTATGAGCCATGATGCTTGACGTTATGAGCTATGATGAGTGACTATGAGCCAAGATTATTGACGTTATTAATTTATGAGCCATGATCCGTACTTTCAGGCTACATTGACATGCTATGAACCAAGACAGTGTTCCTAACTCCCAATCCAGTTAGTGCCTTTTATGACCTGCAGAGGTTGCCGGGGAACTGTTCCAACCCAAAATCCTGAAGGATGCACTGTGTGATCAGCATCCCCAGCATCTTGGTAGGGGATACACAATCAGCCAGGTCCCGCACTGTGACCACCAAACCCATCTGGTCAGCTTCTGTTGTGAGCAGCATCGGCTTCTTTTCTAACTAGCATGAGCTAACAAGACTACTCGTCACAGAATACCAATGCTGTCAGACACAGATATTTCAGCTGTAAATGTTGTCTCTCAACAATGTATCTTTCACACATGTCTTTTAAACACATTTAGTGTTGTGGCTTGACACTATTTTGACTTCACAGTTGACCATCCGTCAAGATTCCGGGAAATAAAAGCGGCAAAGCCCTTTCAACATCCAGAAGAAATCTCTGCCAAAAACTGAGACGATTGTACAGTTGTGACTATGTCATGAATATTTATTTGTTTCAGCAGTATTACAGCTATGTCGCTTCGCCTATTGTTTGCAGAATCGAACCCTGACCTTCAGCGCATGAACCTAACCATCTGTATCAGCCATGGTTACAAACCATTGACCTTTCAGTCAAAACAAAGATGTTGTTTTTATAATATTGTTTGTTTTATTTCATAAAAGATGCATTCGAATTAAGCTGAATGTTCACCGCCGTAGAAAGATCATCTGCAAAGAATCGAACAAAATATGTGATACAATTCTTGAACTTGTACTTATAACCAATGATGAAGAATACACTGTCTTTGTAACTATTTGGCAAAGGCCCTGTCGTCTAAGGCGCATAATTAGCTGTGCACACCTGAGTCTCGTGCACTGGCAATCCATGAGCCATGAATAATTAAACAGACGTCCCTGTGACATTTGCTATTAAGAGCTACTGAAAATCAGGAAAATCTTGACTTGAAAGGGATGAAACATTATATCATGGATTCAATGATAGAGGCAATAGAATTGTTTCTAAGACTGTGAGACGGACTGATAAACGGCATCACTCAAGTGTAGGCAAATGAAAAACTAATGTGGCATGGGTATGGTAGAAAATTACCAGTTGAGCATTGGCAGCTGAAAGGACTCCTTTATATTTTCATTTCCACGGGGAGGACATCCTGCCTTGAGCTGCGCCTCCTAATGCGCCAAATATACCTTGAAACATGTGTCCCACTTCGGACGCTGTGGACGCTCCAGGCGTACCGCCTCCCATTCCGGATGCCCCAGACATCCCGCCTCTCATTCCAAATAGCCCAGACAGAATGCCTCCCAGTTCGGGCATTCCAGACATCCCCTCTCCCTTTCCGGATGTCCCAAACATCCCCTCTCTCTTTCCGGATATCCCAGACGTCCCCTCTCCCTTTCCGGATGTCCCAAACATCCACTCTCTCTTTCCGGGTGTCCCAGACGTCCCCTCTCCCTTTCCGGATGTCCCAAACATCCACTCTCTCTTTCCGGATATTCCAGACGTCCCCTCTCCCTTTCCGGATGTCCCAGACGTCCCCTCTCCCTTTCCGGATATTCCATACGTCCCCTCTCCCTTTCCGGATATGCCAGACGTCTGCTCTCCCTTTCCGGATGTCCCAGTCGTCTCCTCTCCCTTTCCGGATATCCCAGACGTCTGCTCTCCCTTTCCGGATATCCCAGACGTCTGCTCTCCCTTTCCGGATAACCCGGACATTTTGTCTCCCGATCCTGAGATATCGGACATTTTGTCTCCCGATCCTGAGATATCGGACATTCTGTCTCCCGATCCTGAGATATCGGACATTCCTTCTCTCGATTCGGACATCACAACGCTTCCCTTTCCGGACATTCCAGACATACCGCCCAACATTCCCCGTAATCCACTCTTTAAGACATATTTTTCAATTACATCGGCTCCCGTTTTGTTTTTGATTGTTTCCATTTCAGACAGTGTGCTTGTGGTAAGACCGATTCCTTCTGAAAAATGGGAATATTGTGTTACTTCTACGGGTGTTTAATCTTCATTTTCCAATGTTTCGACAAACTTTCTAAACTTTTACCAACATTGGTACTGCATTATATTGTAACCGTCATAAAGGTCAAAAAGATTATCTCGAATCACACAAATTGTTTAGGTCTGCGTTTTATGAGGGGTACAGCTATCCGATACGTCAGTATTTGTTTAGTTGCTTTAAGCAATATTCCAGCAATATCACGCCCAGGGATACCATAAATGTGCTTCACGCATTGTATCCATGTAGGGAATCGAACGCGGGCTTTCGGCGTGACAAGTGAACGCTTTAACCACTGGGCTACCCCACCGCCCTTATCTTTCCACTGAGTTTCGTCCTTCCAGGATCGGTTGGTTCAGATCCAATTCACCTCAGTCAAATCATTAGTTCACCAGCAGCATACCAGTCTTCCTGGTCGTGAGGCGGTGGGGTAGCCTAGTGTTTAAAGTGTTTGCTCGTCATGGTGAAGACCCGGGTTCGATTCCCCACATGGGTAGAATGTGTGAAGCGCATTTCTTGTGTTCCCCGCCGTGAATATTGCTAAAGCGGCGTAAAACTAAACTCGCTCACACTGTCTAGAAGTACTATACCGCAGTTGTAAACAACCAGCAGTAAACGCTGTAAACAGTATTCAAACCATATCTCGCCGGCCAGGAAATAATCGACTCTGGGACAGACAAAACAGTGACTGATCTTGGATCATGACTCACGATAACACATATTTTCAGCCTCCGACACGTGGTAACGACAAGTGAGATATTTGTTTTGTTAAGGAATCAAGAATCAGATTTCCCTACGTTTCTACTTACCATCATAAGTGTGTAGATAACTACCCTTCGTCATGATAATGATTTTATAATTGTAGACAATTATCCTTCTTTCAATCGATTTTGATGAGTGATTATTTTCATTCTTTTATGGAAATAATATATAATTATAGATAAGTATCCTTTCAATAAGTCATGAAAACGTACGACTTTGCAACATCGCAATAGCTCTCTGGTACTCGGGACTGTCTTCTAATATTTGCAATCCGTCAGGCCTTGTCATGATGATCTCTGAAGCGAAACACAGATACAAGCCCAGTCTTAATTACTATTGTAAGAAGGTTAATAGGTTAACAAATAATCAAAATACACACAAATGTATGTAAATTGCCAGTTTGATACTGATATCGATATTTATTATGTATACACTTACATTTAGTCTTGAGTTTGTGTGTCTGTGTGTGTGTGTGTGTGTTTGTTTGTTTGTTTGTTCAACGCTGCACTCAGCAATATTCTTGTTATATGGCGGCAGACTGTACACACTCGAGATCACAGACAATCCAGTGATCGACATTATGAGCATACATGTAGATCTACGCAATTGGGATACGATGACATGTACCAACCAAGTCAACGAGCTTGAGCACCCGAACCCGTTAGTCGCCTCTTTCGACAAGCATAGGATGCTGAAGACCAAAATCTCAGCCGGATCTTCATGCCGCAGTTAAATACTGCCTGTGATATCTAAAAACGAACGTTAAATAATAGATTTCTGGAAGGAAGGCTCCAGGTTAAAAGAGCCCAGTGTCCGTGGTCAACATTCTGGAAAATAATAAACATGCGTCGAACACTGGCGAAGCAGCAGACGGATAATTGGCACATTATGTGGGTTTGGGAGGTTATTGTACCGCTGGAACTACGGTATGTCACACCGGTGGCGTCGATATTTTACAGTTTCTGTCATCATGATAAACAGCATGGATCTTAGACCAACGTGTTATTGCATGAAACAAGAGTCACTATCACTTCACGATGCCACGTGTCACGTCAGTTCACGATCACACCTGTTTCTGCAAGACACTTCACGATACAGCGTGTCATGGCTTTACGATGCTAATATGTCGATGTCACGATCAACTTCACGATGCAACCTGTTACTGCACGTCACTTCACGATGCAACCTGTTACTGCACGTCACTTCACGATGCAACCTGTTACTGCACGTCACTTCACGATGCAACCTGTTTCTGCACACGTCACTTCACTCGTTTCACGATGCAACCTGTTACTGCACGTCACTTCACGATGCAACCTGTTACTGCACGTCACTTCACGATGCAACCTGTTACTGCACGTCACTTCACGATGCAACCTGTTACTGCACGTCACTTCACGATGCAACCTGTTACTGCACGTCACTTCATGATAACACCCGTTACTGCACATCACGATACAGTACCATGTACTGTAAGATAATTCAAATTACTGTTTGTCTCAATATGATCAACTGGATCTTTGAACAACGTGTTATTGCATCAAACATCTCATGTCACCGCATGCTTCACGATACAACCAACTGTCTCTGTATGACAATTACGTGTCACTGTCACTGACACTTCACGATACAACGTGTCACTGCAAAGACACTTCACGATACAACGTGTCACGATACAACGTGTCTCTGCATGACATTTCACGATACAACGTGTCACTTCATGACACACTTCACGATACAACGTGTCACTTCTGCATGACACTTCATGATACAACATGACACTTCACACTGTCACAACGTGTCACTTCATGACACTTCACGATACAACGTGTCTCTGTTCATGACATTTCACGATACAAAGTGTCATACAACGTGTCACTGTGTGACACTTCACGATACAACGTGTCACTTTCACGATACAATGTCACTGCATGACACTTCATGATACAACGTGTCACTGCAAGACAACGATTCACAATACAACGTGTGTCGACACTTCACGATACAACGTGTCACTTCATGATCAACGTGTCTCTGCACGACTTCATGATACAACGTGTCTACATGACATTCACGATACACTGCATGACACTTCACGATACAACGTCACTGCATGACACTTCACGATACAACGTGTTCACTGCATGACACTTCACGATACAACGTGTCACTGCATGACACTTTCACGATACAACGTGTCACTTCATGACACACGATACAACGTGTCACTGCATGACACGATATGACACTTCAATACAACGTGTCACTTCATGACACTTCACGATACAACGTGTCACTGCATGACACTTCATGATACAATGTGTCACTTCATGACACTTCACGATACAACGTGTCACTACATGACACTTCACGATACAATGTGTCACTACATGACATTTCACGATACAACGTGTCACTTCATGACTACAACGTGTCACACGATACAATGTGTCTCTGTATGACATTTCATGATACAACGTGTCACTACATGACGCTTCATGATACAACGTGTCACTGCATGGCACTTCATGATACAACGTGTTACTGCAAGACACTTCACGATACAACGTGTCACTACATGACATTTCACGATACAACGTGTATCTGTATGACACTTCACGGTACAACGTGTCACTGCAAGACACTTCACAATACAACGTGTCTCTGTATGACACTTCAAATACAACGTGACTCTGCATGACACTTCACGATACAACGTGTCACCGCAAGACACTTCACGATTAAAAAGGGCAACTGCAACTCACTTCTCAATGTAATTACCTGTGTTTGTCTCGTTTCCGCCAATTTCTTGGAGTTTCTCCATGTCTTGTTGAAGCTCAGACACTGGAATGTAAACGTCAATGATACAGTAAGCTTGCTTTGATCAGTACTGTAGTTTCTTGTCTCTTACGTCTTGAATACTTGAATACTTGAATGTGTTAAGCCCATTTCTGGTGTCCCCAGCCGTGATATTGCTGGAATATTGCTAAAAGCGGCGTAAAACTAAACTCAGTCAGTCAGTCAGTGAATACTTAATATCGGAGGAATGGGGTGTTACCGATTATATCACCCTTGCATGTACGAGTAGGTTGTTTAGCATACCGAGTGATATATTTGTCATAACATGAGGATTCAAGAAGACATCCCCAGAATTAAGAACTAAGACAACCTTAGAACTGAAATGGATTTGTGAAGACATATCCAACTCAATCAATCTTCATGTCATATAAAACGAAAGTGTCCATAAGAAAAAGGTTTGAGGCACATTTCAGTAACTTAATCAGGATTGTTTGATGACGTCAGGGATGCTTTGATGAAATTATTGTTTCAGTCAGGGATGCTAAACATGCTCGTTGTCTTTCCCAACGAGAACGTCAAGATATGTAAATTATTGTTTCAGTGTCCACCTGCTTCGTATATCTCCGTCAGCTCTTGGGACATGCTGCGTTGTCTCTTGCCCAGCTCATCGATGAGTCCTGCATCAAGAAACATGACACTGCTAAAGGACACTGCCAATCTGCATCAAGAAACATGACACTGCTAATTTACATGAAAAACATCCCTCCATGACACTGTAACCATATAGAGGGCCTCAAGAAACATGATCGTCATATGAGCGAAATATTCTCAAGCACGACGTTAAACCAACCTCAAGAAACATGACACTGCTAATGGACACTGCCAATTTACAATAACATACATTCACACCATGACACTCTAACAATATAGGGAGCATCAAGAACATGACACTGCTAAAGGACACTGCCAATTTACAATAACATACATTCACACCATGACACTCTAACAATATAGGGAGCATCAAGAAACATGACACTGCTAAAGGACACTGCCAATTTACAATAACATACATTCACACCAATTTACAATAACGTACATTCACACCATGGCACTGTAACAATATAGGGGACACTTACAACCATGTGTGACATCTGTCGGACAGTCCAGGACAAATGTTAATGTTTGCTGCACAAAACACCTTGAAATTACAGTTCAACTTACGGCCTATCGTACCATGTCCGTTATCCTCAGAGCAGCAGTGTTTATACAGTTCGAACTGAATATAATTAAGCCTTTGTCTACAGCTAGACATTCCAAAAACTTTGTCATTGATCTTGTTCAACGCCATTACGGCAACAGCAGGAATCGGGACCAGTACCAACACAGAAGGGACATCGTCTTTTGGGTTATCGATGTGATTAGTGATAGTATTGACCAGTGGGTTTATACGTACCAGACTTTCCAGATCCCAGTCCGTGCACACAGCCATACAAGAGGATTGAAACACTCAGCCGGAACACGGTGACCTGAAGGAGATCTGTTCATGTTAGTGTACAATAGCGTAAGAGAGTGAGTGAGTGAGTGAGTGAGTGAGCGACACCAGAAATGGGCTTCACACATGTATGTACCTTAATAGCCGACTAACCCGTGGATTGGATGGATACAAGTTGTGACGTTTATCGTCCTGTATACTATCAACCACTGATTTATCCCGATCGGAATCCTTCAAAGCCGCTAGGTGTAGCTGCAGTATTGCCTCGTAAGGCATTGATTTTATACTTGATACTAATGACCTGCCCTAAATTTATCCCCGCCCCTGAATTGTGTTTTTAAGCATCATCAATGCTCGACTTTTTCACATTTAATTTTGTTACTGCTACATATTCAAACAAATACAAAAGAGGTCAAATACCTTCAAAATATGTAAGGTACTTAAAAATACAAATGTATATAATTGTTTCCTGGCCCTCCAATAGGTCATTGTTGGAAAATGTCACATCACTCTAAAAGGCCTATGTTCTTGTGCATAGAGCGCAGGTCACAAATAAGTTGAAGTTAAGCATCGTTGGGAGCGGAGAGTTCTTGGATAAGTGGCCGTGTCTAGACTTCAGTCCTGCCCCACAAGGAAGCACGTGAGACAAGTTAGGCAAGAGAGTTTGTTATAAAATATGGCCCCTGTTCACCCAACAAAAAATGGGTACTGTGATAAGCCCTGTCACCATTAACCCTCTAGCGCCTCACAGGCAGCTAGGGTTATCAAATTGTTTGGGGCTTCGAGCATACATTGTGCATAGATAAATGCGCATGATATATGGACTATTATTATTATTACCTACGGTGAGATTATTCAAATAACCTAGATGATTCACTGTCTGAGTGACGATACACATTACTTGTGTCAAGATGAAAGTGTCTTCCAGATAGTTGAAGAATCATCTACGTCGATGAATTTTGGATCTTATACGCTTCTAGGGGAACAAGGACATCTATTGAAGTCTGATTTTGACATCTGTCACTGTCCAGCTAACTTAAGGACCACGTGCTTTTGAAAGAAGATATGAGAGCATGTGAGTGAGTGAATGAGTGAGTGGGTTTGGTTTTACGCCACTTTAGCAATATTCCAGCAATATCACGGCGGGGGACACCAGAAATGAGAGTATGTTGTAAGCGCATGTTGCAGATGACGGAAAACGACGGAGAGAGGTTTTGATGAGACTTACCTTCAACATGCTGGCTTGTTCACTGTGACAGGCTCTCATGCATGAAGCGAAATATGCCATGCAATCGTGTGTGTTGTTTATGTATAGCGACCGCCATTGAAGTAAAAGATGAAAGACATACTTCTCACCCATTTACAGTTACTGATGTCTTTGATTACATGTCCAATGTTTTCAAATACAACTAAATCAAACATATATTCCTAGATCCCCCATCTGATATACCGAAAAGAATGATCCATTTGATCAGAAAGTCGCCACCTTGAAACACGTATGTATTTTTACACGAACACGAACTGACAAAAAAATACCTGCTGTTTGTCAGTTCCAAATCAAATCAAAGGAAAAAACTAAAATACCAGATATTATCCATGATTCAATATCTGCATTCCTTCTGAGTGGCCGGTGCTAACACTGCAGGGACATGCTAACCCTTCTCGCACCCACCTCGAGTGCCCAATAATTTCAAGTACAAAATTCTACACCATATCCTACCAACTAAAATCCGTTTACACAGAATGGGCAATACTTAATCAGATAGAAGCGACTAGGGGCGGTGGGGTAGCCTAATGGTTATAGCGTTGGCTCGTCACGCCGAAGACCCGGGTTCGAATCCCCACATGGGTACAATGTGTGAAGCCCATTTCTGGTGTCCCCCTGCCGTGATGTTGCTGGAATATTGCTAAAAGCGGCGTAAAACCATACTCAGTCAGTCAGTCAGCCGTTTACAAAGAATGGGCTATACTTAATCAGATAGAAGCGACTATTGTTCCTATAAAACAGATACATTGCAGCATTTATTTTGGGAATGTGATCTTGTACGGCCACTGTGGACCAAACTGGAAGGTTGGCTAAAAGAAAAAGCTCAAACAGAAATTCATTTTAAAGAAAGAATACTCATTGGTTTTCCAGAGAGAAACAATGACCCGCTAAACATAATCATCTTGATTTTCAAAAAGACTATATTTGACCACAAACAGAAACGATTGCCAACCTTCGAAACATTAATATGCAAAGTCCGGGATTATTATAATATTACTAAATGTGCAGTTGAAATGTCAACTAGAGAGTGATTCGTAACCACATACTCAGAAGATCCGGTTAGAATTGATCTTCAGCAACCCATGCTTGTCGCAAGAGGCGACTAACGGGATCGGGTGGTCAGGCTCGCTGACTTGGTTGACACATGTCATCGTATCCTAATTGCGTAGATCTATGCTTATGCTGTTGATCACTGGATTTCTTGTCCAGACTCGATTATTTACAGATCGCCGCCATATAGCTGGAGTATTGCTGAGTGCGGCGTTAAACAACAACCAACCAACTTTTACGCCCAACGTAATAATTGTGGGTGGATAATTAAGACTGAATATCCTATTGCGTTGACGTTTATTATTACGCCTAAAACTATTGATACATTACAGATATTACCAGGCATTCATGGTTTAATCATTGTCGTCGGTGTCTCAGATAAGCACCTGTCTGTAGGCTCAAAGCAGGTAGATCTCGTGTCGAGCAAGAAGTTTTAACTTTTCGTCTTACAGTAATTTTACTTGTCGATTTAACTGTCACAAAGCCTGCATGTGTTTAAGGGGGCTGAAGAACCTGCAGCTTCTCAGGTCTGAGGGTCCTGATGGCAGATTGTCAAGTAATTTCATTTCACCACTTATTGCTGGTGTGTCCATACATGAAAGTTATTTCAACACTTCTATTTTATTTTCATTCATGTGTGTAAGTACCGCAGCGAATACATACGAGGGGCGTTCAAAAAGTAGTCAGCCTCACCTAGAAAATGATACAAATGCAGCTGTTTTTATGTTTTATTTTTCTACATATTATCTGTCAACCTCAAGAAAATTGGCTTTGTTCTGTTCCACCCTCACCCCCCTCTTCATGTTTAATGAAAGAGCTTGTTTCGGAGATGATGTAATCATAAGGACCTATTCTAATGTTTTCACTTGTTCATACATACGGAAGCGCTGAAGGGACATGAGTAGGAGAATTTTCATACATGATGGCAAAGGTTCAAACTAAATACTGAATGGTCACACAAGTGTCAGTTCTCAATATATTGTAAACAATGCCAGCTTTAATATCTGGACACAATGTTTTTGAAAGATTTCAAAGTGGGTGTCCTTATAAAAACAGCCCTGACTAAATGCAAATCAAGCAATCCAAATCTTTGAATGTTGATCATGACGGGAAGTCATCCAACACTATACTGAACATATTGTATATGACATTATCTGAGGACATACCATTATCCAAGAGGTACCAAATGACAGATCGTTTTTCATTTTCTGCAAATTTTAAGAAATATTATACCCCCAATGTGTTGTGATGACTAATATCTCGTTAACCACATTACCTACTTATGTGAAATTTAGGATATGGCTTTGCTAATGATTCCTTCAAAATAAGATGGAAGCTTTCAAACATTGGACATCGAGAATGTAGCTAGACCGACTACCTTTTGAAGGCCCCTTGTAGTCACGCATGTTATATTTGAGATTACACTTTCTCAGTAAAGTACAGATTCTAGTACTTTTGTTGGGTTGAGTCCCATGCGGGATTCGAGCCCACACCCTCAGAGTCAGGCACCTAATCGCCAGCACACAAAGTCAGCCATCTAACCCACTCAGCCTCCCACTAACCATATGTAGACAAATGTGATGCTCGACCAACAACAGTTCACACAGTTTCCACATTCAACTGAACTGCTCAGGTAACTAAGTGACGGTTGTAATATACTTCGTCCATATTAGAACATAAATGTAAGACACCTTGATTATTTGCAAACAAATCTTTATTTTGAGAATGTTGTCATTAACATCTGAATTTTCACAATTTCATAATTTCCCAGACAGGTGGCGGGCCAGCGAGGATCACTGTCCTGTAAAACAACAAGTGTTGCATCATATCTAATTGTGAAAATGTGAAATGCATGTTTCTGGAATCAGATATACGACATGAAAAGAAAAACACAGCAAGACATACTTAACACCAAGATATACATCTTTAAAATACACATATAGAGCAATGAATCCAGACATATTTAACACCTAGGTATACATCTTTAAAATGTATAAATAGCAAAAAGTATTTCAGCTTTAAAAACATATATAGATATGGTGTAAAGATAACACAGATAATGAATGGACAATACAGGAGGAGAGACAGACGGTACAGGTGGATACACACTACAGATGGTGGATACACACTACAGATGGTGGATACACACTACAGATGGTGGATACACACTACAGATGGTGGATACACACTACAGATGGTGGATACACACTACAGATGGTGGATACACACTACAGATGGTGGATACACACTACAGATGGTGGATACACACTACGGAAGGTGGATACACACTACAGATGGTGGATACACACTACAGATGGAGGATACACACTACAGATGGTGGATACACACTACAGATGGTGGATACACACTGGATACAGATGGTGGATACACATTACAGATGGTGGATACACACAACAGATGGTGGATACACACTACAGATGGTGGATACACACACAGATGGATACACAGTACAGATGGTGGATACACACTACAGATGGTGGATACACATTACAGATGGTGGATACACATTACAGATGGTGGATACACATTACAGATGGTGGATACACACTACAGATGGAGGATACACACTGGATACACATACACACTACAGAAGGTGGATACACACTACAGATACAGATGGTGGATACACACTACAGATGGTGGATACACTACAGATGGTGGATACACACTACAGATGGAGGATACACACTACAGATGGTGGATACACACTACAGAAGGTGGATACACACTACAGATGGTGGATACACACTACAGATGGTGGATACACACTACAGATGGTGGATACACACTACAGAAGGTGGATACACATTACAGATGGTGGATACACACTACAGATGGTGGATACACACTACAGATGGTGGATACACACTACAGATGGTGGATACACACTACAGATGGTGGATACACACTACAGATGGTGGATACACACTACAGATGGAGGATACATGGTGAACGTGGATACACTACAGAACGTGGATACACACTACAGAAGGTGGATACACACTACAGAAGGTGGATACACACTACAGATGGTGGATACACACTACAGATGGTGGATACACACTACAGATGGTGGATACACACTACAGATGGTGGATACACACTACAGATGGTGGATACACACTACAGATGGTGGATACACACTACAGATGGTGGATACACACTTACAGATGGTGGATACACACTACAGATGGTGGATACACACTAGATGGTGGATACAGATGGTGGATGGTGATACATACACACTACAGAAGGTGGATACACACTACAGAAGGTGGATACACACTACAGATGGTGGATACACACTACAGATGGTGGATACACACTACAGATGGTGGATACACACTACAGATGGTGGATACACACTACAGATGGTGGATACACACTACAGATGGTGGATACACACTACAGATGGTGGATACACATTACAGATGGTGGATACACACTACAGATGGTGGATACACACTACAGATGGTGGATACACACTACAGATGGTGGATATACACATTACAGATGGTGGATACACACTACAGATGGTGGATACACACTACAGATGGTGGATACACACTAGAGATGGTGGATACACACTACAGAAGGTGGATACACACTACAGAAGGTGGATACACACTACAGATGGTGGATACACACTACAGATGGTGGATACACACTACAGATGGTGGATACACACTACAGATGGTGGATACACACTACAGATGGTGGATACACACTACAGAAGGTGATGGTGGATACACATTACAGATGGTGGATACACATTACAGATGGTGGATACACACTACAGATGGTGGATACACACTACAGATACATTACACACTACAGAAGGTGGATACACACTACAGAAGGTGGATACACACTACAGATGGTGGATACACACTACAGAGATGGTGGATATACACACTACAGATGGTGGATACACACTACAGAAGGTGGATACACACTACAGATGGTGGATACACACTACACACACTACAGATGGTGGATACACACTACAGAAGGTGGATACACACTACAGATGGTGGATACACACTACAGAAGGTGGATACACACTACAGATGGTGGATACACACTACAGAAGGTGGATACACACAGAACAGATGGTGGATACACACTACAGATGGTGGATACACACACAGACAGAAGGTGGATACACACTACAGAAGGTGGATACACACTACAGAAGGTGGATACACACTACAGATGGTGGATACACACTACAGATGGTGGATACATACACACACATACAGAAGGTGGATACACATTACAGATGTAGGATACACACTACAGAAGGTGGATACACACTACAGATGGTGGATACACACTATAGAAGGTGGATACACACTACAGATGGTGGATACACACTACAGATGGTGGATACACATTACAGATGGTGGATACACATTACAGATGGTGGATACACATTACAGATGGTGGATACACATTACAGATGGGGGATATACACACTACAGATGGTCTTTGCCCATTACAGATGTGGAAAAAAATTACACAATACGGAAATGAGAAAGGAAATTATATTTGTCTACTGAGAGTTAAGAACGAACCTTGTTTTATGCTCCCAGCTTACTCTATCCAAGAGTGATTCTAAACGTTCCTGAAAAAGTTAATAATATGTTCAAAACATTTTTCCTTCTAAGTGTGAAATCTCAAAATACATAAAGGTACGAACAGACATAGTTTTGATATGTGATAAAATTGTACATATTTCTGACAGAATTTTGAGGGTTCCAAGACGACTTGGGATACAGGAGACCTTGTCGTCTTAAGCATGTTAAGATCCGGGCTAGGATTGGTTTTCAACAACCCATGCTTGCTGTAAGAGGCGACTATCGGAATCGTGTTGTCACGTTTGCTGACTTGGTTGACACATGTCATCGTATCCCAAATGCTCGTGTTGTTGATCACTGGATTGTCTGGTCGAACTAGATCATTTACAGACCATTTAGCTGGATTATTGCAGCGTTAAGCAAAAAAGAAAAGAAAGAAAAACCAAACAAACCAATGACTGACATGACCAGAAAATCGGACGGCACAGTAGAAAACTACAAGCGCTACAAGCACCCATATGCACAACATCGTTCATTTAAAACATATGCCGAAAAAAGATGGCTTTTTCTCACGATCAGTGACACCCGAACCCAGGAAATAATGAAAGAAAAATACGAACGTGGTTGGGAGTAGGAATCATCGCCACCTGCAATATTGAAACATGAAGTAAGCACACACCAGTGTTAATCCCGGGGGGCGGTGGGGTAGTCCAATGGTTAAAGCGTTGGCTCGTCACGCCGAAGACCCGGGTTCGATTCCCCACATGGGCACAATGTGTGAAGCCCATTTCTGGTGTTCCCCGCCGTGATGTTGCTGGAATATTGCTAAAAGCGGCGTAAAACCGAACTCAGTCAGTCAGTCAATGTATGTGTGTAGTTTGGTTTTACGCCGCATTGGCAATGTGTTGATACGAATAAGTCGATATTACTAACAATATCACTGCGTTGGCACAACACCTGAAATGGGCTTCAAACATTGTAAACCAAACTCAGTCAGTCAGTCAATGTGAATCTTTTTAGCAATAATCCAGCAATATCACGGGGACAACAGCAAACATTGTGACGATCGCGAGCGAACGCTTTAACCACTGGGCTACCTCACCACCCCTCATATCAAGGAGTATGTCAACCTCAGCCAACACTTACCAGAGGGGTACACAAAGTCCGCAGTCTAGACTACCAGTTGTCCGACTTACATTTTTGTGGAAGCCGTGATGGCTGAGCGGGTTAGGCGGCTAACTTTGTGTGCTGGCGATTAGGTGCCTGACTCTGAGGGTGTGGGTTCGAGTCCCGGATGCAACTCAACCCAACAAAAGTACTAGAATCTGATATATAAGAAAGCGTAATTCCAAATATAACATATGTTACAGCCTCAGCCAAGTTTGATTAAGTTAAATCCAATTTTGATGTGTACACTAGCTTCTGTGCTGTAATTGTATATAAAAGTAGTTCAATTCATTTTAGCTTCCAGTCTGCATCTGCACCCTCTATTCATGAAGATCCTTGCGAGAACTGGTTCTCAGCAGCATAGGCTTGTCGTAAGCGGCGACTCACTTGACAGATTGGTTCGGCTTGGTAACAGGATTCCACCTAACAATTTCACGTTGTCACGTCGTCACAACGTTATGCTTTCGGGGTTACAACGTTTTTCTGTGGGCTCCCATTTACGTTGTCACAACGTTGTGGCCTGACGTTGTGATACTAGTACGTTATTTTTACGTGGCCACAAGGTTACGTTATTTGATACTAACGTATTTTACGTTGTCTTAGCGTTCGATTTAACGTTAATAGTTGAATAGTTTTCCCAGTAAGGAACATTACATAAGAAACAAAGCTGAAATTCACTTCAATCTTTATTCGCCAATTTGCATGTTGTTTTGGTCGTGTTTTCTGAAGCTGTAGCTGAATAGTGAAGAAAGAATCTCAAAGTGAAAAGTTTTACAGAAAACCATCGTGACAAGTTATAAGAAACGTTGTTATAACGTTGTGAGGAGCCCAAAGCATAACGTTTCCTCAACGTAAATTTGCAACGTTGTTATTACGTTGTGACATAACGTTATAAAATGACGTAATACTAACGTTGTGATAACGTTGTGTCATGACGTTACCAATCTACAACCTTCCCACAACGTTGTGGCATGACGTTACCAATCTACAACCTTCCCACAACGTTGTGGCATGATGTTACCAATCTACAACCTTCCCACAACGTTGTGGCATGACGTTACCAATCTACAACCTTCCCACAACGTTGTGTCATGACGTTACCAATCTACAACCTTCCCACAACGTTGTGGCATGACGTTACCAATCTACAACCTTCCCACAACGTTGTGGCATGACGTTACCAATCTACAACCTTCCCACAACGTTGTGGCATGACGTTACCAATCTACAACCTTCCCACAACGTTGTGTCATGACGTTACCAATCTACAACCTTCCCACAACGTTGTGTCATGACGTTACCAATCTACAACCTTCCCACAACGTTGTGTCATGACGTTACCAATCTACAACCTTCCCACAACGTTGTGTCATGACGTTACCAATCTACAACCTTCCCACAACGTTGTGTCATGACGTTACCAATCTACAACCTTCCCACAACGTTGTGGCATGACGTTACCAATCTACAACCTTCCCACAACGTTGTGTCATGACGTTACCAATCTACAACCTTCCCACAACGTTGTGTCATGACGTTACCAATCTACAACCTTCCCACAACGTTGTGGCATGACGTTACCAATCTACAACCTTCCCACAACGTTGTGGCATGACGTTACCAATCTACAACCTTCCCACAACGTTGTGGCATGACGTTACCAATCTACAACCTTCCCACAACGTTGTATCATGACGTTACCAATCTACAACCTTCCCACAACGTTGTGTCATGACGTTACCAATCTACAACCTTCCCACAACGTTGTGTCATGACGTTACCAATCTACAACCTTCCCACAACGTTGTATCATGACGTTACCAATCTACAACCTTCCCACAACGTTGTATCATGACGTTACCAATCTACAACCTTCCCACAACGTTGTGTCATGACGTTACCAATCTACAACCTTCCCACAACGTTGTGGCATGACGTTACCAATCTACAACCTTCCACAACGTTGTGGCATGACGTTACCAATCTACAACCTTCCCACAACGTTGTATCATGACGTTACCAATCTCTACAACCTTCCCACAACGTTGTGGCATGACGTTACCAATCTACAACCTTCCCACAACGTTGTGGTCATGACGTTACCAATCTACAACCTTCCTGCACAACGTTGCAACGTTACCAATCTAAACCTTCCCACAACAGAACGTTGTGTGTTTAAAACAACCTACTGTCGGAAATGCTAGAAAAATGCTTTTGACTTATATTTAAAATTCAGAGGTATTACAGTTACTTAAATAACAAATATCACTTCAAGAAACATCTACCTAATGTAGACCGGGGGAATAAATTTAGAGACATGCTCTAAACTGTGTTTTTACTGATGAAAATACCAAAAACTTAGAAAAATAAGGGGTAGTTGGACGTTATTTGAAACAAACATTAACTGCCTGTCTTACGTCATCAGCATGCACGGTATCGACAGGTGAAATTGACACCTGAGCACACGCTCGGGCGAGGGGTCATCTCAATAGATGTCTTCTGCAAAATGTTGAATATGTGTACGTATAGTATACGCATCAGTTATGTAAGGGATCATTTGTGTATGTGTGTTTGTTGTGACATAAACATACGAATTACTGTACATTGAAAGAATCCTATCACTTGTGGTATCTTATCGATTGATTGTAGAAATGTGCAACGTTTTGATAAATGTTTTGCATGTCAACAGTATAGTTCATTGAAAAAATATGGATGTAATTCGGTCAGTTTAATCTAGTTGTGAACATTGGCCAAAGATATATTATATATATTTTTCTTTTCATAAAGTTTGTAGACCGTCCGTCTAAGCACTCCCTTGTCAAAGTTGTCAAGGATGGTTTTACGTCTCGGTTTTGCATATGAGACGGTCCCTGTCTTGTCTGATTTGTTTACAATATTGTAAACTTGTTGGTAAGACATGCCAACAGCTCTACAAGTTCTGTAATAAACCCTCTCTACACTAATGAAAGGTTTACCTCTGTCTTTTTAAGCAGAAAAACTATAAACCTTTGCAACAATCGACTGCAAATCGTTGGCCATAGTGCACGCTGTGATAAAGATGTGCATGCATGACGGGAAACCTATTTATCGACTTAACATTTATATTAATATTTCTTCAATACAGAAAACGATAATTAAGTAAAGTAACACAAACATTAAACGTTTATTTGTTTAGGAAAAACGTTAATTCATATTTTTACACCACCTGTATTATTAGCATAAATGTAAAGACTATTTCAGATTTCTGTTGTTGAACTCTGAATAAATCTTAAGTTGCTGTTTTGGTACCAAATTCTCTCCTGTAAACTGCCCTTTAAATGTATGGGGATGTTAAATCGATTGAAATAAAAATTAGGTAGACAATAGGCGAGTTGATATATTGACAACATAGTACATTTATCACCTTTATAAAGATACTAAGGATAAAAAGCATTTTTCTAGCATTTCCGACAGTACTATAGCTGGGATTATCCACCATTCATTACGGATATATTACGAGCGCTTCAGGCAGAAGCAGTTTGTGCACCCAAATACCGCATCACTCATTCACAACTTATACGTAACATAGCAATTCTATTGTGTGTTCTATGATCAGTAGCACTCAACATCAGGTAAGAAATGAACATGGGACGTTCGCAATCTGTATATTAAAACATGAATTAGGCATATGTTGGTTTACTGTCGGCACGGAAAGTCTATGTTTTATGGTGGCTAAAATATAAAAAGGATAATCGATGGTGATAAATTTCATTCGGGCACTACTGTCGAGTATAATATCAATGAATAGCTCACAACGCGTCAGGAATACAGCATAAATTCAAAAATAATTTTGAAGGGCCAATTAGCTAGCAGTTAGCATCTGAAACGACCCTGCTTATAATGGGTATTTCGTGGTCGTTTATATCACATAGGGCTTTCCTCCTGCATTAAGCGGACACTTCGTGAAATAAATGGAATACTGTTGAAAGCGGAGTTAACCCTGCTCACTCATTCACCAACTCACACCGTGACATGTTAAACACCAAGCTTAAGCTCTATCAGCATATACACTGTTCCGCATCTTTCAAAACGAAAATTATTTTAACCGTTCCTCCCATTAGATCTTGCTTACGTAGAATATTTCGTTCGCACGTTTATTTTCAACACATCTCCAAGTCAAAACATTAATTACACAGTAGATTCGTTTCCTGCTGACTGGGTTCCGTCCTATTGCGCAACTTAGTTCAATAACCAGCCCAGAATTTTGAGACCAACTCATTCAACTGGATACATAAATATTAATCAGTATTATTTGACACATCTAATCACTTGTATATTGCAACACTACGCTCCTTCTAATCCTTGCAAACTTCGTCGTGCTGCGTGCTCTGTCGTATAGCGTCCTCTGACAAACGGAAATCTGGAAATCGTGGAAATCTCAAAGCGAGGCTCGGCCGCTAGAAACGTTTTGCGGTCTGGTACGGACTTGATATTATATCAATCAAATTGTACGTTACAAACAATACACGTAATAAGCGCAAAGAACACATAACAGGCGTAACCAGTGAGCCAGATGAATTGTGAATCACTGTACGACCTCTTCAAACAGGGGCAGTTTGTAAGGTCTTAGTTAGTTAACGACATGCTGCCTAAACCTCGACATAAAATAGAGAAATACGATTTTTTTTAAAACTTTAAACTTAAAATTAATTTCTAAATACCATTTTCTTATGAAACAAGGAATTGCAATTTTCTATAACCATAGCTGTTTGTTGTGTCTTTTTTCACTTTCACAAGAGAAAATTCGGATCGACTGAAAAGTAGGTCATTGTCTGAATTGGTTAATGAGACTCATGTTTTGGTTTGAGGTGTCAGTAGTATTACTTAGCACTCATTGTGATCATTTCGGACAAAACCAATAAAACGCGTGACTCATGCATGAAAATATTACGAGCGCTTCAAACAGATCAGTTTGTGCACTCAAACACACCACACCACCTATTCACAGTTACATCTGACACCAGGAAAGAACGTGCAAAGCGGCCTTCTGATGGCGAGACTGCAACAATGAAGAATGCTGTTTGCACACACTAGTTTAACTAACTGGCAAAAAATGTATATAAAGACAGTTGCCCTGTGTATATCGCTCAGTTCCTTTATACTAGCAATTAAAGTACTGTAGGAAAAGGAAAAAAAACTGTTTTAGGCTGTTAAACTGTATCCCTAAAGTTTACACAATTGCAAACAGCATATGTCGAAATAACCCACTTCGGCCTAACTGGGCGTTCAGTGGGATGCGTAATACGATATCCAGAAAACATTTTCACTCGTAAAGTCGGGCAAAACTTACAGATGGCAATTAGGTCACTCAGCCAGGACCCTCGACTCACCTGGCATGAAATGCATGTGCTGCCCACAGGCACAAGGGGTCATCTCAAAGATATTTGATGCTTTTTCTTGTGTGTTGAATATGTCTCATCTATTGATTAACATCTTACGTGTCTTTCTTTCATAAAGTACATGTTCAGATATGTAAAAGAGTATGATACCCGTAGAAAAGCATAATCAGTCATCGTATTAAATGTCTCAAAATATTAGGTTGCATGACCACCCGAAGGTCGACAGGACTGGATATTGTTTGTAAATTGTTATGACATGCCGTTTACTTCCCCAGTTTACTTCCCCTGAAGGATTATCTTACCTTAACTTATATCTCTATCCTCCAGCCCGGCCCCAACCACCATCTGCAACACGTCCTTGCCGTCGTTTTGCTTTTGAGACGACCCCTCCTACCTGTTTCTTTTTATAGTGATAGTCACTCCATGGAAGCTACATCCTTAATAGTTTCAGTATTGAAGTTATTATTTTTTACGTCAGCTATCGTTTATAATGAAGCTAAGTCTAATTTCAAAGTGGGTATTTAAAAAGTGTCCTTGTAATACAATATCACCGCACTCTAATTTGCATAAAGCCATGGTCTTTCCAAATAAGTCGAGTTGAACTTAGAAAAAACGCGTTGCTCTTTTCTGCACTAATCTTTCCTCAGTAAAATACAATTTTTACGTTTGTTATCTATCTACCACTAAGACTGTAGTTAGGCCAAACTTAGTTTAACAAATATTTCACACTTTCCCATATTATCTACGTAACTGTATATGTAAATGAATGTGAAATAACAGTTTGTTTTCTATTTCCGACAGTACTTTTAGTATCTGAAACGACCCAGCCCTTAGTGGATATTTGATATGATTATGGAAATGAAGTGATCGTTTATAACACGTTGGGCTTCACCTGCATTAAGCTGACACTGCGTGAAATAAATGGAAGACTGTTCACAGCGTGTACTCACTCACTCACTCACTCACTCACAACGTGACATGTTAAACACCAAGCTCTCAACATATGCACTGATCCGTATCATTCCGAATGAAAATTCATTTAACGATTCCTCTGATCCTGCTTACGCAGAATATTTCGTTTCTAATGTGTATTTTCAACACATCTCAAGGTTTCAAAAGTACTACTTAGCACTCTTTGTGAGCGTTTCTTGTGTGAAGTCCATTTCTGGTGTCCCCCGCCGTGATATTGCTGGCATAGTGCTAAAAGCGGCGTAAAACTAAACTCACTCACTCACTGTGAGCGTTTCTGACAAAACCAAAAAACCGTATGTATGAAAATATTACGAGCGCTTCAAACAGAGCAGTTTGTGCACTCAAACACACCACACCACCTATTCACAGTTACATCTGATACGAATGAAAGGAAGTATACGAACGTGAAAAGCGGCCCTCTGGTGGCGAGTCTGCAACAATGAAGCATGATGTTTGCACACACTAGTTTAACTAACGGGCAAAAAATGTATATAAAGACAGTTGCCCTGTGTATATCGCTCAGTTCCTTTAAACAAGCAATTAGTATCTGAAACGACCCAGCCCTTAGTGGATATTTGGTATGATTATTGAAATGAAGTGATCGTTTATATATCACTTTGGGCTTCACCTGCATTAAGCTGACACTGCGTGAAATAACTTGAACACTTTTCACAGCGTGGTTGAACCCAGCTCACTCACTCACTCACTCCGTGACATGTAAAACACCAAGCTCTGAATATATGCAGTACTGTTCCGTATCTTTCCAAAGAAAACTTCATTTAACCCTTCCTCTGATCTTGCATTCGCAGAATATTTAGTTTCTAATGTGTATTTTCAACACATCCCAAGGTTTCAATAGTACTATTTAAGCACTCTTTGTGAGCGTTTCTGACAAAACCAATAAATCGTATGTAAGAAAATATCACGAGTGCTTCAAACAGAGCAGTTTGTGCACTCAAACACACCACACCACCTATTCACAGTTACATCTGACACCAGAATGAAAGGAAATATACGAACGTGCAGAACGGCCCTCTGGTGGCGAGACTGCAACAATGAAACATGATGTTTGCACACACTAGTTTAAGTAACGGGCAAAAAAAGGCACATGAAGACAGTTGCCCTGTGTATATCGCTCAGTTGCTTTAAACAAGCAATTAGTATCTGAAACGACCCAGCCCTTAGTGGATATTTGGTATGATTATTGAAATGAAGTGATCGTTTATATCACTTTGGGCTTCACCTGCATTTAGCTGACACTGCGTGAAATAACTTGAACACTTTTCACAGCGTGGTTGAACCCAGCTCACTCACTCACTCACTCACAACGTGACATGTTAAACACCAAGCTCTCAACATATGCACTGCTCCGTATCATTCCACACGAAAATTCACTTAACGATTCCTCTGATCCTGCTTACGCAGAATATTTCGTTTCTAATGTGTATTTTCAAGACACCCCAAGGTTTCAAAAGTACTACTTAGCACTCTTTGTGAGCGTTTCTTGTGTGAAGTCCATTTCTGGTGTCCCCCCGCCGTGATATTGCTGGCATAGTGCTAAAAGCGGCGTAAAACTAAACTCACTCACTCACTGTGAGCGATTCTGACAAAACCAAAAAAACCGTATGTATGAAAATATTACGAGCGCTTCAAACAGAGCAGTCTGTGCACTCAAACACACCACACCATCTATTCACAGTTACATCTGACACCAGAATGAAAGGAAGTATACGAACGTAAAAAGCGGCCCTCTGGTGGCGAGTCTGCAACAATGAAACATGCTGTTTGCACACACTAGTGTAACTAACGGACGAAAAGGGTACATGAAGACAGTTGCCCTGTGTATAGCGCTCAGTTCCTTTAAACTAACAGATAGTATCTGAAACGACGCAGCTCTTAGTGGACATTACTCTTCTGCACAAATTAAAAACACTGACGAGGCATACAAAACCCTGATTCATATCTCGGACATGTCACGAGCGCTTCAAGCAGGACACGTTTAATACCCAGGTATCCAAGGCTCAAACGGTACGACTGCCGAATCGTAACATAGCGATTCAATTGCGCATTCTCATGGTTAGTAATACCCGACACCAAGAGACAAAGACAAAGGAAACATACGAACGGTGTACCCCCACCGTGCCCACTTTTCTTAAAACAACAAAATGCAGTCACCCGTAGGACAATCGGGGGGATTAGTTATAGTCTGCTTCAAGGTACATCTGGTGACACCATGAGTCCGTGACCACAAGTCTTATTAAATTGGTGAGCACATTTCAGAACAAATTATATATTAAATGAACCCCCACTTCACCATTCATCATCATGGCTAATGCTAAATTTGACATTCAGTACATTGTTAATACACAGGGTGAACTAAATTTGATTTATAGCAACTGTAAGTTTAGGGTTAAGATCCGAAAGAATAATAATGTGTACTGGAGATGCTGTGTCAAAGACTGCCGAGCGACACTGAATATGACTGAAGGACTCATCACTAAGTCATTAACAGCATTCATAGCCATGAGGTCGATCCAAACAGACTTTCTGTTGACAAGATCTTGACTAGATCTGTTTCTGCCATATATCAAGATGTGATTGTTAATAAACAGTTGTATGTTAATAACTTATTATTTCAAACTCATTACACTTATGTCTTGCTGAGTTATGCCAGGTACTAGTTTTTTAATTAAGTATGTAGTTTATGACTGCCCAAAGAGTTAAGTAGACTATACTATATGCCACTGCCCTCTAGCCTGATACAGACTATACCCTAATCCCTCTGTTGTTTTAACACTGTCCATTTCCAAAAGTGGGCAAAGTGGGAGTAAACCGTACGAACGATGGTGTCGGGCTTTGGTTGACTGGTTATGTACATGTTAAAACTACCCGTGAAGACCCAGGCTAGAAATGGTCTTCACTAACCCATGCTTTTCGTGAAAGCGACTAACGGCATCGGGTGGTCAGGCTCGCTGACTTGGTTGACACATGTCATTTGTTCCCAAGTGCGTAGGTCGATGCTCATGCTGTTGATCACTGGATTGTCTGGTCCAGACTTGATTATCTACAGTCCGCCATATAGCTGGAATATTGCTGTTGCGGCGTAAAACAACAAACCAACCAAACAACCATGTTCTGACTGTTTCGGTTCTGTTAGTGCCATTGGAATTGCTTTGTCCCAGGGTTACAAGTGCAGTCATGAAAGAACTTTTGACCTTTCATTCACATTACATGGCGATCAGATCCGTGATGTTCCGGGTTAGCACTGATCGTCAGCAACCCATGCTTGTCGTAAGAGGCGACTAACGGGTTCGGGTGGTCAGGCTCGCTTACTTAGGACCCGTGAAGGTCCGGGTGAGAATATTGATCTTCAGTAACCCGTACTCGTGGTGAGAGGCTGCTAAGGGGATTGGGTAGTCAGGCTCGCTGACTTGGTTGACACATGTCATCGGTTCCCAATTGCGCAGATCGATGCTCATGCTGTTGATCACTGGATTGTCTGGTCCAGACTCGATCATTTACAGCCCGCCGCCATATAGCTGGAATATTGCTGTGTGCGGCGTAAAACAACAAACAAACAAAAACATGCCGAAGCCAGATTTAAATTTATGAAAAATCCGCAATTTACCTCTGTGTCTTGAGAACGACGACCTCTTATGACCTCCGCTCCTCTTACCTCCACGCGTGGCATCAGCAGCCTTTGACACTGTAAGGAGTTACAAAAAACGCAACACTATTTTAAGCATTTAAACACTTTCCTGAACAACGTTACTACTGATTAGGACAACATTAATGGATGACCAACTTCTATATTCAGGTGATGCGACGTGTCGATATAGATTCTTGTGTGATGCCAGCTTGACAACGACGCAAGAATCTGTATCGAAACGTCCCATCACCTCAATAAAGAAGTTGGTCATCCGTAAAGGTTGTCCTTATCTGACTCTCCAACTTCCAAAAATGCCACTCACACTTGAAGATTCTTTGAGAGGCGTTTTAGAAGTTGTATAGTTGTAGTAGTAGTAGCAGCAGCAGCAGTAGTAGTAGTAGTAGTAGTAGTAGTAGTGATGGTGGTAGTAGTAGTAGTAGTAGTAGTGGTGGTAGTAGTAGTAGTAGTAGTGGTGGTAGTAGTAGTAGTAGTAGTAGTAGTAGTAGTGGTGGTGGTGGTAGTTGTAGTAGTCGTAGTGGTGGTGGTGGTAGTAGTAGTAGTAGTAGTGGTGGTGGTAGTTGTAGTAGTCGTAGTGGTGGTGGTAGTAGTAGTAGTAGTAGTAGTAGTAGTAGTAGTAGTAGTAGTAGTAGGTAGTAGTAGTAGTAGTAGTAGTGGTGGTGGTGGTGGTGGTAGTAGTAGTAGTAGTAACAGTAGTAGCAACAGTAGTAGCAGTAAATAGTGAATTTTGTTTTACGCCACACTCAGCAATATTCCAGATATATGGCGGCGATCTGTAAATAATCCAGCCTGGACCAGACAATCTAGTGATCAACAGCATGAGCATCGATCTACGCAATTGGGAACCAATGACATGTGTCAACCCCGTCAGCGAGCCTGACCACCCAATCCCGTTAGTCGCCTCTTACGACAAGCATGGGTTACTAAAGATAAGTTCTATTCCGGATCTTCACCAGCGATGAATCCAGGTAAAGTAGGACAGCGAACAATCAGAATGTGAGAGAGTAAGTGAGTATGGTTTTACGTCGCTTTTAGCAATATTCCAGCAATATCACGGCGGGGGACACCAGAAATGGTCTTCACACATTGTACCCATGTGGGGAATCGAACCCGGGTTTTCAGCGTAACGGGCGGACGCTTTAACCACTAGGCTACCCCACCTGAATATGAACTAATGATACAGTATACCTGCACTACTGGCCACAGACAGCATCTGTTTTTGTTAGATAACATATTTTGCTCAGTATCATTCTATAATATAAAAACAAACAAAAGAGCAAAAATGCTTTACCCTTGGGGAGATCTGTATAATTGTTATGAAATTCGTGAAATGACTCGTGTGTTTTTAAATATACTTTTAAAGTTGTGAAGTGCATTGTCAGTAAACGGAAAGCATTCGAAAGCAATACCAGGAGGGAGACACAAGAAATAGGCTTCAAATATTTTAAACCGCTTTGCTACTGTACACAATATGTATAGAGTGAGTGAGTTTTGTTTTACGCCGCTTTCAGCAGAATTCCAGCAATATCACGGCGGAGGACACAGAAATGGTCTTCACACATTGTAGCCATGTGGGGAACCTGCTGCGTGCCGAGTGAACGCCTTAACCACAAAACTACCCCAGATCGATGCTTATGCTGTTGATCAGTGGATTGTCTAGTCCAGATTCGATCATTTCCAGATCGCCGCCATATAGGTGGAATATTGCTGAGTACGGCGTTAAACAACGAAACAAATACATAACCCTGTATTACCTGTTTTGGATAGGGCTTCCACTTGCTGCAGCATCTGGTCCTGTCGCTGGTAGATCTTAGCCAGCATGGTGGCCCCTACGTCAAAAACATCGTGGAAGTAATTTTAAATTATTTAATGATCCACTGAATTAGCCGTTTGAAAAAGAATTAAGAGGTTGAGTGAGTGAGTTTAGTTTTTCGCCGCTTTGTAGCATTCCAGCAATATCACGGCCAGGGACACCAGAATTTGGCTTCACACATTGTACCATTGTGGGGAATTGAACATGTGTCATCGGCGTGACGGGCGGACGCTTTAACCATTAGGCTACCCCACCGCCCCTGAAAAATATTCTAACTTCGTTGAGTTTTAGAGTACAATATTGACATAGCAGTTTCTTTTATTTTCGATCGCTTCAACCCCTTTACGCCCCAGAATTAAGAGAAGGGAGTGAGCTTTCTTTTCTGACATGTGCAGAAATATTTAGAGGTGAGGTGAAATGGGAGTTAATGTCGTACTTAAGAATATTTCGCTCATGTGACGACGTGCATGCGTGTGTATGTGTGGCTACTTGTACCAGCCCAGACTTAAGCTGGTTTTATAGTGCTAGCTCACTGAGATACCATGCCGCAGTGAAGCATGAATACCCAACTCAGACACATTATACTGACTCCGAGCCGACCAGTCCTTGTTGTACCCATTAATGCCGAGCGCCAGACAGGGACCAACAAGTTCCGTATTTTAACGTCTTTTGGTATGACGAGGCTGGGTACCGTACCCGCGATCTTCCACTCTTCGGGTGGACGTTCTAACCACTACACCACGGAGGCGGTCAGAAATATTTTGAGGGACTAAATACCCTCTAAAAGACTTAGTAACAAGAGGTATGACTTCATTCTTATGAAAGACGATTTTCCCGTTACTGTTGAGGAATATTCCTGCAGTTCCAGCCTTTGGTCACTTTTGGATTTCAACCTTTTAGGTGTACTCGCTACCGTTCATATTTTTTATTTATCCATCCATCCATCCATCCATCCATCCATCCATCCATCCATCCATCCATCCATCCATCCATCCATCCATCCATCCATCCATCCATCCATCCATCCATCCATCCATCCATCCATCCATCCATCCATCCATCCATCCATTTATTTATTTATTTATTTATTTATTTATTTATTTATTTATTTATTTATTTATGGGATTGACATGAACTAGATATTTCCGAATGTGGTAGGGCAGTTGATGGAAAAATGGCGGCCATCTTGGATATTTTGAGTGTCCAAAGTTATTTGCTGAACAGGGAACCAATGATGAGCAATCATGCCAATTTTGGTGCTTGTATCACAAAGTGAATGATTCGGCCTATTTTGGTCTGTTATCCGCCCGTTCTAACTGACCAGAATGGTGTCTGATGCAAATACCTATTTAGACATTTAATGCAATATTTCCCCGTGTTAGTTCAGCGGAACAATTTGCCTTCACACACGTATGACACGGATGACATCTATCGTTTATTGACATTTATTATGTGTAACCATACGATGTCCGTTTGCCTATGTCCATTTGTAATCACAGCTACTTCGTTAACGTACCTTCGTCCTCATCATACGACGCCATCACTACGCCCAACAACAGCAGCAGGAGGTACACAATCTTCATCATTTCAACCTGCAGCGAGAAGCAGTCTAATTGGTTTTTAAATGTCATACGATTGAATGTTCTTTACAATGAGTGGCTCGGCAAAGAAACGAGGAAAGATAGTTCAACTTTGGGAAGATCTGCATAATTGTGAAAGGCCGCTTGTATTATTATGCATTGGTCGTTGATGGGTAAGGTAATAATGCAGTATAGTATAGTATAGTATAGCATAGTATATTATAGTATAGTATAATATAGCATAGCATAGCATAGCATAGCATAGCATAGCATAGCATAGCATAGTATAGTATAGTATAGTATAGTATAGTACAACATAACATAGCATAGTATAGTATAGTACAACATAGCATAGCATAGTATAGCATAGTACAACATAGCATAGCATAACATAGCACTTCACAGTACAGCATAGCATAGTAAAGTATAGTATAAGTATAGTATAGTATAGTATAGCATAGCATAGTATAATATAGTACAACATAACATAGCATAGCATAGTATAGTTCAACATAGCATAGCATAGCAGAGCACAGCACAGCATAGCATAGCATAGCATAGTAAAGTATAGTATAGTATAGTACAGTACAGTATAGTATAGTATAGTATAGTATAGTAACGTATAGTATAGTATAGTATAGTATAGTATAGTATATTTAAAGTATAGTATGGCATAGCATAGCTTAGCATCATCATCATCATCGAACTCTTTATTACATATGAAGGCCGCTGGCCCATATACATATTAATAATAATAATATTAATAGTTACCTGCATAGTATAGAATAGCATAACATAGCATAGCAAAGGATAGTATAGAATAGTATAGGAAAACATAGCATAGCATAGCACAGCACAGCACAGCACAGCACAGCACAGCATAGCATAGCATAGCATAGTAGCATAGTAAAGTATAGTTGGATCAGGTGGTCAGGCTCGCTGGCTTGGTTGACACATGTCATCGGTTCCCAATTGCGCAGATGGATGCTCATGCTGTTGATCACTGGATTGTCTGGCCCAGACTTGATTATTTCCAGACCGCCGCCATATAGCTGGAATATTGCTGAGTGCGGCGTAAAACTAAATTCACTCACTCACTCAAGTAGACATAAGGAGAACAAGGTAAACCTATCGACATCTTTATGCAATCGCGTATGGAGCAAGCACACATTGCAGCCGCGAACGGTAAAGCTTTAAAAGTAGCAAGTCTTCCCCTTGTGTATTTAACAATCAATGGAAAGAGATTTTTGTCAACGATTACCAATGACTGATGTTAATTCGCCATGCTCGTAGATTATACTAAAAGCATCTGTACTTATACAAAGTAAATACATATTGTTTAGCATAAGGACATTTCAATCTGCTTGGCTAATTCTTGAGATTTCTTGAGATTAAATCTACAGGCGACCTAACCTGGCAATATGCACAAATTCTGTCTCTTTTAAATAGGCAACTGTAAGTGGCAAGATCACTGATAAATCCATGTAGGTAATAAAGTTTAAAATGTAGTTCAAAAACATGTTTCCTTTAAGAGTAAGGATCAAGGGCTCACCTTGGACTTGTGATATCCTGGAATAGACGTTCACAACCTCAGGCTGGGAAATGAAGTGGTTGTGTTTCATTAATACAATTTTATAGACATCCTCTTCGACTCTCGTGACCTTTGTACTCCGTTGTACAAAAACAAAATTAAAGAGATTTTCAGGAGGTAACTCTTTTTTTCCAAGTAATGATCACACTGAACCAAAATCAATAACTTTCTTCTTACCGAACCTTTTCTCACGTGTGTCAATTTTATTACATTAATGTTTCCTTGCAAAGCGGGACAATAGCCCAACGTGGCACAAACCACAAACGACTTACGTTATGTGAGAAAATTCCACAGCAAAATTCTCACCTTCGAACAAAGTTAAATGTGCAATGCTAATTACATTTAAAGCTTAAAACTACGCGAGAAAATAATGCACAATATGCTATATGTCTTCAGTCAGAACGTGTATGTCTAATTAAACTTACAAAGTTCAAGTTGGACAGAACTAGTTAAACTTGATTTACACCAAAGGAGGTGATAATGAATTTATATCACGACTTCAGAATATTCTAGTGAGAGAGTGAGTGACTTTAGTTTTTCGCCGATTTTAGCAATATTCTTGCAACATCAATGCGAGGGACACCAGAAATGTGTGGAATCGAACCCGGGTCTTCGATGTGACGAGTGAACGCTTTAACCACTACGCTACTTCGGTGAATGTCATTTTAGAAGTTTGGCAGTTCAATATTGACAAACTTTATGGAAAACATTTTATTTTATTTTCGAATGTACATTCATCCGTCTTGACGTGTGTAAACATGTTCTATTTACATATATTCACTTTGTGCACTGACTCAACATCCACCTGATGAAGGAGCAAGAATTAGCTCTGACACGTCGTATCAAGAATAAAAAGAAGTTGTTATCTTTAAAATTTGTCATGTATTCTTTCATTTTGTTGTGCGACGTTTCGATACAAATTCTGGTACCGTTGGCATGTAGAGTTGTCAAGAATCGCCATCGAAACGTCGTATTCACGAAATTAAAGAAGTTATTATCCGTAAATTTTGTCTTTGTTCAAAATATTCTAGTGTGATATTTAGTCAGTTGATGAAAACGATCGACGAAAACAACAGGTTTATTAACCGTTTCTATTCCTCAGAAGAACGACCAGTTTCGATTATCAACAAAAACATAAACCATTTGGCGAAAATTGCCAAATAAGGATATTTATAATCTATATTGTTCTGTTTCCATGACAACAAGTTCATGTTGGTGTCTACCTGGCAAAGAAATAGTACGTACCGAATCCCAATTCCATGATATTGTTTTGATTGCTCAATAACTACTCTTGTATCGATTTAGTGTGGGCAGTTGAACGAACATTTTTAAACTAAGCAGCATTTTGTTTAAATATCTATTTAAGGAAATTATGCGATCCTGCAGGTGTTGCCGGTAGGTGTCACCTGGTATCATTACTCATCCACTCTTTTCAGCGCTACGTTGATAAATGTAATCATTGGGAAATCGAAGCTGGTTATTTTCATGCCTTGATGCATTGTATATAGGAAATAGTTTCTATCAAATAGCTACTTATCACATCGAAAAGTGTTATAAAATTATACATATTGACGAAGAGCATATTTTACAACCAACATGTAACGTTATTTGTGTATACACTCCCAAACAAGAAACGCATAGGTGATATTGATAAGTGACCTTTCAAATATTTTTCAAAATTAGTTTGTGATTTTTTATAATTTCGCCGGTATAATGACGTGTACAACGCACAATTGCAACTAAACTGCGGTAACATAATGCACATTGCAAAATATGCAGGTGCGGTTTTGCGTTTAGACGGTCATTGACTTTTTTTTAGGTAAATGTTAGAATATAGTAATGTCACGAATCACTACTGTAAATTGAAACATTGCCATTGGACGTCTGGAGGCTGGGGAGTCTCAAAACCTCCGTTGAACGTCACCTCAAAGTACCAGGAGTCGTTTATGGGGCCGATATGAACAAACCAATTCAAGGCAAGATGGGCTTCAAAGTGGTTGACCTCGGATTTTCTTCACTTGGGGAATCAAACAGTCACAGCAACTGAAACTGCAACTGCAAGTGCAGTGCCTAGTTTGAGGAGAGACTCGGCACAAACCATTCGTAATCGTCGTCGACGGGTCGAGTCGTAAATTACCGGAATCTACACATCTAACGATGTGTATCGTTCAAAGCCGAATCACACCTTCTACTTCAGTGCCGTGACGGGAGAGAACGTTTTGTCCAGAATTGTGTCGCCCAGGTTGACCGGTGGTGTCATGATGTGGGGAACCATATCCTACACGCGGAAATCTACCACTGTGAGCCTTCAGGGCAATTGAACTGCTATTCGGTACATAGACGAGATCATTGACCGCCAGAGGAAGTTGTTCCAGATAGATAACGTCAGGCCTCACACATCACATGCCACTATCAGTGTCTTCAGAATGAGAACAATACAATGCTTCCATGGTCTTCAAAATCGCCCAAGCTCTGCCCCATTTGTGGGATGAGCTCGGCCGACGCATACGTGTACGTCAACCGGCGCCCCCGACGTTAGATCAACTCTCGCAGGCATTGCAAGGGGAATGTGTCAGAATTCTATGAGGTCGAATTCAAAGATTTATTCAGTCCATGCCGAGACGGCGCAGAGCAGTTTATGGGGCTCATGGTGTCCACAACAGATTCTGAAGACAACACCCAACTGGGACCGGGCGCCTTCACTTATTGAACTTTTTATTAACATACATTTGATATTTTATACTGGGACATTTCGCTGCATCTGATCCCGAATAGCATGTTTTATCGCACTTTAAAGTTAGCAGATGAACTCGTGAAAGTACACCTGTGCGTTTCTTTTTGTGAGAGGACATTTAGATTCATCATTGTCTACTCTCCAAAAAGGTAGGGGATCGTAATGACATAAGGCAGAAGTCAGGAACACAGATCTGTTGACAACTGAAGGAACATTCTATACAAGGCAACCATTACTTTTACTGTATGTTCTTCAACAACGTATGTGATCGTGACGACTTTAGACAGAAGATTGATATCTGTGTTCGATTGAACATTTTTATGCTGGACAGCATTTTTACTACTGGTTCCAATTCCAAGCCAAAAAAACACGTATATTTCTGCAAATTATGGGAGTGGCGGGTGCTGTTATGATCAGTCGTCAAATGAAACGGTATCGGCACCGTCACACCAGAAACACTCCACCTTTAGCAGCATGATACTTCATGGGTAGTAGTATAAGCCATGGGGCTACGGGATTAGGGACTTCTCAAGGACTCAAGTTTTAAATTGAGCTCTTGGGAGGGACCTGGTCCCGTAGCCCCATGGTGTATACTACTTGGGCCATAACACTTCAGTGAAAGTTCGTCCTTGATTGATTGATTGAATGGTTGGTTGGTTGGTTGGTTGATTGTTGATTAACACCGCACTAAGCAATATTCCAGCTATATGGAAGCAGTCTGTACATAATCGAATCTGGTCCAGACCATCCATTGATCAACATCATGAACATCGATCTATACAATAGGGAACCGATGACAGGTGTCAACCAAGCCAGCGAGCCTGACCACCTGATCCCACTATACTATGCGAGTCGGCGAGCCTGACCACCCGATCCCGTCAGTGGACTCAAGCATAGGTTGGTGAAGACCATTTTTAATCCGGATCTTCACGATAAAAGCCAGTATTATCGATTTTGTCTATACTCTACTGAAACACGTAAGTTCTCCATACACTTGAATTGTGATCACATTGCTTATGTGTCGTCAGCGTGTTAGTCAATGTGTTCAGTGTGTCTCAGCCTGTGATTTGCAGACTTTTGAACCGGTTTCTGCAGACAAAATATATTAAAGGCGCAGTACACCACATGGCATAATAGGTCCAGGGTGGATTAATTAAGAACATGGCTTTCACCTTTTCGCGAACTCTTGATATCATCACTAATTAATAGGCATTCAAAAAACATGCTCTGTCATCGTATCTCAATATGTCAATCACTGGATTGTCTAGTCCAGATTCGAGTATTTACAGTTGGAACATTGCTAAGTGCGGCGTGAAACAAGCTTGGCCATGCTCATGATATATGTCGTTTTTATTTAGGCATTGATCTCCAACAAGCACTCAAATTGTTTGATTGTGACAGGAAACCGGAGGGCAAGAATCGACCAGAAAACGCCTGCATACTCTGTGACCAAGGTTTGTAATATCGTTTAAAGATACACACATGTTCCATAAGGCGAAAATGGCAAAACAGTAGCAAAAATTAGATGAATCAGTGACGTTGGCTGGCTGGTTATTTGTTTAACGCCCAAGCAATATTCCAGCTTTCATGCGGCGGTCTGTAAATAATCGAGTCTGGACCAGACAATCCACTGATCAACAGCATGAGCATCAATCTACACAATTGGGATACGATGACATGTGTCAACCAAGTCAGCGAGCCTGACCACCGGAACCCGTTAGTCGTCTCTTATGACAAGCATGGGTTACTGAAGACAACTTCTAACCCGGATCTTCATGGGCCCTTGTTCTTCGGCGTGACAGATGAATGCTTTAACCCGCTTGGCTAACCTACCACCGCAGAAGAAATAGACGCAATCTTGTACTGACTCTCCAGGTTCAGCGAGCCTGACCACCCGAGAATCAGTGATGACACCGGGTGCCCTACCCGCAGCACTCACCACTCACACAAATTGAATTGTAAAACAAAAAAATATCAAGAACTTTCATGGATATTTGCCCAGGGTGCCGTTGTACAAAACAACCTTAGTGCTGAGACTACATTAGGTCTATGTTAAGGTATGGGAGTTACGGTCACAACTTCCCCAGGTCGGTAATCAGAACATTACACTTGGTAAGACATAGGTCATTAGTCAAGGACTGGGGAATTCAATGAGTAAGTTAGTTTAGTTCTACGCCGCTTTTAGCAAAACAGTATCACGGCAGGGGGCACCAGAGAAAGGCTTCACACACTGAACCCATTTGGGAAAACAAACCCGGGTCTTCCGCGGTTTAACCAAAAGGCTACATACTCCACCGCACCTTAGGAATTTCACGCACTTCTCAATACAACTGTACATATTGGTCGCCATTGTCTGCCACAGGCAACACAGCTTTGTTATCAATGTTTGTGTCATTGCTGTCTTTAATCTGACTGGCAGAAACACGTTATAGAAGTTTTTGTAAAAGAATGTTAAACATATATCAAACGGAAACATACGTTACTGTCGCTCGTAAAACATATGATGGTTTTAGAATTAGCTTGTCAAAAGACAATCTATAAGAAGTTCCGAAAAATACCTGACTCCTAAGTTCGTCTGTGTATTTCATTGCACAACAACGCGAAACATTGCTGAAACCTTCTGTAATCAATAGTTGTTTGGTTTGTCGCCACAATTGTAAATGTCAGTAAAACATACATACCCAGTATATTGCGTGTTGCATAAGTGTGTAATCAAGCGATAGAACCATATGAAGAAAATGCTAATTTTGTAATCAGGTTTAGTGTTTCATAAAACAAACACCTCCAAATAGAAATAAACGTCAATGTTTGTCAAATGTGTTCCATGTGTTCAATTTTGTAAAATTTATGGTTAAGAATGAAACATTCGTTACTGACCCATACTTATAAAATGAATATTTCATGAACCATTGCCATTTGTTGCAAACATTAGGTTACCAAGATGTTTATACTTAACATACAAAAGTTCATTAACCATAACACTTTTCTTGCAACAATGATTGATATGCATTGACAAAATATCCGTTACAGAATTATACACAATTTACGAAACTAAAATAAATGAATCAGCTCTGCTTTGAGATTCCACGTGTTCATTTTTGAAACATTGATCACCTGGGAAGTTGTTTTGAATATCCCAAATAGAGGTTACCTTTTAAAAAATAAGTATGGAAAGTTAATCGTCAACTGTTATTGGTTATTACTTAGTAACACACGTTACATGAAGAACTGAATGATTGAGTATTATTTTGAAAAATTATGAAAGCTAGAACAAAGAAAGTGTTCCTATTGTCTCAAGTAGAGGTTTCTGTTACATTTAAATACAAAACGATCAGTGTTGAAAGGTGATTGTTAATGTTAAAAGTTGGTAACATACGTTACAGGAAAGTGCAAGGCCCACAACATGACGTCTAGATTATGTTTGCAGCAAACATTTACCATAACGGTTCAAAAATAATTAACTCATAACCTAGTGATGTAAAATCTACCCTAAGTACACCTCCCCTTGTTTGTGTGTTTAAGTATAGCAAAACATTGCTGATCATTAGAATTATGAAAATGTGCTCTTCATACATTGTCTGTTTACCAAATCGACTTTAATTCTTGAAAACAAACAATTCATGGGACCATCATTATGTTTTTAAGTAATTTTTCAGTGTTCTTTGGAAATATGAAACATATGATAATATACGATACAACATCATACCCCTCATAATTATAGCTACCACTTTGACATGAATAGAATTATCTTTGTAAAATGTTGTCCAGTTTTCACCATGTTAATGAGTTTACTATAATGGTATCGCAAGCCCTTTCTCTTTAACGAGTTTAGTTTAACAAGAAATGGTTTCAGTGCAATCCACGAAAATATCGTTTATTTAGATTTGTTAAGATGAAGGCCTTTTTGTATGCAGTTAGTAACAATGTTTAAGATAACATACTAACCAACTTACACCGTTCGCTAACTTTACTAACTACACATAACATAACGTATTTCCTATTTTCAAGTTGATATCAAAATAAATACTTACATTCAAACCTATAAACCATGAAAACAATCGTATCTTACTAGGCCTTAAAAATCAGATCAGATCAGTTGAATAATTGTCCCTTTAATTTGTCACTGTTTAAATTAACTTGAAACAATTTTCAGAAGTTGTTCTCTGCTTGTTGTAGCTTTCAGAGAACTAGTATTTTAACATGTCTGCGAAAACATTTGCTTTCTCATTACCGAAATATCAATGTACCGTTTTATTGAGAAATAGCGTTCAACGAACATTTTTTCCCAGAAAGCATATATTATGTATTACTGGTTCCCACTACAGGCCAAAAACTCATGTTCATTTATGCAAATTGTGTGAGCGGAGGACGTCATTGGGAGGACAGCCAAGATAGACGCTTCCCTTTTTCGTAAACACCTGGTGTCACTACTAATTTGTGTGATCCATCCATTTCACTCACTAATTTGTGTGATCCATCCATTTCACTGACTAATTTGTGTGATCAATCCATTTCACTGACTAATTTGTGTGATCCATCCATTTCACTGACATTTTGCCTTTTGTTCAAAATGGATTCTTCTCAGAATTGAGACAGATTATTCTCCCGGCTGGACATGTCCCATTTGTGATTAAGTTATCTCAAATATTCATTTCTTATTTCACACAAAGGACATTGTTGACAGTAAACCAAAGATGTGAAATCATTTTCAATTAACGTCTAAATTGCAATCATCTAATTTCTTGAATCAAAGTTGAGATCAACCACTTTGCTCCTTTGTCGTATCCTCTAATCCAACCCAGTCTATAATGTCATATTATTTCCGAATAAACTTATGACACTAAAAACTAAATGAATAACGACATGAATATTTGCAAACAGATCTTTATTATCAGGAAATGAGTGCATCTATCCCCATTATTACAAAAACATCTCACAGCCTTGTCCTGGAGGTGTTACGGGGGCTGAAAATGAAAAGTGTTAATTGTTACCGTAAATTCTATTGTATAAAATTAAAATAGGACCAGTTCATCAGTTTTAATGTAGCTGTAAGTGTTGATGTTAAGTGCATGCATAAGATTGTTGAAGTTAAGTGCATGTAGCTCTAAATGTTGAGGTTCAGTGCATGTAGGTGTGAGTGTTGAAGTTGAGTGTTTGTAGCTCTGGATGTTGAGGTTAAGCGCATGGAGGTGTGAGTGTTGAAGTTGAGTGCATGTAGCTCTTGGTGTTGAAGTTAAGTGCATGTAGGTGTGAGTGTTGAAGTTGAGTGTTTGTAGTGTTGAAGTTAAGTGTTAGGTGTGTAGCTGTTTGTAGCTCTGGGTGTTGAGGTTAAGTGCATGTAGGTGTGAGCGTTGAAGTTGAGTGTTTGTAGCTCTGGGTGTTGAAGTTAAGCGCATGTAGGTGTGAGTGTTGAAGTTGAGTGTTTGTAGCTCTGGGTGTTGAGGTTAAGTGCATGTAGGTGTTGAGTTGAGTGCATGAAGCTCTTGAGGTGTTTGTTAAGCTCATGTAGGTGTGAAGTTAAGTTGAGTGTTTGTAGCTCTTGGTGAGTTAAGCGAAGTTGTGAGTGTTGAAGTTGAGTGTTTGTAGCTCTTGGTGTTGAGGTTAAGTGCATGTAGGTGTGAGTGTTGAAGTTGAGTGTTTGTAGCTCTGGGTGTTGAAGTTAAGCGCATGTAGGTGTGAGTGTTGAAGTTGAGTGCATGTAGCTCTTGTTGAAGTTGAAGTGCGTGTTGAAGTTAAGCGCATGTAGGTGTGAGTGTTGAAGTTGAGTGTTTGTAGCTCTGGGTGTTGAAGTTAAGTGCATGGAGGTGTGAGTGTTGAGATTAAATGTTTGCAGGTTTGCATGTATTAATTAAATAAATAATGTAAGTAAGCACTAAGTATAACGTTAAGTGAAATGTCACGTAGAAGCGAGTTTAAGGTAAGTTACTGTTGGTTGTGAGTGATGAAAGGAAGCAAAGGTATAACAGATCTATGGCAGTGTACGCTAAACAGTGTTGTAATTCTAGGACAATGTTTCTGAAAAGATTCAGTAGAAGTTAAGAACTCTGACTTGTTGACAAAGTAGGAAAGTGGTGAGGAATGTCATATATGTTTCTGGAATTCACGTAGGCTTGGGTGATGAAAGTAAGTACACGTAGGTTTGGGTGATGAAAGTAAGTACACGTAGGTTTGGGTGATGGAAGTAAGTACACGTAGGTTTGGGTGATGAAAGTAAGTACACGTAGGTTTGGGTGATGAAAGAAAGTACACGTAGGTTTGGGTGATGAAAGTAAGTACACGTAGGTTTGGGTGATGAAAGTAAGTACACGTAGGTTTGGGTGATGAAAGTAAGTACACGTAGGTTTGGGTGATGAAAGTAAGTACACGTAGGTTTGGGTGATGAAAGTAAGTACACGTAGGTTTGGGTGATGAAAGTAAGTACACGTAGGTTTGGGTGATGAAAGTAAGTACACGTAGGTTTGGGTGATGAAAGTAAGTACACGTAGGTTTGGGTGATGAAAGTAAGTACACGTAGGTTTGGGTGATGAAAGTTAGTACACGTAGGTTTGGGTGATGAAAGTAAGTACATGTAGGTGTGTGGTGATGAAGGTAAGTACATGTAGGTGTTGGTGATGAAGGTAAGTACATGTAGGTGTTGGTGATGAAAGTAAGTACATGTAGGTGTTGGTGATGAAAGTAAGTACATGTAGGTGTGGGTGATGAAAGTAAGTACACGTGTTGGTGTTTGGGTGATGAAAAAGTACACGTAGGTTTGGGTGACGAAAGAAAGTACACGTAGGTTTGGGTGATGAAAATAAGTACACGTAGGTCTGGGTGATGAAAGAAAGTACACGTAGGTTTGGGTGATGGGTGAAAGTAAGTACACGTAGGTTTGGGTGATGAAAGTAAGTACACACGTAGGTTTGGGTGATGAAAAAAGTAAAGTTATAGAGTTTTGGTGATGAAAGAAAGTACACGTAGGTTTTGGTGATGAAAGTAAGTACACGTAGGTTTGGGTGATGAAAGTAAGTACACTTAGGTTTGGGTGATGAAAGTAAGTACACGTAGGTTTGGGTGATGAAAGTAAGTACACGTAGGTTTGGGTGATGAAAGTAAGTACACGTAGGTTTGGGTGATGAAAGTACATGTAGGTGTTGGTGATGATGAATGTAGTACATGTACATGCAGGTGTTGGTGATGAAGGTTACATGTAGGTGTTGGTGATGAAAGGTTAGTACATGTAGGTGTTGGTGATGAAAGTAAGTACATGTAGGTGTTGGTGATGAAGGTAAATTACATGTAGGTGTTGGTGATGAAGGTAAGTACATGTAGGTGTTGGTGATGAAGGTAAGTACATGTAGGTGTTGGTGATGAAGGTAATTACATGTAGGTGTTGGTGATGAAGGTAAGTACATGTAGGTGTGGGTGATGAAGGTAAGTACATGTAGGTGTTGGTGATGAAGGTAAGTACATGTAGGTGTTGGTGATGAAGGTGTACATGGGTGTATGTACATGTATGTGTTGTTGGTGATGAAGGTTAGTACATGTAGGTGTTGGTGATGAAGGTAAGTACATGTAGGTGTTGGTGATGAAGGTAAGTACATGTAGGTGTTGGTGATGAAGGTTAGTACATGTAGGTGTTGGTGATGAAGGTTAGTACATGTAGGTGTTGGTGATGAAGGTTAGTACATGTAGGTGTTGGTGATGAAGGTTAGTACATGTAGGTGTTGGTGATGAAGGTTAGTACATGTAGGTGTTGGTGATGAAGGTTAGGACATGTAGGTGCTGGTGATGAAGGTTAGTACATGTAGGTGTTGGTGATGAAGGTAAGTACATGTAGGTGTTGGTGATGAAGGTAATTACATGTGACTATGAGTGTTTAAGGAAGTACACGTACCTGTAACATTTGAAATAGCTTAAAAAACGCCTCTGACGTATAAAACATTCCTGTTCTTTTGCCTTTCGCTCAGCCATAAGATGATGAAGGTAGGTACACGTAGGTGATGAAGGTAAGTACATGTAGGTATGAGTGCTAAAGGAAGTGCACGTACATGTAATTTTTGCAATAGCTTTAAAAGGACGAATAAAAAAATACCTGTTCCTTCGTCTTACGTTCGGCCGAAGATGTGACCGAGAAGAGCCTCAACTACAGAAGAAATTCACGTAAAAGGAGATTACAATTCATGCACAGAAAACAGTTGTGACAAATAAATGATGTTTAACTGTAAAACATGAATGCTTTCTGACCTATCGTTGTGGATTTGAAAAAATATGTAAAAAATGGGAGGGGGTTATTATTAGCTGTGTGTCTCAAAACTTTTCCAAGGATGTTCATATATCGTGTCGGATGTGGATGCATAACATTGAACAAAATGTATGTAACTACTGTCGAGCCAGATGGAGAGATCGAGTTAGAATTTCAGCACCCCATGCTTCTTGAAAGAGGCGACAAACGGGATCAGGTGGTCAGGCTCACATGTCATCGGTCCCTAATTGCGTAGATCGATCCTCATGATCTTGATCACTGGACTGTCTGTCCCAGATTCGATTATCTACAGATCGCAGCCATATAGCTGGAATATTGCTGAGTGCGGCGTAAAACAAACAAACAAACAAATATAAGCCCCCGGCGACGTCATCCTGTCTCTCTACATGGATTTTCAACAAGAACTGGACTCAGTAGAGATTGAGCCACGCACCCAGCATCGCTGACACAGACATACGACACAAATTTAGCTATACTAAAACAAAAGATGACAAGAAATATACAAACACTGTTCATCTTCTTCAGCTCTGCCTGCAAAAGAGACAAAGGATTTTCAGTAAGTACTTAGACTCAATAAAGATGAAAGTCGGTAGTGACTTTGAATGTCCATACAAATTCACATTTTAATTTTGAATAGGACTAAGTTGTTGACTTTACATAATGCCACGCTCGTCACACCGAAGACCCGGGTTCGATTCCCCACATTTCTCGTATCCCTCGCATTGATATTGCTAGAATATTGCTAAAAGCGGCGTAAAACTAAGCTAACTCACTCACACTGTATGGGCCATTCTGACAACTAATCAAACATTTAACGATTGCTGCTCAGCCCCGCCAAGTTAAACAGCCTGAAACAGATTACGGTTCTACGGTGAAGTGGACTGGCGTTAACGTCACATTCACATCGCACTTACGTAGCGGACCCGTGAAGATCCGGGTTAGAACTGATCGTCAACAACCCATGCTTGTCGTAAGAGGCGACTAACGGGATCGGATGGTCACGCTCGCTGACTTGGTTGACACATGTCATCGCATCCAAATTACGTATATCGATGCTCATGATGTTGATCACTGGATTGTCTGGTCAAGACTCTATTATTTACAGACCGCCGCCATATAGCTGGAATTGTGCTGAGTGCGGCGCAAAACTAAAGTCACTCACTCACTTACGTAGCGACTCCTATGACGTTTATTAGGGAGCGAGTGAATATGGTTTTACGCCGCTTTTAGCAATATTCCATCTCGGCGGGTAACACCAGAAATGGGCTTAACACGTTGTACCCATGTGGGGAATCGAACATGCATTCTATGTGATGAACAAACGCTTTAGCCACTAGGCTACCCCTCCACCCCACCTATATATTGCGCTGGGGCCTTATGCTGACGAGATATCCCCACCGGCCACGTGCTCGTGTTTCCAGTACAAATGGAGAAGCTTACTTTGACGCCTTTGGCTTCGATGCCCCATTTCTTCCTCCCGTTCTGACGTGTAGTCATCATTCTCCCGCCCAGCACTTTTCTCCAAATGATGTAGCCATCTTTTCGCTGTCGATTTCAATATAATGAAGTATCAATTATATTATACATGCATGTATTTTTAAGGCTGTACTCAGTCGAATGTGCAGTGAAAGTTTGGACTGATAGGAACCGGAGAAAGTTGGTTGGCTGGTTTCTTGGTTGTTTAACACCGCAATTAGCAATATTCCAGCACTTACGGCTGCGGTCTGTAAATAATCGAGTAGGGACCAGACAATCCAGTGATCAACAGCATGAGCATCGATCTAAGCAACTGGGATACGATGACATGTGTCAACCAAGTCAGCGAGCCTGACCACCCGATCCCGTTAGTCGCCTCTTACGACAAGCATGGATTGCTGGAGACCAATTCTAACCCGGATCTTATCTGGCCTTAGCATGATGGTTTGCGGAAGGAAGGAGAAACCAGTAGATTTGTGCATTGATAGTTCGACCGATACATATCTCTAATTTCCAAGGGAATAAGGTAGTACATAAGTAGAGTAATCTTTATCTTGCCTCACACATAGATGTCGTTTTCTGAATGGCTTAGCGCTCTCCTATTATTTTCAATGTACCCCGCTTACAATCGAGTAACATTTTCTATGAACCCCGCTGGGAATGCCGAACTCATTTGGTACTTCGTAGTAGTAATTCTTTATCTCAAATAACATTGAATCACGTATGATGTATGGAAATTACCGATGTTTTGCGAATGCAAATCGATGGAAGGGAGATAACTCTAAAATGATTGTCTTATCGTCTGGTACTCCATACTATGATCCGATACCTGTGCTTCAAACAGTTCAAAATTTCCATTGAGGTATTTGGTAAGCTAAATACATTGTTCACTGGTCCCTCGGGGCCCATGGGTTGATGTACCCTCGATGTTTCTTTATGTTCCCCTCGCATAAACAAACATCGAGGGTGCATCAGCCCAGGTCCCCCTCGAGACCAGTGAACAACTTATAATGTTTATAACTAGCACGCTTATTACAAACTGATGGACATATCGAACTAGATTTAGTAGCCACTTGCTTCGTCGAAATGCACAAAACGATCTACCAGAATAACGAGGTAGAATTTATGAACTTTGAGTTCGTGTGTACCGTGGTTTACTGTAGTTATCTTATTGTTACTATGTTACAGATTGAAAATAGTATGCAGCAGAGAGGGTTCGGGTGATCCTTGGACATCATCAGCTTAGGGCTCTTGCCCCCTCTTCACGCAGTCCAGACAACGAATGGTACTTGTCCCAGGAAGCGCTGCCTAGTCGAACCCACCAAGAAATTTCCGGAGAATGTGTAGACTACCCCAACACTGCAGCCTTCTGCATTACCCAGAGCGTCAGAAGGGCTATACTCCCGGTGGAGAACCTGGGCACTCTCCTGATCTGCGCCAAGAGATCAGAAGGTACCAAACCAAGGGCACCGAGAACAATGGGGAGCCTGACGACAGTGTACTTGATGTAAGCGAGACATTTCCAAGGCGAGGTCCGCATATTTAGAATGCTTTTCCAGAATTTTGCCAATCACGTAACTGACAAAAGGACAGAAATTCAATGATATTGATAATTCATTGGCTTTATCAAAAAGGATAAGATCAGGTTTGTTGGCTGGGATTCATCTCAAGTTGTATATAGGTCTGTTCCAAAGAAGTCTATAAGCACGATTTTCCTTGACGCCCTGGACATGTTCAGGGTCGTACCATGGATAGACTTCGGAGTCAAAGCCACAGGCAAGGCGAAGACTGTAGTAGAAACAGCGAGCCATGTCATCATGTCGTATTAGATATGCTGTTTGTGCCAAGGAAGGGCGTCTACTAACGATGTGTGGGCAGTCTCTGTAAATTTCATATTGTTATTTTCTTTAAGAATTACATTTTGGCGATTGCGAGTGGGATGTGACGTCATGAGCAGCAAAATGAAAGCCCTCAGTTTCACATTTAAGACCAGCCGACTTCATCCAGGCGAAGGAGTCGGTGAGATTACTGTTCTGTTCCACACACTGCATGTACACACGGTGCAATGGTTTCTCAGAAAGCGTCGCCACAAATGACCAGCTCTGGGCAGCCTTGGAGAATAACTTCACCTGGTTTACTCCCATCGTTATACCGTCAAGAAGTACATCGCCATCAACAAAATCAACCTCAAAATTTCAGATCCTGAAACCTTGGCACGTTTAGCTGTGAACTTCCTTGTTTTCATTATGAGTCTTGACATGCATCACCAGAGGATCGTCCGATAAATAAATATGTACAATAGTACATACTAAAATTCTATCATGAAGAGCAGGCACATTAATCAAACCCCGACCTCCAGAATTGATTGGCATATATAAACGATTAAGAGAGGACCGAGGGTGGTGGGCTCTGTTATCGGACATGATCCTTCTGGTCAGGTGGTCAAGACTTTGGATATCTTGTTTTGTCTAATCAACTACTCCAAAGGAGTAGGAAAGGACTGGCACAGCAAAAGTATTGGTAGGTTTGACCTTGTTTCGAGCATTTAGCAATGAGCTCCAGATTTTCTCTGAGCGAGATTTATACTCTGCCCGAAGTTTGTTTTGAATTTTGGCAAGGAGCTCGATATCATCCATGTAAATGAAAGTACATGGATGTAAAGCAAAGGAGTTAATTCCCCCTGGAATATTCCCCTTCTGATTGGAATAGATTCCGAAGTCTGCACCTGCCCTTGTGAGAACATCTCAAGTTGGGTTGACCAGCAACTCATTACAGACCTGAGTAAATCAGGCAGTCGCTCAGAAAGGTCAATACAATCAAGAGACTTCAGGATCCATCCGTGAGGGACAGTCATATGCTTCTTTGTAGTCAATCCAGCGCATGGAGAGGTAACGGTAATATGTTTTATCCTCTTCCAAAGTCTTTTTTTGTACAAGAAGTTGATCCTTGCATCCCCAACATCCCTTCCTTTGCTCCCTTCTGTTCTCTGTAAATTATTTCATTAGAAGAGCAGTAAGATGACATGAGAATTGTCAAACACTCTGTTTATATTATATATTGTGTATTCAAGTTTTGGGATCAGTCAAGTATCCTTTTTACACATTATTTTATTACTATGATTGAAAATGAAAAGAACTGTTGTTAAATTTGATTATGTCCAATCAATCATTTCCCATTCCTGCTGAAGTTCGTAAAAAGAAATCTGGGGTTAGGTAATTCTGCTCAAAACAATTTGTTCATTGATGACTGTAGTAAGAAATAATGAAGCGAAAATACAATGTTAAAGTGCTGCGTATTTGTAAAGGAAACAAACTTTGTTGATTTTCAAAGATGAGTTGCCTGAACTACCCATCACCAGTTGTGTGTTATGCTTTTTTATATTCATAAATTCTAAATCAAATTATATTTAGATCTAAAAATACAAACACGTATACGTATTCTTCGAGTACAAGTGCAAGTGTAAGTACAGTAACTGTTCATTTTACGTAATATAAACTTTCTTTTAATTAAAAAACTATGTTTTTTACCTCGGAATGAAACTTCAAGGAGAGATTGGAAACAGAAAGAGTAATACAACCATGATAAACGCCAATAATAATAATAATAACAATATACCTTTTTTGTTCAGCGTTATCAGCTTGGTCAACGTCCTCTGTTGTCGGTCGTTTATCTTTTCAGTCATACTGGATCCTACAAAATATAATTGACAAAACTGTGATTATGAGCATGTGTTCACGAATAACCACAAAAAATAATAGCAGGTGCTCGCTTAAATGCAGTGTACCTTTCTCAAGCGCGGTAGCAGGCACACAAACATGCAAAGGAAAGCTACCTGTCCGCCATAAAAACATACGATCCTAAAAAGTCAAACACCACAATACGTTATTGTTTATTACAGGATGGTTCACATCAAAATTATTGGGGTAGCGGGGTAAAACTAAACTCACTCACTCACATCAAAATTAAAATAACAATGTCACGCAAGATACGTTACCAAAGTGAGTGATAAGTTTTACACCGATTTTAGCAATATTCTAGCAATATCACGGCTGGGGACACCGGAAATGGGCTTCCACATAGTACCCATGTTGGGAATCGAACCCGGGTCTTCGGCGTGACGAGCGAACGCTTTAACCACTTGGCAACCCCACCGCCCCACGTTGCCAGAAATTTCAGTACAATATATATCTGTCATAAAATGTGAACGATTTGAGTGATAGTTACAAACTGAATTGAGATAATTGTGAACGAAACTGCTGCCAGTCAAAGAATGATGTTACATTATATAGTTGTGCGGAAACAGTTATAAATTGGTGCATATGTTTCAATTCCACATCATACTTAATTCAGTATACTACCTTCAGTATACTACCTCCCATGGTCCCGATCCACAAAGCGTTCGTAACCTGTCGTATTTCTAAAGTTTTTTCAAAGGCTTACGAATGTCGTATGGCGACATGTACCAACTCTTTGTAGATTGGGACCCTGGACCTAGATTTTCGAAGCTCTCTTAGTGCTAAGATAGTTTTAAGTGCAATACATTAACATTATAGCTTACGACTATCTTAGCGCTAAGAGAGCTTCGAAAATGTGGGCCCTGGACCTAGATTTCCGAGGCACTCTTAGCGCTACTTAAGATAGTCGTAACTCTATAGTTTATAATAAATTAGGCTTACGAATACCGTAGTGCTACGAATGTGTTGTGGATCAGATCCCTGACCAGTAACATTCCTTGACCATACAAGCCAGTGATTGACACCATGAGCATCGATCTACGTCATTGGCAGAGAAGAACATGTATCGATCAAGTCAGCAAGCCTGACCACCCGATCCTGTTAGTTGCTGGAGGTCAATGTAAAACAGGAACTTCACATGAGTGAGTGAGTTTGATTTTACGCCGCTTTTGGCAATATTCCAGCAATTTCACGGCGGGGACACCAGACATTGGCTTCACATATCGTGCCCATCTGGGGAATCAAACACGGGTCTTCGGCGTGACGAGCGAACGCCTTAACCACTAGGCTAACCCACCGCCTATTATTTTCCTTTTAGAACACAGTTGTTTTACAAATAGAGCTTATTTTGTTTCGAACTGAATTATCTTAATGATTGCCAGGTTGTCATCAAACTGAGCATGAGGCGTTACATCCTTAAAAGATTGTACAGGCAGAATGGCTGCCTGCACTGGTCATAAAAAGGATCGAAAATGGATTGGTCAGCACGGCGTCTGTATTCTGAGTCTGAGTGCGGTATGTAAAAACTGTGGCACTGTGTCTCAGCTGCTAATAGTATCTAATTTTCCGGGCTGGTATATGCAGCCAAACGCACACACGCACACACTTCACATCTTCGTTATTTCATTCATAATTCAGTACTTGTTATTATATCAACCAGCCCACTTGGGTTTCGCGAAAAGGTAACGTATCCGTCACGCACACACACATACACACACACGCACGCACGCACGCACACACACACACAGAGGCCCACACACTTATCACTTGGTTACTTGGTAATGGTATTGAACCAGCATTTATCCGGACGAGTTTTTGCAACGAAAGCCACACCTGTCACAAACGTCCAGCGAGCCTGACCACCCGATCCCGTTAGTCGCCCCTTACGACAAGCATGGGTTACTGAAGATCAATATTCTAACCCTGACCTTCACGGGTCTACAACGCCACGTCACAACAGACCATGTCACATACATGTATGTTCTTAACCACATGCTCACGGTACAAAACACCAGTCACAAATGGCAATACCCTATGCTTATGTTTTCATATCACCTGTACCGTTATCCTACCTGTTTCAACACGTGACACCACGTCCAACAGCAGGAGAGTCAGACAAACCAACCTGATCATTTCAACCTGCAAAAGTAGACCTTCACAGTGAGTTCATCATATTCCAGATGTCGATGTTAAACATTGTTAGAAATACAGTAGATATTACGATATAAATGATCGTGCTCATCTTCCTTTTCGGGTAAAATGTAAGAATAATTCATTTTATACATTATATCGTGTAACACACAAAGCCTTTTAGAAAGGGTTCAGTGAGTGAGTATATTTTTACGCCGCTTTTAGCAATATTCCAGCAATATCATGGCGGGAGACACCAGAAATGGGCTTCACACATTGTGTCCAGGGAACCGAACTCGGGTCTTTGGCGTGACGAGCGTACGCCTAAACCACAAGACTACCCCCCGCCCGCAAAGAGTTCAGAAGCAACGTATTATGTTATATTTGGGATTGCACTTTTCAGATAACCACAGATTGCACCCACAGGGTGAGACATCGCCAGTACGAAAAGTCAGCGATCCAATCAGCCACCGCGGAAGTCTGACAACTGGTAGTCTGGATCAAGTCCATTGTGAACAATTGTAATTTGGCACGGCTCCAATGGCCGAAACTATGAAAACATAATGCCTCTAGAAGAAGCCAAATTCAACATATGTTTACACTTTCTCGGTGTAAAGAACAGATTCTAGTTCGTTCTTATTGAGTCTCATCTGGGATTCAAACTCGCACTCTCACACTGAGGCAACCATGTAATCCCAAATACACGTTACTTATACTTTAATTATTATTATAGGATATTTATATAGCGCACATATCCACGTAACTAGTACATGTTCAAGGCGTCGGAGTGTTCCCTCGATCATTGGATGTCAATCTCAACGGCACATCGCATTATCAATCTCAACTCCCCGGGGATCATACAACTCTTGCTGCCACAAGGCGCACCGAGTTATTGCGGCTGCCTCATCTTAACGAAGTACCCATTCACAGCTGGGTGTACTGGGACACATAGTTACAGTACTTTGTCCAAGTTTTATGCACGTTGCTGTATCTGCAACTAGGTGTTTGCACGTATTCATGTGGCCACCATCTGTTCATATACCAACGGATTCGTGGGTTCTTTTAAGTGCACAGGGTGGTGTACTGTATACTAGGGATTTTGACAACACTGAAAAGTCTGGACACAAAGTTGACTCCAAGGTTTTACACCCGATCACAGGTGGGCTCATTTAGTGATGAGTTGTGGCTATTTCGCAAACATGAAAAACATAAAATTTCATTGCAGAAACCGAAATCAGTAATGTAATACGCATTAATTATTAAATGAAGCTTGTGCAATGTATATATCTATGAAAAGGTGAAAGATGCAACGTCGGATAATCCCACACCCTCTGCGAATGCAGGAACCACAAGGTTATCCCATTGTCGCTTCAAAAGTAAACAAGAAGTTCAAAACGTATAAAAAAAATAAAAATTAAAATGACCTTTTACTTGTGATATATATGCGTATATAAACATTACATACTGTGCTGTGAGATTAGGGATGCTCTCCAAAGTTCCTGTGATCAGTGGTGATTTATCCCAAGAACGACAAGAGAATATGAAGAGGACGGCAATTATGTTAATGCAATTAACACCTTAATGCTCGAAGGCCGAAGTCTTAAAAAGTAGGAATATGTGCTCACCTTGGAAGTGTCAACCAATCCCAACACCAGACGGTTGTATGAAATGATTGCTTTCCATGACCCCAATTTATAGACAGTGTCCCCGTGTCTCGTGACCAGTGTACTCCATAGCACAAAGACCAAACACTGACGAGATTTGCCAAAGCAGACATTTTGAGTATAAGAAATTGAAGTAGGAAACAATAATTTTGTTCTCACGCACGTCACTGTTTCCTTAAGGAACGTATATTTTGTAAAGACACTCGGGACACAATAGGCGAATGACGTAATTACAATTAATATTGTTTAATGTAGATTTTATGGTACACCTAATGTCTAAAGTACAATCAGTGAAATGTTTTCTGTCACGATCCATATGGCTTTATCAAACGTGTAGACTACACACAGTGCGTGAGTGAGTGAGTGAAAGGCGTTCAACACACTTGACCACAATATTTCCCAATATAACGGTTAGCTGTACAAAGTCTAAGATGAGATTCAGTCAATTCAGAGGTACTTCCCCTATCCCGAATTCATTCATCGCTAAGTCACCAACCACTGAATTCTTCATCGCTTTATCCCCTACTGCCCCATTCATCGCTGTGTGTCCTTCATCAATTTCTCCTCTACTCACTGAATCCTTCATCACTTTGTCTCCTACCTCTACAACCTTTTATCACTTTTGTCTCCTACCTCTGCATCCTCCATGACTTTGTCCCCATCTCTGCATCCTTCATCACTTTGTCTCCTACCTCTACATCCTCCATGACTTTGTCCCCTATCTCTGAATCCTTCATCACTTTGTCTCCTACCTCTACATCATTCATCACTTTTTTCTTCTACCCCCCGAATCCTTCATCACTTTCTCCTCAACTCCATCCATCCTTCATCACTTTGTCTCCTACCTCTGCATCCTCCATCACTTTGTCCCCTATCTCTGCATCCTCCATCACTTTTTTCTTCTACCCCCGAATCCTTCATCACTTTCTCCTCAACTCCATCCATCCTTCATCACTTTGTCTCATACCTCTACATCCTCCATCACTTTATCATCTACTCCATACATTCTTCATCACTTTGTCCCCTACATCTGCATCCTTCATCACTTTGTCTCATACCCCTGAATCACATTTTTTCTCATATCCCCTGAAATCATCATCACATTCTTCTCTACCCCTCCATGCTTCATTACTTTATGCTCTACCTCTGCATCCTTCATCACTTTTTTCTCCTATCCCCCTGAAATCATCACATTCTTCTCTACTCCCTGAATCCTGCATCATTTTGACCCCAACCAATTGAATTCTTCATGATTCAATTCTCCTGCTTCTTTAATCTTTCCCGTTATCCCTCTGCATCCTTCATCACAATGCCCCAACTAGCTAAATCCTTCATCATTCTATTCTCCAACTTGGTGAAACTGGAGGATGAGGAATATTTTAATGGATATACAACTTCTTATTCTGTATAGGCGACTTCTAGAATGCCAATCAAAAACTGGTGAATCTGTCTTACCATTAATAAAGGAAAAGACATCATGTGACAGGCTCCATGTCTGACTGCAGTAAAGACTGACAGGCCCTACCATCTTGATGAACACGTGTTATGTAAAGTACTAAAAATACATTGCAAAAGTTTTCAACAAATGACGTGATTTCAACTTTGTAAAGTTATTAACGTCATGTATTTTGCACCTACCTCGTCGGCCATTTCCGACGCCTGTCATATTTCGTGAAAAGAATTCATTACAAAATAGGTTGCATAAGGACATTACAATCATTTCTCTGGTCCTGTCTTTAACCTTACTATGCCGCCATCATTCACCTCCCACCCGCCTCCACGTTGTCGCGGCAGGAATATAAATATACCTTTCCTGTCTCGCGCGCTAAAACATAACAATATTTCACGGAACAGAACCCATTTCAAGTCTCTAGTTTGCTTCCTAAGACTTTTACGCAAACCTTGGCGGATATTGAAAGCGCCGATACGGCTTCTTCCAGCAAATGGCGCGATACAAGGAGCGTATAAAGACGTTGCGTTTCCCCCAGAGGACGTCAAAGCAAGGTGATTGTTAATTAAGGAAGCTCTCTGCACTGTCAGGTAAGTCGATAGTTTGACGTTCGTTTATTTAACTAGGTAGACTTTAACGTATAAGCCTCGTAACAAGCTGTGTTTTGTCAACTGTTATGTTGGTCAAAATGTTATATAAGTGTTTTATATGAATTAAAGGTGAAAAGGTTTTTGATTTTTTTGCATTCGTAATTTTAAAACATATTATGCTATGTAAAAAGGCCCCTCTCTAAATTCGCTGTGCGGAATTTAGTCCCGGTTTTGTCATGATAATGTTTCATGTTTAATATTACCATATCAGTGTTAATGGGTTTTGCGAGAGTTGTTGACGTCTAATTTATAAGACCTACATTATGTCGGAGTGTCCTCCCAAATCGACCCGTCACCAATCCAATCTGATATAATTGAAACACGTTTTATAAAAGTGTCAAGAACAAAATCCGTTTTACCCAAACTAGGTAGTCAATTAATTGAATGCATGAAAGCATCATAAAATGTTGTCTGGACGAATACAGTCGGCCAATTATGTGCTATCTCAAAGTTTAGTTGCAGCTTGTTTGATATTTCCTAGGAACACGAAGTTATATTATTCAAATAATTCTTTTGTCGAAGATCTAGTTCAATCCCTTTAGCTCCTGATTTGTTAGCAGATTCTAGGAATTTGTATTGAGACGGGGTGATTTTCAGCAAAAGAAATATTTTAAATCACAACATAAATTATTAATTTAAAAAACCGTTACAACATGTATTGTGTACATACCCGGTGTGTTCAAAATCAAGCTCGGGAAACTTGGGATTTAAAAGTCCTGAAGTTAACATTTAAAATCTGCGTTCGGTTTTAATTTCAATTTAGCGAGTTTAGCTCATTGAACACACACTTTGTATATCACGTATATATTCTACTCCATGTATATACCTGTAGCGATTTTAAAGTTTTAGAGTAAGAGTTTAAAAATTGTTATTGACCTCATTCTGTAATTATTGAGGGGAAGGTATTTAGAATTACAGTGAAGCCTCGTTAATACGGACGGTTGCGTTTCTCAGTAAATTCGTCCGGATTGCGAATAGTCCGGACTACTGAATCAAGACCCAAGTTGCTTCCCTGTATGTATATTTAACCCATTTTGTGTAACATATATTCAAATTAATCATTGTACACACTGTAGCACTGAGCAACATTCTCCTGTCTAATTAAAACGGTCACATTCATATCATCTTTAAAATGTACAAAATAGGCACAGAAACAAAATAAATACACTTACCCGTATTTCATAATTGGAGGATGTATTTTATTTATATCAATCTAAATTTTAAACAAATGTTTGAGAAACGATATCGTCAACGTTACCTGGGTGACCAAACTGTTTGACCATACTCTGACGTCTTGGAGACCCAGGTGACCATAATCAAAATTGTTTCTCGTCTTTGTGGTTTGGTAGACTATCAGCTTCAAGAGAGGTGAGGTGAAGTGGGGTTCAACGTCGTACTTAAGAATATTTCGCTCATATGACGACGTGCATGCGTGTGTATAGTATGTGTGGCTGCTTGTACTAGCCCAGCCTTAAGCTGGTTAAGCATGAATACCCCACTCAGACACATCATACTGACTCCGAGCTGACCAGTCCTTCTTCTACCTATTAATGCCGAGCACCAGGCAGGGACCAACAAGTACCTTATTATACTGTCTTTTGGTATGACGTGGCCGGGGATCGAACCCGCGACCTTCCGATCTCCGGGCGGACGCTCTAACCACTACACCGCGGAGGCGACCATGTTTACCCGAAGTCATGGCGATGCATACTATAGAAATGGTCCCTATCGTAATGAAACCTAATGCATCAAAATGTGTGAACCTCATTCTTCTTCTTGAGACTAGGACATATTTTAAGCACCTTAAAACGTCTCTCGCTCGGAACGTAGGCAGAATAAATTAAGGAATCAACCAGTCAAATGAGTCAGTTGTTGTCACAATGCCTAGAAAATGCTGACGACGCCAGACAAACAAATACGTTATATCTCCCTGATAGATGAAGAAATGAACTTGTCCCCACTGAGTGAGTGAGTGATTTTAGTTTTACGCCGCTTTTAGCAATATTCCAGCAATATCACGGCGATGAACACTAGAAATGGGATCCACACATTGTACCCATTTGGAGAATCGGCGTTACGAAGAACGCTTTAACCACTTGGCTACCTCACCGTCCCTACTGACACTGGAATTGTCAATCAAGATCTGAGGCTTGAGCCTGTTCTTCAAATGTGTGGGGACGACGTGACGATCTTGGGCCGGGGTCGTGACACGTAGTTGTCCTGGGCGTGGTCGATCACGTGTTGTGCCAGTTTGTCGAGGCGCTGTAATAAAATGACGTTTGTTGAATTATGACGATTAAACCTTCTCGCCTCCTGACGTTTACCAGCTGTTTTGCTGTATAAAATTAAGGCGTGATTTTGGAACACAGTTAAATGACCTGTCAATGTGTCGTGGAACCGCATTTTCACGCGATCTGCACGTGATAAGTTATTTTCAGCAAATGCGGGTCACGTGATCACACAGCTAGCACGTGCTTTTCGGTGTGCATCACGTTTATCTGTCGCTATCAGATGAGTTCAAGCACAGTTTTGTGTTCATTTTGCATATTCCGTGATCAATCATACCAGGGTGGTGCGTTTCTAGTGGATTTCAGTATATACAGAGACTCAGGCACGTGTAATTATCACCTAAATTCACTGTGCAGCTCCGTTAATTTGTGCACTGGTATCAGCTAATCACGGGTTAAAACCGCTCGCACCCGTCTTGTCGGACCCGAGCCGAGCCTGTGGCACCCGTCTTGCCTCACGCCTACCTGGAAGCTTTTAGGCTTTCCACAACTTAAAGCTTCCCTGCTGTGGTATAGCTGTAACACCTGCCAAGGAGGGGTTATGCCCAAGAATGAGTGAGTTTAGTCTTAAGCCGCTTTTAGCAATATTCCAGCAATATCACGACGAGGGACACGAGAAATGGGCTTCACAAATTGTACCCATGTCGGGAATCGAACCCGGGCCTTCGGCATGACGAGCGAACTCTTTCACCACTTGGCTACCCCACCACTCCTTACGCCCAAGACATTCAATAATCGTGTTTCGTCCCTAAAGTTATTGAGTGAGTGAGTATGGTTTCATGCCGCTTTTAGCAATATTTCAGCAATATCACGGCGGAGGACACCAGAAATGGGCTTCACATTGTACTCGGGAATGTGGGGAATCGAACCCAGGTCTTCGGCGTGACGAGTGAACACTTTAACCGCTAGGCTACCCCACCGCGCCTTCAGAGTTACGGACGTTATCGGCGAACCCTTTAACCACTAGGCTACAAGCTACAAACTCATTATAAGTGCTATCGCGTTGGGGAATTTATCACGTCATATTTTGACATTATGTTTCACAATTTATGATAAGGGATCCATATAACTAGAAACATCACGCTTCATATATGTCAGTGTGTGACCTTCGCGAGCGCGTTCTAGACATTTAATCAGCTTTCGCGTTGTACTGGGGCTCTTGACGAGCTGGAAACCGTATAACGCCGAAGCTGATGTATTAGTATTGCACACTGGTGGTGTTTTATTACCATGCCATCTCTTTTGTGTTCCTCGCACTCAAAAACTAGGTTTGCAGGCTAGTAATGCTTCACGACACGACTGGTACCTCGTGAGTTATTTGCTCTTAGTCATTAGGGGAATAGTGTTTCTCGTGGCAATGAATGATGACATTCTGTGAGAAGACAGTTTGAATGGTTGTATGTTGTCTTCCCGCAGGCGTTTCCAATATTTGTGAAACTAGGGTTTTTAAACTATATGCGCATGTTGTCTGGACAATAAGCGATTCTTTCACTTGATTGCCTTCCCTTCCCGTCAAATCGTGTTTTTAAAACAAATTGCCAATCTCCAATTACACATAATCTTGGAACGTTGTCAACAATGAAAATAATTCTTAGAATAATACTTGTAGCACTTGATTGCCTTTTGTCCTGAAACCTGTTTCTGAATCCACAGATTTAGCTCAAATACTTTCAATAGTTTTGTATTGTCTTTGTTTCTAGTGGTCCCTCAAGCGCTATCCGCATGAGTTATCTCTCCTAAGCGCGGGGGAAAACTCATAATTGTCCAAAGATAGTTCCAGTGTTCGGCATCTTATTTGATTATCATGGGTAAATCTAAGGGCACTAAATACATTTCGTCTTCCCACTAGGATCCAAAATTGCTCAGCAAGCAGGAAATCATTGGAGTGTGTTGGCACTCTTTGGCCCTGCGTCGCAAGACTTTTGAGAAGTGGCTGATGAAGATGGTCGTTACAAAAGCTCAAAACCAAAAAAAGATGGCGAAGAAAAGCTGCGACCCAGGATTCCAGTCAAGGTGTCTGAAAACGCAAATATTATCACAGAAAATCAGTCGGACATGGAGTAGCTAGGCGTCCCGCTTCCCCTTCTGTTCTATCTGATCCTGGCACGCCCATCCGTAGACCCCTTTGGCTGTTAAACCCAGGCCTTGTTGGCGGTCCTTAACCCTTTTTGAGATTAGGTAAAGTTATAGCGGATCGAATTTCAGCGCCATCTTGTGGGGGACATCTCAAAAGAGACAACGGGATCGGAGAGAGATTTTCTGGAACGGGCTGCACGGACAGTTTTCATAATCGAAGGCAGTCAACGTGTTGGCAGGAGAGAAGCTGCACGGGATGCAAGGGCAGCTTGGACCGCACGTGCGAGATACCACAAGCGTTAAATCCTTAGATACGACTCTTAATAGACATCAAAGTGATCACTGTCTGTAAAACAACGGAATTCAAAAGTAAATAATCGAGTCTGGACCAAACAGTCCAGTGATCAACAGCCTGAGCATCGATCTGCGCAATTGGGAAGTAAGTAAAGAAAGAAAGAAATAATAAATAAATAAATAGAAAAATAGATAATGAGAAAATAAATAAAGAAATACGGAAAGAAATACCAATGCATATTTGAATTTACGAACATTAAGTGGCAATAAAACCTATTCTTTTCAATATTGACGTTTTCTTGTTAAAATTCAATAGATATTACTCTTGCGTGTTTGGACCCGTGAAGGTCCGGGTTAGAATGAGCCTTCAGTAACCCATGCTTGTCGTAAGAGGCGACTAACGGGATCGGGTGGTCAGGTTCGCTGACTTGGTTGACACATGTCATCGGTTCCCAGTTGCGCAGATTGATCCTCATGCTGTTGATCACTGGATTGTCTGGTCCAGACTCGATTATTTACAGACCACCGCCATATAGCTGGAATATTGCTGAGTGCGGCGTAAAACTAAACCCACTCACTCACTCACTCTTGCGTGTTTGATAAATGTTACGGTTAAGATCCGGTTAACAACTGACCTTAACAACCCATGCTTGTTGTAAGAGGCAACCAACGGGATCGGGTGGTAAGGCTCACATCCCATCCTGTGCCAATTGCGTAGATCGATGCCTATGATGTTAATCACTGGGTTTTCTGGGCCAGACTCGAATACCTACAGACCTGCAGTCAACAGCTGGAATATTGCCGAGTGTGGCGTTGAACAACAGACAAACGTAGTCATATGGAACATTTTACAGACGCTTCGCACGATCCTGATTTGACATCCATGGAATCAAGTACGGAATCCTCAGACAATTCCATGTTACGGTCAAGGCTGTACTAGATGTCCTCTTGGACCCGTGCGTAGGTCACGGCACTTCGCCGTGAAGCCCATTTCTGGTGTACTCCGCCGTGATATAGCTGGAATATTGCTGAGTGCGACGTTAAACAACAAACCATCAAAGTTCCATCAGGCTCGAACATCGGTTTCCTCATCGCAACTTCAACAGAGTAATCCCTATTGTCAGGGCTCTCTGGAACCAGGCCAGAGAATAGGTTCTGGGGACTGGCTCCCCGACAGGACAGCAGAAACAAGCCCAAGTCTCATTCCAAGGGAAACGGGAAAGGATTTCAGGTCAAGAAGGATGGGACGCCGGGGCCTAAATCGACTTGACTCATCTCGATCTTCCCAGACATTAGTAGGACGCACCTGGACCTTGGCTATAGACAATCATCATGCTTGGGAGATGCCCCTAGTTCCTACAAATGTGTTTCAGGGTCCAGTGGGCATTTATCAGGTTTTGATCATAAGGACGGATCAGTGGATCGTCAAAGTTATCAAAGGAAGGATACCGCCTGCAATACGCAGACAGGTACCGTGGATGACACACCCAGCAGGATATCGGCATCAGTTCTGGGAACCAAAGTTTCCAGCGGCGATGACAGCCATAGCATAACAAATTCTTTGATCTGAGAACTGTCATCGAATTGGATACTTTGAAGCCCAGACCAGGGTGTTTCTCTCAAGTCTTGCAGGTCCCTAAGACTGACTGACTGAGTTTAGTTTTACGCCGCCTTTAGCACTATTCCAGCAACATCACGGCGGGGGACACCAGAAATAGGTTTCACACATTGTGCCCATGTGGGGATTCGAACCCGGGTGTTCGGCGTGACGAGCCAACGCTTTAACCACTAGGCTACCCCACCGCCCCGCAGGTCCCTAAGAAGGATTCAACAGACATCATGATGATTATCCTCAACCGGGTATACCTTAGACGACCTCAAAAGTTTCAAATGGAGTATATATGGAACCTCAGCAAAACCCCGATATCTATAGAGGACTCTATTATCCATAGACCTGCAGGATGCGTATATAAACGTTCTAGACTCTCAGAGATACCTACACCCCGTGACTATCCACCATCATCACAACTCCAATCCAAGCATACTTACGTATGAAACGTATATAGCTTCATGGGTACCTGGACGATTTCCTGTGTCAAAACGCCGACGCGGATGCCTGTTTAGAAGACTCTTAATATCTGCTGGATTTCTTTAGGGAATTTTGGGTTCCCTGTTCATCCGGAAGACATCAGTGCTTCACCCTAGAAAGTGCAGAAATATATTGGAGCAATACTCGAAAACTTTCGAAGCCTAGTTTATCCTCCAGAGGATTGTTATCGACAGGTCAGATCCAATTTTATGACGTTTCAGCGATCTCCTCATACTCAATGTAGATGGATGCGGGGCGGTGGGGTAGCCTAATGGTTAAAGCGTTGGCTCGTCACGCCGAAGACCCGGGTTCGAATCCCCACATGGGTACAATGTGTGAAGCCCATTTCTGGTGTCCCCCGCCGTGATGTTGCTGGAATATTGCTAAAAGCGGCGTAAAACCAAACTCAGTCAGTCAGTCAGTCAGTCAGTAGATGGATGCCGTTACTGGGAGCTCTCACTTCTTTTACATCCAGAGGCCATCTGCATTTTATATATATTAAAGATTGGACCAACTAAAATCAACTAACTTGTGTACAACCTGATGAAATTAGCGCTATGTGTACATCATAATTCAAAATCTCACTAAAAATATGCTATACTACCATGCCCCAAAAAGTAATGTTATGTAGATTTATACATATTACTGTATATCTACCTTTGTAATACATAAAAATGGGAAATAAAAGACTTAAATTATAAAAAACAACAACTTGGGTACAGCTAGACTCGACATAGTGCCTACGGATCTGGGTCGCGATCCATAAAGCTTTCTATAGTTTATCATAGGCTTACGAATGTCGTAGCGCTAGGAACGTTTTGTGGATCGGGAACCTAGTGTTAAAGGACCTCGATGGTGCAATATTCCTCACAACGTCATCCATGGGACTCCAACCAGGATGCCAGATGGCCACCTCTTCACAGACGCTGCACTCACAGGACAGGGTGCTCATCTCAAAGACAAGATGGCGCCAGGTCTCTGGATGTAAGCTCCTCCAGTCCACATCAATATTCTAGAGATGAGGCCAGTTCTCTTAGTAGTTATCCACCATGGCGTCATTAGAAATATCGTCAACCAGACGTCAAAGTCAACCAATATATTAAATACAGCAGGAAGAGACGCTCTCAAGTGTTGTCAGAACAACCAAACGCATTTCCATTTGTCTTATCAGTTAACATTTTTTTTTATGGGTGGGTGAGTTGGATTGTACGTCGCTTTTAGCATTATTCCAGCAATATCACGACGGGAGAGACCAGAAATGGGCTTCACATATTGTACCCATGTGGGGAATCGAACCCGTGCCTTCGGCGTGACGACCGAACGCTTTATCCACTAGGTTACCCTACCGCCCCTTTTATTTGTGAGTTTTATGGTTGTCCTTCTAACCTAGTTTGGGGGTACCCTGGGCCCACAAGCCTATTTTGGATTTAGCAATCAAGTGTTAGAGGGACGTATTCGTAAGAATTTAGGAACACTATCAACAATTATAATAGTTATCAGATGACTACCTCTAACACTTGAGTGAGTCCGTAAGTCTGGTTTTACGCCGCTTTCAGCAATATTCCAACAATATCACGGCTGGTGACACCAGAAATTGGTTTCACACACTGTACCAATGTGGGGAATCGAATCCGTGTCTTCAGCGTGAATTAAGCGAAAAATGAGGATTCAGAAAGTTTCAGGTAAAAGGCAATCAAATGTTAGATGTCATATTCTAAAAATTAGTATAATTGTGATAACGTTTCAAAATTATGTGTAAATGGATATTGGCAATTTTTAATAATAAACTATTTAAAGGGTCAGTCTTCTAGAAAGCCGGAATTCCCGTGCAGAGTTGTGTCCCTTACGCGCGCCAGGACCCAGGGATTGCAGGCTTGAATTTCAGATTCGCCTGATTTTCTTTCTGGGATTTTCAACAACGCCATACCCCTGCTCATGAATTCATCAACACACACACACAGACACCACCCCGAGATCTGCCATGCTGTAACATACCGGGTTTGTTTATTAACTATCTCACCTACTCACCCTTACATTTACCAACATTCAAGCAATATCATCTCAGGGTACACCGGGAAAGAACAAAACTTATTGTACCCTATTGATTGCTGATATTCAATCTCGTTTCAGCTATGGACATCGCTATCGCCGTGTCCTTAGCTCTGGCTCTTTGTCTCGTGTGCGGGGTGTGCCCAGTCAATGCCTATTATGAACACACCTGCTTCCTTGATGACCGGCAGCCTTCACCCGGCGGTTTGTGTGGCCCACGAGCATCAGACATGGTGGACATGGTGTGTCGAGGTTCTTACGGGCGCAAGAGGAGTGTACGCTTCCTGAGTAAGTAGTGTACCACAGTGATGGAGTGAGTGAGTTCAGTTTTAAGCTACTTTTAGCAATAATATCGCCATACATATCACGGTTTCACGTATTGTACCCTTGTGGAGAATCGAACCCGACACTTCGGCGAGAGAGCGAACGCTTGGCCATTGACCACTAGGCTACCCACCGCCCCACCAGAGATCAGAGTGAGTGAGTTTAGTTTTACGCCGCACTCAGCAATATTCTATCTATATGGTGGCGGTCTGTGGGTAATCAGATCTGGACCAGACAATCCAGTGGTCAACAGCAAGAGCATCGATCTATGCAATTGAGATACGATGACATGTGTCAACCAAGTCAACGAGCCTGGTCACCCGATCCTGTTAGTCGCCTCTTACAAGCATGGGTTGCTGAAGATCAATTCTAACCCGGATCTTCACGGGTATCCAGAGATCAGAATAAGCTGTGGCTACTTTCCCCTCATAGTTTCATCGTGTATCGTCAGATGCTGTGTATGTCGCATCCAGCCTGATTGTAACTGATCCCCAACAGCTGTTGCTCAGCGTTACAGGCAATGAACGGGATCGGGTGGTCACCCTCACTGACTTGGTTGCCACGTCATCATATCCCAATTGCGATGCTCGATGCTCATGCTGTCACTCACTGGATTGTCTGTTCCAGACTCGATTATTTACAGACTGCCGTCAAATAGCCCAAAGAAAGACCTGTCATTGATCTTATAGGGTGTAACATCAGTTCAGAAGGGTACCCATAACAACACTTGAGTTTTGATATATTCCCCACCAAAAGTGACACCACCGTGAGTCCGTAACCCGGAAGTACCGTATTAACAAACCCATACTGGACCGTTTAATTTAATCCTGTTATTACACAGTATGGGTAGACATATCCATACTCATTGAAAATCTGGACTTCTACTTATAATCACTTTTCTTAGTCTTATTCAAACAGTATTAATAGTTTTACTCGTTGTAAGGTGTAAGCAAAATATGGTATACTCTGGATTTGACATTCAAATTGAAAACGTTCCAACACACAACCTAGATGCCTGTATGACATGAATTTTTAGCCCTCATCAGAGGCAGTGTATACATTCTTTTGTCAAGCGACCCGTGAAGACCCGGATTAGAATTGGTCTTCAGCAACCAATGTGCTTGTTGTAAGACACATGTCATCGTATCCCATTTGCGTAGATCTATGCTACCGCTATTGATCACTGGATTGTCTGGTCCAGATTCGATTGTTGTCAACCCGCCGCCATATAGCTGGAATATTGCTGAGTGCGGCGTTAAACAACAACCAACCAACTTGGGTCAAGCGTTTAGTTTTAATTGAAGCCCAGTCTCTCATTTGCCCCAGACATGATTTGTGCATGTGTTTCATCCACTACCAAGTGCTGTCCATAATTTTCAGACGATGACCCATCGTTGGAACCGGTCAAGTTCGCCTCCCCAAAGCGAGAGGCCCTTTCTTACCTGGGAAAGCGGACGAGTGAACAAGGCTTTGTCTGCGAGTGCTGCTACAACAGATGCTCATTTACCGAACTGCGTGAATATTGTCACGACTAGGCTATACTAGACGCTATTACAGCAAACAGTATGAGGTGGATATACAGATACCATGGTAACGCTTACAGATATCAGTGGCGATAGACTCATATACTGGAAGATATGTTCACATACCACAGCATTTCCCAACCTTAGGCCATAAGTTCCATTGCTCTAATTGAATCTGTTGGACATAAGTGTTTAAACACAGCTAAGCGTGAATTATTGTAGGGGTCAGTCGTACACTGTTAAGTTCATATTTCCATTGAAAACCGTCTTGTCACTTAGGAAACACTGTGGTATGTCTGGTATAATTACCTTGCCCTTATCGTCACTTACACTGTCAATGACGTCATTAATCCACTGCTTCAAAGTGGTTATGTCTGACGATTTCTGAAGCTTGATCAGTGCCTTCGAACAACATGAGGCCTTGCACCGTTTCTCTTTTTACATAGTGTAATAACACAATACTTGGTTATTATATATGAATAAAATGGATGAATAACATATGCATCAGTAGTTCTTCATTTATACCTGGGAGATACACCCGTGAAGGTCCGGGTAAGAATTGATCTTCAGTAACCCATGCTTGTTGTAAGAGGCGACTAACGGGATCGGGTGGTCAGGCCCACTGGCTTGGTTGACACATGTCATCGGTTCTCAATTGCATAGATCGATGCTCATGCTATTGATCACTTGATTGTCTGGTCCAGACTCGATTACTTACAGACCGCCGCCATATAGCTGGAATATTGCTGAGTGCGGCGTAAAACTAAACTCACTCAGTCACTGGGAGATACGGATCCCTTGGCCAAGGTGCTCCATCTCGTTATGCACACTCTTCCCTTAGCCATTATCTGGATTCGTCCTTGACCATCTTCCATGTTCTATCTGCAGATGCTGATTGATTGATTGATTGATTTGGCAGAGTGAGTGAGTGGTCGGTTGGTCGGTCGCTCGATTTATTGGTACTCATCTGTCAGTCAGCCATAGCTGTGTCGGTGCGTGCGTGCATGTTTGAGCGTGTGCATAATCATGGCAGCGAGTGCGGGTGTATTCATCCATGTACTTCTCTGTACTTTCATCCCTCCTTCGAATGCGAGATTAATGATTAAGTCGCATCGGCAATATTTCAGTATTTCACTGACAGTATCCTAAAGCCACACACAGGCGGACTTCTGTATTTGAAGTATGGAATCACAGAAGGGACATTGTCGCCCTCACAAAAACAAAGAAAAACTGGCAAAATTAACCAAAGAGCGACAACGCGACAATTCGACAAATGGCCAAAATGTCGCGTTGTCGTACTTTTGTTAATTTTGCCACTTTTTGCTCGTTTTTGTGAGAGTGACAATGCAACAATGTCCCTACAGGATTCCATATTGAAGAGTTATAACACTTGGTTGGTTCGTTGTTTAACGCCGCACTCAGCCATATTCCAGCTATATGGCGGCGGTCTGTAAATAATCGAGTCTGAACCAGACAATCCAGTGATCAATCCAATTGGGATACGATTACATGTGTCAACCAAATCAGGAAGCCTGACCACCCGACATCACCCTTGCCTCTTATGACAAGCATTGGATACTGAAGATTAATTCTAACCCGGATCTTCAGGGGTCGGGTGACACAAGAACCTGTTGGTGGCAGAAATACACGTAATACATTACAGGCGATTGTGAAAGGAAGCGTGAGGATTTTACTAGCGCTTTCTTTGATCTCTTTCAGAAACGATTTTCCGATCTTTCTCTCATTCCTCGTCTTTCTTTTTTGTTTGTAAGCTGGTACACGAGAAGGTGTTTGTGCAGAAAAATGCAAATATTTCAGATCAAAACGCAACAACCATAAGTATACACTACCCCGAAAAAACAATAATTTTTTTCAATTGATTTGTTCATTTATTTATGTTTTCAGTATGTGTCTGTGTGTGTGCGCGCGCGTGCGTATGTGTGTTGTTCAACACCATAATCAACAATGTTCCAGCTTCCACACAATCCAGTGATTGACATCATGAGCATCGATCTACTAAATTAAGATGCGTTGACGTACATCAACCATATACCATACGTGTTTCCCAACACTTGATGCATTTAAAGCAAGCCTCAAGACACATTTGTTTGAGAATTAGACTTTTTATCGTGATATATATATATATATATATGTTTGTGTTAGCGCTTTGAGCTTGCTTTGTTGCGTGTAGATTAGCGCATTATAATACTTCTCATTATTATTATTTATATGATCGAGCCGGACCAACTGATCCCGTTAGTCGCTTCTTCCGGCAAACACGGGTGCTGAAGATCAATTCTGAGCCGGAGCTCAACGAGTGTTCACACAATGAGAGAGCATAATTACTCTGACATAACTAAACCGATCCTGTACTTCAAGAACTTGATGTTGGGGTAGTCTTGTGGTTCATCATCCGCTCCTCACGCTTTAATCACGGGTTTGATAACCCATGAGTAAGATGTGTGGAGCGAATTTTTGGTGACCCCTGTCGTCACTCACTCACTCACTCACCAACTCACACACTCACACAATCACCCACCCTGCTGGAACGTCGTGATGTAAGTTTACTTAAGCAAACAGTGAGGGTAGATTAACCCACGTACGCGCGATGCGTCAACCACATTTGCACAAACCTGCGTTATAACGAAGAGGGATCTGGGGTAAATTTGTTCCTGGTCTGATGTTTAACTTCCGTATATGGGGATCGTGAGGGATCACTGCTTCACGTCATGACTGCAACGAATATCTATGTCGAATCTCTCCGTGCGTGACAAACACGACTATACCTGCTCGACATTGCACAGCAAGCGGAGTTCGGATAGCACACGCCGTTTTACGACGGAGAAATCTTGATACATCGGGCAATCATATACAGGTAAGATCTTGAAGCTGTGTGTGCAGAATTGGTGTTATTCACTGAAAATTCATCACTCCCTATTCAGTATTTTACATTTGGAGCGACCCGGTGTACCGGACCTGAACTTCCGCGTGCATAGTATTAATAGATTGTAGGTTATGTTGATTGCCTTATACCTGTATGTGTGTGTGAGAGAGAGAGAGAGAGCGAGTGAGAGAGTGTGTGTGTGAAAGAGAGAATGTGTGAGAGTTAGAGAGACAGTTTGTGATGGAGTGAGAGTTTGTGTGTGAGAGTGTGTGCGAAAGTGTGTGAGAGAGAGTGCACCAGCTAGTGAGTGTGTGTGAGAGACAGCGAGTAAGAGAGAGAGAGAGCGTGTGTGTGAGAGGGAGAGAGAATGTGTGAGAGAGAGTTAGAGACAGTTTGTGTTGGAGTGAGAGAGAGTTTGTGTGTGAGAGAGAATGTTTGAGCGAGTGAGAGAGAGTGTGTGAGAGAGAGTTAAAGAGATACAGTTTGTGACAGAGTGAGAGGGTTTGTATGCGTGAGAGAGTGTGTGTGTGTGCGAAAGTGTGTGTGAGAGAGTGCGCCAGCGAGTGAGTGTGTGTATGAGAGAGAGAAAGTGTGTGAGAGAGAGTATTTGAGAGAGAGAGTGTGTGTGTCTGAGTGAGAGGGGCACGTGGTATAAGACAGTCCAATAAGTATGCTGCAGTTGTGTTATAGTGTCACGACGAATATCGTTTACCGTACATGATCAGCATAGATGACGTCAGATAAACCTTCAAAACATTGCATTGCCTGCTTGTCATGAGTCATTGATATGCACGTCGACAAACCTGAACCATTACATTATTCTAAAAGCAGACATCAAGTATTTTTTATTTTATTTATTATGATAGTTTGAAAGGTGTTTTGACTGTGACTTTCGGCAACATGTACACAATGTTCGGGATCTGAAAGTCCCAAAACACAAGGTGTGTACTTTGTTTTATTCGTCAGTTTCAGTTATATTTGGCTTTAAGGTTCACGGTAGGGAATGGTTTGGTTTCTTGTTTAACACCGCACTCAGCAATATTCCAGCTATATCGCGGTGGTCTGTACATGAGCGAGAACCCGACAATCCAGTGATCATCAGCATAGATCTCGACAGGGAATGGATATTGTTTCACAGCGTCTCCACGGCGATACACGTTTTGGCAGCTCACATCTCCGAGGTCATGCCGCCTCCTTGCAGACCAGGAAGTACCGGTAGTCTGATAGATGGCTAAAAGGACATGAATCTTTCAACTTTGCCAATAGGAATACATTATGGCGTGCTTAATCACAAATGCATTACTGAAATCCAATTTTTGTCGTTTAAGTGATTTAAAATTGATATGTGGCCAGCTTCAAATCTGTTACTGATCTGCATTTGATACACATTCAGCCAAACTCTGTCTATCTACGTCTTATCCACACCCAACCTTCATGTCTATATATGATCTACATTTGATGTACGTTCAGCCCAACTCTGTGCATCTGATCTACATCTTATCCACGTCCACCCTTCGTGTCTATATATGATCTACATTTGATGTACGTTCAGCCCAACTCTGTGTATCTGATCTACGTCTTATCCACACCCAACCTTCATCCACACCCAACCTTCATGTCTATATATGATCTACATTTGATGTACGTTCAGCCCAACTCTGTGTATCGGATCTACATCTTATCCACGTCCATCCTTCATGTCTAAATATGATCTACATTTGATGTACGTTCAGCCCAACTCTGTATATCTGATGTACATCTTATCCACACCCAACCTTCATGTCTATATATGATCTACATTTTATGTACATTCATCCCAACTCTGTGCATCTGATCTACATCTTATCCACGTCCACCCTTCGTGTCTATATATGATCTACATTTGATGTACGTTCAGCCCAACTCTGTATATCTGATGTACATCTTATCCACACCCAACCTTCATGTCTATATATGATCTACATATGATGTACGTTCAGCCCAACTCTGTGTATCTGATCTACATCTTATCCACGTCCACCCTTCGTGTCTATATATGATCTACATTTGATGTACGTTCAGCCCAACTCTGTGTATCGGATCTACATCTTATCCACACCCAACCTTCATGTCTATATATGATCTACATTTGATGTACGTTCAGCCCAACTCTGTATATCTGAACTACGTCTTATCCACACCCAACCTTCATGTCTATATATGATCTACATGTGATACACGTCCAGCCCAACTCTGTGTATCGGATCCACGTCTTATCCACGTCCACCCTTCATGTCTATATATGATCTACATTTGATGTACGTTCAGCCCAACTCTGTATATATGATCTTCACGTCTATATATGATCTACATTTGATGTACGTTCAGCCCAACTCTGTATATATGATCTTCACGTCTATATATGATCTACATTTGATGTACGTTCAGCCCAACTCTGTATATCTGATCTACATCTTATCCACACCCAACCTCTCTGTCTTTATCCATCCTCCAATAGGCAGGTATTTTGGGTGGTTGGGTGGAGAATGAGTGAGTTTTATGCAGCGTTTAGCAATATTCCAGTAATATCACGATGGGGGACGCCAGAAATGAGCTTGTACCCATGTAGGGAATGGAACCCGGGTCCAAGGCGTGACTCACCGCCATGGTTGGGTGTACAATGAATGTAGTTATAGAAAGGAAGCCATCGAACGATACCAAAAGACTAGAAGACCTAGAGAAACACGTGACGAAACGTGACGTAACAATGTTTTTTTCTCAGTATACGGCACCGGTGTTTGTTTCTGTATGTTGTTTTATTGTATGCTCAGCTTACCATAGATAATGCCGAGGTCACACTATTTATGTGCAACAGCTTAGGGTTCATGTTGTTTTCAAGTGTATCTGTCAGTGACTTTCAGTCGGGTTTTAAGAGGTTTATAGCTAGTGAAGTAGGTATCAATGCCAGTGTGACGTGTTTAAATCACTCCCCTTAAATTTCACTCTATAATGATCCTTTCCTAAAACAGAATGACTCTGGAATGACCTCAACCTTGAACTGAGGCACCCTTGAATGAAATCACCAGCCTGTCGGGATTAAAACAAACAACCTACATTATAAAGAAACTCTCCTAAGGGTAAACTACCTCCCCTGAAAAATGCAATATAAACAATATGTCTATTAGAAATTATATTATTTAACTTAAAATGCAGTACAAAATGATACAGAAAATATCCACAGGTGTGTTATCATTCCATTGTTTGTGAGTGGCGTTCACATGTTGACGAAATATATTTACCATTTAACTGATAAGAAATACAGTTTGGGTAAATATATTTTCAATTGAAGACATGGCGCAAAATTGTCCCAATTCCCAAGTGGAAAAGCACGTGTCGCAAGTATTATTCAGTAATGTCATTTGAATCCATACTCACGAGGGGCGGTAGGGTAGCTTTATGATTAACGCGTCCGCTTGAACTGAAGCTATATTCTTTAAAATCATATGAATAGCTCACCTAGTTACATACTTACATAAATCATTATCTGTTTGTATGTAGTGGTATTTTACAGTTAGACAAATTATGCATAATGAATAAGTTTTGCTTTATGCCATATTAACTTTAAAAATACTTATGTATTAATATATTGTCCATAAATATGGTTATATGGCTGCCGTAGTTAAATCCAGAATTTTAACTCACTCACTCACTCACTCACTCACTTTGGATGGTGGAATCGTCCTTATGCATTTCAATACGATATGCCTGTAAACCAAGACAAAAGTGCCCGTTGAAGTTTGCCAGGTAGGACACACAACTGATGAGTGCATGCGATTCTACCATGACTTCAGTAAACACTGGATTGTGATTGGTTAATTAAAGTCATTCAGAGGTATATAATCACGTTATACAGGTCTCTGATTTTCCGTGCGCAATCATACATGGTTTACGGTAATGCACTATTTTGTCTGCCCACCAACATGGCGGACACCAAACAACCTACCGATGCATCGATAAATTACGGCGATTTTGCTGTCGGAAATTACACATATGTCTTTAAAGATGGATTTAGCGATGACGGGCTCGACTCACTACTTGCGTAAATCACAGCAATAGGTGTTTATACATACAAAAGTACTTCGAAAGCATGGAAACAAATATTCAGTCGAACAAGATCAAAACATCGTCTGCTTTCCGAATAAAAATTCAGCAAAACAAATATGTTTACGTTGATTCTATGTTATGTCAGAATAGATCCAGCAATAGACTGCTACATAATTTCCGTGTTAAATTTATTATCAGCTTTCGTCAACGATATCGCCACTGATCTTGATCCGGTAACGGAGGATGCATTAACATCGAACGCCGAAGAAATTTTAATGCCTTCCGTCCACATAAATAAACAGTTGGGTTATCAATTCAAACAAAATGATATTTTGAAATTTGTACTGTTTCAAATTTAGCGGTAGTAAAACACAATTACAGAATCTGCAAACCGTTCTGTTTAGCCCAACATATTTTTTTTCTAAAAGTATAATATCGTTGAAAAAGTTATTTAGCTTAGTCATGATCCCTCTTATCCATTACACTGCTTGATCTAAAGTAGTCTATTAAAGTATAATTAATTACCTTACCGTGTTTATGCCAGAGGTACACCCTCATGTCCTGATCCATCCTTTCGGAAATATCACCACAAATCTGGCTCTTTGTCAACAGACTCGCGAACATGCCAGCGAATCCGATTCAATTTGAATTCACTACACTTTGAAGCCACTAGGTCACAAAACACTTTCCAAAATGTAGAAAATAATATCCGTAGAATCGAATTTGAGCACAAAGTACACACATGAGTGTGTAAGAGTCACCACAGCTGTCGCACGCAGACGTAGAGGTGCGTGAAATCGTCAAGTTGACAGGGCGCAAAATTCAACAGTATCTAAATTCGGTACAACACGGACTTCTCGTTACAGCAAAAGCGCCTCTACTCTTAAATTTTGTACCAGTACCAGTAATTAGATATCAAAGACTATCTCAGTCATACAATCAGGTTAACCTTGCGCAAACTGTCAGAGGCTCTCCTGTCGCATCTTTCCAAATTTGCACGTAAATGTAAACAATGACTTCCGAGAAAAGGTCAAGGCCATGAGGTTGCTGCCATTATTCTGGTGGGGAAAGGGTCTACGGTGGAATTTTCAAATGTGAACCAAGCTTTTTAAACTTATTTGATATATGTTTTCCAACTTATCAGTTAATGATTGGTGATTGATGCATTGAAAAAACAAAACGTGATTTGTTATTACTGAATCTGGAGTTTGTTAGTCATTGACGGTTTGCCACCAATCACCCCGTTTCGGGCGATGCCACTTGAGATTGGAATGCGAGGCCGCTTCACGTATTGACTCGTAACCAAAGAAAGAGCTCCACCTGAAATTGTTCATAAAATTGTCATGGTAGAATGGAGATAAACCTACTGTGTTGGAAAATCAGAGGTATATAACGAAATTATAATAGCTATTATAATTTCGTTCATTATGCATATTCATAAAGCTTCAAAGGTGTCCATATCATGTTTATTTGTTCTATGCCGGTTTAGAAGCTTAAAGATCACCTACGCCTATACGCAACAAGCAGATTACAAATTTCTGCAGAATCTTTACAGAAACGATGAAATTACAACACTGTTTCTCAGTGAATAATACTCCCATATAACACGACAGTCCACATGAAATAGGTATTTCCTTATTGCTAGTGAGTGAAGCTGGAGAACAGGCTTCCTGTAACAAGAAATAACGTTAGATTATAGTTATAACGTTATAACTAGAACCATATATTACAATACATTATGCAGGAAGTATAAGGGGAGTTCTTCTATCGGGGGCAATCAAGGGGAGCGTTATGATCCCGAGTGGGAGGTTTGGCCTTAGGAAGAAATCACTCTGGATTGATTTGGTGATGAGGTGGGACCAGGTCCTCCTATAAGGGCTGGCTTATTCTTCTGGAGGCGTCTGATGTGGTAGGAAATCTTTCCTACGTACGGGAGGGAGATTGCATGGGACAGGTACTGATTCAGGTGTGGTGGAGGGGCAGGTTCAGAGATTGGGTGGAGGGTGGTGGTTTTAAGTTTGTCGACCAGCCTTGGTAGGTAGTGGTGGCAGGAGTGGTCACTGGAATACCTGGGCTCACTTTGCGAGGGTGGAGATGATACAGGGCTTTGTTGGAATCAATGCATTGGGGAAGTTGTCTTCCTGAAGACAGTGGTTTGGATCTTCATGGGTGACATTCTGTTATCGGAGACGTAGGAAGGAAAGGCCATTCTTCTCAGTTTCAGTGATGACCTAACCACTGATCTGCTGTTGACTGAGGCTATATAGGAGCATGGTCTTGGTGAATAATGATGGTCTTGTTTCATAATGATGGTCTTGGTGAATAAAATTATGGTCTTGGTGAATAATGATGGTCTTGTTTCATAATGATGGTCTTGTTTCATAAGGATGGTCTTGTTTCATAAGGATCGTCTTGTTGCATAATGACGGTCTTGGTTTCATAATGATGGTCTTGTTTCATAATGATGGTCTTGTTTCATAATGATGGTCTTGTTTCATAATGATGGTTTCATAATGATGGTCTTGTTGAATAAGGATGGTCTTGGTGAATAATGATGTCCTTGGTGAATAATGATGGTCTTGTTTCATAAGGATCGTCTTGTTTCATAATGATGGTCTTGGTGAATAATGATGGTCTTGTTTCATAATGATGGTCTTGTTTCATAATGATGGTCGTGTTTCATAATGATGGTCTTGTTTCATAATGATAGTCTTGTTTCATAATGATGGTTTCATGATGGTTTCATAATGATGGTTTCATAATGATGGTCTTGTTTCATAATGATGGTCTTGTTTCATAATGATGGCCTTGGTGAATAATGATGGTCTTGTTTCATAAGGATCGTCTTGTTTCATAATGACGGTCTTGGTTTCATAATGATGGTCTTGTTTCATAATGATGGTCTTGTTTCATAATGATGGTTTCATAATGATGGTCTTGTTGAATAAGGATGGTCTTGGTGAATAATGATGTCCTTGGTGAATAATGATGGTCTTGTTTCATAAGGATCGTCTTGTTTCATAATGACGGTCTTGGTTTCATAATGATGGTCTTGGTTTCATAATGATGGTCTTGGTGAATAATTATGGTCTTGGTGAATAATGATGAATCAACGGCCAGGTGGGCTGGTTAAATGACGCTTTCAAGATGCTTCCTGACAATTTCTGTTGTTTTACCATTATGTGGTTGTGTTAGACACCTCGAAATATAACAGGAGCAGGTCAAATGTTGACAATCTACACGGTATCACTGATGTAAAAGCTACCAATTTATACCACAAGAGTAGAAAACCCCAAGACACTAAATATAACATACATACAGTCAAACCCCAATGTCTCGAACTCGGTTGAGACGAATTCTCGATTGTGTCGAACTCATTTCTCGGTCCCTTATGTTTAATCATTATTTCTATGCTGACGGATGTGTCGAACACTGGGACTGTTCCCTTGCTCCCGACGAGTTCGACACAACGGGGTTGACTGTATGTGGATCTCGATTTCTGATAGTCAACGCTTGGTATAATACTAGCTCTCTATGACGCCCTTTTAGCCTCTATCACCCTCACTCAAACGATTTCCATATTGAGCGAATCTCAAACATATTCCATAGCATGTCATACTTGTGTAAATCAATGTCATATTCACCCAACTCAGCATGTCGGTTGTGTGTATGGAAGACATAAGTCAGCCATGGAGCTTCCAAGGTGCACAGAAGCCGTCTATCTTACAGATATTGAAAAAGGTATTCAGGTGCAGCTGTCATGATCAGGTGACACAAACGGCCAAGGACCATGGGAGACATGATCTCATGCAAACATGTAAGATGGATAATGACGTGACCCAAGTCGGTCGAAGATGTATCACATTCCAAAAATACAGCCCATATTTATAACATTTTCAGAAAGTCGGTCGACTATGCACCAGACCTCCAGAAAGTCGGTGGCGATGCATCACATTTTCAGAAAGTCGGTCGACTATGCACCAGACCTCCAGAAAGACGGTGTCGGTGTATCACATTTTCAGAAAGTCGGTTGACTATGTACCAGACCTCCAGAAAGTCGGTGGCGATGTATCACATTTTCAGAAAGTCGGTTGACTATGTACCAGACCTCCAGAAAGTCGGTGGCGATGTATCACATTTTCAGAAAGTCGGTCGACTATGTACCAGACCTCCAGAAAGTCGGTCGATGTATCACATTGAACCAGACCTCCAGAAAGTCGGTCGACTATGCAACCTCCAAAACGATGTATCACATTTTCAGAAAGTCGGTCGACTATGCACCAGACCTCCAGAAAGACGGTGGCGATGTATCACATTTTCAGAAAGTCGGTCGACTATGCACCAGACCTCCAGAAAGAAGGTGTCGATGTATCACATTTTCAGAAAGTCGGTCGACTATGCACCAGACCTCCAGAAAGACGGTGTCGATGTATCACATTTTCAGAAAGTCGGTCGACTATGCACCAGACCTCCAGAAAGTCGGTGGCGATGTATCACATTTCCAGAAAGCCGGTCGTCAATATGTGTATGTGTCACTATACTAAATGTCGATGAACGATGTATCAAACCTCCAGAAAGTAGAACGACCATGTATCACACCTCAAGAAAATCTGCCCTCCATGTATCACATCTCCAGAAAATCTGCCCGCCATGTATCACATCTCCAGAAAATCTGCCCGCCTTGTATCACATCTCCAGAAAATCTGCCCTCCATGTATCACATCTCCAGAAAATCTGCCCGCCATGTATCACATCTCCAGAAAATCTGCCCGCCTTGTATCACATCTCCAGAAAATCGGCCCGCCTTGTATCACATCTCCAGAAAATCGGCCCGCCTTGTATCACATCTCCAGAAAATCTGCCCGCCATGTATCACATCTCCAGAAAATCTGCCCGCCTTGTATCACATCTCCAGAAAATCTGCCCGCCTTGTATCACATATCCTGAAAATCTGCCCGCCATGCATCACACCTCCAGAAAATCTGCCCGCCTTGTATCACATCTCCAGAAAATCTGCCCGCCTTGTATCACATCTCCAGAAAATCTGCCCGCCATGTATCACATCTCCAGAAAATCTGCCCGCCTTGTATCACATCTCCAGAAAGTCAGCTGACCATGTCTCAGACTTCCAGGGAGTTTTTCGAGATGTTTCACATTATATAACGCCGATGAGTACCAGACCTCCAGAAAGTCATGGGTTTGTGTTTAGTGCAACTCTTGGTAATGTTACAGCTGTATGACGGCGGTCTGCAAATCTGGACCAGACAATCCAGTGATTGTCATCATAGGGTACGATGACAGAGCATGTGTTTATGAATCACTCTCAAATAGCAATTATAGCAGGTGTTCGCGAAAATGTTGACGTATTCTGCACCACCCTAAACACCCGTCATAAACAAAATAATTTATGAAAAGGCTAGACAATTGTTGCCTAAAAACATGGGGAAAGTGTGGTACAAGTCAAAATATATCAGATTTTGAAATGTCCTCCACATGTCTACCATAAAACGTTTTGAAACGCCCTTGTTGGGCGACTCTCCACTCACTCAGAGTTGTTGGGCGCTCTTTGAAGAGATTGTAAACAATTAAGTTAAGTCTTTGAGTTTTTGAGAATCCACATGGATTCCGCTTATCGTAACTATATTATTCTCTGAACAAGGAGATTCCAATCTTGATATTAATGACGAATATAGTCAATTTTTGACACATGAATTTGGTGGTACATTTACATTTGCTTGACCAAATATATATATCTTAGTATGGATATTTATGGAGCTTTGGAATCCCATGGCAAAGCAGAATGGACATATCTTAATGTTTTACAGACAAGCCAAAAAGCGATAGTGCCGATAATTGGTTTTGGCAAATTTCTTCATCAAATAACATACTGGTTTACATGTGGCAGTGTTTTATATGTCTCTTTGGATCAAATTATCCGTGTAGCGATAGTTACGTAATATAATGGTTATGCTATTTGAGGTCTTTTTAGCGGGAACTACATACTATTCTTGCTGGGCAGCCAGACGTTGGATGCTAGATGGCTGAAACAGAATGAGTCAGTTCCAATTCCGTTACCTCTGTTTCAGTCCTAAGAGTGAGTGAGAGAGTATGATTTTACGCCGATTTTAGCAATATTCCAGCAATATCACGGCGGGGGACACCAGAAATGGACTTCACACATTACACTCAAGTGGGGGAATCGAACCCGGGTCTTCGTCTTGACGAGCGAACGGCTTAACCACTAGGCTTACCCACAATTCCAAAATGACAAAATCACGCACTGACATAACCCACTCTTTCTGTCCATGACTAGGCATATGCGCTCCCCAACTGAACCCATCCCTACAAGGAACGTTGCCCCCAATATCACCACTGTCTGACCAAAGGTCGACTGATCACGCACAACCGTGGAATCTGCTGACAACAGCTCTATACAATGTCAACGTTAAACTACTGTTAGATAGCACAGCTTGTGTCAGGTCAGGTCCCCGATATAGACACTCGATCTGTGTTTATGATCTAAGCTGCACAGCTGAACCTTTTCAGTACAAAGTACGGTTATAACGAACTCAAAGACACAGCTGAACCTTTTCAGTACAAAGTACACAGCTGAACCTTTTCAGTACAAAGTACGGTTATAACGAACTCAAAGACACAGCTGAACCTTTTCAGTACAAAGTACGGTTAGAACGAACTCAAAGACACAGCTGAACCTTTTCAGTACAAAGTACGGTTATAACGAACTCAAAGAAACCACAATTTTCAGTTCGTAATACCCGTAGTCCGTTATACGTTTTTCCATTAAAACGTAAAGACAGTTCGTTATAGGCGTTAGTTCGTTATAAGCGTGTTCGGTATAAACGACGTGTTCTGTATATGGTTGCTCTGTATCCCATGGGTTTGATGGGATAGGTTATTTATGCATTCAACAACACGTCCTACTATGGGGACCGCCTCGGTGGTGTAGTGGTTACAGCGTCCGCCCGGAGTGCGGAAGGTCGCGGGTTCGATCCCCGACCGCGTCATACCAAAAGACGTTAAAATACGGTACTTGTTGGTCCCTGTCTGGCGCTCGGCATTAATGGGTACAACAAGGACTGGTCGGCTCGGAGTCAGTATAATGTGTCTGAGTGGGGTATTCATGCTTCACTGCGGCATGGTATCTCAGTGGGCTAGCACTATAAAACCAGCTTCAGTCTGGGCTAGTATAAGCAGCCGCACATACCCATACACACACGCATGCACGTCGTCATATGAGCGAAATATTCTCAAGCACGACGTTAAACCCAATTTCACCTCACCTCACGTCCTACTAGGGGTATATATCCCTTTGATTTCATGGTGCCTAATACATCTACATTATGGAAGCACTACAGCAATAGTCAGGTGGTAAGGGACACCAACAAACAGACATGCATGAGTGAGTGAGTGAGTGAGTTTAGTTTCACGCCGCACTCAGCAATATTCCAGCTATGGCGGCGGTCTGTAAATATTCGAGTCTAGACCAGACAATAGAGAGATCAACAGCATGAGCATCGATCTACGCAATTGGGATACGATGACATGTTTCAACCAAGTCAGCGAGCCTGACCACCCGATCCCGTTAGTCGCCTCTTACGACAAGCATGGCTTACTGAAGATCAATTCTAACCCGGATCTTCGTGGGTTCAGACATGATAAGTAGTAAAAATCACTGAACCATGAAGTATATGTACCGCAAAGGTGATCATAACAGGAAGCCACTATGTGACACTATACACCGTCAGCTTACCTATGTCGTCGAGTATTTAGCGATTTACTTCGCCTGAGTGTGTTTGTATATTGTGAAATTAGATATATATATGTTAATAATTATGCTATTTGTATAATTTGACCAAATACGAAAAATCAGTTTGTCGTCCCAAGTTAGAGATTCTACTGCATTGTTATCATGTTATTTTATGACAGGGGACTTGTGAAGATCCGGGTTAGAACTGGTCTTCAGTAACCCATGCTTGTCGTAAGAGGACAGGGTGGTCAGGCTTGCTGACTTGGTTGACACATGTCATCGTATCCCTGTTGCGTAGATCGATGCTCATGCTATTGATCACTGGATTGTCTGGTCCAGACTCGATTATATACAGAGCACCGCCATATAGCTGGAATATTGCTGAGTGCAGCGCGAAACTAAACTCACTCACTCACTCACTCATGACAGGCATCGCAGTCCCGGTGGTTAACCGTAGATGATTGATTGGCTGTCAACACTGACAGCACACGTGTCAAACATGCTACCTGCTTGCACGACCTTGGGGCACGGCTACTTTACTGACAAGCATCAGTGCATGTGAGAGTGTGCGAGGTTTACTTCGATAGATTTTGTTCTGAGTAGTCAGTGAATTCCTGTCTCAACTGCAACAAGAACAGCGTGACGTCATCACGATGGTTCAGCTCAGAAACATTAGGTTACTTTGTCAAGAAGATGGAGGGCATCGACCTATGTACATTTCACCTGTATAAACACAATAAACATAGTTAGGCTAAATACATCAAAACAGTACTTACATAACACGTGTTATATCAGGTTTATAATGTATATAGTAACAGAGTTTATGTTTCTGAGTACACAGCCGTTTCTACTATCAAGGAGATAGCTAAAGGTAAGACGACCTATCAAATAGATGATCGAGTAATTGCAATGCATGCGTTGATTTAATGTGTGTCATTCTCACTCCAAAGGAAGTAAGGAAGTCCAGTGGTGAAAGCGTCCGCTCAGTTAAATGGTAACATTATGTGAACCCAGGACCTAACTGAGTGATTGCGCACACCCTAAACTAAGGCTTTGTCTCTGAATATATATATAATTTTGATAGTAACAAACAAGCCCATTTATATTGAAAAGGAGCCCTAGGAGACCAGAGATTCAGAACCTGAGGAAATATAGACTTGCTTTATTTAGGGCTTTAGCACTGCAGAGAGGGCTTGGCAGTAGGGAAAATAATGTGGACAGACTACGCGCACCCCTGCAGCCGTCTCTGGATCTGCCTATGATGAAGCGCTCTTAGTGCTAGGACAATAGTAATTAGTTGTTAAAGTATGAGATCCCAGTTACGCGTTAACAATAAGATCGCCTTGTGCTTTGTGGGTCTGATATGATATCGAAATGACTGGAATAGAGCTAAAACGGGCAAAACATAACTCACTCACTCTTTTTCTCCCCGTCGCTAAATCCTAATTATTCGCAGTCATCGTTTTATGATGCAGTTTTAGCGATTTAAAGTTGCCGTTTTTACTGTGTCAGTAGCGAGGTGTTATGTTTATGTTGCTATTTCCACGATTAATGTGGGCTTTTCTGCGTTTTTCTGCACAGTGGGAAAGTTTTCTTTGGTAGGCCTGGTAGCGTGCCATACAAACACTCGACATGCCCACTGTATGGATGATATTACACAATGTCCTATGAAAAATGCATTTTGTCCTCAGATGCCCATATTTTCTTGTCTTACAGCTGCGGTGGGATAGTCGAATGGTTAAAGCAGTCTCTCGCCACGCCGAAGACTCGGTTCGATTCCCCACATGGGTACAATGTTGAAACCCATTTCTCTTTTCCCCACCGTGATATGGCTGGAATATTGCTAAAAGCGGAGTAAAACTAAACTCACTCACTCATTCACTTGTCTTACTTTACAAACAAATATCTGATTCTGATCTTTTTCAATATTCCCCGCTTAAATACAACGTGCATTTCCTAAGTTCCCTGCTGGAATTGCCGAACTGATGGCTTATATTTGCAACAATCGCCTTCTCTGCTGTTACAAAGTGCTTAATATTATCCGCAATTTTCGGAATTGATATGGAGAGTTTTACTCATGTTGGCTTCTGATTTTAATATAAATACGAAAAATTAACTAAGTGGATAAATGCCTAATTATGGTATACTTACCGATACGGACAAAGCAGGCTGGTAAATCATCACTACCCCCATTCCCTTTCCTAGTCACACCCACCCCTCTGCCCCACCCCTCTACCCCCACCCCACTACACACATATACATAACGTACAAATATTTGGACAACGTGTAATATTATCCTTTTGCAGTCTCCTCGTAAGTGTTCCGTGCACGTGTGTGTGCGTGTTTTCATAAGGAACAACAAAGCGCGCTATTCTCTGCATTCAACCTATTCTATGTATTCAACCTTGAATGAGATATCTGATAACGCCTGTCCTGCCCCGTACGTCAAAAACTCGGTCATCACGAGGCAAGTGACTGCTCACGAGTCTTGCAATTGGTAGCGCAGAGTCTAACGGAATGATTTAATTCATGGTCAGTGCAAAAAGCTGAGAGATGAAAAGAAATATTGAGCGTGATTTTTCATGAATTTTGTTTTAAAAGAATGTAATGCTCCGCATGACCATACCTCCCCTCAACTTGCCCCGCCCTTCATAATGTCTAAAAGATTTTCTAGGTCTGTTTCCTTCTTGAGCCAAATTCAAATCTTCTTCGTATAACATACTTATAATTGTGAGTGAGTGAGTGAGTTTTGTTTTACGCCGCTTTTAGCAATATTCCAGCAATATCACGGCGGGGACACCAGAAATGGGCTTCACACATTGTACTCATGTGGGGAATCGAACCCGGGTCTTCGGCGTGACGAGCGAACGCTTTAACCACTGTGCTACCCCTAGAGCCTAGAGTAGTCACCTTTATACGTGAGGGCACAGGGCACATTAGTGACAGGAAAGTGTTACTTCAATTAATAGATTTTCACCAACAGTTATTATCTCTTTAAATTATACACCCACGGTGTCAGTTTTCAAAAATTTAACGATAATTTTTTTAAATATTTAAACTGGCCTCGTACAAATACGTGATGTTTATCTGTGCAGATTAACCCCAGAGAGGTCATCGACTTTCATTCTGCGGCAGTCATATAATATGTCCCGATAATGTAATGCACCCGTCCGACTTACCCCAGATAACGATACCACTTATATCCACGACAATCAGCACTGAAAACGTGAAATAACAACAGCGCGGTTATATGCATAGCTTCGCCTATCGGGGACGTCGCCAAATCCCTTGGGTCAGTTCTTTTACAAAACGATCAAAACCAACGTATTGAAGTGTTTACAAGTACTCGTCTATATAAGTACCCGAGCGGACGGAACTGGATGCATATCTGGAACTCGTCCTGAACTTGAGGCAGTGTGGGGACAGACGCTGTATTGGTGAGTAATCGATATAAAACAACGTTTAATGTCATTGTGACCATTTCACCCTGCTGAATGTCGACAATCATACCGAGCCTATGTATGTAGTACATACAGTGTTATCGACCGAACCGGGTGAACTATAGACTATAGCAAACCCTGGCACATTACAACACAGCGGACGCTTACTCTCTGTGCAGGGTTTCGTAATGAAATATGCCCGTTCACGAAACGCTTTGACTGTATCGGTTGCAGAGCTGTTTCCAAGTCCCCAGACGACATACGCCATAATTAATAAATAGATAATAATTATAAAATATCGCGGTATTGATTCTCAGGGGGAAATCTAAATGTCACCTTGGCCTTTCCATGTGAAGAGGCGGCGAGGGGCTGTTTGTACCTATATATATGCCACAGTGTTCGCAACTGCATACGCGGATAATATGTGAGTACATTAAGGTCTTAAAAGCGTGCACGATTCGGCGTGTTCAAATGCTTAACATCACATGTTCGTATTTCCTCATGTTTCAGGGAATCTATTGTTACTTGATTCCGTTTCCGTCTCATTTATTTCACTTTTCGTAACAGGTTATCTTTTGTTCATGTCACATGCGACTGAACAACTTCGATTTTGTAGGCGCCGCCATCTTACCTCCAAAACTGCTATCGGTTATCTTTTCCGAACAGGAATTCTAATTTAAATTTAACAGTCGATGCAATGTAGTATATTGGGTATTTGGGGTGGGCGATTACATTGGAGAACGTTGGGCAGTTTTCTAGGCATGAACATACGGGCCCCGAACTGGTGACATTTGGCAATTTTATATGTACTGATATATCACACGCTGATAAGTCTTTCGACCATTACAGATTGGTATATATAAAATTCGACCATTAACATCCTGAACCTATAGGGAGATTGGGTATTCGCACGTCGCGCCGTAAGCATGGGTACAATGTGTGAAGCCACATTCTAGTTTTCACTCTGGGATATTGCTGGAATATTGCTAAAAACGGCGGAAAAGCATACTCACTCACTCACTCAACGTTAATGTTTTCCTTCACGATTGCTATAGCCGCGTCGCATAGCCCAGAACTCTATAAGTATCATAAAAATATGCATCCAATGTATGTATGTACGTATGTATATGACGCAATAGACTGAGCCCGGTAGAAACAGGTTACGAGCCTGGCTGTACGGACTGTATAGTGCACAGGCCTACTTTCTAACGCGTCGCATGTAGTGCTCAGTTGTAATGTTTACAACAGCTGGTGATGTGCTGTGAGCGAAAGAGGAAGGTAAGGTCATTGCAGCCGCTGCATGTTTCTGAATGTGCATTTATCAATGCACTATTTATTGTCATGGTCGTATCACGTGTTTGGGACCCGTGAAGATCCGGGTTATAATTTGTCTTCAGCCACCAATGATGTCGTAAAAGGCGACTAACGGGATCGGGTGGTCAGGCTCGCTGACTTGGTTGACACATGTCATTGTATCCCAATTGCGTAGATCGATGCTCATGATGTTGATCACTGGATTGTCTGGTCCAGACTCGATTATTTACAGACCTCCGCCATATAGTTGGAATATTGCTGAGTGCGGCGTAAAACAACAACCAAACCAAACCATAACATGTGTTTGGGATCACAAACCTATTGTACAACATTGCTTGGGTTTACAATGTGACTGCACGACCTCGTGTGGGTTTACAACGTGACTCACTGCACAACCTCGTGTAGGTTTACAATGTGACTGCACAACCTCGTGTGTGTTTACAATGTGACTGCACAACCTCGTGTGGGTTTACAATGTGACTGCACAACCTCGTGTGGGTTTACATTATGACTGCACAACCTCGTGTGGGTTTACAATGTGACTGCACAACCTCGTGTGGGTTTACATTATGACTGCACAACCTCGTGTGGGTTTACAATCTGACTGCACAACCTCGTGTTACAATTTTGCACAACCTTGGGTTTACCATGAGACTGCACAACCTATGTGGATGTACAATGTGACTGCACAACCTCGTGTGGGTTTACAACCTGCACAACCTCGTGTGGGTTTACAATGTGACTGCACAACCTCGTGTGGGTTTACAATGTGACTGCACAACCTCGTGTGGGTTTACATTGTGACTGCACAACCTCGTGTAGGTTTACAATGTGACTGCACAACCTCGTGTGGGTTTACAATGGGTTTTTACAACTGCTCCTCGTGTGGGTTTACAATGTGACTGCACAACCTCGTGTAGGTTTACAATGACTGCACAACCTCGTGTGTGGACTGCACAACCTCGTGTGGGTTTACAATGTGACTGCACAACCTCGTGTGGGTTTACAATGTGACTGTACAACCTTGTGTGGGTTTCCAATGTGACTGCACAACCTCGTGTGGGTTTACAATGTGACTGCACAACCTCGTGTGGGTTTACATTATGACTGCACAACCTCGTGTGGGTTTACAATGTGACTGCACAACCTCGTGTGGGTTTACAATGTGACTGCACAACCTCGTGTGGGTTTACATTATAACTGCACAACATCGTGTAGGTTTACAATGTGACTGTACAACCTTGTGTGGGTTTCCAATGTGACTGCACAACCTCGTGTGGTTTACAACCGTGGTGTGGCTGCACAACCTCGTGTGGGTTTACATTATGACTGCACAACCTTGTGTTTCCAATGTGACTGTTTACAATGTGACTGCATAACCTCGTGTGGGTTACAATGTGACTGCACAACCTCGTGTGGGTTTACAATGTGACTGCACATCCTGGTGTGGGTTTACATTATGACTGCACAACCTCGTGTGGGTTTACAATGTGACTGCACAACCTTGTGTGGATTTCCAATGTGACTGCACAACCTCGTGTGGGTTTGCAATGTGACTGTTCAACCTTGTTTACATTTACGATGTGACTGCACAGCCTCGTGTGGGTTTACAATGTGACTGCACAACCTCGTGTGGGTTTACAATGTGACTTCACAACCTCGTGTGGGTTTACAATGTGACTGCACAACCTCTTGTAGGTTTACAATGTGACTGCACAACCTTGTGTGGATTTCCAATGTGACTGCACAACCTCGTGTGGGTTTGCAATGTGACTGTTCAACCTTGTGTACATTTACGATGTGACTGCACAGCCTCGTGTGGGTTTACAATGTGACTGCACAACCTTGTGTGGGTTTACAATGTGACTGCACAACCTTGTGTGGGTTTACAATGTGACTGCACAACCTCGTGTGGGTTTACCATGTTATGGTGAAACATTTCCTGAATGATCAGATGTTGCTGTGCACATTAGTCAGACTTGGCGCATTCAGAATTTATTACCCGAATGAGCAAGACATGAAACTTGCTCGGCATATAGAGGCGGACAACGGTGACTTCTGTTTGATTGGATAATCATAGTCACGCCACTTGGTCACATTGACCTGGAACTACTTTTTCATTCATAATAATCACGTGTGTTTATTTATGTTCTACAATCACGGAGAGATGTAATACCTGATGCTGACGTCATAGACTCTGTACCTGACCTTCACCTTTGCGCCCAGTGTGTCGTCGCAAGTCAGCGTTACCTTATGTCGATAAAACATCAGCTGAGAATGAGCCGAAGGGCTCTGAGGCTGAGGGCGTCATATGTGCCGGAAGTATTCTGCACATTCACTGCACCTCTAAGGCAACGTGAGGGGCGGTGGGGTAGCCTTGTGGTTAAAGCGTTCGCTCGTCACGCCGAAGACCCGAGTTCGATTACCACATGACATATGATATATATTTATTCAGTATTTCGGCCCCATAGCCTAGAATACAATTGTATTTGATAGAGCACATATAACGTGGTGAACAATACAGCAATATTTCTATTTCTATTTACATCTCAATAGAAATACATTTTTAAGAAAAAATGGCGAGTGCTCGTAAATTATCCTCATTATTTGTATTTAATATATTACACAAGAGTTTCTACCGAATAGTGATTAACATTAGATGGGCTTGGGAGCTATTTTAATCTCAGGTCATGATACTTTTTACAAATAAACAGGACGTGGAACTCGTCCTCCATAACGTTAAGATCACATTGCAAACAGAGTGATTTATATACATTTTTGTTTCTACGTAGGTGATTCATATTAAAATCATGAAGAGATATTCTAAATTTACATAAATCTCTTAGCAAAGCCCTATCCGAGAGACACAATAAATATTTTTCAGGCTGCAACAAAGTCTTAATGCTAGTATAATTACTTAAATAGTGCGGAGATGATATAAAACTATGCCAATTTTGGCAATCAAACCTATCAACCGTTGTTTGAAAATAGTAGTAAACAATCTAGAATCACCCACACTTTGTGATAACCAAACGTGGGTAAAACCTGTGAAAAATAGCAAATTTATGAGATTTGACACCCAGTTTTGCCTACCAGCATCATCTAATTTTTTTATCATTACATAGCATTGGTATGGATATCTCAATTCATATGAAGTATTTTCAACATATGTTAAACAAACATCGTGCCTGTTTCTTGCAGCCAATCCATATGTCCGGTAGCTGAGCGGGCTCATTTTGTGCTGGCGATTAGGTCATGTTTGTGAAAGCCATGTGTCTAAAAGGGTAATCATGCATATGTTATCCAGCAATATGTCCGTACATGTATCAATAAGACATGTATCAGAAGGTTACGTGTCTGTAGGTCTTTTGTAGGTCATGTATCTCTGGGCCATGTTTCGGAAAGCCGTGTATCTGTATGTCATGTACCTGGAAGTCATGTATCGATAGGATAAGTGTGTGTAGATCACGTTCTTGTAGGCGATGTGTGTAGGTCATGTTTTTGAAGGCCATATCTCAAGGTCATTTAGGTCTTGTATCTATAAGTCATGTATATAAAGGTTGTAATGTTTCCGAAGGTCATGTATCGGCAGGGTATATTATGGTAGGTCAAGAATATTGCACTCGAACTGCGACGAGCGTGCAAGTGTACTTGCTGTTCAGATTGATGCTGGCTGGATATCCGCAATAGCGCAGTGGTAAGGCGTCTGCCTATCACGCTGAAGGCCCGGGTTCGATCCCCGGTGGAGGCACCTAGGTTCGGGTCCCGAGGTGGGCACATTTGCGTAGTATCCTTGGACAAGATACTTAGATCCACATTGTCTCAGTTCACCCAGCTGTTAAAATGGGTAGCCGTGAGGATGTGCTGGCAATGTGAGTGTTTAGTTCATTGCGCCTAACAGGCAGCATGGCTGTATGATCCCCAGGGAGTTGAAAAAGTATCGGAAAGTACGATAGTGTCCTATGACCGGGGATAGTAATGTACGTAGCGCCGTGAGCAGGCAATGTGCCTGGATATGAGCGCCATATAAGCGGACTATTACTATTACTATATCCCTATACTGAGGCAACCAGTCCCTGCCTTATCCCCAGACTTACAATAAGTACTATCCGAGTGAGTGAGTTTAGTTTTACGCCGCTTTTAGCAATATTCCAGCAATATCAAGTCGGGGGACACCAGAAATGAACTTCACATAATATAAGTACTACCTGCTGACGTCTTTGGTGTTATTGACCGATGTGATACAATTTCTATATTAATCAGTGCGGCACAAGACAACACGCTATTTCGTTGCTCGTAGAGTCAACAACTCCAGGACACCATTAACCTAACCGCGGCGACTCGGCGGAACAATGCAGACTGGAACGTCAATCGGAACCTACTTGTGTGTCGGATATTCAACTCAACTTGTACGATGACTAATTATCTTTCGAGAACAACAATGTTGAATGAGGTGACCTAAATAAAATAAAATTCGTATTAATTTGCTTGTTTATTCAGTGAGAGCAGCACCTAAGAAGGTTACTGAAATGTAAATATTATTACAGTATAATGGCAGCAATCAGTTCACGTAGCAGTAGGATATTATTGTCGAGGTTGTATGTTCATTATAAAACTGAGTCATGTACATATCATATACATTCAACGTGACTGTGTTTGTGAAAATTACTATTTCCAGAGTGGTAATGATAAACGGAATTTTAAAAATGCAGCTGCCCAGCATTAATGAAATGGATTCTGAATTCTAATGATTGAAGCTTTACATGTATGAGGCTGCCATACGACATGCACAGAGTTTACATGAACAACCGGGAAAATGAAAGTTTGGGGTTGGCTAGAAATGAAACCAGGAAGAAATTGTTTTTGGATGGGGATGTATTTTGACACGGGTGTCAAAGTTTTGATATGAACCTGAAGTTTGTTGTTTTTGGATTTTGTTTTCAACCAAATAAAGCATATTGTTAAGACCAATTTCTAAGTGTATATTTTCTTTGCCCAACAGTCCCACTGTATTATTTTGAGGGAATAGGGGGTAGAGCTATTTAAAATTACTGATAAATTGACACTATTTAATAAAGATGCCTCAAAGACTAAGCAAATTTACAGACAGATCTAGGGGTGTGTTAGCCTAATGGTTAAAGCGTCCGCTCGTCGCACCGTAGGCCTGAGTGCGATTCCACACATACAATGATACAATGGGTACAATGTGTGTAGCCCATTTCTGGAATATTGCTAAAGGTGGCGTGAAACCAAACTCACTCACTCACTGTAGGGACGTACGGGTAGTCTGGTGGTTAGCTTGTCACACCGAAAGCCTGGGTGCGATTCCCCACATGGATACATGGAGTCTCGTGGAGTCTCATGCCGTGATATTGCGAAAAAACACGACTCACACACTCACTCACTCCTTTAAATGGTACGGTGCCATTATATACTAAATATACGGTACTTGTTGGTACCTTACTTGGCGCTCGGCAGAAGGGGATTAATACAGCTGATCGGGTTGAAGTCAGTGGGGTATCCATGTTAAACTGTGGTATCCATGTTAAATCTCAGGGCTATAAAACCAGCTTAAGTCTTCAGCAGTACACAACCCGTGAAGGTCCGGGTAAGAATTGTTCTTCAGCAACCCATGCTTGTCGTAAGGGGTGACTAACGGGATCGGATGGTCAGACTCGCTGACTTTGTTGAGACATGCCATCGTATCCCAATTGCGTAGATTGATGCTCATGCTGTTGATCACTGGATTGTCTTGTCTCGATTCGATTATTTACATACCGTTGCCATATAGCTGGAATATTTAGAATATTGTCGGGTGCGGCGTTAAACAACAAGCAAACAAGACGCCACGCAAGCGCAACACGCACGCACGCACGCACGCACACACACACAAACGTGCATGCACGCCATTAGATACGAACAACAATCTTGAATTCAACGTTTAACCCAAATGCACCTCACCATTGCCATCGTTGTAATCATGTTTCCGTCTCTTTTCAGGCTGCGCTAAATCATGGCCGGGCGTGACAGTACATTGGCGTTTTACCTGTCTGTGTCACTTATTGGAGCCATCGTAGCCTACTACGGAGGTGTTTGGTTTAAACACTATGGAGGAAAATGCGTCGACCGGGCAATAAAAGACATGACATTGGACAGTGATTACACTCTGCATGTATACGATTCATTTTCGCATTTGAAACTCGCGTTAGTTGGCAGAGTCGGTCTGGACAAAGACAGCTCCGATTTCAGAGACTGTGGAATCAGAGGAGATACGAAAGCCTTCTGCGTCAAACAGTTAGGTAGACAACAGATCCAGGTTGTGCGCACTGAGGAAGAAAATGTCGTCTGCTATGACGTCAGAAGAAAAGCTCTGCAAAGCGTGTCACAAGAGCTCAAAGATTGCTTCAGTTTGTCAGGGGCGCAATGGTACGGTGGCTTCCAACACGTCCAGCAACCTTGGCCCCTGAATGGGATGAATTTAGACTTGCAGCCTTTTGTATCAACAGACATATTCACTCATAAGAAAGACATAGGTGGTGTCGTGGAACGGTATTTCATCAGTTCAAACGGTGTAGGTATACGTATAGGAAATGACGTCCCCCTTTACGTCAGTATTAATCAATCTGGAGATGGGGATATATGCCTTGTTAGCAAGTCACAAGGTTACCCATACATGACCACCAACAGCGTCCTCCCCGAACTCAACTACACCATCTGCCGAGCGCCAAATATCAAGGTCCTTCACGACGCCATGTCAAGGTTGTACATCGACCGCCCAGAAAACATTCCAGACGAGAAGATGTTCAAGTTTCCGGTTTGGTCAACATGGGCCCAATTTAATAAAGACATCAACGAAACACTTGTGGTGGAATTCGCCAAGACCATCAAAGAAAATGGCTTTTCCTTTTCGCAAATCGAAATCGATGATGACTGGACCCCTTTGTACGGAGACAACGAATTCGACATTAATAAGTTCCCAGATCCGGGTAAAATGATCCGGACACTCAACGACATGGGATTCAGAGTGACGGTGTGGGTGCATCCATTCATGGACACCAACTCCAAGGCTTACATGGAAGGAGCACGAGAGAAACTTGTCGTCATGACAACCGACGGTTCCGCCCCAGCTTTGGTAAAATGGTGGAACGGGGATGAAGCGGCAATGCTGGACGTCTCCAACGGCAAAGCCGTGCAGAGATTCCTTGACAGACTGAAGAACCTCAGGACGTCATATAACGTCAGTTCCTTTAAATTCGACGCCGGCGAAGCCTTCTTCTACCCAAGGTCCTACTCCATTAAGACGTCCTATCCTAACCCAGAGAACTACGCACGCCTGTGGGCAGATCTGGCCTATCAGTCAGACACCGCGGTCAGACACCAGGAAGTACGAGTGGCTTGGACGTCACAAAAGTATCCTATTTTCGTGCGTCTTTTTGACAGGATGTCTTCTTGGGGTTATGATACTGGTCTTAAAACCGTCATTCCAGCCATCCTTACATTTGGTATCCTTGGTTACCCGTTTGTGTTGCCCGATATGATTGGTGGGAATGCGTACCCAGATGACAGCAGCTTCACTGGAGGGGCCTATCCTGAAAGGGAACTCTTCATACGATGGTTACAAGTGAATACTTTCTTGCCAGCTGTCCAGTTTTCAATAGCACCCTGGATATACGACGATGAAGGTGGTTACTATAGCTAAGGCACAAATGAAACTACGTGAAAAATATACCGATACAATTATTTCATTGGCTAAAGAGAGTGTTAAAACGGGTAGTCCCATTATACGACCGCTTTGGTGGATAAGCCCAGAAGATGACATCGCCTTAACAACTGATTCTGAGTTTTACTAGGGGACGATCTCCTAGTGGCTCCTGTCCTAGACAAGGGAGCTAACTCCCGAGACATTTATCTACCTGGGGGATTATGGGTAGATCAGCTCACTGGCGATAAAAAGCAGGGTCCCACGTGGCTGAAGGATTACCCAGCTAAAATAGAAGATCTCCCGCATTTCAGAAGACAGAAAGAGACGTAATGGTGTTATTAGTAAATTGGGCAATGTTGTGAATGTAGATGATGGAGTGTTGTGCTGTATATACTTATGCCTGCGGATGGGTGACAGTTGTGGTCATTTTCAATTAATATCATTTAGACTCATAGACGTTTCAGGGCCCGCATATCGCGGGTTCGAATCCCATACATGTCCGCATTATGAACCCTGGTCTGTCGTCACAACACTCATCCTCGTCAAAATTGCACAGCTACATGTCTTTGATTTAGCACCTTCTTCCAAGATAATATATCAAAACCGGTGTTTCTTAAATATTTGTCATTCAGTTACTTCCCGTTCTTTTTAAACAACGGTTTACGTTGAAACATGTTAAAATTATACATTTATGCCGTAGAATATCACCTGTTCTGTTAACATGTTTTTGGAAGGCACAGGAACAAACAACACGAAATCGTCGAAATTAACTGTTAAAGTATTGGAAAGTCGCAAATTTTGCAAGGCCCTGGGTACCGTCGGACATAACAGCCTTAGCGAAAGCACTGGCGTAGTTCTATGGTAATTGGAGATCACCTGAGCGCTAAGATCGCTTTCTTCAACGACACCAAGGACGTAACTGCACGAAGCGCACAGTCGTAACTGTTCAAGTATTTGCGTTACGATCACCTTAACGATAAGATCGCTTTGAACGACACCCAGGTCCTAACTACATGAAGCGCACGCACTAAGCGCAACGACCGACAGTCGTAACTGTTCAACTGTTCGCTTTGTACAACGACACCCTGGCCAAACTGGACGAAGCGCACTTACGCTTCAACCGACAGTCGTAACTGTTCAAGTGTTGGCTTTACGATCACCTTAACGAAAAGATCGCTTTGTACAACGGCACCTGGGGCCCCGTTCCCCAAACCGATCGTAGCGCTACGACTGTCGTAAGTATATGTTAAAGTATGGGAGTTACGATCATCGTAGCTATGCGATCGCTTTGTGGAACGGGGCCCAAGCGATGAAGGACGACTACCGCGGAATGTATATGTAATTCACGTAACACTTGTTGCCGAAATATTGCATTGTCATCTCAGTAAAGTAAGCCATTCCGAATACACTACAGCAAAACCGTGATAGAGCTGTAACACAGGTGTACTGAGATGGTGTACGTCAGCGTCATGTGAGCGGGTTACAGGAGTGATATGGATGACACCGTTGTGACGTGGCAGATATAAGGTTGGTTGACCGATAATCTCATCGGTTATCGTGCTCAGACGCTAGGAAACGAGAACGAATTCGAAAACTACTGAAACATTTTCTGCTTATAATATTCAAGTTGTCCATTCACAAACTAAGCAGCTCTCGAACTGAAGCCTGTTTTGGGCAAAACCACTTTCCCCAAGGCTCACATACGAGACAGAAAATATACTGGACAAAACTAGTTAGGGATATATGTAAATTTTGAAATTATGAATAAAGACCTATTTATTAATTGACACACTGATAAAATATCACTCATAAAAATACCAATATCCCTAACTTATTTTGTCCAGTATATAGTTGCTTTCGAGACCAACAGAAAGACGAAAAGTATGGAGTGAGTGAGGTTGGTTTTACGCCGCTTTTAGCAATATTCCAGCAATATCATGGGCGGGGGACACCAGGAATGGGCTTCACATCACGAGACACAAAGTGGGAAACATATTAATTGCTTTCTGAAAGATGATATAAGCATAGTAATGATTTCGATCTGCGACGGTAGAATATTTTCAAATGTTTGAAATTTCATTTAACCGGATTTAAAACAGAGAAAATTCAAAGCCTATATTCTTATCACAACTCGCCAAAATGTAGAGCCACGTGTCTTCAGGAACATGAAACACCGGTCTCTGTGATGTAGCCTTGACATTAACCTTGTTCCGTGGCCTTGAACTTCGACAATGGTGATAAATATATCAACTCACGGTCGCTAGGCTCTATTGTCTCTTCTTCTCTGTACATACCTCACTGATAGGACTAGCTCACTGCCAGTTATATAACTGTTATATATATATAACTGCCACTGTTGTATAACACACGATAATAGCCATGTTGGTGATGTGCCACTCAGATATTTAATAAATGTGACAATGAAGCCATAGTACCCATCATTCAGAGCTACAGATAACTTTTGGGGTCATTGAGTTATGTACTCGCTTGTGTACATCTCATTTGGTATCCTAATTTTCCTTTGAGTAACCAAATAAATTATGCCCACCTCACTCAAACTCAATTGGTTATTTTGTCATTTTCCATTTATTTGTGAAAATAGAATTAAGTCTACATGTTGGTTTTTTATATTTGATCTGTAATATGAGAAAACATAAGAAAGACTGCAAGTTGCCAAGTTCATGTGCTGAAATAGAACCTCACAATATACCTCAGTTATTCTATCTATCTTCAGTAACCTCCATCTGTAGCTAGCGCATGGGTCTGCTTACTTCAAATTCTAGTAGGTTTGGTGAATGATACAGTACGCAAGCTAAGATTTGACATTGTTTTGAGTACGTATGTAAGATCAAATGTATCGAGAATTTACAAAAATACAAGCGCAACAGACTTGATAGGAATTGAGTTAAATATTTGCGTAGTTTACGTAGACACGCAGCTTATCTGTACCGCTGTATCATAATAGATTTTGTCAATGAATAAAACAAAAATATATTTTCTTTTTAATAGTTATTTAATAACCATTTATTACAGCCTCCACAGAAAATACTGGCATAACGAATAATGTACATCTACATGTGTGTGCCAACACAGAAACAAGATATATATTCACTCTCACATTACACATTTAACACGTTCTAATATCATCACCTGGTAAACGGATTGGCGAACTCAAAAGTCAGATTGGAAAAGTGAGGGGCTGCCTGTTAATCAAAGTCAAATATACATTTACAAATAATAGAAGCTGCCTGTTTGTAAGGCTGAGTCTGACAATTGCTCTTATCAATAACACATTCCACACAATGTCTACAGGTACATGCTCAATTACCTGCAATTGTGTACGCCAATACTATCCCTAGCTTCAGCGACACTCTCTGTGTAAATAACGTATTGTTACCATGTCAACGTTCTAGACTTTCAACATCAGTTCTGTTTTTTCAAAAATACCAAAACGCTTATTTTTTTTTATCTCATCCTATTTCCTATGTTAAAAAAGAGAGAATGATTGAAGAAAATATATGAAAGAAGTATTTTTAGTGATATTTCACTTCAAACACCGACCAATACTTTTGAAAATATATCCGTATACCAACTAATAAGATGAAATAAGGCCAAACTTATGCCTTTCCACAGCAGAGCACCGATGTTATGTTCATTGCTGTGTTGGTCGCCATGTTGATCCGGGTCTCCTTCGAGTTGGTCCCAAGATGGGGCAATATGATGCAGTTGTCCAAAGACATCAAGGGATGGTCCCTAGGGAGCGGTTCTGGTTCCGTGACGTCCAAGCCAGCTGCTGCTATGTCCCCCTGTGCTAAAGCCTTGGCGAGGTCGTCATGGTTAACGATTGCTCCCCTGGCCGTGTTGATCAAAATGGCGGACCTTTTCATCTTGGCGAACGTGCTGGCGTTGAACATGTCTCGGCTGCGAGGGGTGAGGGCACAGCAGATGCAGAGGATGTCGGACTCACTGAGCAGGGTGTCCAAGTCTACAAGCTCGGCACCAACATCGGCAGCATATCCAGCCTGGAACTCGTCGTAGTAGATGATGCGACCGACACCGAAAGGTTTCATTCTCCTGGCTACCCCAAAGCCCACCCTTCCCATTCCGACAATCCCCAAGGTGCGGTTGACGCTCTCCACCCCTAACAGCCACATGGGCCGCCATAAGCCCCACTCGCCTGCCTTGACTGCCTCGACACCTGGAACATAAGATACGGTTGACTTAACGGAAAGTTTTAACTCAAGTCTTGATAATGAGGTAATAGCGTTTGTTTCTATGTTGTTTTACGCCGCACTCAGCTATATTCCAGCTGTATGGCAGCTGTCTGTAAATAATCGAGTAGGGACCAGACAATCCAGTGATCAGCAGCATGAGCATCGATCTACACAATTGGGATACGCCATTACGATGACATGTGTCAACCAAGTCAGCGAGCCTGACCACCCGATCCTGTTAGTCGCCTCTTATGACAAGCATGGGTTACTGAAGGCCAATTCTAACCCGGACCTTCATGGGTATCCGCCATAGTGAACAGAATTTCAGTAATATCGTGGCGTGTCATGATATGGGAGGAAAACCCGAAGTACTGCAGGTCTCAGACATATAACACTTCGGTAAACCCATGAGAACGGTTGCTGACAAAAATAGAGACAGACTGGAGGAAACCTGGGATCCGAAACCCACGATCAGAAGTTCCAGGCGAGTCTAAGGGATGTAACTCTGTATAGTGATAATTGCAACGCCCCAGAACACAGGGTAAGGCGTTGACAAATAAGCATGGGGTATAGGGGATGTATTCTGAGCCCAGAATCGCTAGAGGGACACTGGTGACGTACTGAGCCAGGCCATTGGCAACAAACTGCAATTACTCGCCTTCAACAAGCCGTCGCGTCGTCAACAACAGTAACGCCACCGTCAACTCGGCAGCGCTGTCGGATGCGACGTCCGGGGTATTGGCCACCTCTATCCCCCTTTTTGCGCATTCACGTGCATCAATGTGTACCATGCCCACGGACATTGTCCCGATGATCTTCAAACTGGGGCCTGAAAAGAAAAAGAAAGAAAAATTTAGGAAAATACTATAGGGAATTCCAAATCCAAGTATATTTTCATAAGCTGACACAGTTCTCTACACAATAAAGTCCTGCTTGTACTAAGATCACCGCCTTCACCTGCATCAGGCGCGGTGGAGTACCCTTGCGGTTAAGGCGTTCGCTCGTCAGGCCGAAAACTCGGGTTCAATTCCACACATGGGTACATTTGTGAAGCTCATTTCTGGTGTCCCCCGCCGTTATATTGCTGGAAAATTGCTAAAAGCGGCGTAAGACCATACTCTCTCTCTCACTCATCTGTTTGTTGATCTTTTACATCTTCCGTTATAAGCAATATTAGCAATAATTAGGCTTGTAAACAGTTAGGCTCAGAACAAACAAGTTGTTGCTTGTATGGGCCCCATTAAGCTGTGGCTGCAAAATGACACACATATATTAAGTTTTGAAACGGGTTTCTTTTTTTGTCGTTGCTTGGCACTGTGTCTACCTCTAGGGCACATCTAAGGCACACACACATATCAAATGTCCTATCTAAAGGAGAAAACGCTGAAGATAAACTTCAACTGAAAATACACCGGTCCCGAAACCAATATGTGTCCTCCAATGCTCTATGCCGTCGGTATACGATGACACAGACTGGGCTACTGTCTGCCCACACTCGTGGACACATGGTGTCCAATGCGTCAGAGGCTGCTTAACCTGAGAGACATACCAACAGTGGAACGGTTTTGACGATGACACGTATTGCGATACCTATCCCAGCCACCAGCATAACTCAAAGGAGGTTAAACAACACCCGATTCTTTTATGCCACTGTAGTTAATCTGCAAGGCAAAGCATGGCGTCAATCCATGGCATCGATATGGCGTCACTCCATGGCAAATGAACTACTGTAATATGAAAGAAGTTTGTCTTATCACTTATACTGACATCAAACAATTCGTCTTCATGACAGACTAACCTATACCAGCATGAAAGGAACGGATGTTCACGACAGACTAACCTATACCAGCATGAAAGGAACGGATGTTCACGACAGACTAACCTATAACAGCATGGCTGAAACGGGTGTTCATGACAGACTAACCTATACCAGCATGAAAGAAACGGATGTTCATGACAGACTAACCTATAACAGCATGAAAGAAACGGATGTTCACGACAGACTAACCTATAACAGCATGAAAGAAACGGATGTTCATGACAGACTAACCTATAACAGCATGAAAGAAACGGGTGTTCACGACAGACTAACCTATAACAGCATGAAAGAAACGGATGTTCACGACAGACTAACCTATAACAGCATGAAAGAAACGGATGTTCATGACAGACTAACCTATAACAGCATGAAAGAAACGGATGTTCATGACAGACTAACCTATAACAGCATGAAAGAAACGGGTGTTCACGACAGACTAACCTATAACAGCATGGCAGAATCGGGTGTTCACGACAGACTAACCTATACCAGCATGAAAGAAACGGGCGTTCATGACAGACTAACCTATACCAGCATGAAAGAAACGGATGTTCACGACAGACTAACCTATACCAGCATGAAAGAAACGGGTGTTCACGACAGACTAACCTATAACAGCATGAAAGAAACGGATGTTCATGACAGACTAACCTATAACAGCATGAAAGAAACGGATGTTCACGACAGACTAACCTATAACAGCATGGCAAAAACGGGTGTTCATGACAGACTAACCTATAACAGCATGAAAGCATGAAAGAAACGGGTGTTCATGACAGACTAACCTATAACAGCATGAAAGAAACGGGTGTTCACGACAGACTAACCTATAACAGCATGAAAGAAACGGGTGTTCATGACAGACTAACCTATAACAGCATGAAAGAAACGGATGTTCATGACAGACTAACCTATAACAGCATGGCAGAAACGGATGTTCATGACAGACTAACCTATAACAGCATGAAAGAAACGGATGTTCATGACAGACTAACCTATAACAGCATGAAAGAAACGGATGTTCACGACAGACTTACCTATAACAGCATGGCAGAATCGGATGTTCATGACAGACTAACCTATACCAGCATGAAAGAAACGGGCGTTCATGACAGACTAACCTATACCAGCATGAAAGAAACGGGTGTTCATGACAGACTAACCTATACCAGCATGAAAGAAACGGATGTTCACGACAGACTAACCTATAACAGCATGGCAGAAACGGGTGTTCACGACAGACTAACCTATAACAGCATGAAAGAAACGGATGTTCATGACAGACTAACCTATAACAGCATGAAAGAAACGGATGTTCACGACAGACTAACCTATACCAGCATGGCAAAATCGGGTGTTCATGACAGACTAACCTATAACAGCATGAAAGAAACGGGTGTTCATGACAGACTAACCTATAACAGCATGGCAGAAACGGGTGTTCATGACAGACTAACCTATAACAGCATGAAAGAAACGGGTGTTCATGACAGACTAACCTATAACAGCATGGCAAGAAACGGGTGTTCATGACAGACTAACCTATAACAGCATGGCAGAATCGGGTGTTCATGACAGACTAACCTATAACAGCATGAAAGAAACGGGTGTTCATGACAGACTAACCTATAACAGCATGGCAGAATCGGGTGTTCATGACAGACTAACCTATAACAGCATGGCAGAAACGGGTGTTCATGACAGACTAACCTATAACAGCATGGCAGAATCGGGTGTTCATGACAGACTAACCTATAACAGCATGGCAGAATCGGGTGTTCATGACAGACTAACCTATAACAGCATGGCAGAATCGGATGTTCAGACAGATGATAACAGCATGGCAGAATCGGGTGTTCATGACAGACTAACCTATACCAGCATGGCAGAATCGGGTGTTCATGACAGACTAACCTATAACAGCATGGCAGAATCGGGTGTTCATGACAGACTAACCTATAACAGCATGGCAGAATCGGGTGTTCATGACAGACTAACCTATAACAGCATGGCAGAATCGGGTGTTCATGACATACTAACCTATAACAGCATGGCAGAATCGGGTGTTCATGACAGATCAACTAACCGCCCACACCACGAAGTCACACCACCACCCGGTGTCATAAGTTTGCACTTCTGCAAACCTGAACTGCTACTTATTCCGAATAGGACCTTTAAGATACCCCGTCGTTTACACAGTGGGAGATAATGTTAAACAAACAGACATATGTCCTCGTCTCAAGGAGAGATGGAATGGGTGTAATCCTAGCGATTATTGAACAACGACCTATCAGGTCCCTTGAGACGTCGGTGCCAGTAGGCTCAATGCAAATATTGTCGTGTAATATTGCGGTAGAACGTACCTAGTGTGTACAGCACAGCCTCATTTTATACATGAATCATGATATTAGAGCCAAGGTTAAGTACACTTAGCTCTGAAGGTCCTTTGGGCTGAGGTGACGCGCAGCTCAATGCCGCGTTCAAGATTATTGCACGTTTATAGCGACGAGCAAGCACGCGTATGCGTGTGTCGGTGCGTGCGTGTGCGTGGCTGTTCGTGCTTTCCCCTCATACCACAGTTTAACATGTATCCCACTTACACACAGTATACCGACTACGATCATAACACTCCTTGTCTTATCCCCTTAAGGGCAGGGTAACAAGATGTACCATCTTTATGTGAGTAAGATTTTACGCCGCTTTTAGCAACATTCCCGCATTAACACGGCGGGGGACACCCAAAATGGGCTTCAAACATTGTAACCATCTGGGGAATCGAACTCGGGCCCTCAGCGTGACGAGCGCATGCCTTAACCACTAGGTTACACCACCGCTCCCACCATCCTTATGCATAACACGACCAGGAATCGAACCATTGATCTCCAGACTGATGTCACATGGCTACGGATGCAGTTTGATTCTTTGAAGTCGTATGTACTGATATAGGGACGCATCAACAGTTTGATTCTTTGAAGGTCTGGAGTCGTATGTACTGATATAGGGACGCATCAACAGTTTTCCTTTTCACTTAGGTTCTTAGATGTTTATCATTCTCGTTGACCAAGGATCCATTGTAAGGACTCCGATACATCAACGTATGCTTGTTGCTGTAGAGGCAGTCGTAGAGCTTCCATAAGTCTTTTGGCCAACCAGAAAACTTATTATTAAGTACTGATCAAATGAATGGGATTTAAATAGCAGAGATTAGAGGTTTACAGAAAGCGTTTCTCTAAGCTTTGAACACGAGTGAGGTTAGTTTTTTTCGTTGACGAAAACAGATAAACTAGGTCAAGGTTTCAAGCAAATGGGGATTTAGGATTGACAAGTCAGTGAGTATGAATTCGGCAATATCAACAATATTCCAGCAATATCACGGCGGGGAAAATGGGCTCCCCCACACACTTCAACCGACAAGCCTTACCGCCAATCTGTGAGTGAGTGAGTGAGTGAGTGAAACTAGACGCTTCCCGGGCTTGATCTTTTCAATTTCAGTTATCGTCTTTACGCAGAAATTTCAGGTAACAAGATATATTAGTGGATATTTTTAAATAAAAACAAAGAATCTAAAAGAGTTATTCTTGTAGTATGAGTTGAAGCCATGGTCCGCGGTTATTTTGGAAAGCATATATAACCCATCACTTCTCAAACTCATATGAAGAACACACATTTATGTCAAACACGTCCCATCTCGTCATACCACGTTCAGGTTTCCACGTGCAATCAGAACTCCGTACCCCTTTCAGTCGTTTCTTTGTGACAACATTGACACCAACAAAAGACCCACTTCACAGTCAGATAGTAATATTATACACATGCCTCGCTATAACGCGGCCGCTGTACAAACATGCCAATATGGCCTCGAGTTCGCTGCCTTGTTCCCACATGCTGTCTGAAGCTGTGACGCTGCTGTAGTTACCTGGAGCGTCCTCTCATGGAATTTCCAATGTAAAATCTCTGTTGCGTGAGAACAGCCGTACACGACACACAGTCACAGATACCCAGTACTGAACAATATTTCATGCGCATAAACACCTATTGAAGAACAGTACATTCTACATAACTTAGTCACTGAATCTCTTCTATAACACCGTAGCACACCTGTCAATAGATGGATGGACGGATGGATGGATAGATAGATAGATAGATCTGAACCATCCGAGTCCGTTATTGGCCTCTTACGACAAGCAGGGACCTTCCCGTGTGTGCGTGCGTGCGTAAGTGTGCGTGTGTGAGAATGCAAGGGGACACTGCAGACTATGAATGATTTGCTTGATCCCCATGATGGCTGCTTCAACATGCAACTGCTTCAACGAGGTCGTTCAGTGCACGTCAGCACCCGCGTCTTGGATACAATATCTGCCCTGCTTCAGCATACAAACAACATGGAGATTTATGCCAGCTATCCGGATGAGCTGAAGCCCTTCCTCTTGTGCTGCTGGATCAAGTGGACAATATATTTTGTTTTGATTTTCTGTCAAATGTTTATCGCATGTGACACACGAAGAAAATATTTTTCTTCTTTTTCTTCAAACCAGTAAAGTTACTCATCCCTGACTCTGCGTGGGTTGTCTAATTGCTACTGTTCAGCTGTTTCTAAACGAAGCCGGTTGATACGTTGGGTCCAGGAATGACGTAACCATGGAGATCCACATACGGCTTCTAAAATGACGTCATTATCTACGCCTGGGTGTTATATTTCACTTAGTTTTAAAATATTTAAATAGATTGGGAACAGGTTCTCCAAAATAGGACTCGAAGATATCCATGGCATTTACAAAAGCTTATCGCAGTAAATCATATGCAAGGAAACAGGTTATGCATAAATGGAATGTATAGAAAGACTAGGCTTTACACTCGTGATACACAAATCACTATGTGTCTTATAAACATTTGCACAGCTTTATGATAATTATGTTGATTTTAGAAAATAGAAAAGTTTTCATTTCCGTTTAATAACAAAGTTACATCCAGTTTCACATTATTGCATAACATCATTTTCCTTTAATAAAATTTATCGAATTATTTTAGCATCGATTTCTTTGGTGGTTGTAACCCGTGAAGACCCGGATTTTCTGGACATACATGTACTGGAACCAACAGTACTTGGTAAAATGTCTTTAAGACAATTTGAAGCAATATTACTTTGTGCCTTGTAGAACAAACAAAACATGAGCTTCCTTCTTCATTCTGTTAACGTTTCCCAACTGTTTCATAGAACAGCTGTTTGTGAGGTGTATACTCTGGGATCTCAGTAACTATCCTGGCAGATTTTACGCGGATATTTCCTAATCGAGTTGATAATTCCATATTACACCCACCCCATACTATTCATTACACACCTGTTTGAAACGGGGTCTCGTACATATTTTGGTATATTTATTTTATGTATATCTGTTGAAGATTAAACATATTAATATTGGTTTAATCATATTTAATAATTGTTTATCATCCATTGTCTTTGTTAATCCTCATGTACCCTATATATACGCTGCTGTATCCATTGACCACCTCATGCTTGAAAACGGTATAAGCATTTATACCTAAAAGTTGCCAATGTACAATAAAGAAGTTGATCATCCATAAACACTTGTCATTCCTATTTAATCATATTTTCTTCTACCTTTTGATGCTCGCGTTATATCAAAATGCTTATGGCTGAGAAAGTTTTTCACAAAAGTTCATACATCTATATAAATAATTCAAAAACTTCAAGGATTATCAAAGGAGTGTGATAGTTTCACAGGACCACGATACATGTGAAGTTGTTTTCCAATCCATGACGTGACGACCAAAACCGTCATGGTTCAGAGCTCCAGATAAGATTTAGCTCATGTGGGTACTGTACCCACTGTATTTTTTTGGAGTGGGTATTATGAATGTTGAGTGGGTATTTCATTTTCCGTTACCCACTGCTTTCAAATATGTGCGTATTTCAGTCATTTTACTCACCGAAGTATTATGTCATTGAGTAAGTTTACTAAGCAGGTATGTTCTGTCTTATGTCATACCTAATCAAAACCAACTTAAATATAATGGAAATGATTTCATAAAAAATCACTCATCCTGTACTGACAGTACAACACTTGTCCTATACTAACAGTACAACTTGATAGCAATCGATGTCTTTTTCATAACGCAAGCGATTTTTATAAATATATTCCGTACGCATTTGTTTTACACTTTTTGCGTATCTAACATTTTAAATGCGTAATTGGTACGCAAGAATTATTTTACAATGCGTAATTGGAAATTTTCTATGCGTATTTTACCCGGATACGCAGCTTATCTGGGCCTCTGAATGGTTTATTATAATAAATGGAAGTGAAAGTTGCAAATGTTTTGAAATAATGGAATTTCTTTCCACCAACTAACAACAAATATGAAATGAGAAGTGAGAAAAATGATAACATTATACGGAGCAAATTGGACAACGTGGCGGTCAAGACAACAACAGCTGTTTCCTTTCTATGTTGAGGGTTTATCTCTTCGAGGTAAATTTAGTATTGAGAAATAATGCACATAATACGTAATTTAAATAATTATTATTTCGAGTTTTATTCGGCGATGCCCATACTTTATTCTAATTTCCTTGAACATTGTTTTAATTAAAAAACATTTATAATTTCTATAAAATTCATATATAATTTTTCACCAAAGTGAAACGGACTAGGCACAAGATGTCAAACTTTGAACACTCTCTCCATAATGTTAACAACATCCAATTAAAACATATCAAGAGACGGAGAAGAATAACATATTTGTGATAAGTCGTATGAAAGTTGTTACAAAGTATTGAATCTTTGCGTATCATTAACAATTTAAACATAATAATTTACACTGATTTCAGTCACTGATAAAATCTGTACTCGTATTGCCATAAAAAACTGATTTGATGTTGAACTGAATATTCTTCACAATGATTTGTATCGAACATGTTTAAAAAACATGACGTTTGAGAGCAAACAAATTACATGATTCCAAAAGGTAATGAGATGGGTCTTCACAGACCACAGTACTGACACGTTGAACCTCTAATGCTGCCTATGCTGTACACAAGATTACTTAATTGGCTGGGTATATAGTCTTGCTTTGAATTCCCTCTTTTCTTTCAGCAAATGAAAAATATTTAGGTGCAGTTGAATTGTCATTTTAACAGTTGCCCCCACTTTGTTAAGTGTGTGTTAATGGAAATTATTCACGTTTCAACTATCTTGATTAATGTTTTCTCAAAGATATATCTGAATATTCATAATCCTTCGTGTTTTCTTAAACTAATTGAACAACACACTCAAGCGGTCACAACCAATCTTGAAACACCTATGAGAACCTTACCTCTGGACATGGTTGAAAGAATTAACAAGGTGTATTTAGGTAATACATCCATTATGGTTCAGACACGTCTCAGTGCAGAATAATGACTAATTGTCATTATTCTTCATCAACTCAACATTTAAAATGCCCATCAAAGAAGTCATACGTTTCACTGCGTTTAATAGAATTTGATTGAAGGTTTCTTTAACCTTTACTTGTAATTGCAAATAATTGTGCACTAATGATACGATAAATATTGAAAGGACCTTTCAAACGAACTACCCCGAACTACTCCTGTTGCAGGAGGATATCCTATTATATGGCAAACAAATGCCACATATTGTTGACTTGAATGTTATATTCCATAAACGATACGCTCAGTTAAATCAGCTTTGTTTTCAGTTGTCTCAAACAAGCTGAGCAGAAAACGTGCGTGACATATTATGCTAACCACCGCCAATTAAAATGCAGATTATGCTTTTGATCCGAATTACAAGCTAATTTCCATAAACGATATGCTCGGTTAAATTTTTTCAATAGTCTCCTCCAAATGTAGCACAAAACTCACATCTCATATATCTCAGCCATATGGCTTACCTGCAAAATGTCAGATCTTGTAAATACCAATTCTTCTGACAAAAAGAGCAGAACCGAGGTAACCCCATTGTACGTCCGCCTCATTCACTTTGTTAATAAAATATATAATTTCTAAATATACAGGAGTCTCAATGTCGTACTTGCTCAACGCCACACTCAAGCTATATGACGATCTGTTATGAATCAGATCTTCATGAAGGGTATAAAATAAGTAATATTACACTAATGGTATACATCACGATGGACTTGCCCTACTTTCTCACTGAGAGATTCCGACATACATCACTACGTGACGAACTCCTCGTGTGATGATTAAAAATCGATCGGACCAAGGAAACAGTGATAGTGCAACGATGAGCACATTTTATAACAATTCTGACCACTGAAATTGACCACAACGGTGCTCATACATAATAGTTTGTGAACATAGTGTATTAAACATCAAATAGCGGTCACCCCGACGGTCATTATAAAAGACGAATTACGGTCATTTCTTAATATGTAGCATCCCCGTTATATGACGACTTGTCTCAAGCGTTAAATGAAACATGAATGACAACCGTATCATAATATTTTGACTACGCCTACATTATATATGTTGTTCTGTATTATGAAGCTTATGGATCTGAAGATCTAATATTGAACAATGTCGGAATGTCATGAATATGTATTGATCATGAGATGTGGATTCACTAGTATTTTTGTGAAATGGTGGCGTGGGGTGGTATGGACATAATACCGCAATTAGTCTGCAATCATAATTCCCTCCGGAACTCGGCATGGCCATAACAACCGTTTTTGTTTCGTTTTACAAAACACAACGCCAAAGCTGATCGATAGGGTAAGGGAGGCAACTCTTGATTTCACCTGCATTCATACTTCGAGCATTATTTTAATCGGAACTAATGACAGGTGAAGATAAAACACATTGGGTGATAGGAGAGAGACATCGAGTTACCTGCAGCCTCCAGAACGTCCTTGTCGATGATGTCACTAATGGTGCAGAACAGTCCGTCCATGCCGGCGACCTTCTCGAGGAGGGTAGCTCTGGGTACAACATCGTCGCTGTCCCACACGGAAACGTTGCAGCTTTTTTTCAACAGCTCCAAACCTTCAGCTGGCACTCTTCGTGTTACGTATACTTTCGGCTGTGCCATGATGAAGGTAATTAGGCAATTACCTGACCACTATATTTAACCTTGATCAGCGCAGCGTGAAAATTGAAGGTTGAATCAGCTATTCGGAAAATTCCGTAAACAGGAAATAAAGCGAGGGTAGAAGGGAGGTAACTCCTGCGCTTTATCTACATTCGGTTGTATGTGGCTCGGGCGGCAGTAAAATCTAACAGCTCTTCGCCAACAACTTCGTACCAACGACTGCATAACTACTACCTCTACAGGGGCGAATCCAGAAGTATATTTCACCGAAAAACATTTCCCTGAGGAGCATTAAATATATGAATAAGAATACTGTCATCTTGGGCGATTTTAATGTGCATTTGGAGAACAAAAATCGCAGTGACACTAAGAAGTTTGTGAAGTTATTGACAGGTCATGGCCTATATCAGTTTGTGGACAGTGCTACCCATAAATCTGGTCATACCCTGGATTGGGTTATATCATCTGAGAATGGTCACCCTGGATTGGGTTATATCATCTGAGAATGGTCACCCTGGATTGGGTTATATCATCTGAGAATGGTCACCCTGGATTGGGTTATGTCTTGGATGACATGTAGCAAACTGAACTTAATGATGGAAATACTGAGGCTATGTTGGTAAGCTCTAAGCAACAGCTTCAGATGTCAACTGACAAGAACTTAAAACTTGTGATTGGCAACTCTGTTGTAGACTTCTCATCCCGGGTAAAAGACCTTGGTGTCTATTTTGACTCCGAGTTGTGCATGGATTATAAGTTGACAATTTGTGCAAGACCTGTTTTTATCATCTCAGATGTATCAGTCAAATTCGTCATCTGATATCACTTGATGCAGCCAAGACATTAGTACAGTGTTTGGTACTCTCGAGGTTGGACTATGCGAACAGTTTGCTTCTAGGCATCAGTAAAGAATCTCTGAGGAGACTTCAAAAAGTCCAAAATGTAGCGGCAAGAATCGTTACACGTGCCCCAAAGTACTCTCACATTACGCCGATACTGAAGTCATTACACTGGCTTGATAGTGTTTAAAGTACTCTGTATCACGTTCAAGAGTCTAAAAGGCATGTCACCAGAATATCTAAGTGAACTGCTAACCCCCTACAAACCATCCAGACAACTGCGATCTGAAAGTAGATTCTTTTTGAAAACACCTTCTTATAGACTGGCCTCTTATGGAAAGCGTTCTTTCAGTGTTTGTGCTCCATCGCTGTGGAATGAACTGCCCCTCGCCTTAAAACTGCCCCCATCTTTTGCTGCGTTCAAATCACATCTTAAAACGCATCTCTTTCGTTGCACTATTAACTCTATTCAAACATATTATTTTGTAGCGCTTTGAGCACCCACTTAGTGGTTGGATTTAGCGCTATATAAATTTCCAGTATTATATTATTATTATTTCCCCCTAACCTTTGGACTTCATTATTTGTGTGCACCTACTCCCCCAACCCCCCAACCATTCTCCAAAATCCTGGATCCGACCCTGCAATAGTGCCGCTATCACTGACATCACCACTAATGACACTACTGCTAATGCTACTATTACTACCAGCTATATGACGGCGATCTGTAACTATCCGGGTATGACCAGGCAATCCAGTGATTGACATCAAGAACATCGATATACGCAAATGGGATACGAACAACATGCATCAAGTCAAATCAGCGAGTCTGAGCACTTTTTTCCCACTATTTCTTATTCACATCAGCAGGTACATTCATTTTATACAAAACTCATATAAGGTTGTACAGTAAGGATCATACATGGTTGAGCAATTCGGTAAGTCGGTGCTGTAGGTACTAGTACCTGTTTGCACGTAGGATTATTTGGTTTGTTTTCATTGTAGCAACATACCTTTGGAACATTCATACATTATTCTACAGAGGTCATACCTAATACAGGCTTGTGCATGTTGATAATTCACAACGCATTAATCCACACTGTCTTTCTTCGGCCGTGAGTAGGTACATTCAAATATTACTACACAAAGATCATACATTGTACACATTGACGAGTCATGACACATCAGACCATGTTGTAAGTAATGGCTGCCCTTTTGCTCCACATTCATCAGGTTGGTTTTTCATTAAGCTTATATATATAAAGATGTATGCCTTTTCCCATCCATGAATAGGCACAGTTGTAATTCACTATCTCAAAATTCTACTTTAAGCATGTTGAAGAGTCATGACACATCAGTCCATGTAAGAATGGTAACCATTTGCTCATACAATCATTTGTTTGGTTTTTCATTCTAGCAACATATCTCTCAACTTGAAAAATATCTTTAAAAGACAGAGATTCATTTCTAATACAGTCTGAGCACTTGATTCCGTTGCCGTTTACGACAAGTATGGGTTACTGAAGTTAGCCATGTTTATTTACAGAGTATGTGTGTGTGAGAGAGTGGAATAGAGAGAAACAGATTCACACACATCCTAACACACAACCATATTCAACCACACAAATACATTATACACATCCACACACACACATATATATATATATCACACACACACATATATATATATATATACACACACACACACATATATACACGCACACACATACAACACACATGCATACATACATACACATCCACACACATACACCACATACATACATACATACATACATACATACATACATACATACATACATACATACATACATACATACATACATACATACATACATACATACATACATACATAGTTTTATCAACGATTGGGGCGGTCGGTAGCCTCGTGATAAAAACGTTCGCTCGTCCCAGATTCGATTCTCCACAGGGTACGATGTGTGAAACATACTTCTGGTGTCCCCCGAGGGATATTGCTGGAAAATTACTAAAAGCGGCGTAAAACCATACTCACTCACCAACGGCTATTCATTCATTTCACCAACAACGAAACACATATTCACAACATACAAATGATATTTTGCTTGTTTCCCTCGGCATGACACGTGTATTCTCAATACATTATAATATTACATTCATTCCCGTTACGGTGGATCTGTCACCTGGATATTTGAAAAGAAATTTATGAATATGTTCCCTTATTGACATGTTCCCAAACACACGTAAAGCTTTGGTGGCAGTTGCGTATGGCATTTAATCTATCCCAAGGCCTATTATGTCAAGGCAGCAAGGTATTTTAATGTAATGGATGCAGTCATATATGTCGCTATGAGTCACTATCATATGGTCGTCATATGAGCGAAATATTCTCAAGCACGACGTTAAACCCAATTTCACCTCACTATCATATGGAATTGCAGGAGGGACATTGTCCTGTTTTCGCCCTCACAAAACCAAGCAAAATAGGTCACACTTTACCGAAACATGGCGATACCACAACGTGATATGTTGACCAGTAAGTATGTCATAAAAATTAAATTAAAAGTTTGTTGGGTTTTTTTACTTTCACACAAAGGCGAAAATGCAACAACGCGACATTACGTCAAAAAACGTTGAGTTAAGTAGCCACATGGCTGCCACATCTTAAATGTGTTAACCCTTTGGAGCATATCTGGGACTTGATTGGTCGTTGTGTGCGACAAAGGGATCCTCCTGTACAGAACCCGGCCCAGTTGGAAGCTGCTTTACACGAGGAATTACGTAGACTGGCCTTCAGAGGATCAGGAGGCTGACAGGAGGTATGAGGAGGAGGAGTGCTGACTGTCATACAGTCACATGGAGGTTACACTCGGTATTGACTTTGAATCGTGTAAGACACGCAAAATGACATTTTGAATGTTCACATTCACCAATAAATTCAACATTCAACATTCCAGGACCATACTTGTACAGACATTGTTTTGTATGACAATAAGTGGGGGTTTTAAATGAGCAATTATCATAATATAATCAACATGGATTCCACTCATTTTGTCGTTTTCTATTAGTCAACGGATCATACGGGTCAGAAAAACGTGGTCACCACAAGTTTTATGTACGTGTTGAAAACCTATCATTGCAAAAATACAGGGGTGCTTAATTAAGTTCTTTGTGTATATACGTGTTGTTGAACGCCGCATTCAGCAATGTTTCCGTTATGTCTGTAAATAATCGAGACCAAACAATCCAGTGATTGACATCGTGAGCATCGATCTACGCAAGTGGACTGCGATAACATGACAACCAAGTCAGCGAGCCTCACCTAGTGCTTTCTTGTTTTCGCATCTTATTACAAGCAAGGGTTGCTGAAGATTAATTTTAACCTTGATCGATTTGGATAAAATACTGATGTACGTAAAACGAATCCTGTGAACGAGAATATTTTTTGGTGAATTTGACCTGTCAAGATCATTCAGGTCATTCGGTGAGGTGGGGTAGCCCAGTGGTTAAAGCGTTTGCTCGTCACGCCGAAGGCCCAAGTTCGATTCCCCACATGGGTAACTTGTGTGAAGCCCATTTCGGGTGTCCCCCGCCGTGATATTACTCAAATATTGCTAACAGCGGCTTAAAACCATACTCACTCACTCACTTACTCACTCTGCGGATTCAAATTTGATTATATCATATATATCATTGATATACGAGGGGCGCTCAAAAAGTAGTCAGCCTCACCTAGAAAATGCTACAAGTGCAACTGTTTTTATGCAATATCTTTCTACATATTATATCTGTCAACCTCAAGCAAATCGGTTTTGCTATGTTCCAGCCTCACGATGCCCATTTTGTTTGACTCTTTATCTTGGTACCCCCCAAAAAACGCAAAATCTGCAATAAATGCACCACAAACTTCAGGAAACAAAATATGCAAGAAACATTTTGTGTTTGAGATATGCAGAAGTCCACTAGAATCAAACTTAGATTTTAAAGTGCATAAAAAAGCAATTTGAAACTACAATCGCTTGTTGAAGTGACTCCCCCTTCATGTTTACTGAAAGAGTTTGTTTTGGAGACACTACCCACCCCCCTTTCAGATGACGTAATCATACGGACATAACTTACTCTATGTTTTCACTTATTCATACGTGATGCCAAGGGTAACAGGCTATATTTGTAGTATGTTCCTTGTCTTTCGGAACTACTTATATATAAAATATGAGGTGAGGTGAAATTTGGTTTAACGTCGTGCTTGAGAATATTTCGCTCATATGACGACGTGCATGCGTGTGTATGTGTATGTGCGGTTGCTTGTACTAGCCAAGACTTAAGCTGGTTTTATAGTGCTAGCCCACTGAGATACCATGCCGCAGTGAAGCATGAATACCCCACTCAGACACAGTATACTGACACCGAGCCGACCAGTCCTTGTTGTACCCATTAATGCGGAGCGCCAGGCAGGGACCAACAAGTACCATATTTTAACGTCTTTTGGTATGACGCGGTCGGGGATCGAACCCGCGACCTTCCGCTCTCCGGGCGGATGCTCTAACCACTACACTACGGAGGCGGTTATAAAATATGAAACAATATAGCATATTAGATAATGTCTGTGATGTACAACACAACTTGTGCCATATATTGTAAAAAGCCTAGTATGCTTTTTGTAAAATATTGCTGGAATGACTAAAAAATATAGAAAAATAACTAACTTATGCATGGGTTCAATTCCTAGATAACGAAACTCGGCAGTCTAACTATACTATTCACACTTTGCTAAGGATCAAATCATTGTTTCAACAGAGAACTATAATGTAGGGTCTAATTTGGTTTAAATATCTAAGCTTATTGTAAGCATGGATCCTAGGTTTCAGTATGTCACTGCATCTTGTGGATCCCATACCTGCTATTGACAGATGTTGTGTACTTGACAATGACCCGTGCCATGATTTGCAAAATGGTTGTTTGGTGCCATGAAAACCATTTTTATGGTTACACATGTATCAAGTGCATAAGGTTAGATTAAAGTGGCTGTTTTCCTATAGAAGGGTTACCATATTATTATTTATCCAGTTTTAAATGGATACAATTTCAAATTATAAATCTATGTTTAAGTAAAGTTTGGAATTTTTGTGATCCTTAGCAAAGTGTGAGTAGTATATGATCAGTATCAACACCACGTGTTGCACGTTGGATGACATGCTTGTGGTGTTCATTTCACTTTATGTGTCAATGGGACGTTGTTCGGTGATGGATCGGTTTTCGGTGACTGCACCAAGTTGAACCAGGTGGTGATATATACAAATATTTACCTTACAGGTAAGTATTTACCAGAAGCCCGATTTACCTGGTCAGTACACATTGGCAGAGATTATTGTATGAGAGTGAGAGCTTCATTCAAACAAATTTTGTCAGGAATTGGTGCTATATTAACACAGAATCAATTCCAGAAATTAATGCTATAAGTGTGTGTGTGTGCGTGCGTGCGTGCGTGTGTGCGTATGCAGGGAGTGGTGGGGTAGCCTAGTGGTTAAAGCGTTCGCTCGTCACGCCGAAGACCCGGGCTCGATACTCCACATGGGTACAATGTGTGAAGCCCATTTCTGGTGTCCTCCGCCGTGATATTGTTGGGTAAAACTAAACGTCAGTCACAGTGTGGCAGCTAAGGAAACATATACCTGTAAACCTACGAGGCAATTACAGTCGACTATCGCAGGAACAAACATTAATGTTCTCGCCTATATTTCGTAGCTATTCCATTTTCGAAAATAGAGTTACTCATACACATGTTCTCTACCACGAGAATAATTCAATGGAATTTTACTAATGTCTAACATAAATTAAAAGAGCTAACAACATGATAATGTTTGTATTAATTTGAAAATTTCCAAAAAATTTACAAACTGTTTTAGGGTTTGCAATATGCCACCAACATCATGACGAACACCATTGCCATATTGGACGAACTGTATCTCGAATTCCATTATACTATTTGTAAATAATAATGGCAGACATGCTCTGATGGTTTGGTTGTTTAACGCCGTACTCAGCAATATTCCAGCTTGTTTCATGGAGGCGGTCTGTAAATAATCAAGTCTGGATCAGCATTACACCCAAAGAGCACAAGATGAAGATGTGAAGATGAATAATACACAAATATATATATAATGCTCGTTCAATAAACCGGGAGAACCATATAGGATGCTGGGGCCGAATATCTGCAGCAAGGGAAAATAGAGCACTTTTCTCGACTACACGACTTCTGAGATTTTGTGTTATGTTAACATGAAAAACACTCTAATGGATAACGTTGAACTGTTTCAGGGGTCTTATCACTATATCGGTCAAGAAGATGGGATACATCCTGATCAACAACACTTGTGCAGGCATTTACTGCAAAACGACCAAGAAAAATAACAACTTCATCTCAGTAGGTCTTGATGGAGTTGTCTCCCTTTACCTTCGTCCATGGACTTCAACTGTGTTCACCAAGACGGCGATTAGTGTTTCTACAGTCGTATTTCCACAAAGGAATGGCAGGAAGCGATCCACATATTATGTCAGTGTTTAGAATATATGATATTAATGTTTGGAAAAAAAAACCAATATGTGTTTTAGACTCAAGCGCAACTTAAAATACAGCCTTCATGAAAAAAAAATAAATGCAGAGACTGTTTCTAATTTATTCAACTGTTTCCCGCAACAGCTGTCATCGTCACGGCTTGCAGTAATATCGAACTGTTCGATGTCATTGTCAAAAAGAAGATGATGTTCGAAAACAGATGTTACAATGGAAAAGGCAAGTTTTGCGCAATACAATTGATTTTCATAAGTTTCACGCCGAGTTTGTGACCTTTCATATCGAAGATGGACCGACTTGAATGTTTAACTGACTCTGTACACGCTGGGCGATACATCACTGATGCTTTACGGGTTTGAATGCACTACGTTCCTACACCTGAATATGTGAAGATGAGTTTGTCACACTCATTGGTGACAATGTACAGTCATTGTTTTGCCGAATTTGAAGGCACCTACGTAAGTAGTTCGAGTTATATTCGACACAACCGTAAAATGATGACTAACGAACGAATACACAGGGACCAAGCTTTTGACCGTAAGTTCGACACAAGGATGTTTGACTGTACACCGTCAGAATCTCCACTTTTATAGCTGCGGAGGTCAGTTACTAAAATATCACTCTCTCCTCATGCAACTCATATGTTTGGACGCCTTCTCCATCTTCTGCAACACTTTCACGAAAGCAAAAATGTTCGGGTGTGCTCTCTGGATGATCTTGCTGAGGTTCGAATGCCATCCCTGGTTGTTTGTCCTTGAGGCGTTGGTCTCATGGTGATTCCATAATCCGGCCCGGAACTTGGCAAGGTCGTCCACCCACGTGCTGGTGACGAAGTTGTGGAACTCATCCTTCTGTCCAATGGCAGAGGCGTCTGCCATGATCTCTATCCAAGCGTTTTGCACCATGGCCACTGGGAGGAGGGGATGTACTGCTGCTCTTCGTGAACCTCAGGATCCTGCTGGTAGGCTTCACTGAAGCCGAGGTTCTGAACCTTTCTTCAGAGAGCCTGAGTGTCTTGGAAGTAGTATCCACGGACGTAACAGTTGGGGAAGACGGTCTCGTTGATGCATGGCTGCGATTTCAAGTTGGACTGGATGACATCAGGCTGATGGGGCGATCCTGTTATCTGCTGCACTGTGTCGTTCAGGAGACGTATAGCAGACGTTCACAGGTACGGCGTTGACGATTCGGCAGTAGACAGAAGACCAGCTGGGTCATCTTCCCTCCGACTAGTCTATGGATGGATGACATACAGCTGGTCCCAGAGATGAGGGCAGGAGTAGAAGATGGCGTCCATGTAGAAGGTGTCGCTGCTTCACCTCTGTCAAGCCTTGAAATATCTTCATCGTAAATGACTTGTACTGGCGTCGTCTCACCCTGTACCTACCGCCGCAGAGAACGAATAAACTTCAGAGCTACCTGATCTCCGTGTGAATGGTTGTGTGGAGACTGATTCCGAACAGACTGCCCGACAGTGGTACACTTATCGAGGTAGCCACTTTGGACACACTTACAGTGCACGAAGGTCTGTCGCCTGTTGTTGAGTCTGTGGTATCCGTCTCAGAGAACCTGCTGTCCTCCTTTCTACGATGTGAAATATTCGACTTTCTTTGGATTTGCCATGATTTGCAACGAAGAATTTGGTAACAAGCATTATACACCAATACATTTCTTCATTGAATAATCCCTCTCAATAAATTATTCTACTCTTCAATTTCCTTCACGTGAGAGATTCAGAAAACGTTTTGCTTAAAAGGTAAAAGTTTTTAAAACATAAAAGGACAATTGCTCTTTGCTCTTTGCTCCCCTAATCCCATTGAAGGCGTTAGTGCACAGTAAATGAACCAGTCCACTTGTGTGCAGGTAGGCGTATCGCTGTCACAACACACTTTGTAGCTGTTATTCCCTGTAGCTATTTTTCCTTGTAGGCCTTACCTCAAGGTCACACGTTCATGCTCTGCCAGTTTTGTATGACGAATTTGTGGTTGAAAGGTGTCTGACGTAGATTCCCTGATAAGACAGAAATAACAAACAAGTGGCCTAGTGATGGCAAGTGTTCCTTGTGTGTTCAATGTGGTTCACCAAGCGTACACTGTACCCGTCACTGATCAGAGCTTTTCCTGCTAATGGACAGGTTTGAAGTACAGCGTGTTATTAAATAACCTCCTCGGGACCAAATAAACTAGTGTTTGATGTCAGTGGTAGCTAAGAGGGTCCATCGCTATATCAGCCTAAGATATCACCACGATATCGCAACAAGGCGAAAGTACGATACCGCAACAAAGCGAAAGTACTATACCGCTAAACGTCCACAAAGGTTGTAGCGATGACATGCACCGCAAAGCAAGCAGTACGAAGTTTATCACAGATTATTATGTCCATTTATCCTGTCCTTGACAAAGTAGATGTGGAAAGCAGAGAGAGTCTGGAGATCAGAGGGGATGATTCCGTGGAACAGCACAGCTTGCTGGTACTCAATGTCTTCTGGTCTATCTCACAGTCTCTGAACCGCATTATATTTCCTTTTACCCAGCCTTTCTGCAATGCTAAAGCCCTAAATGAAGCAAGTCTCGATTTCCTCAGGATCGGATTCTCGTATCTTACTGGATACTCTTTTCAAATTAAAAGAATTGTTTGTTTCCATCAAAATTCTATATATTCAGAGACTAAGCGTTAGTCTAAATGTCTTTCAACAACGGGGCTAGTGACACGGGGCAACAGAGACGATGCCGTTACGGCGATGCAAGGACACATCATGGCTACCGCAGAACACAATTCAACATAGAGCGATACGTTAACGCGATGTGGTGACACGGTATGGCGATATTAAGATACACGGACAATAAATGTCGGTCAGTGGCTGTTTGCAACATTATACAAAGAGGGCACGTTTATTAATACATGACAACTAACACTGAACTAACTTCGAGGTAACTGTAACAGACGTCCGCATAAACCAGTCCATATGCTGCTTCCCACACACAAACTGAATGCATCCATCCGAAGCTCACGGGGGCGATGGGATAGCGTAGTGGTTAAAGCGTCACTCGTCACGCCGAGGACCCTGCTTCGATTCTCCACATGTGTACAATGTGGGAAGCCATTTCTGGTGTCCCCCGTGTTATAACTGGAGTATTGCTAAAACCGGCGTAAGATCATACTCCCTCACTCACTAACCGAAGCACAACTATAGGTCCATGATCAATTATTCAACTGTAGCGACCCACGTGTGTTTTGTTATTTACTGGCGAGTGGTCAATGTGACTGAACAAAAACGTTGTAAATATTATATATTGGCAAGTCTGAATGTTCTAGAAGCATTACATAGAAAGAGGTATTTAGTTGTTAAGATCCATAATATACTTCTAAAAAAAGAAACGCACAACAAATTTGGGTGTGGGAAATAACACAAATATTTCATGTCTAGACACTTGACAACGGTGGACATATGTCCAATATGAAGACATAAAACTGAAAATGGCAATGTCTTGGTTATGAGAACTCAACATCTCGTGAGTCCGCCATATGCCTCACCATATGAGTCCGCCATATGCATCAAGTGCTGACTTGCGCCTCTGCCCATGTCCGAAACGAGAGAACGAATCACACTTCGGGCAATTTATTGTGGAGTGTGCTTTGGTTCATGATTTATTCTGGCCCATCACGTCTGTAGGCTTTCAATATAGCGATTTTAAGAACTCAGGTATAGTAATTGTTCCTTGTTACAAATGCGTTCTAGAATTGTTATTTCGAAAGATGTAATTAACGTTGCTCATAACACGAAAACTATATGACTGTAGGTCGTAGGATCACACGAGGGTTGTGCTGTTTCACTGCCTGCCACAATGTTGGTTCTATCTTTTAGGGTGATTAAGGCCCACATCATTACGCCACCACTGATAGCTCTGTTAACCTCCCGCCGTCTACCATTGTTCCCCCATCAACCATTGCTGAACTAAACGTGCGTTTTACCAAACAATTTCATCTATAATTAACATTGACAGTGCGTTGGTAACATGAGCGTGCATTGTGTGTATGCTTTTACATTGGTACAATGATCTTGTCAAGATAACCTTGTTGAACAAACGACGCAACTACTTGAACGTACGGCCCATCACAACCGATGCCCAAATATTTGAATATTCTTGTCTTAGTAACATGGAATGAGTTTCGATAACGGATGTATCTACTTGCGTCATGCAGCACCAATGCCGGACATGTTCACACTAGAACAGACATGACGGGAAGTGCATCGGCCTGCTGTTTCCGTTGGCATTTCCTTCACACAATAATGTAGGTCAAGTACTCAGAGTCTATGTAGATGGCTAGTTATCGACATATGTCTAAAATTTGGTCAAAAGCTTCCTATGTACAACTCGTTATCCGGAGCCGAAGTGGCCCAGTAGTTTCGCATGTTACGGGATGAGTGAGTGCTTTTAACAATATTCCAGAAACATCACAGCGGGGGACAGCAGAAATGGGCTTCGCAAAATGTACCCATGTGGGGAATAGAACTTGGGTCTTCGGCGTGAAGAGCGAACGCATTAACCACTGGGCTACCCCACCACCAGGCATAACAAAGAATGAAAATAAGTGTTATATTTCAAAAAGGATTCGGTATTGGTTGTAAGTTCAAGGCATTGTACAATGACAAGTAGCTCAGAGTCAGTGGGTGATGTATGTTTCTGGATTTGTCAGCACGTTGTTGCTGGAATATGTTTATCCAACTTTCCTCACGTATGTTTGATGACCACATTTAGAACCTATCCCCGATCGTGATTTTTACTTCGTCATTGCTTATCAAGGGCCAAGGATTTTGCACTGTCACTATGACCTCTTCGGTTCCGACGTTAAATGACCCTCACACACTCTCACTACTGATCATAATTGAATTGATAAATAAGTTATACAGATTTGAAGATACGTCAGTGTTCCGATGTTGAAATAAAAGATATCACTGTAATCTCAGTCAAATGTGTTCACAATATAACGGGCGGTGGGGTATCCGGTTATCTAAAGCGTTCGCTCGTCACCAAGAAGACCCGGGTATAATGTGTGAAGCCCATATCTGGTGTCCCCGCCGTGATATTGCTGAATTATTGCTAAACGCGGCGTAAAACCAATTACTCCAAACCCACGTTTCTTTCAATTCAATTGTGTTTGTTTTCCTTAACAGCACCGTACGTGACGTCAACAAACATATGCTACATAAAATGCGATTCAAGAAATCTTAAAGGGTACAGCAAGGACTGGTCGGCTCGGAGTCAATATAATGTGTCTGAGTGGGCTATTTATGCTTAACTGCGGCATGGTATCTCAGTGAGCTACCACTATAAAACCAGCTAAGTCTTGCCTTGTGCAAGCAGCCACACATGCACACACATGCACGTCGTCATATGAGCGAATTCTTAAGTGCAACGTTAAACCTCATTTCACCTCACCTATGTCCAGGCAATATGTACCTTCCCTGCGTTAACCATAGACTGTACCATACTTACATGTAGATATATACTAGGCACATAAAGAAACTGTGCATACAAAAATTTAAAATCTAAATTTATCAAACCTGTGTAGACACATAAGGATTTAAACTCAGAGCTTAGTGACATGTATCCAACATGCATGCACGTGCCACGTTCCGTGACGTCAGTGGGTTCGTCCTTGAGACGTGCAATACGTTGTTGCACGTGCATTCCGGGAAAGAGAAACAGAGCAAATGAATGCCACACAATACTGTCACTTTGGAAAGCTCAACCCCTGCCCTTGCGATCGTTCAAAAAAATTAAACGGCTATTGAAACGCATAGCATGCCAAGGCTCACATCTGCATAACGTCATGAGGCCATTGGGATGGTCCGTGGGGGAATGTCTCAACGACAAGTGGCTGCACATTTCCACTGCCACCGGAACACCATTTCTGCACTGGTGAGACGCTACCAGAACACAAATGACGTCATCGATCGGCCACGTTCTGGACGTCCACGTGTAACAACGCCAAGACAGGACAGATGGATAAGGTGACCCATCTTCGCCACAGGTTTCAGACTGCAGTGATGACTGCCCGAACCATCCCAGGACTTCGCCGTATCCACCCCAACACAGTTCGACAACGTTTACGTCATCACGGGATCAGACCACTACGTCCCGCCATACGGCCTATCCTGACACAACGTCATCAACAAGCTCGCCGAATGCGGTGCCGAAATCATGTCCGCAGACCCTTGTTTGGGTGGAGAAATGTTGTTTTTATAGATGAGTCCAGGTTTAACATTTCCCATAGTGATGGACGTCAACGTGCCTATAGACGCGTGGGAGAACGTTATGCACAGGTCTGTGTCTTGGAGAGGAATCGCTTTGGTGGTGGTTCCGTGATGATTTGGGGTGGAATAACAGCACGCCAAAGAACTCCTTTGGTGATTGTTCAGGGCAACTTAACTGGTGTGGGCTACAGGGATCAGATTCTTCGACCTGTGGCAATTCCTTTTCTGCAACGTCATGGCCCTGGGTTAACATTCCAACAGGACAATGCCCGCCCTCATACGGGTCGTTTGACCCCTGTCCCGCTGGTTTATGGACACGAAGTCGACCTTTTGAAAATTTCGCTATGGACACGACCTGCGGCATACTTTGATGTCGAAGGTGTTGTTAGAGTCACGCTAATTCCGCCCGTACATGTTGTTTTTATGATTGTCCATAATGTGGGCATCGCGTAAGGCGTGAACGTAGTTCACCACGTAGTTCACACAAAATGTCATCAATGTCATCAATGTTATCATATGAGAGTGATTTTTACAATGTCATTCAGTTTGGGATATATATAAGGAAAGAACTCGAGGTAGATTACATTCATGTTCGAAATGGCAGACTCACACTGAAGTCCGCCTGTTACAGTTCGGCGGTGGACAAAAACATCAATTGAAGAAAAAGTAATACAGGGACTTGGAACGACGCCTGGATGTCCTTAGGTATGATCTGAGGAGTGGACAAATCAACACCAGAGAGTTTGCAGATGCTGCATCTCACCTCCTTCATGTGGGATGATTTTGTATGATATAAAATGGACGAAATATAATACTTTTCTCCTGTGGTCGTGCTTTCAACCACATAATCCGGATTATCACCTTGTGTAAACACTGGATTATTTCTTTGTCTTGTTTAATCCCCTGTTAATTGGTATAAGGTCAAATGGACAGGACGTCGACCTTTTTGTCTTACCTGAACCATAACATTTCACCCAATGGTCGACGTCCTGTGCAGACACCGTCCCGCTTGTGGACTCGTGACGTCATTGTGATTGACTTTTCAATTGAAATTCTCCCGACTTGTTATCGTCTCATGATCCCTCCATTAAAGTTTATATGTACCTTTGACATTGTTATCGTACTTATCAACTGGGATAATATTTTGACAATGCACAGTTTCTTTATGTGGCTAGTATATATAACTAAATACAAATAAATTGATATAATTAAATGGGTGTTACTGCGTAGAAATGGCATATCTAAACACGCACTACATAACCTACACTTTCTAATGACGTTTGAAAGAACAGCCCTTTGTTTGAATTGTTTAATGACACGTGAGACATTATATACAGTTTATTGTTAAAACATGACGACCGTGAGTTGATGCTTACAAGAAGCAACAAAGTGTTGTCAGGTACATATCTGAACTAGGACAACATCAGTTTTATGGGAATATAAAACATCTACACAAATGCTTTATTTAAAGATACAGACGGGTGATAGTGACAACAATGGTTGCCTCATCCGGCTCATTAAATATTTTAATCCAAACATCCCCAGGCGCTTTACCGTATGAAAGTGAGCCAACATATTCATAGGAACCATTAACTTGGTATATCTAGAGTAGGTTGATGGGTCGCCGTTTTAGGCAGCTTGACCCCTGAGAGTTACCAAGGCTACCGCTCGGCCCCACACAGAGGCACGGCTCATCTATAATGTCGCCTCAGGCAGGCGACTTTTTTCGACATCACTTAACAGTAAATAGATGTCTGGTACAGATAGTTTTACACTGCTGTAGGCATAGTCCGGTTATATCACGACATGGGAACAATATACCATTGTGGGTAACGATTCGACCACTTGACTACAAAGCAAACCGCCCCAACACTCAAGAATAAACACGTTGATGTTAACAAAGCAACCCAAAGATACTATATATCTGATAACATGTATTGATTCCAGGTACAAAATATTATTTATTCTTTAATTTATTAAATTTACTTCCATACACGTTTTCTTCTGAATTTGTAGACCCGTGAATGTCCGGGTTAAAATATTGATCTTCAGTAACCCATGCTTGTCGTAAGAGGCGACTAACGGGATCGGGTGGTCAGGCTCGCTGACTTGGTTGACAGATGTCATCGTATCCCTGTTGCGCAGATCGATGCTCATGCTGATGATCACTGGATTGTCTGGTCTAATAATAATTTATTATTTTTGTTTTTATATACTATTCTATTATATATTTCTGTTCAGTATTGTTTTCCTGTTGGGTTTCTTTGGGGTGAGGGTGGGGGGTCTTGTTTAGTTGTTTATCGGGAGGATGGGTTGTTTGTTTGTTTAAAAGGTAAAAGTTTTTAAAACATAAAAGGACAATTGCTCTTTGCTCTTTGCTCCCCTAATCCCATTGAAGGCGTTAGTGCACAGTAAATGAACCAGTCCACTTGTGTGCAGGTAGGCGTATCGCTGTCACAACACACTTTGTAGCTGTTATTCCCTGTAGCTATTTTTCCTTGTAGGCCTTACCTCAAGGTCACACGTTCATGCTCTGCCAGTTTTGTATGACGAATTTGTGGTTGAAAGGTGTCTGACGTAGATTCCCTGATAAGACAGAAATAACAAACAAGTGGCCTAGTGATGGCAAGTGTTCCTTGTGTGTTCAATGTGGTTCACCAAGCGTACACTGTACCCGTCACTGATCAGAGCTTTTCCTGCTAATGGACAGGTTTGAAGTACAGCGTGTTATTAAATAACCTCCTCGGGACCAAATAAACTAGTGTTTGATGTCAGTGGTAGCTAAGAGGGTCCATCGCTATATCAGCCTAAGATATCACCACGATATGGCAACAAGGCGAAAGTACGATACCGCAACAAAGCGAAAGTACTATACCGCTAAACGTCCACAAAGGTTGTAGCGATGACATGCACCGCAAAACAAGCAGTACGAAGTTTATCACAGATTATTATGTCCATTTATCCTGTCCTTGACAAAGTAGATGTGGAAAGCAGAGAGAGTCTGGAGATCAGAGGGGATGATTCCGTGGAACAGCACAGCTTGCTGGTACTCAATGTCTTCTGGTCTATCTCACAGTCTCTGAACCGCATTATATTTCCTTTTACCCAGCCTTTCTGCAATGCTAAAGCCCTAAATGAAGCAAGTCTCGATTTCCTCAGGATCGGATTCTCGTATCTTACTGGATACTCTTTTCAAATTAAAAGAATTGTTTGTTTCCATCAAAATTCTATATATTCAGAGACTAAGCGTTAGTCTAAGTGTCTTTCAACAACGGGGGCTAGTGACACGGGGCAACAGAGACGATGCCGTTACGGCGATGCAAGGACACATCATGGCTACCGCAGAACTCAATTCAACATAGAGCGATACGTTAACGCGATATGGTGACACTGTATGGCGATATTAAGATACAGGGACAATAAATGTCGGTCAGTGGCTATTTGCACCATTATACAAAGCGGGCACGTTTATTAATACATGACAACTAACACTGAACTAACTTGGAGGTAAATGTAACAGACGTCCGCATACACCAGTCCATATGTTACCTCCCACACACAAACTGAATGCATCCATTCGAAGCTCACGGGGGCGATGGGATAGCGTAGTGGTTAAAGCGTCACTCGTCACGTCGAGGACCCTGGTTCGATTCTCCACATGGGTACAATGTGGGAAGCCATTTCTGGTGTCCCCCTCCGTGTTATTACTGGAGTATTGCTAAAACCGGCGTAAGACCATACTCACTCACTCACTAACCGAAGCACAACTATAGGTCCATGATCAATTATTCAACTGTAGCGACCCACGTGTGTTTTGTTATTTACTGACGAGTGGTCATGTGACTGAACAGAAACGTTGTAAATATTATATATTGGCAAGTCTGAATGTTCTAGAAGCATTACACAGAAAGAGGTACATGTATTTAGTTGTTGAGATGTAAGATGGCAAATCCATAATATACATCTAAAAAATAGAAACGCACAACAAATTGGGGTGTGGGAAGTAACACAAATATGTCATGTCTAGACACTTGACAACAGTGGACATATGTCCGATATGAAGACATAAAACTGAAAATGGAAATGTCTCGGTTATGAGAACTCAACATCTCGTGAGTCCGCCATATGCCTCACCATATGAGTCCGCCATATGCATCAAGTGCTGACTTGCGCCTCTGCCCATGTCCGAAACGAGAGAACGAATCACACTTCGGGCAATTTATTATGGAGTGTGCTTTGGTTCATGATTTATTCTGGCCCATCACGTCTGTAGGCTTACAATATAGCGATTTTTACTCAGGTATAATAATTGTTCCTTGTTACAAATGCGTTCTAGAATGGTGATTTCGAAAGATGTAATTAACATTGCTCATAACACGAAAATTATATGACTGTAGGTCGTAGGATCACACAAGGGTTTGGCTGTTTCACTGCCTGCCACAAGGTTGGTTTTATCTTTTAGGGTGATGAAGGCCCACATCATTACGCCACCACTGATAGCTCTGTTAATCTCCCGCCGTCTACCATTGTTCCCCCATCAACCATTGCTGAACTAAACGTTTTACAAAACAATTTCATCTATAATTAACATTGACAGTGCGTTGGTAACATGAGCGTGGGTTGTGTGTATGCTTTTACATTGGTACAATGGTCTTGTCAAGATAACCTTGTTGAACAACGACGCAACTACTTGAACGTACGGTCCATAACAACCGATGCCCAAATATTTGAATATTCTTGTCTTAGTAACATGGAATGAGTTTCGATAACGGATGTATCTACTTGCGTCATGCAGCACCAATGCCGGACATGTTCACACTAGAACAGACATGACGGGAAGTGCATCGGCCTGCTGATTCCGTTGGCATTTCCTTCACACAATAATGTAGGTCAAGTACTCAGAGTCTATGTAGATGGCTAGTTATCGACATATGTCTAAAATTTGGTCAAAAGCTTCCTATGTACAACTCGTTATCCGGAGCCGAAGTGGCCCAGTAGTTTCGCATGTTACGGGATGAGTGAGTGCTTTTAACAATATTCCAGAAACATCATAGCGGGCGACAGCAGAAATGGGCTTCGCAAAATGTACCCATGTGGGGAATAGAACTTGGGTCTTCGGCGTGAAGAGCGAACGCATTAACCACTGGGCTACCCCACCACCAGGCATAACAAAAGAATGAAAATAAGTGTTATATTTCAAAAAGGATTCGGTATTGGTTGTAAGTTCAAGGCATTGTACAATGACAAGTAGCTCAGAGTCAGTGGGTGATGTATGTTTCTGGATTTGTCAGCACGTTGTTGCTGGAATATGTTTATCCAACTTTCCTCACGTATGTTTGATGACCACATTTACAACCTATCCCCGATCGTGATTTTTACTTCGTCATTGCTTATCAAGGGCCAAGGATTTTGCACTGTCACTATGACCTCTTCGCTTCCGACGTTAAATGACCCTCACACACTCTCACTACTGATCATAATTGAATTGATAAATAAGTTATACAGATTTGAAGATACGTCAGTGTTCCGATGTTGAAATAAAAATATCACTAATCTCAGTCAAATGTGTTCACAATATAACGGGCGGTGGGGTATCCGGTTATCTAAAGCGTTCGCTCGTCACCAAGAAGACCCGGGTATAATGTGTGAAGCCCATATCTGGTGTCCCCCGCCGTGATATTGCTGAATTATTGCTAAACGCGGCGTAAAACCAATTACTCCAAACCCACGTTTCTTTCAATTCAATTGTGTTTGTTTTACTTAACAGCACCGTACGTGACGTCAACAAACATATGCTACATAAAATGCGATTCAAGAAATCTTAATGGGTACAGCAAGGACTGGTCGGCTCGGAGTCAATATAATGTGTCTGAGTGGGCTATTTATGCTTAACTGCGGCATGGTATCTCAGTGAGCTAGCACTATAAAACCAGCTAAGTCTTGCCTTGTGCAAGCAGCCACACATGCACACGCATGCACGTCGTCATATGAGCGAATTCTTAAGTGCAACGTTAAACCCCATTTCACCTCACCTATGTCCAGGCAATATGTACCTTCCCTGCGTTAACCATAGACTGTACCATACTTACATGTAGATATATACTAGGCACATAAAGAAACTGTGCATACAAAAATTTAAAATCTAAATTTATCAAACCTGTGTAGACACATAAGGATTTAAACTCAGAGCTTAGTGACATGTATCCAACATGCATGCACGTGCCACGTTCCGTGACGTCAGTGGGTTCGTCCTTGAGACGTGCAATACGTTGTTGCACGTGCATTCCGGGAAAGAGAAACAGAGCAAATGAATGCCACACAATACTGTCACTTTGGAAAGCTCAACCCCTGCCCTTGCGATCGTTCAAAATTAAACGGCTATTGAAACGCATAGCATGCCAAGGCTCACGTCTCTGCACAACGTCATGAGGCCATTGGGATGGTCCGTGGGGGAATGTCTCAACGACAAGTGGCTGCACATTTCCACTGCCACCGGAACACCATTTCTGCACTGGTGAGACGCTACCAGAACACAAATGACGTCATCGATCGGCCACGTTCTGGACGTCCACGTGTAACAACGCCAAGACAGGACAGATGGATAAGGGTGACCCATCTTCGCCACAGGTTTCAGACTGCAGTGATGACTGCCCGAACCATCCCAGGACTTCGCCGTATCCACCCCAACACAGTTCGACAACGTTTACGTCATCACGGGATCAGACCACTACGTCCCGCCATACGGCCTATCCTGACACAACGTCATCAACAAGCTCGCCGAATGCGGTGCCGAAATCATGTCCGCAGACCCTTGTTTTGGCGGAGAAATGTTGTTTTTACAGATGAGTCCAGGTTTAACATTTCCCATAGTGATGGACGTCAACGTGCCTATAGACGCGTGGGAGAACGTTATGCACAGGTCTGTGTCTTGGAGAGGAATCGCTTTGGTGGTGGTTCCGTGATGATTTGGGGTGGAATAACAGCACGCCAAAGAACTCCTTTGGTGATTGTTCAGGGCAACTTAACTGGTGTGGGCTACAGGGATCAGATTCTTCGACCTGTGGCAATTCCTTTTTCTGCAACGTCATGGCCCTGGGTTAACATTCCAACAGGACAATGCCCGCCCTCATACGGGTCGTTTGACCCCTGTCCCGCTGGTTTATGGACACGAAGTCGACCTTTTGAAATTTCGCTATGGACACGACCTGCGGCATACTTTGATGTCGAAGGTGTTGTTAGAGTCACGCTAATTCCGCCCGTACATGTTGTTTTTATGATTGTCCATAATGTGGGCATCGCGTAAGGCGTGAACGTAGTTCACCACGTAGTTCACACAAAATGTCATCAATGTCATCAATGTTATCATATGAGAGTGATTTTTACAATGTCATTCAGTTTGGATATATATAAGGAAAGAACTCGAGGTAGATTACATTCATGTTCGAAATGGCAGACTCACACTGAAGTCCGCCTGTTACAGTTCGGCGGTGGACAAAAACATCAATTGAAGAAAAAGTAATACAGGGACTTGGAACGACGCCTGGATGTCCTTAGGTATGATCTGAGGAGTGGACAAATCAACACCAGAGAGTTTGCAGATGCTGCATCTCACCTCCTTCATGTGGGATGATTTTGTATGATATAAAATGGACGAAATATAATACTTTTCTCCTGTGGTCGTGCTTTCAACCACATAATCCGGATTATCACCTTGTGTAAACACTGGATTATTTCTTTGTCTTGTTTAATCCCCTGTTAATTGGTATAAGGTCAAATGGACAGGACGTCGACCTTTTTTCTTACCTGAACCATAACATTTCACCCAATGGTCGACGTCCTGTGCAGACACCGTCCCGCTTGTGGACTCGTGACGTCATTGTGATTGACTTTTCAATTGAAATTCTCCCGACTTGTTATCGTCTCATGATCCCTCCATTAAAGTTTATATGTACCTTTGACATTGTTATCGTACTTATCAACTGGGATAATATTTTGACAATGCACAGTTTCTTTATGTGGCTAGTATATATAACTAAATACAAATAAATTGATATAATTAAATGGGTGTTACTGCGTAGAAATGGCATATCTAAACACGCACTACATAACCTACACTTTCTAATGACGTTTGAAAGAACAGCCCTTTTGTTTGAATTGTTTAATGACACGTGAGACATTATATACAGTTTATTGTTAAAACATGACGACCGTGAGTTGATGCTTACAAGAAGCAACAAAGTGTTGTCAGGTACATATCTGAACTAGGACAACATCAGTTTTATGGGAATATAAAACATCTACACAAATGCTTTATTTAAAGATACAGACGGGTGATAGTGACAACAATGGTTGCCTCATCCGGCTCATTAAATATTTTAATCCAAACATCCCCAGGCGCTTTACCGTATGAAAGTGAGCCAACATATTCATAGGAACCATTAACTTGGTATATCTAGAGTAGGTTGATGGGTCGCCGTTTTAGGCAGCTTGACCCCTGAGAGTTCCCAAGGCTACCGCTCGGCCCCACACAGAGGCACGGCTTATCTATAATGTCGCCTCAGGCAGGCGACTTTTTTTTCGACATCACTTAACAGTAAATAGATGTCTGGTACAGATAGTTTTACACTGCTGTAGGCATAGTCCAGTTATATCACGACATGGGAACAATATACCATTGTGGGTAACGATTCGACCACTTGACTACAAAGCAAACCGCCCCAACAATCAAGAATAAACACGTTGATGTTAACAAAGCAACCCAAAGATACTATATATGTGATAACATGTATTGATTCCAGGTACAAAATATTATTTATTCTTTAATTTATTAAATTTACTTCCATACACGTTTTCTTCTGAATTTGTAGACCCGTGAATGTCCGGGTTAAATATTGATCTTCAGTAACCCATGCTTGTCGTAAGAGGCGACTAACGGGATCGGGTGGTCAGGCTCGCTGACTTGGTTGACAGATGTCATCGTATCCCTGTTGCGCAGATCGATGCTCATGCTGATGATCACTGGATTGTCTGGTCTAATAATAATTTATTATTTTTGTTTTTATATACTATTCTATTATATATTTCTGTTCAGTATTGTTTTCCTGTTGGGTTTCTTTGGGGTGAGGGTGGGGGGTCTTGTTTAGTTGTTTATCGGGAGGATGGGTTGTTTGTTTAAAATTTGTTGTTAAGGGAACACAGACCCAAGCAATATATTTAGTTTTGTACTGAGCAGCAAGATACTGGTGCAACAAGGGGGCCTCGTGTGCAAGTGCAAGGAAAGCCACGGTTAAAACCTTTGTTCGTAACGCCGAAACGGGGGATTCCATTTCCAACATGGCTGCAAAATGTGAAGCCACCCTCGGGTGTCCCCCGTATTCCTGGCTATTGATTAAGGCGGCATAAAACATCATTCAGCTATTATCATTGGTGAAACTTGGGTAAATACACCTTCAGTATATATCGGTAGAGAAAAACACGCATACATGTACATACACATATGCTCGCACGCATTGAGTGGGTGATGTATATTTCTAGATTTGTCAGCACTTTGTTGCCTGAATATGTTTATCCAACTCTCCTCACGTATGTTTGATGACCACATATAGCACCTATCCCCGATCGTTGTTTTTGCTTCGTCATTGTTTATAACGGCCATCAGTTTTGCGCTGTCACTATGACATCCTGCGCTCTCTCTCAATAACGTGTGCAAATGGCTCACAAAAATATTGAAAAATAAATCAAGCTGTATTTGAGTGAAATCAGTTATTTTGCCAAGGTAAAATATTGGGCTGCTTAAAACCAACGGGAATTCAACAAGAATTGAAAACTTTTGAAAATATAACAAGTCATCAAGAACTTGTATCCTTAACATTTTAACTGTGTTCCTGCTAGGTAGACTACCTAATCCCCAGCAAGGACAGTGCAGGATAAAACATACTGAACCTGCAAACATTGACCACATTGTGTGAAAGCAAAGTTTAGGAACGCAGGATACACATGAAACAAAATGCCATGAAGTGACAAATACTTTCAAATCCTCTGAAAGTTCAATCATAAACCATGTGTCGTCTATTTAAGGAGGAAACATGGTTTCATAATTTTCCAACCACTAGATATAAACCACTATATAAGTAACGAACATATTAGGCAACGTCATGTCTTCAGAAACACTTTCTTGTCCTCAGATAGACTTAAACTGGACAGATTTCAAGATATTGAAAACTGAAAACTATCATTTAAAGATTTAATAAGCATGTTTGGGAGCTAATTTTTGCAAACTAAAAATCGGCATTGTCTTCATAAAATTTAATTGTTTAAAGGCAGAAGAATAAACTATTCTTAAATCTACTTATTGTTATTCAGTCTTTTAACGTAATTATTTAACATGGGACTAGCAGCGAAGATTCTGGAAATAATAGACTCCAGCTCAATTTTAATCCAATCGAGGCGACAGAAATATCCGTTACTAGGATGGAATGTCCCTTGTGGTTGTTATTGATGTTATGTTAATGTTTCTATTGTAAGTTTGTCTTATCAAATACAGAGTGACATTACTTTGTAAACTCCGAAACATGAGTAATAACTAAACGGTAAGTCATGGTGTCAATTTCATATTTTGAAATTAAATGTTCGCTTACATCGTTTCTCTCTATTTCAGATGGCTTTAATTTTAAGTCTCTGGTGATTGTAGACATCCTCTTTGACTTCCCAGATAGGATAGGAGTCACGTGGCATTTGGAAAATCGTATCAGAACTTCACAAGCTATGTAGTTTCGAATAGCCTGGTAATGATCATTACCTATATTGACCCTCAAATAGGCACGGCTCATCTAAAATGTCGCCTTAGGCAGGCGACTTTTTTCGACATCACTTAACAGTAAATAGATGTCTGGTACAGATAGTTTTACGCTGCTGTAGGCACAGTCCAGTTATATCACGACTTTATGCTTTATTTAAAGATACAGATGGGCGATAGTGACAATAATGGTTGCTTCATCCGGCTCATTAACTATTTTAATCCAAACATCCCCAGGCGCTTTACCGTATGAAAGTGAGCCAACATATTCATAGGAACTATTAACTTGGTATATCTAGAGAAGGTTGATGGGTCGCCGTTTTAGGCAGCTTGACTCCTGAGAGTTACCAAGGCTACCGCCCGGCCCGACACAGAGGCACGGCTTATCTATAATGTCGCCTCAGGCAGGCGACTTTTTTCGACATTACTTAACAGTAAATAGATGTCGGGTACAATTAGTTTTACGCTGCTGTAGGCACAGTCCAGTTATAGCACGACATGGGAACATTATACATGTGTGGGGAATCGAACATATCGCCTTGGTCCAACGAGTTGACCACCGTCACAACACTCAAGAACAAAAAGCTGATGATATATATACTCTATAACAAAGAGTGAGTGAGTTTAGTTTTACGCCGCTTTAAGCAATATTCCAAAAATATTATGAAGGGGAACACCAGAATGAGCTTCACACATTGTACTAATGTGAGGGAATCGAACCCGGGTCTTCGGCATGACGAACGAACGCTGTAACCACTAGGCTACCCCACCGCCCCACGTTTATTACAGGATGGTTCACACCCATAACAATAACACGCGAGATACGCTACCAAAGTAATTTCAGTAGATATGTATCTGTCAGAAAAATAATTATATTGTTGGCTACGTAATTATATTGTTATCTTTGTACATTATCCCTCCTTGCATTGTGTAAACATGTTTCATCTATATATATCGACTCTTTGTACTGACTCAGTATTCACCTGATGAAGGAGCAAGAATTAGCTCAGAAACGTCGTGTAAAGAATAAAAAGAAGTTGTTATCCATAAAAGTGTCATGTATTCTTGTTTGTCCAACTTCTAAATGCCTTTCAAAAACGTTCGGTTTGTTTGTTGTTTGACGCCGCACTCAGCAATATTCCAGCAATATGAAAGTGATCTGTAAACAACCGAGTCTGGACCAGAAAATCCAGTGATCAACTTCCTAAGCATAGATTTTCGCAACTGGGATACGATGACATGTGTCAACCAAGTCAGCGAGCCTGACCACCCGATCCCGTTAGCCGCCTCTTACGACAAGCATGGGTTACTGAAGACAAATTCTAACCTGGATCTTCACGGGTGATCGACATTCGAACAGTAACTGACTGAGTTGAGCGAGTTGGGTTTTACGCCGCTTTCAGCAATATTCCAGCAATATCACGGCGCGGAACACCAGAAATGGGCTTCACACATTCTACCCATATGTGGAATCGAACCCGGATCTTCGGCGTGACGAGCGAATGCTTTAACCACTAAGCATCCCATCGCCCCAAATAACTGACTGAGAATACGTACACGTTGCTGAAAAACAACAACCCAAAGATATTCGCAATTTGTGTGTTTTTTATTTGCATTAAAATACATAGGCATAAAAAGGAAGCCTATTTGAGTTATATGAACAAATCATGCCCTTCATTGCTCACTTTTTACAAAACCCATAACAATCTGAAATGTAAGCACGTCAAACATGCGCTACGTTATAACATCTCGCCCTCGAGAGGTCCCACGAGATCAACGATACCACCATGGAGCATCCTGAAATGCCGGATCTGAAAATCATAATGTATTCTTGATTCAAACTGGAATGCCCACTGCAGCATCGACATACATAAAACAGTCAATATTCAACAGAGAATTCCCTTTTCCGTGTTTTGTAGCAAACAACAGCACAAAACCACGATCCGCCTCTGGTATTATTTACTCCAAATAATATTTTTCACAAAAACGATGTTTAGTGCCACAGATATCCCTTCGTATCTCAATGCTTTATCAAATGACATTTCTGCAGTGGAATTCTTTGGAAACTGAATTCCCGTCACCCTTCTTGACTAAAAACAGAACAACGACGTATTTTGTCCTTTACCTGAATCGTGTCTCCAGAACAGAGCGTGCGTTTGCGTAGAAACGTATAAAAGGTAGAAAAGCCAAACGACAGACAAGCTTCCTTAATCGCTATTTCTCTATCATCAAATGGTTAATATTGTTACAAAATATACCAATATATAAATCTTTTGTCGGTTTCCTGACAGTCACAAATTGTGCAACTACGTGCATCGTGATTAGTATTGCTCACTGTTAGGTCAAACCACTGAATTGTTCCGCTACTGTTCTAAATCACTACGAATATTCAGAGAGACCCGAATCGAAAGTACGGAGTTACGTCCCTTGTGTGTATGGAGTTATGTCCCTTATAAATAAGGCGTTCTAACCCCTGTGCAAATCCTATATCATACACCCTACAACTCTTCCAGTTTCACCTTTACAATGATTGAAAAAATATTTTTAAGCGAATTGGTTTCCGAGTCTTGATAAACAAACACTAAAACGCATTTCACTTTGTGCATAGACACACTGAGCAATATTCCAAGTACATGATGGCGGTCTGGTAATGAACGATTCTGAACCAAACAAACCAGAGGTTCGAAACAGTCTGACCACCCAATACACATCTGTCGTAATTACCTCCCTTACCGTGCTCACATTATGAGTCCTTCTCCAACTCAACTAGAGGAGTTTAATGCTGACTATTCGATAAAAGTGACGTATAAAACTATCTACAAAACCCCAAGACCCTCTGTTAGCACACATTTGACTCACCTTGACTTAATACATTATTTCAGCCAACCGAGAGGACTCCATCTTAAAATGTGTCAATTATTTTTTGTCATGCAATTCCGAATCAAAAGCTGTTCGCAAAATCGACCGTCATACCTTTTTACAATACGCGCCAGGCCAGATGTGACGCCGACAGCGGTATACAGATATATGTCGAGTATAGCTTGTCTTTACCTATTGCACTGTGTGACTAAACCGGCAGACCAAATATTTGATTAACTCGCACCTGAAGATAATATACTGAGGGAAACAAATAAGGGAACACATGTAAGGACGAGTATCCCTATATTCTTTTCCAGGTTTCTTCACAAGCTTTGTCTAGCACTGTGGGTGACAATCTGAAAATAAATAAAGGAACACTGATAAAGCGGTGTTCCCTTAATTTGTTTCCCTCAGTACATTTCCATCAAGAAAGCATGGAACTCGATGGGGGTAACATTGCGGTAACATTTGAGACAGGGAGACAATACTAAGTCAGAGACTCCCAGGTTGAGGTAACATTGCATAAAGCTGGAATACCAACCATTGCGTAGGGATAAAACGACTTTCATGACACTCGAAGTGCGGGGCAGTATATTTACAACATAATGTCTTCTTCAGGGCGGGGTTAACTTCCTGTCCTAGGCTTAAGTTGCCAGGTCGGAAAGGTAATAACAAAACATTTCATTTTTTAATGTATGTCTTTAAGATAATTTTCAATTAGTTTTTTTTTAAAGTATAGCATTATAAAATAAAACTTTCACGTCTATAGTTACAGTATATTGTGAATCATTGGAATAAACAGTGCTTCTAAAAAACATTTTCACATTTCGATGGATTCGTACACCAAGTTTAAATAAAACCTCTTGCTTAATGCGGGGTCAGTATTGTCTTAAATCCCCCTGATATTTTCAGGAAGAGTTGTTTACAACACTGTATTCCCTGAACAATTTACAAGCACTATGCACAACAACGATATTTGGCCAGTGAGAAGCATACTAAGTAGCCCACATTAGTAACGTTTGACGTGGCAAAGGTTTGACCTTCACACGCAAGTGCAGGTCATGGTTGTGCGATACACGTGTTCACTACCTAACACAATCAGCTAAACATTTTATTGATTATATTCATGTCATTCCATGACACACTATCGTTTACACTTGATCAGAAATATTTTCTGACATTAGGGACCGTTCATAATTTATGGCTGGGGGATGGGGGTTGGGTTGATGATGATTTTTATGGAGAAGCTTGTATAATGTGAATGACCCCCCTAAAGTTTATGCACAAAATAAGTGACCCCCTGCATGTAATGTACAAAATCAATTACCCCCCTCACCTACCCATAATTTCTAAGCTTAATTTTGAACATATTTTTATGTACAAAATTGATGAACCCACAATCATCATCACCCCCTAGCCATAAATTATTAACGGTCCCTTAGTACCCTTATCAAAAGTTTTATGTCTGTAGGCCATGGTAGTGCTATACGAACAAGTGTTCTCGATAGGCCTTCTACCATTTACCACTACCTAACAAAAACTACTCAACATTTAATTGATTGTGGTCATGTTGTTCCATCATACAATATTATTTACACTGTCAGAAATATTTTCTGACATTACTATACACTACTATATAAATTCAACATCAAAGAACATTTCACAAAAGCGTAACCTTGAATAACATAAACATTAGGAACTGAGAAATGGCAATGGCACAGCAATCCTGGCCTCCAACAACTATGCTTAACTTCATGAATTGGCAATTCGTCACCACTCGTCTCTTTCCGGAACCAACATTCGCCCAAGTTAAGTTCAGTTATCATGTAAGAACACGATTCGCCATTCGGCTTGTTCCGGAATGAAGCGATTGGTCACGAATGACTTGTTCTGTGAGAAGATTTTCCATCAATAACATCGCCAGTCAGGGAAATAGAAGCTAGCAGGTGTTCTAAGCTCAGCATCACAGATCTGGTCCATGAAAAACCCCAAATTTTAACACACTTCCTTGCTCTGGTCCTGTGCGTGCAGAGCATTTGTCAGACTGGTCGCTACTGTCATGGATAACTTGTGCCTCAAGTCGTACAACCTCTCGTCGGTCTGAGGCAGGAAAACACAGTTCTGAAGCCCTGCTAGGGGGTACCTGAAGGGGACAGGTTCCTGGTTGCAGTCATTTATGCCAGCAGCAGCTATATCCCCTCCGCGGAGGGCTTCGTACAGATCAGCGTAACTCATGGCGTTGCCGTTCTGGCAATCCACAATGACGGCCGTGTTCTTCATTTGCTGAAACGTTTCCTTCGAGAAAACCTCTGGCGGGTTGTTGTCGTGTTGAACACATATACACATAATGTCTGACCGGGTGATCAGCTCCTTCCAGGAAACGATCTCAATATCAGAGGAACATGTGAGCTTGCTGTAGAGATAATCCGCTGCTATGATGTTGGTCACGCCCAGGTCCTTCAGGCGCTTGGCCACGCTGTGACCGAGGATGGTCAGGCCATAGATGCCAAATGTCTTGTTGCGAAGGTTCTTGAGGCACACGGTGCTGACCGTGCCGTTTTGCAAATTGCAGTTGTCTAAGTAGGGGGCTGAAAAACACAAAATATCCATTTTAAGGACATATTGGTAACAAAAATATTACGCACGCACGCTTGCACACGCCATTACCACCTTAACATAAAAAACAATAACTTGGCTGATGGGCTGCGGTTATTTCAAACCCTGGTTGTTATAAAAGACATAAGTTAATAAACCCACGCACCTGTGCGCGCGCGTGGGTGGGTGAGTGAGTTAGATTTTATAGTCACAGCGGCAGTATTGCAGCCATATCGTGACTTAACATAGTTGCATATTCATGATAAACGCACAAATTCTAAAACCTGTCGACGAAGGATGTAAGAGAGTGCGTGAGTGTGTTAAAAGCCAACACAAGAGATTACCCCTATATTCCCTCAAATACACACGCTTAAACTGAACACAAACACACAAAAGCTTTAGGTTTTTCAAATAACACGCCGTAGCAATTATAGTAATTCTGCTTCATGTCTTTTCGTTGGGCCTTAAATGACTAGACGAAATGCGACGGTGCTGTATAAAGACAATTATATTTACAAACAGAATTTACAAACTTTAAACCTTTAGTTGCCCGTGTGAAAGCGACTCACGTTCTGCTGAGTAACGCTTACACTGCACATAGCAAGCCCAATGGTTCACCCACCCCTTTCAACAAACACAACGGGTAAAGACAGACACGAATAATAGCAAGCAAACGCTTTAACCACTTGGCTACCAATCGCCCCTGAATTTTTCGACTCGCTGGGCTGCTCTTTGCTCCATGATAATGAGCATTTGACGGTTGACCAGGCACCATTGCATCCCATAGTATAGTCGACCACCGTTGTGTCGAACATACAGTTGTGTCGAACTTACGGTTGTTTCGAAGTTAATGCTTGGTGAGTGAGTGAGTGAGTTTGGCTTTACGCCGCTTTTAGCAACATTCTAGCAATATCACGGCGGGGGACACCAGAAATGGGCTTCACACATTGTACCCATGTAGGGATTCCAACCCGGGTCTTTGGCGTGACGAGCGGACGCTTTAACCACTAGGCTACCCCACCGCCCCGTTAATGCTTGGTACCTTCGTATTCACTTTTTATTAAGTATAAATAATTTAAAAAAATTACCGACATTTGCTGAAGACATGCGTCCAAAAGTTTTCGGCATCTGAGACCGTCTTGAAAAGTACCCTAGTAGTACCTAATCAAGACAACGAATGTTGGGTTCGAACCCGTGATAATAGGTTTCTAATGGCTGCAACTGTATGGCGACTACTGGGCCACCATGACTGCTCTGGCATAAAAATGAATGTTCCCAGGAAATCAGAGAACACTGAGATAAGATTACGTTCTTGTCTTACCTTCATTGGATGTCTTCCAAGCCAAAAGGATTAGTGCTAGAGTGAGGTCAGCTAAGCCCACCGTTGATTGGTTGGGACTGACAAGAACCCGGATGTCACGTCTGTTGCATTCCTTGACGTCAATGTGATCCGTCATTGTGGACATGGTGGCAACAGCTCGCAGAGATGGCCCTGGTGGACGAATACATTACTTGAGAATACTATATTGTCGTTTATAATAAAATATACTGCTACCCTCCAAAACATTTATTGTGGTCTACCCAATATAAGCATATATCCGTAGTGTTTGCGCTATCTGTTGACAAACGTACAAACATAATCAGCATCTGGGATTCGAACCCACAAACTCGGGTAATGCAAAGGGATTTAACTCTCCAGAGCGGACCTCGGACCGTAGACAAGCGGGCCATCTATGTAATATGTGGATTGACTTTGATAACAATATTCGTAGTTATCTTTCCTTGCACATGACACTGATCAGGATGGTCTGATCGAGACCCGTCGCTGAAACAAACCAACAGATGTCGCCACTGTCTACGGTTCCCATAAGTTTACTGTAAGTGAGCGAGTGACGTTCTTATGTGAAACCCACCTAGGAGGTAATAGTGGAAGGACAAAGAAACATAATCCTTTCGAATATTAATTTCTCACCCACGATCAGCAGATCCGTGTTCAGCTGTTAGGCGCAAATCTGGAGAGTGAGTTAGATTTACGTTGCTTTTAGCAATATTCCAGCAATATCACGGCATGGGACGCCAGAAATAGGCTTCACATATTGTACCCATGTTGGGAATCGAACCCGGGTCTTTGGTGTGCCGAGCGAATGCTTTAACCTCCTGGCTACCCCACCGCCCAAGTTCAGTGAGATCATGCACATCGTTAATTGAACATCGGTTCTTTAATGGCGCCATGCCACGACATAGTCCTTGCACAACCAAACTATAGTAGACGACTAAAATACACCAAGCTGACCTCGGTCGAAAACGGCATCACTCTATTAACTCACGCTCATCAAATTCTCTTGCGGGTTACAATTGTCTCGGTACACGTTTTCTTTGGCTCGTTCGCAGAACATGAAGCAGGCGAGCAGTTCTTTTCAATATCGACCTGTTCAAAGTGTTCCTGGGTCTGTAATTAGTTCATCCTCGGGTTAAGTAAGTAAACGTACTCAGATTATGTAGAACCTTCTTTTATTGGATCCAGTATCGAGCTGTACACATACTTGGTTTTGCGCATAAAATCAACGGAGTAAGACGGCGCTTTAAGCAATATTCCAGCTATATTACGGCGGGGACACCAGAAATCGTCTTCACACATTGTACCCATGTGGGGAATCGAACCGGGTCTCTGGCATGACGAGCGAACGCTTTTACCACTGAGACCCCACCGTCCCTCGATTTGTATAAGTGATGTGAGAAAAATCTAGCATCCCGATTTTGTAATGATTGACCAAATCTGTTAAAATTATGCAGTTCAAGAGAAGTACAGAAAACAGGTCCGAAGTCACCAAGGGTGCGTTACTGGAGAAACCCTGTCCGCTATTTTGGGTGACCTGGCTGAAAATTGAGCTCTGCTCAGTCTTAATGCAAACGCACAATTCATCAAGGAAAACAACTTATATTTGCCCGCTGACATATTGTAATGTAAGTACATCCGCCATGTTGTACAGCGTTATGTGTCAACAGCAGATGTTGCAACATCATCGACGTTGGCCCTAACACAAATATGATGTTATCTCATATCATACAAGTGAGTGATAGGGGTGTAATTCCGCTTGAACGTGCATTATTCCAGTGTCTGCTAGATATGGGAGGAAAGCCTGGAGTTACTCGTAGACGTATAAAAGTGAAGAAATACAACGTGCATGGGCACTATACCAATTTACAGCGGATCTTGGCACCATCAATGGACGCAAATCGGTCAGACCAGCCATGCCATCATTTTTCCCTCTTAATTAGGATATTTATGATGTGATGACAACATATAATTGAAAACTAATGTTTCACCAATGTGAAGTGATACAAAAAGTGTAGTTCTCAGTTGAATTTAGAACGAGACAGGGGAGATCAGTTACACAATGCATAATCTACAAAATGTTTGTGTTGTAAAATGTCATCTCTCGCATTTCATGACCTGACAAAACTCAGTTTTAATCATCGCTGACATTCATGAACATATATATTCTTGTCCCAGCTATCCATAAGAGAAATCAGATGTAATTTGACGAGAAAATACCGTGACTGTGTATTTAGGAGTATTGCGATGGAACACTGTTTGTACTTGACCAGACTGCTGTCTAACCTACAGTGGTAGCCCACTGATATACTATGCTGTAGTTTAACATGGATACCCCACTGACGCTGTACGATCCCAGTGGAGAAATCCTTGATTATCTCCCCTGATGTCGAACTCCAGGCATGGTAAAAGCAAGTAGCCTTTACGCGTCATTTTCTTCAACGAGTACCATTTTAACGTCTCTGGTTAAAACCGTCGGCACTGGGCGGACACGGATGCCATTTATTGAGCAGTATGCGAATGAGTACAGTCACCAAAAATAACTCAATATCGGGAAGAGTCTATAAATGTCACGGTATTGAATAAATGTATCCAACAAAATCTGTTGTTTGTTACTTTTATACCCATCACTGGAAAAAGCAACTGAAGAAATTGTTATTGTTGTTATTATTATGTATCCAAGTTGACATCTTTAACGGAGACCCGTGAAGATCCGGGTTAGAATTGATCTTCACTAACCCATGCTTGTCGTAAGAGGCGACTAACGGGAACGGGTGGTCAGGCTCGCTGATTTGGTTGGCACATGTCATCGTATCCCAATTGTGTAGATCGATGCTCATGCTGTTGATCACTGGGTTGTCTAGTTCAGACTCAATTGTTTACAGACCACCGCCATACAGCTGGAATATTGCTGAGTGCAGCGTAAAAATAAACTCACTCACTTTTTAATGGAGGGGTCACAATTGGAGCTTAAGCGTTGATGCATGTCATAGATGTGTACCACTTTGGTCAAACCTACGAATACGACATGATGGTGACAAACCTCAGAATATAAGCAAGGCGAACCAGGATTCGAACCCAAGATTACAGGGTTCAGAGGAGCCAGCTGAAGCATGTCAGCACTTTCGAACGTTACGCAGTCTGTATTGTCCTTGTACAGATGCCTCATCAAGATCACATCAGAGCATTGCTGTAGCTACTACACGACATCTCGTGATGAGACACCCGATCACCCTGTTGTCCCCAGACTTGATAACACATGAACTGGTTCTACTGTAACGCGCCGGTCGCTCTCCACTTTCTTAGACAAAGGACCAGACGCGATAACGCGGTTTCGAATGTCATATTTACCCGATATCACGCCCAACATGCCCAAACTGTAACAGGTGCGCGTCTGGGTCGGATGGTCAAATGATATCCAAAGTTCACGTACATGTGGCGTGTGTTGTTTGGGTTTAATTCTGTGCCTTTGAGGTATGCGGCGTTCGACATATTTATCACGGTGTCACTAGTGGCCGCAGTTGTCGACATCAATGGAGTAACTGTGTCGTTCCGACGACGACGTTTGTGTCCTACATCCTACAGATATGGCACTAACATGTATCCTACATCACATAGCTATACGCTACTGGCATGCCAAGTGTGGGTGTAAGTTCGCTGGGCGACCCGCGAAAATTATTACCAACGTTAGACCAGGGGACCCTTGCACTGAACGATCTTAGCGAGGTCATCGCAGTTCCTGTACATTAGCATCAGTTTGTAGTAGTAAAAGCTCTGGCATGGCTTTGCGGTAATTGGTGGGGGTGAGGGTGGGGGTATTTGTTTGAGGAGCTCCACATGATTTGGTAACGATTATCATATCTGGGATTACACGTTCTTGGTAAAGTCCAGATTCTCGTTCTTCTTTGAGTGGGGTCCCATTCGGGCTTCGGCACGAAATCGCCAGTACACAACGTAGGCGATCTAACCCACCCAGCCACCAACTCTTTAGACTAATACTTATACAGCTTAGTCTCTGAATATATATCATTTTGATAGTAACAAACAAGCCCATTTAAATTGAAAAGGAGCCCCAGGGAGACCAGAGATTCAGAACCTGAGGAAATCTAGACTTGCTATATTTAGGGCTTTAGCACTGCAGAAAGGGCTTGGCAGTAGGGAAAATAACGTGGTTCAGGGACTGTGAGACAGATTACCAACTCTTCAGCAAAATCATAAGTCTGACAACCTGTAGTATATACGGTTAAATACCGCATATACTTTGTCTCCCCACCTATCATGCTTCCCTTGTAGGAGATTAGTGAGACGAGTTAACACTTGAACCACTAGGCCACCTCACCGCCTCCTTGATGGTGGTAGTGAACGAGTCAGTTTCTCTTTTTCATTTTTTAACAGTATATCAGTTACACCAACATTTGTCAACACAAAGTTTGTTTGTTTGAATGCCTGCGAATAGGGGAATTACACTGTCAGATTCAGATTTATATTCGGGCTGCACCTGTTGATTTCATTTCCGTCCAATCTTTCACTTTGGTATTGGATATCTTAGGGGATAATCTGCCAAATCTGCAATGGGAGGTCGCGTCGGGTCAACTTTTTAATCAACCAATCAGCGATGTTTCTTAATTCTTTGAACGATCGGTGTGGCATATCTGATTTCTTTAACTCACAAATGAACGTGAACAGGCTGTTCCGAAAATAATACATATGTTGCGGAAATGTTTTCAGGTCGTTTCTCGGCGCCTTATCAACTCTTCACTCAAAACGGTGAAAGAGAAAATATCAATTTTGCTCCCTTAAAACTTCTGAACTGTTCTCGTATGGACATGAACAAGTATGTGTGTGTGTGTGTGCGTGCGTGAATGCCTACGCGTTTGTTTGGTTCAGACAAAACATAAACGTGTATGTTTTTTATTGTTGTTTTCTTGGGTTTTTTAAAAAACGTGAAACTTGTTCATGAATGTTTATTCAAGTGTGAGGCAAAAATAACAAATATATTCCGATGGGTGAATGGTTATGAATACCTTTCCTATTTAAAGAGAAATGAGAACGACAAAATATACAGGGCCGGGAAGATTATGGATGTCGGTCCACCTGTAGCGACTGCGCAGGAGTTTATCCCACTGTCGGCACAGAGGACATTACTGGGGCAACTTAACGAAAACACGTCGCAAGAAACTTCCACGTACGACTGACTTTCACGCACGACTGCGTATACACAATTGTTGTTTATTAGATTATGCGGGGGCTTTTAACATCAGGGACATTTTATTACTAAGGGGGCGGTTTTCAGATAATGCATTTCGAACCTATGACTGTGCCAGGGAAAATTGGGTCAGGTTGCACTTTTCGCAAACTATCTTCATCATATACACATTGTATATACAACACAAAGATGCCCAGCGCGCATCCAAGTCATAATAAAGAAACTTGACTCAATCGCTAGATCATGCCACAGTTGGTAATCCGTGTGAGCGTCACATCCTCAATACAAAAGACGACTTAATCTCGGTCAGGCTCGACAACTTGGTTTAGTACAGCCAAAGTACATGGATCGGATCTCACTGGATTGTCTGGTCCAGATTAATCATTTACAGAACGTTGTTGTATAGCTGGACCACAACTCGGCAAAAAATGTTCATCTATTTATTTAAATTTAATTTATTATTTAATTTTAATTTTCTGGGGTGGGGGCGCTTTTCTGTATCATTCCATGCTGCAACATCACCAGAAATGTGTTCTCACATGGTTTAACCAAATAGGCTAGTGAGTGTGTGTGTGTTTTTACGCCGGTTTTAGAAATATTCTAGCAATATCACCAGAAATGGGCTTCACATATTGTACCCATGTGGGGAATCGAACCCGGGTCTTCGGCGTGACGAGCGAACGCTTTAGCCACCTGGCTACCCGACGCTCCTTTCACCCAAGCAAGGGAATATATCAGAGTTTCACAGTTCGTCTATTCCCAGAAGAACCCAGAAACGGTGGTACATGAGAATAGGACAATATAAATTCACATACGATAATTTAATCAAGATGACAAGAATGTAAGGTAAATGCATATAGTAGGTGAGATATCCCTGCATAGCCTTGAACGGGACGGGAGAACGTTTTAGATAGGCATCCACATCGTCGACTTTCAAACCGTGGGCGATGTGTGTACACAACAAAGGTTATCGGATGTTGTTTTCCTCCTACTCGGGAAGACTGTGGGATGATATCCAGTCGTTTAAAGTTGGAAGCTAGGATGTCATAATGACAGCGCAAAACTGATGGCCTTTATAAACAATGACGAAGCAAAAACAACGATCGGGGATAGGTGCTATATGTGGTCATCAAACATACGTGAGGAGAGTTGGATAAACATATTCCTGCAACATAGTGCTGACAAATCTAGAAATATACATCACCCACTCAATGCGTGCGTGCATATGTGTATGTACATATATGCGTGTTTTTCTCTACCGATATATACTGAAGGTGTATTTACCCAAGTTTCACTAATGATAGTGGCCGAACGTTGTTTTATGCCGCCTTAATCAATAGCCAGGAATACGGGGGACACCCGAGGGTGGCTTCACATATTGCAGCCATGTTGGAAATCGAATCCCCCGTTTCGGCGTTACGAACAAAGGTTTGAACCGTGGCTTTCCTTTCACTTGCAGACGAGTGAGTGAGTGAGTTTGGTTTTACGCCGCTTTTAGCAATATTCCAGCAATATCACGGCGGGGGGACACCAGAAATGGGCTTAACATATTGTACCCATGTGGGGAATCGAACCCGGGTCTTCGGCGTGACGAGCGAACGCCTTAACCACTAGGCTACCCCACCGCCCCACTTGCACACGAGGCCACCTGGTTGCACCAACATCTTGCTGCTCAATATACACTTAATATATTGCTTGAGTTTGGGTCTGTGTTCCCTGAACATCAAAATATTAACATGTACTGGGCGCAAGTTGGTATAAATGTGAGGTTGCTTTTTCTGTTTCGTGTTGCCCAAGTGCAAGTTCTTAAAAGATGAGTGGATAAAAAATGTTAGTGTCTATCACTGCAATCGGCCACACAACCGCGATTCTCTGCTTTCATATATAACTGTGTGTAAACAAACTAGACCACTGCTACTCCGTTTTGTCCACTGAGACTTTCAAGAAAGGCTTTCTTTTGGTCCAACCCAGAATTTCCGAAGATGAAAACGCTGGTTACCTATCAAGTGAACACCGTATAGAAAATATATAAAATGAGCGATGTTTCGGGACGGGACACACCAAACACGGGATCAAACTCCTGTAGGCTATCCGCAGCGTAACGAAAGAACGCTTTACCCACAAGGCTAAACTTCCGCCAATACAGCAAATCTGAGAGATGGGCTAGAGAGGAAAGAACCCGTGAAGATCCGGGATGGAATTGATATTCAGCAACCCATGCTTGTCGTAAGATCGACTAACGGGATCGGGTGGTCAGGCTCGCTGACTTGGTTGATACGTCACCGTAACGATGGTCATGCTGTTGATCACTGGATTGCCTGGTCCAGACTCGATTATTTACAGACTGCAGCCTTACAGCTGGAATATAGCTGAGTGCTGTGTGAACAACAAAGAAACAAACGCTATTACCTCATTATCAAGACTTAGTAAAAACTTTCCGTTAAGTCAACCGTATCACGTGTTCCAGGTAGACAAATAGCTGGAATATTGCTGAGTGCGGCCTTAAACAAAATTTAAATTGAGGGAAAAATATTTATATATTTTTATTCCGGAATTATCTGTGAGCGGCCATTAAGTTGTATATTCTACGTTAGTGACTGAAACGTATTTCTTCAGACAGCGTCTAAGAGACCTGTGTCAGGACGACCCTGAAGCAGGCTTCCAAAGTGACTTATCTCTAGAAATAGGAATTCTTTTGGTTGGCTGTCAGAATGGCATGTGAGAACGTTGCCAGAATCCGGCCTCCTCAACACATTGCGGAACTACATCATTGAATAACAAACTGTGGGATTCTCATTACAGACTTTGTCTCAACTCTCCGAGGGACTCACAACAGTCAGCCGGGATACTACGTTCTTGAAAAGAGGATTGGAAGGTTTCAACACATGACCTTGATCTTGACGAGTGTTGACTGCCTGTGGCCAGCTCGTGAAGTCAGGGTCGGGGTGACAATGAAGGGGTCACAATGACTGGGGTCACGCGTTGTATCCACGTGAGGAGTAGAACTGGGTCTTCGATAAGACGCGCGAACGTTTTATCTACTTGGCTACCAAGACTCACGACACTGCACCCTTGAGGCTGGGCGCCACAGGAGCAAAGGATGTACATCTAACGTAAATTTACTTGCACATAATCCTTGGCATAAGTGAAACCTTGAGCAACAGGGTGACATAAAACTTCTAGTTCCTTGAAAACAAAACGTGCAGCCTCCAAATACATGATATATCGTTGCCGCACGGCTTCTCTACATTTAACAGGTTACCGGGACCTCGCTGGGTCGTTCAGAAACAAACAGGACAGATACACTATAATGACTGTACACAAGAACAACATTCTCCTGAAAGTACGTGTTATGCATTGGTCCAACAGTCTCCATGGTGAGGGTCGTTCGCAGTCGGATTCTGCGGTCAAGGTTGACTGCGGGAATGTGGTTCCATGTTGTCCACGTGTTCACGAAGGTGAGTCGGAATTGGGTTTACTGCCACGTACAATATCATTGTAGCTATATACGACATGCATGCACGTGTGTGTGCGGACGTGCGTGGCTGTGGGTATTGGTATGTTCTTATAATACTAGTACTCTGAGATACACGGGTACCCCACTTAGACAAAGTATACTGACTCCTAGCTAGACTGACTCGTTGTTGTATCCCATCATACCGAGCGCCAGGCACTGTAAGAACAAGCATCATCTTTTGGACGGCGCGGGCGGTGATCGAACCACCGAACTGCCAATTTAAATTCAAAACTATCACGTGTGTGAGTGAGTGAGTGAGTATGTTTTCACACGACTGTCAGCAATATAGCGACGGGGACACCAGAAATGGGATTCATACATTGAACCCATGAGGGGAATCGAACCCGGGTCTTAGCGTGACGAGCGAACACTTTAACCATTAGGCTACCCCATCGTCCCTTTCACGATAGTTGGGCGCCAGATTTATCCAAGGTTCAGAATCGAACCCGACCCTTCGACTAACGGTGAACGTTTTAACAACTGGACTACTCACTGCCAAGATGTGCCCTTTGGAAAGTGTGAGGTTTGGTGCCGCTTTTAGCAACATTCCACCGACATTTGGGCAAGAAACACCAACAACGGAATGAACCCATTGTACCAAAGCTGGGAACAAACCCGTGTTGGTGCAGAAGAGTGAAGGATACCCCCATCGGCCTATTTTCATAACCCACATGCCAGAACACGTGACTGTGTCCATATCTGTATAAATATAGAACAATCTGAATTCCTACCGAGCTGAGTAATTACATACTGGACTTTGTTCGTGGAACCTTGACAAGCCACATACATAGTATATTATACTTAATTACCGTGATAGGGCACACACATGACATTTGAGAGTATCACTCATTCAAAAAGAATTCTCAAGTACGTTATTCAGTGAGAGGAATGAAAGGTGTCAATCATTCCAGTGACATCTTGGGACACAGGTGGCCCAGTTTAAAGCGACGCAACTCGATGTGGGTGCGTGAACATGTATAGTTTTACGCCGCTTTTAGATAATTCCACCAATATCACGACGGGGACACCAGAAATGGGCTTCACACATTGTTCCCATGTGGGGAATCGAACCCGGGCCTTCGGCGTGCCGAATGAACGCTTTAACCACTAGACTAAACACCCCCCACACACACAGCTCGATGTACAAAACTGTATAAACCAGTGGTCGTTGATTCGAACCCCAATTAGCCCAGGTTGTTAGTCTCCATCGTCGCAAACAGCTTGCATGGATAGAAACATCTTTTCAGTCACCATCAAGTCGTATGTGAGAGGGTTTTGAACAGTGTTTAATTTATTGGGGCGTCTCAGTACAATGTGAGAAGGGGGACGAAAAGAACCAGTGTTCACGAATAGCGTCTGACCCTCTGACAAATCCGGCAGATTCGCCAACGGTCGGATAGAAGTCTACAACCCACCGGCCCCAGTGTCTGACTGTATGTTTCACAATAACTCTGACTGAAGTTGTTATATGTGGCATGTAACACCTGTTTCCTCTTTATAAATCTTATTTGTTAATAATTTCAATGCCAATTGTAAGAAATGTCAAATCTGAAATGTGTGTTTAATTTTATTCTATGGGTCCTTTGAATTTTCAATGGGTCAGACAGACATCTGAAACTTACAGGACCCAATGTCCTGTTACTTTGAAACACCATTAGTGAACACTGAAGAACAGTTCGTAAACAATTAATCTCTTGTTCAAAATAATCCATAATCCCGCCTGACAGGTAATACCAGCATGTACGCTCTTTGTTACGGCCTCGTCACCTAACCCACCTAGCAGGTAATAGTGGAAAGACTAAAAAACATAATCCTGTCGAATTTTAATTTCGCACCCACGACCAGGATATCAGTGTTCAGCTGTTGGGCGCAACCCTGGAGAGTGAATGAGTTACATTTACGCCGCTATTAGCACAATTCCAGCATTATCACGGCGGGGAACACTAGAAATGGGTTTCACACATTGTACCCATGTTGGGAATTGAACCCCTGTCCTCGGCGTGACGAGTGAACGCTTTAACCACTGGGCTACCCATCCGCCCCCCGAAACTCTGGAGAATCATTTTTTAGGTTGCGGATATAACCCTCCAAAGATAAATCACTGACAGTCATTAGAAAGTAAACCGACAGACAACAAAAGTTGACATTTCCAACCATTGAAGGACTGAATCGCGTTTGTTGTTGATGTTTTTTGTGAATGAATAATTATGAACTTGGCCCAAAAGGTGAATAACTCACCTGCTGCGTCTAAAACCTCGCGGTCTATCTGGTCACTGCGCATGCACAGGATGCCGTCCACGCCTGAGACGCTGTGTAGGAGCTCCCCTCGGGGAACACGTTCCTCGCTGTTCCACATGGACACGTTACATCCCTGCAGCAGAATGTCAAGGCCACGCTGGGGCACCGTGCGTGTCACGTACACCTGGAAAATCAACATAGGACTGAAGGTTAGAATTGGCGCCTAGCAACCAATGCTTGTTGTAATGCATTGTCGGGCCGTGGGGAAAATAATGGATAAAGCGTTCGCTTGTAACGCCGAAAATCTGGGTTCGATTCCCTACATGTGTACAACATGAAATGACCAGTTCCGGTGTCCCCCGATGTGATATACTGGAATGTTGGTAAAATAGCGTAACTCACACACTCACTCATGTAATATTCCTGTGGTCAGGCTCGGTGAAGTTTGTTGACGGCGGGACAACGTACATTAATATTGATGCTCTTTTTATCATTCACTGGATTGTCTGGTCAAAATTCACTGGATTGTCTGGTTAAAATTAATATTTTGCATGCGGTACTAAACAATTTATCGAACCGAACATTCAGGAACAGAACAGGTCTAATTTAAAAACAACTTAAACCAACCAGAACAATTAATTGAGAAAATACGGTACACCAACAAATTACTGCATGAAGAGATAAGACTCATCCTTGATTATCTAGTTACTATATCCGGGCAGAATTATCCCTACCCTGGAGTAAGTGAGTATGGTTTTACGCCGCATTTAGCAATATTCCACCAATATCATGGCGGGGGGGACACCAGAAATGGGCTTCACACATTGTACTCATTTGGGGAATCGAACCAGAGCTACCCCCACCCCCAGGAATGTCTACGTGAAGAGGGTAAGTGGGGCGGAGAAGTCACCAGAACTTCACATATGAAAAATCACACAAGGGCGAAAGTTTGAACCCTCTCCTCAACGCAACTGTCCATTCACAAACACCTGTTTTTATCAAATCTCGCGTCCATGTTAAAGTTTATATTCCACCCCCTTCCAACCCCGCAATCAATAACATTGCTTGTTGGTACACCGGTGTGAGCAGTGCGTGGGATGAACGTATTGGATTATTAACACACTGTACATCAGATGTCGCATGTCACCTGCGGAGGTGATACAGTGTATGCAATTAATTCGATTGTCTATCACAATTTCCATAGCAACTGTACACCGCGTTTTTAGAATATCAGCTGAAATGTACAACACCTATTCCCGTTTAGATCTGAGTTAGAATTTATCTTCAACAACCCATGATTGTCGTAAGAAGCGACTAAAAATGTACGTAGCGCCGTAAGCAGGTACTGTACCTGGATATGAGCGGACTATTACTATTATCATTACTATTACAAAAAGGGTTGTGTGGTCAGGGTCGCTGACCTGGTTCCCAACAACGTAGATCGACGTTCATAATGTCAATCACTGGATTGTTTGGTGCATAATTGATCAATAAATAACCACCGACATACATCTCAAATATCGATAAAAGCATAATCACACATGGTATGTATAAGTAAAGGCCTGCAGTGGAAATGAACTTGTCCCCTCTTTAAGTTGGTATCGCAATGAATAAAGAGTAATGATTGCCAATTTGAAAAAGCTTTGGCAACGTCAACACTCGGGCGTCACGTCAACACAGTTTATTAGTACAGCACAAAGCGACCATTCAATGCGGTGTTCGTAACCCCCATATATACTGGACAAAATAAGTTAGGGGTATTGGTGTTTTTATGATTGATATTTTATTAGTGTGTCAATGAATAAATAGATCAGTATTCACAATTTCAAAATATATAATAGTATATCCCTAACTACTAGTATTTTTGTCCAGTATATTTTAACAGACTTAGGACAGTCGCGCAGCTACGATCGCTGTGTTGAAGAGGGCTCTGGTATTATAGTAGTTACGTATGCAATACATCTGATGTTTGGTAACGTGATTGACATTCACATTTTCGATATGTTGAACAGAACAACTGTACATTGTATTGACAATTTACATAAGATTACACAATTAATCTCTTGTTCAAAATAATCCATAATCCCGCCTGACAGGTAATACCAGCATGTACGCTCTTTGTTACGGCCTCGTCACCAAACAAACGTATTTCTCACTTACATACCGTATTTCCTCAAGTGCTCGGGCACTTGTTTATTCAGCAAACTCTCAGACCCGGCTCTTATTGGAGACCCCGCGCTTAAAGTTTGAACGGAAATGAATATAGATTTGCCAGTGGTATTTTATTTGTAAACTCCATTGTAAAGATGTGGCACACCCGGCGCTTCTTTTTTTAACAGTTACTTTACACTGGGGGCTTATTAGAGGAAATACGATAATATGAAGAGTAGTCGATATGAGTCCTTGAAGAAAAGCAATGGCCACTCCGTGAGTGTATAATTGTACTCGGGCCGTACGTTGTATAATGCGTTTAGAAAATCAGACCCTTTAGATCACATTTTGTGAACTGTTGATCAAAAAGGTTTTAGCAGGTTGACAGACTGAAAGAAATGCTATCCATGCAACAGCCTTGAAACTTAATCTGTCAACAACCTCGAAAACATCTTAACATGCTTAAATCACTGAGTATTTTTTACACCTAAATACTCATCGACGACTGTATGAGTTTCTTCTGATATACCAGTTCGGTGACCGCCGGTATACACACATACCACACCAAAAGATACGATATACAGTTGTTATTTATGGGAAATCGATATATGTCTTATTATAATAACACCGGTAGAAATCGAACACTGTAAGAGGTGGGGGAACCTGTGGCACCATGCATTATTACATATATCAACATGGCCAAAATTACAAGTAGGTATATAGCTCCATCATACACAATATGATAAACACTGCACGTATGTATGTTGTGTATTCTCCCTATGAATTCATCAACAGGGCACTATAATTGCTAACATTTGCATTGCCTTGATAATACGCGATAAGAATACCGTTAGTGCCGTGGACATCAAATTCTGTAGCATATTTAACGCTGGATTCGATTCGATTATTATATTTTTAGATCTATCTGTTTGCCTTAGGGTTGTCACAAGGTAAACATATTTTAACGATCGATTTTCTGTGCAACAACATAGCAGATTCGTATCTCCAATCAGTTATGACGAACATCACTAATGCGTGACGTTATCTTCGACCAACTGGTCTCAACACACAGCTGAGCGGCCAAGATCAATTTTCCTGTCATTCTCGACTTTAAAATTTTAATGAAAAAATATATTTTCACGTCATCGTTGTAGGTAAGTGTGAAAATAAGGTGGAGATTTGGGATCCAAATCCTTATTAACTGTAATGCAGAACAATCATTTTAGAAACAAACAACATAAATCATCGAATCGTACCTTAGCTCGGGTTTGAAGTATCGTTTCGGCCATTGTTGGAAGTCGACCAGTCTTGGTTCGATCTTTTCGTCTGTCAGTTCCTTGAACGAGGACTGACAATTCTGATGAAATTAACTTCTGGTGAACCTGGCCTCTTCCGACTATCTATCTTCAGTCCACGGCAGTTCAAGCAGTGAAAACGCCGCGTAACTGAGAGAATTCGCACTGTAAACAAGGCTCTCCAGCTGGCTCGGTGTCCGAGCAGTTTCCCCGATCAATCGCCTAGTGGTCTGGTTTGTCCCGTGTGTTCTCATTGACTAGCTTGTATCAGATAAGATAAGGATGACAGTACCTGACTGTGTAACAGCTAATTTAGTCGATTGACTTGTATTGCGTCAGCGTTCAACACGTCAACACATCAAACCTCTCTCCACAACACTGATGAACCTTGTGCGTCACGGTCGGTTAAATGCGGTCAATTTGACCTAAATAGAAAGCTCTTCACACCGCATAAAAGGCTTCGCTCCATACAAACGGTTTACAACACGAAAGCCCGGCGCTGTCGTAAGTAGCAGTGACTTCTGTTTAAATATAGCACAGCAATATGTTGTTGTGCATGGTTAGATTGCAAGGAACGGCGTGTACTGCAAAACACTAATTTGCATCGACCTCACAGCATAATGTTATGCTATGCAACTGGAAAACGGCACGTCATGCAAGGTTGACTGTTATCGGTCATTTATTGACGCACATTTCATGAGGTGCTGGGGGTTGCCTATTAGACTGGTCACTTGCCTCGCTTGCGCACGGTAAACAAGACATTGTGCAACTAGCTGCATGAGGACAGGCACCAGTCTAAGTTGCGTATGTTTACATGTGCTATGTATTTTACCCAACAATAATTACTTCCCTTTACAGCTTTTGTTCAATCATGAAATGAAATATTTTCTGGGGAAATGACCATTTACTTACCTTGCAATGTTCTGTTTTAACATGAAATTTAGCATTATCATTTAAAAATCGGATGCTTAAAGGCAAACAATTAAGTCTGTAAGCATGAGATATATTGCGTTTATAGACACATCTACAATTGTTAAGTCACATAGGTTCACCGAGTTTTTTTATAGCTAGTTAAAATGCGGATAGACATCGTGCACGAAGGTATTCCCGCCAGTGCATTGATATTGAGACCTGTTGTTGTTGATAGCGCTATGTAACCCAAGGCCGGCCATCCTGTCGCCCTGAGGGACAATGTATACTCCTGTCACGTGCATGTAGCGAGGTACAGAACTGGGCTCCGGCAACCCAAGCTTGGCGGAAGAAGCGGCTGACGGGGTCAGACGGTCAGGGTCGCTGACATGATTGATACATGTCATATCGTACCTTAACAGCGTAGATTGATGCCGATGATGTCAATCACTGGATTGCCTGGTCTACACTGGATTATTTACCGATCATCAATTATATGACAGGATAATGACTGAGAATGGCGTTCAACAAGGAAACGAACACAGATTTAATAAGCAATATGATCTTGAACTTCTGATACACCTGAAGGAGTTATAGTAAATGACGACGAGTTGTGTATATATAGGAAGCGATTTGCATTATTATATGCAGGTGGTGCTGTCACATCAGCGACATGTGAAGATGATCTCCACAACTGGTTGGATATATTCAGTGAGTGAATATTGAAGTCATGGAAATTTATTACAATGTTGACAAATCTAATGTCACCATATTTAATGGCATTAAAGAGGAATATAGTTATACATTCTAAATATCAATCATTTACATATTGAATATAAATGAAAAGTTACTTATTCCTGTGTATCATATTAAGTAGGAAATGTTCCAATACACCTAACAGAAGAGCATTGTTTGAGAAGAGTCTCAAAGTAATGAAATAGTTTATCCAAATCCAGATTGGGTTTTTTTACCTATCAGCTGAAAATTTGATGCAGCTGTATATTCAATCTTGTATGTAAATCTCTGAAATATGGGAATTTGAAACTGCAGCATAAATGAAAAAACATTAATGTTACTTTCTTGAGAAAATTGCACGTGTTAAGAGAAAACTCCTCTATATATGTGCTGAATGTCGAGACTGGAAGTAAGCCTATTTGTATTGATGGGTATACGCAGATGATATGTTTCTGGGCTAGGTTAACTGCAGGAAAAGAATACAAAATATATAGTATTCTATGTCATTCATTGTTTAATGCATCAGACAGATCGAACTAAAATAAATGGATCTCTTGCATAAGTGGCAGTTTGGTAAAAACGCAGACTAATGATACATGGGTAAATCAGTTCTGTAAGAGCAGAGTGGATTAAGCATAATAAAAAGAATATTCTTCTACATCTCTTTTTATACATGGCATACAAATATGTTACCTTTTTGATAAAACAGATTATTATAAGAATATAAATTAAAAATACTGATATAGAATTCTATTTGCAATATTTGCCTGAAAAATGCGTAATTTAGTTTGACCCAGTTCAGAATGATCTCTTTTCACCTCCTGTGGGTATAGACAGGTAGATGGCATAATCTAAGGCTATTTGATAGCAAATGCACTTTATGTGTGTTAAATGATATCGTGGATGAAAACCATTATTTGTCAAACTGACAGTATTTTCCTAATTAAAGAAAGAATTACTCCAAAAATATAATACTCAAAGACAATCAAGTATTTAAAACTAAGAATGTTTCACTTTTGATCGAATTGTCAACCACTTTTCGCTCAATTCTTTGTAAAATTAACGAGAAATAGTGTCGCCATGGTTATACTATATTGTTCTCTGTTATCTCCTTATAGTATGCTTTGAACATAGCCTTGAGTGGAAAATAAGGTTCGCTTAAAGTTCAGTTCAGCCAGTCTCTTGCAAAGAGGAGTCGTATCGATGTAAAGGATCTCATTTCTTGCGGAAGATCGCGAGCAACATCTGACAACACATCCACGTTCAGGTCAGACGAGCCGTGGCTTTGACCGTGCAATCAAAATCAGATGGAGGATGTTGGGCTTCATTTCTTTGCCACTTTCATTTGGAAATTTCTGTTTGTACAAATGAAACCTACAAATATTCCCACGGACGTACTCTGTTTTGGATGTGGGCCGTTTGGGTAGCTTAGTGGTTGAAGTGAGTGAATGTTGCTGAACGCCGCATCAGCAGATTTGCACCTATACGCGGCTACGCCGAAGGCCCGGGTTCGATTCCCTACATGGGTACAATGTGTGAAGTCCATTTCTGATGTCCCCCGCCGTGATATTGGTGGAATATTGCTTAAAGAGGCGTGAAACTAAACTCACTAACTCACTCCTTGTGTACTGAATACTGATGGAAGCGGCGCAAAATAACACTCACTCATTCTTATCACCAGCCCGTTGCCTATTCTTCCTAATTTCAGCCAATCCCTATTCCAACCTACCTCTGTATTGTTTTTTTTAACTATTCATAACCGACAATTATAGAGGGTTTGGTTTAACGGTTCTTCGAGCAGAATTTCAAAATTAACAATTATTATAATAACTCGGAGTGTAGGCTGGATGTGGTGTGTGTGTGTGTGCGTGCGTGCGTGCGCGTGTGTGTAGATGCAGGAATGTTACAGCTGTCATCTCATGAATGCTTCCTATGTCATATGTGAATAGGTATCTCATTACAGCCCAACCATGCACCTCCCGAATTCCATCTCTCTCCTAATCAGACCAACCCTCCAATCCAATCCACCCCTGTCCCGTTTGTGGGTCTTCTACATAAAACTGTTAATGAGTATCGATGATAATACTGGAAAAAAAATACAAACAACGGGAAGAGGAAAAAGCGTCGCACATTTTTTGGAATCGAACTGAAATCAAACCGTCGATGTGTGACAAGCGAACACTTTAACCACTGGACCAACCAAGATCCAAGTCAATACAACGCTGTGTTTACCATGTATCTTACCACAGAGAGCCGAGCCGACACCGCGTTCCCGTCAGCACCGAATGGGCCACTGAAGATCAGAATACGTATACTTGTGTACATTACTCTAAATATACGTTATGATTAAAGGAGTGTATAACTATGTTAATAGATCTTACGTATGCACGGGCCTTAAGTTATGACCCGTCCGTCCATCCGGTTCACTCTCTCGCGCTCCCTCTCTATCTATCTATTTGTATGTCTGTTTATACTTTTGTTTTGGTGTGTGCGTGTGTGTCGTTGTTGTTGTTGTTGTTGTCCTTGACACTTGCTGTTTATGTGAATCTAAAAGGGTATACGAACTCCGGTTATAACGAACTAAACTTACGTTTATTCGAGTTCGTTATAACCGGAGTTTGCCGCATAACCGTATCTCCAAAAGAAGCGTCACACATGGATGAGTGCATATCCCAAAGAAAACACTCCTTTAATCACCGCCCCTTCCCCAACAAACACAATCACACCCGGATATTCGGGGGCCAACATATCCTTATATGGCAGAACACTATAGCTTCACTGCTTACAGTTGCCAGTGCACTGCCCTTTGTGCATTAACCTGCCTAGGTCATCGTGACCATGGTGAATGGCAGAATGAGTTTGACTCACGGATTTACAACATATCGTATTAACATGTACTTTCACCCCCTCGGGTAAACAGGGGTATCTTTATCATCCACGTGTATTCAATTTGATATTGACAGTGGAGTCGTCTTTGCGACAAACTGGTTTGTAGGTTAGGCCACAGTAACAGCTTTATTGTTTTTCATAAAACTGGCGACCTAAAATTAATTTGTTTTTAGTGAGAACGTAACGTTATTTTCGTCATCAATGTTTCATCAACTAACATGAATTTGTAATTAAGTCACCCTTGAAGATCCGGGTTAGACTATTGGTCTTCAGTAACCCATGCTTGTCGTAAGAGGCGACTAACGGGATCGGGTGGTCAGGCTCGCTGACTTGGTTGACACATGTCATCGTATCCTAATTGCGTAGATCGATGTTCATGCTGGTGATCACTGGATTGTCTGGTCCAGGCTCGATTATTTACAGACCGATGCCATATTGCCGAGTGCGGCGTCGCGTCGCGTCGCGTCGCTCCACTCCACTCCAAGGATTCAATTGAATGTCACTTTACTTTGAAGTCAGCAATTTTCAGGACAGCCTGTGTGAAATATTTAAGTCAGGGGCAGACGAACCTATGAGTGCATGGTGGACAGGTCAAATCACAATCCACGTAGACCTGACCGAATGGTTTAGACTGAACCAAGTCACCAGTGACTGAGTTTAGTTTGACGCCGCTGTTAGCAATATTCCAGCAATATCCCGGCGGTGGACACCAAAAATGAGCTTAACACATTGTATCCATGTAGGGAATCGAACCCGGGTCTTCGGCGTGACGAGCTTAACTACTGGGTTACCCCACCGCCCCTGAACCAAGTCATCACTAATTCCTGATTTTATCGTGTCTTAAAGTTGGGGCCACTGGGAGGATTCGGGGACAGAAGGGTCCCCAGCAATTAACGCCGGTCGTATCAGAGGCCACCAAATGGAGGAGCGGTCAGGGCGGTGGGGTAGCCTAGTGTTAAAGCGTTCGTTCGTCACACTGAAGACCCGGGTTCGATTCCCCACATGGGTACAATATGTGAAGATATGTGAAGTATTTTTGGTGTCCCCCGCCGTGATAGTGCTGGAATGTTGCTAAACGCAGCGTAAAACTAAATTCACTCACTCAGTCATGGTACATTTCTGGTGACCCCCGCCGTGATATTGCTGGAATATTGCTAAAAGCGGTTTGAGCCTAAACTTACTCACTCAGGCTTTGTTCATGACGTGTAATTGATTATTTACAAGTGGCAGTCATATAGCTGTAATATAATGATGAGTGCGGCGTTGAACAATAAACAATAATAAACAAATAAACAAAACTTACACTGGACCTGCCCCGAAGCCAGGATGGAATTGATCAATGGTTATGTCACGAAAATGCATTTCCTGTTTCCCATGCCTCTAATTACCGTCATGCTAAATGGTGCTAATAAGGTTGAGTGGGTGTATACATTCTAGGTCCGGGTACAAGTATACTGCAAAATACCAAGATCCTGTTGAGTAATGCAGTTATATAACATGCTTTGTGTGCCCTTCGAGTTCAGCAAGATGGAACGGTCGATCGGTGTGGCAAATAAACTAATTAAAGTTTTAGGCATTTTATGAATATAACACTGAGCCAATCGCCGGAACCCTCTTCAAAAATATATTAGGATGCACGGTACTGTTTGATGTAAAGTATGAGTAAGTGAGTGAGTTTAGTTTTACGCCGCTTTTAGCAATATTCCAGCAATATCACGGCGGGGAACACCAGAAATGGGCTTCACACATTATGCCCTTGAGGGGAATCGAACTCGGGCATGTGGTGTGATGAACGAACGTTTTAACCACTAGGCAACCCCACCGCCCCCGCAACACAATGTACAGAGCTGCATAAACCTGTGGTCGTGGATTCGAACCCCTATTTCAACGTCTTCAACGTGACGAGCGAACGGTTTAACCACTAGGTTACCCACCACCCCTGTAAAGGGTTCTGAGGATTTTAATTACTGTATGCATCCATATCGTCATTTATGTTTTCTGCGTCGTCAATTATAATCATGTATGCATGTAATGCTGATAAAGGATACAATATATCATCATCATCATCATCATCCGTATAACTTCAACTGACATGAATTTGTAATTAAAGCCTGAGAGCAAATGTCATTCATATAATATTATATTTGTTCAATCAACTGTCACGATAGGGTTTTGTATCAGTTGTTTGATTAAATTCAAAATCACTTATAATAACTTAACGTCGTTACCGCTTCTTGTTGTTGGTTGGTTGGATGGTTGTTGTACGTCGCACTCAGCAATATTCCAGCTATATGGCGGCGGTCTGTAAATAATCGAGTTTGGACCAGACAATCCAGTGATCAACAGCATGAGCATCGATCTTCACAACTGGGATACGATGACATGTGTCAACCAAGTCAGCGAGTCTGACCAACCGATCCCGTTAATCGCCTTTTATGACAACCATGGGTTGCTGAAGATCATTCTAACCCAGATCTTCACAGGTCGCTTTTTGTTGTGTGTACATGTGTTACTTGGCCTCGTCGCTGTATGGATGAAATAATGCTGATTCAGCATGACATTGTAACTCACTCACCCATGTTGTTACGTAACTGACGTAACAAGTGAGGAGAAAATAGGGCATTATTATTGTTATATTTGTTATAGGTCCTAACCATTCATAACATATTTATATCAAGACACATGTTAAGCCCTGTCGCAACCATCCCGGTAGCTATGATATAGGGGGAGCGGCGGGTCCGGGACGTTCAGTGCAAATAATGCATGCCAGATTCACGCAGTGACTTGTTCGAAGGTGTAGTTAATTTATGACATGCATGGTGCCATAAATATCAGCGAATGTGCACTCCCTTCATAGACACACCGGCCACACCGCACACGCTCGCACACACAATGTTCATCCTTGTGCGAGAAACAGTTCAGGCGTTTTAAGGTAGTAATTTAAAGACATCCTCTTTTGTACACCCTTTTGTATAAAGAGATGCCATGACGCTTAAAAACGACATGATGGGTAAAGCTTCCGAAACGGAACTGACCGTTTAATGTTTGCAAATAACAGGAATCAGATATGCCACAACGGAAGATCAGCACCTACGCACACTGAACCCGACGGTGAGAAGTATCTTAGCACATTTTATTCATCACGCACGCACGCACGCACACGCAAGTGTGCCGACGGTGAGAAGTATCTTATGCACATTTTTTATTCATATCGCACGCACGCACGCACGTGTGCGGACGGTGAGAAGTTTCTTATTCACATTCAATACATTTAATTTATACCTTCAATTTGATTTTGTACTCACCTGAAAGTATTGGGATTGAATAGGTACATGTTACACTAAAGGATTCTTATTTGCAGCGCCTGTGTTAGAAAGATATCAACAACGCGCGGGGCATTGTTAACTCAATGTGTCAGGTAATTCGAACTCATTCGGCTGCCTGGTCATGACCGACATTCTGCGTCCTGCTGTACGAGTTACATACAACTTCCTGGTCCGACTCTACGAATCTGAGTTTCTTCGCAAACACGCATGGCCAAATGAACCATGACATGCATGTTCCTATCAATGACACCGCAGCGCTGAAGAGGTTCAACTCCGGTTTACTTTGTTTGTCGTCTAACGCCCCATTGAGCAATATTCCAGCGACACGGTCTCTAAATAATCGGGGACGGTGGGGTAGCCTAATGGTTAAAGCGTTGGCTCGTCACACCGAAGACTCGGGTTCGAATCCCCACATGGGCACAATGTGTGAAGCCCATTTCTGGTGTCCCCCGCCGTGATGTTGCTGGAATATTGCTAAAAGCGGCGTAAAACCAAACTCAGTCAGTCAGTCAGTCTAAATAATCGAGTCTGGACCAGACAATCCAGTGACTGATATCATCAGCGTCGATCTACACAATTGGGATACGATGACATGTATCAACCAAGTCAGCGAGCCTGAACACCCGATCCTGTTTGTGGGCTCTTACGTGGAGCATGGATTGCTTAAGACACATTCTAACCTGGCTCCGGTTTCTCAGCTGGGTCAAAATCTCAAAGTCAGTTTGTAATTTGAGTAAAAGTTTGTTTCGAGAAATGGGAGCCCGTGTATCCGGTTTACTAAAATCGCGTCACTTATAGTTTTTGTAGTTCTGTTGTTTTGCTGTGTTTTGAATAGTGACAGAAACTTGGACTTTCAGCCGTATTCGGCCTATATCCTGGACTATGTACGGACGGAGTGGGAATACTGTTCCTCAACGTTTTACCTTCACAGGAGAGGCGGTGGAGTAGCCTAGTATTAAAGCGTTCGCTCGTCACGCCGAAGACCCGGGTTCGATTCCCCACATGGGTACAATGTGTGAAGCCCATTTCTGGTGTCCCCCGCCGTGATATTGTTAGAATATTGCTAAAAGCGGCGTAAAACCATACTCACTCACTCACTTTCACTGGCGATGTTGGGGGTCTGCTTTGTTTATGAGAAAAAGGTAACTTTATCTGGAGCACTGACTGTGCCCATGAGACCTGGGTTACTGCAGGCTTTCCTCTCACATTCAGATGAAACACCGTGATATAGCTGGTCAAAGTTCACCAAAAAAGCTACAGGCGCCGGCTGTGCAGGGGAAAGTCCTAAAACGAAGATCAACGAATTTAGGACTTTCTCCGACTGAAAACAAAATCAGCACTGTTTTCATTTGCGGGAATATGTAGGTGATGCGAAATATGCTTCACTGGATCTAATCCTCTGTATTTTTAGAATATCCTACTAACTGAGGTCTCAACTAGTCGTTAATGGCTGCCCAACTTGGTTTTAAGGATAGTTAATAGTCAAAAAAGGTTTTAAGAACGGAGACCTGTGTGGCTGACAATGGCTTTAAGTCAAGGCTAATAATTTAAGTTTGCCTCTCATTCAACTTTGTAGCTTGCCGTAGATATTGTGAAAATATGTTCTTCTATATTTTTTAAAATTCATTATTTTTATATGTACAAAATCTCTTATCTCCCAAACATGTACTCCTAAAGTGTGTAGTATCAATGGAAATTCCATACCCTTTGTGTTCTTTATAGGTTTTCTTTTGGTGAGATCAATCTTTCGATGTGGTACAGACATTAAAGAGAGAGCTAACATATGACTGACTATATTATAAACCTGTGCATATCTTGTTGACTTGGCGACTGGTAGGCTGTTAGAACATCGCAGAGGCGTAAAATCTCTGCTATAAATAAACAGACAGGACAGCACGATATATGATCACAAGAGTTACCTCCCTTGGTTGACGCAATTCCAACGACGCGGATCACTACAACTCACAAAATTATTATAAGTACCAGAAATAAAGTAATCTTATTTACAAATGTATATGTACAGAAATAAAAAATAAGTAAAATACAAAAGGTGCTGAGAACAGTTCCTAAATTCAGAGCAGATCTAGACTGTTCTTGAGGGGTGGTGGGGTAGCCCTGTGGTTAAAGCCTTCGCTCGTCACGCCAAAGACCTGGGGCCTAGATTTTCGAAGCTCTCTTAGCGCTAAGATAGTCGTAAGTTAACGTTAATGTATGGCAATTACGACTATCTCAGCGCTAAGAAAGCTTCGAAAATCTAGGCCCTGGTTCGGGTCCGCACAAAGTGCACAATGTGTGAAGCCCTGTTTTGGTGTCCACTTCAAGGTATTGCAGGAACATTGCTAAAGGCGGCTTAAATACTCACTTACACGCAATCTGGATTAAGTTGGGCTCCAGTTTATATCCGTTCTCTCGGGCCTGGAAGACAGATAGGACTTCAGTGTCCGGCGCCCACGTTAGGAACCGAACTTCAGATTGTCAGCCACAAGGTTGCCATGCCAATAAAGACATCAGGTTACACGAAGAAGTCGCATTTGGTGGATACTGAGACAGCTTTGTAAACACGACGATGGGAAGAGGTAGTACAGAGAAATTGATGGCGGGTGTTTGCTTTTAAAAGCCGTCGTTTTGTCTTGTCTTCTTGTGGTGTGTTTGGGTTTCTTTTAGTTTTTTTTGTGGTGTTTGTTTTTTGTTGTTGTTTCTTGTTGGGTTTTGGGGTTTTTTGTTGCTTGTTTGTTTTTTCTTTCTTCTTTTTATTTAATCTTTTTTTGAGTTTTTGGGGGCTCTACCATCTTTAGACTTACATTTCACTGGTGTGTGTGTGTGTGTGTGTGTGTGTGTGTGTGTGTGTGTGTGTGTGTGTGTGTGTGTGTGTGTGTGTGTGTGTGTGTGTGTGTTTTTAAGAACTCAGATGGAATCTTCCCAATCCAAAAACACAATCAGGATGAACTGGGATTCGAATGGATGTCGCGGAGGCCCACCGGAGGCCTTGGCGTCATTGAATTTAAGTAGACTCTCACGTCGGTGGAGTATAAACACCGGAACTAGTTGATCTCACAGTCGCTGAACCATAATAGCTTCCCCACCGCCTACATCTTACAGTAATGCTACGGCCAAAAATCTAGCAAGTCTAGATTTTCCACAGGATCCGAAACTCCGATTTCACTTGGGCTCCTATTCAATTTATATGTTATTGTTTCTATTAAAATGACATGTATACATTTCAGAAATAGGCTTAGCCTCTGAATATATATAATTTTGATAGTAACACTTAAATTGAAAAGGAACCCCGGTAAGATGTGAAATTCAGCTTGAACCTGAGGAAATCTAGACTTGCTTTATTTAGGGCTCGGCAGTAGGGAAAATAATGTGGTCTCGGGACTGAGACAGACTACCTAAGCAGTGTTTCGTCTTAACTATCTGTGGTAAAACGAGGCTAACACACCACTGAACTCATAGAAATTGAACGTCAGCTATTATTATTCTGTGTATCATTATCTTCAAGCTTGAAGATTGTTAGTACGCCTGACTTCTTGCTAACACTGACAGCCATCAACCGCCAGCTGTATCGCGGAAACAATACCCCTTCAGAACTGGATGCGACGTGGTTGTATGTATGCTGTAATTGCATGCCCAGCTTTTGTAGTTTGGTCACAACAATAAGATCTTAATAATATCGCGTAATTGGACACACATGTCTGCCAACACAGTGCGTCGTAACATGTTTACTTTAAGCAGGACGTCAAAATGGCCGCCACGTTCACCATTACAGGGGAGATTTGCAAAGTGGTTTTTGAACCTATGGCGATTAGCTGTCAGTGATCGTTGATTTATTTGCCAATCATTCAAAGATCATTAGATGATGTGTCGGACAGATACTGAAGTAATTTCATTGATTGCTGTAATGAAAATATGAGCGTCACACATTTCTACATTATAGGAGGCCAATTCCTGACGCAACTTGTCTTGATATTGTTGAAATATCGCTTTCACCGTCATTAACTTAATTCTTTCCTAAACCGAAAAAATTAAGGTGGAATATTGCTGCTAATGCAACATTGTGTCCACACAATCCAATTAGTTCAGAATGAAAACAATTATGAATCGTGTGTATACCGAATATTTTATTTTTTTGTACTCACAAAATAGAAAAACAACAACATAAAAACAGATGTAACAATTTCCCACAACATAAACCAGTTTATATAAAGCTGTTAACTACAAACCAGACCATTCTTCAAATGAGACATGTGTTTGTTGCTGTTTCCAGGACGTAAACTCCCACGGTAAATCCCACCTGATCACACCTGAGTCGTTTTTAACGATAACACACCAAAAGTACATTCCATCAATAAAACACTTCAATAAAACACTGACAATATGTACATATCCATGTAATATAAAACATCCGCCCCAGTGAACAGTGGCGTTAATCTCGACTGTCGAAACAGATGTTTGGAATGTTGAGAACGGAAACTACGGAAACCCATAAGGGTCATAATAGCATTGTGGCTAGTCTGTCTCACAGTCCCTGAACCACATTAATTTCCCTACTGCCAAGCCCTCTCTGCAGTGCTAAAGCCCTAAATAAAGCAAGTCTAGATTTCCTCAGGTTCTGAATCTCTGGTCTCCCTAGGGCTCCTTTTCAATATAAAGGGGCTTGTTTGTTACTATCAAAATTATATATATTCAGAGACTAAACCTTAGTCTACATTGTGGCCTGTAAAGATTCCAAATTTGAAGTCCTCTTGGAAAATTAAAGAAAAACAAACATATGACCATAATAATCTTCCGTGCAAGACTCAACTATTTTGTTTTGTTGGTTGTCTTTTGTCTAATTTATTCAAATTTGCTACCTGAAATTCATGTACATAATAATCGTGTTCATTATTCATTTCTTCAATATTCCTTAGACTGTTTTAAATATTAATGCTTGAGTCTTGAATATTTGGAATATCAAAGGAACTATCATCAGAAAAGTCATGTTGTTCATATGTCATACTGTAGGGATCATTTTACTCCAGCTTCAGCAATACTTCGTTAATACGCAGCACGGAAACATTCCGATGGACTAGGGGCGATTTCTCTACATACCACCACAATACCGACGCAGTGACATGGCACAACCCTACAGTTTCCGTTAACGAGCACATTCTGGTGTATAAAACTGGTATAACACGGCGGGCGGTTTGGGAAACAGCTTTTTGTAATTCTTGAAGGAGTAGGTATACTTTGATTTGGAGCAAAAAACGAACAAAACAATTTAAACAGGGTGTCGGGGTTGTCTTGGTGTGTTGCGTCATGTGATTGTCTCATAAAAGAAACTAGTTCCATTGTAGATTCAGCCAATCCTGCCAAAATTGATCGGGAGGAACCGTACGCTTGCTGCAGGTGTTCTGTGGAGAGGTCTCAGGAGCATTATCAGGAGCTGCGCCTCTAAAATCCTCCTTCTATCCATTTTTTAAAACATTTATCTGTTGTGAATATTGAGCGGACATTTGGTACACCACTTTGTGACCACACTCGCCATTCCAGGACAAGCCGAGCGGAAAAAGGCGAGTGGTGACAATGCCACTCCCATTATGAATATGTATCATATTCCAAGAACAAGATATCCCATTATTTAACCTATGTATCATATTCCAAGAACAAGATATCGTAATTTTAAAAATATACCAAGCCTTCCATATTCCTTCCAACATATTAATTAAATGACTTTCCAAGAACAAGATATCGTAATTTTATATACCTCGATTCCTTGAAGACCTTATTAATCAAATGACGACAGTTTTAGCAAGTATGTATTAAGTACATTCTCCATTTTACATTCAACCACCTTCTTCTTTAGACTGGAACGGTACATGTCAGATTGTAATAAATCGTAATAAATGTTACGTAATAAAAATCCATAAAAAATGAGTTTGGGACACATCACTGATAAAATATATTTCAGGTTTGTTTGAATCAATATTTTGAAGAAAGAGGGGACTGATTTCAGTTAAAGATTTATGAGGATCAATTTAATACCGACGAATGAGACAGATTTAGAATTTGTCCGTCTTTTCTAATTCTGAGTGTTCTCTCTTCAGAGAGCTGCCAGGGGAGGATGAGTTGGGCGTGCTTGTGTTGTTACCAGTGAACGTGCTTCCTTGATATGCAGATTTGGCGAGAACTGTAAAGAATTTTCCCCCTTGGCACCGTAACCTTTTGCACGTGATGACCTCGCGAAGCGCCATTCTGAATCGCGATCCCGTCATACAATACAGGCAGAAGTTTACACACTTGTTGGAGTACAAAAGATATAGGACCATTGAAAATATATATCCATTGATTTTTTGAACTTCCGGTCCTTCGTCTTTCATTGTCAAGGTCACGGCCAGATGCACCGAGAATGGGAACGTCAACAGTAACAAGGCAAACGAATCAGCCAACAACATGGCCGTTATTTGCCGCCATTTTAAACGTGACCTTGTATTTCTTCTCGCCGAAACTTCCGAATTGTTGTTTTTCATAGTTTTTCGGAAACTTTTCCCACCAGCGTTTTTGACACTTTTAATTATAATACAGTTGCTGGAGATGATGACAAGAAAACACAGGGACAAAAATGCTATATGAATCCACGGCCAGACCTGGTGATAGAAATAACAGTACGACAGGGAGGAAAGGTCAACGTCACACATTCTGTCTTTCCTGTCTGCAGGCACGATGATAGACGTAAACCAGAAATGGAACTCCTTCAGCACGACGACCACTGCTAACACCGTGATCACAATCTTAGCCCGCTTTATACTGTTTGCTGAAGAATTTTTTAAAGGATATTTTATTGCGTAGGCTCGATCAGCCGTCATGGCGGCTGTCACCATAATACTAAAGTCACAGTTTCCCCAGCCATAGAAGTTGAAGAACTTGCACATAAAATTCATAGCACTGTTCCTCGCAATGGTTTCTGGGAAGTTTACTGACAACCAATGAGGAATTAAGGAGATAAGAAGACTTGAAGCATCGTTGACAGCCCCAGCCATCATGTAAACGGAAGTGGACAGATTCCGGAAGTACTTGTGGCGCATGACCATAATGGCGAGCACATTGAAAACATTGCCAAATATAATGAGTACCGGGGGTATGTACAAATTGACAAACACTATGACTTCGTCGAGGGTGTCTGGTTGGAGATCGTTGGTGGAGTTGACGTTGCTTGCTCTGCAGACGTCAAAGACAGACGTATCGTTGGTATCGGGCTTGAGGGAGGAGTTGAGCACAGGCACTGCATGATTAGATGTGTAAGAATGGTGAGTCATCATAGCAGTTTGGAAATATCGCACACAGTTTTCAAAATAGTCCAAACATATTCCACATACATGTACGCCATATGATTCTAGATGTGTTACAAGCAGGCATCATTCTTTTACACAGCTTCATCAGTCATGGAAGATTCTTTAACACCGGGTCCATATGGAGGTAAACGGCTACGTTGATCAGATACGGACCCATGCAGGAAAGTATATCACTGGAGAAGACAATCTGAGGCATACACGGGTATATGTGTTTCCTTATCAGACGCAGGCGCGACGTCCCTCTTTCCCTGGCTTCACGGCCGCATACACGTGTGATGTCATACTCATGGGGACCTAAAACAAACAAGAACATATTGCTAGCAGGAACTGCAAAACTTTCCACACGTAGCTGAAGATTGATATCGGGGAGGAATGACTGCCTGCTGATTTGCTTATAAGCACTTCCTGTTTCATTGTTCCGTATTGTATCCCATGGTAACATCATGCTATTGGCGTGTTATTGGCAATGACGTCATTCGTTGTTTGTTTGTTGTTTAACGCTGCACTCAGCAATATTCCAGCTATATGGCGGCGGTCTGTAAATAACTGAGTCTGGACCAGACAATCCGGTGATCAACAGCATGAGCATCGATCTACACAATTGGGATATAATGACATGTGTCAACCAAGTCAGCGAACCTGACCACCCGAACCCGTTAGTCGCCCATACTCTTTCGTTGTTTGTGATGGAATACGTGTTTTCAGGACACCGTTCGGGTGATGATGATCCTACGGGGGGTGACCGATTTGTTCTGGAGAGGTAAGGGTGGGGGTGGGTTTGTCATCAATTTTGTACACATGAACTGTGAGGGACCTTGATTTTACATAAACTTTAATGGGTGTCAAAATCATTATCATCCGCCCCCCTACCCATAAATTATGTACGGCCCCTTATTTGTAATACATGTCCCATAAAGGGCATCTATGAAAACCTAATTATAATAATGTACTAAAATATTAATAATACTTTTCAAACGTCATATCAAGACGAGATAATTTCTTTTGAAAGTTCAGGGTACCTTATCTCATTGATAACTTTCTGCTTAGGGACCTTTCATAATTTATGGCTAGGGGATGATGATGATTTTAAAGGGGGGTGGGGGTGTTTCACCCATTTTGTTCTGGTGAGGTAGGGGGTCATCAATATTTTGTACACAAGTACTAGGAGGGGGGGGATGGGGTGTCATCAATTTTGTACACAACATTATTAAAAAATTATGCTAAAAAATATGGGAAGGGGAGGGGGTCATTGATTTTGTACATGACATGCAGGGGGTCAGCTTCTTTGTACATAAATTTATTTTTAGGGGGGGGGTGTCACTCACATTGTACATGCTTCTCCATCAAAAATCAGCAGCAGCCCCCCTAGCCATAAATTATGAACAGTCCTTTAGTTGAGGAACAGCAGAGGCCCAGATAAGCTGCGTATCCGGGTAAAATACGCATAGAAAATTTCCAATTACGCATTGAAAAATAATTCTTGCATACCAATTACGCATTTAAAATGTTAGATACGCAAAAAGTGTAAAACAAATGCGTACGGAATATATTTATAAAAATCGCTTGCGTTATGAAAAAGACATCGATTGCTATCAAGTTGTACTGTTAGTATAGGACAAGTGTTGTTCTGTCAGTATAGGATGAGTGATTTTTTATGAAATCATTTCCATTATATTTAAGTTGGTTTTGATTAGGTATGACATAAGACAGAACATACCTGCTTAGTAAACTTACTCAATGACATAATACTTAGGTGAGTAAAATGACTGAAATACGCACATATTTGAAAGCAGTGGGTAACGGAAAATGAAATACCCACTCAACATTCATAATACCCACTCCAAAAATACAGTGGGTACAGTACCCACATGAGCTAAATCTTATCTGGAGCTCTGGTATATGAACACACTGTTTATCTCGTACGAAGGAGCTCGTGTTCCACAAGGAAACTTCCTTTGTGATATATTAATTGAGTTCGATAAAACAGTCCCCCGATAACGGTGATAACGTGAGGTCTATATACAGCGTTCGTACGTGTACTGGGCTAGGTATATAGGTCACTAGAGGTAAGCATGTAGACTTCCTGCTCCGACCCGTGAAGATCCGGGTTAGAATTGGTCTTCAGTAACCCATGCTTGTCGTAGGAGGCAACTAACTGGATCGGGTGGTCAAGCTCGCTGACTTGGTTGACACATGTCATCGTATCCCAGTTGCATAGATCGATACTCATGCTCTTGGTCACTGGATTGTTTGGTTCAGACTCGATTATTTACAACAAACCATTTTCCTCCTTTCACAAAGCACTAAGGTCATCGTAAGTCACTTAGGTAACCTTAGTGCAATGTTAAAGGTGGCTTCGTGAAGGGAGCCCCTGCTCCACGTTTTGGAATACTGGGTGATGTCTCTGAAAAACATATTCTTTCAATTCTAGTGGCATGTGTAATACTTCAAGTTGTCAGTTTTTAAAGGTTTGATGTTGGACACGTTGAAACCTGTACATATTTATCGTGTTTCGTAATGCACGGACGGGCAATATATTACCTGTGTAGCGGACATGAAGTCGATTGGGCTCTCCCTTCATGCTCGTGAGGTCATGCCCCCGACATGTTGCTTCAAACACACTGCGTTAAAGGCACCCCTATACTGAGCAGATTATTCTAGTACTCATCTGCGTCTATTCTGGATTTGGAGCGGTGTGTTAAAGGCACTGCGTCTATACTGAGCGGTGTGTTAAAGGCACCCCTTACTCAGATTATACTCTCATCTGCGTCTATGTTAAAGGCACCCCTATTGAGCAGATTATTCTAGTACTCATCTGTGTATTCTGGATTTGGAGCGGTGTGTTAAAGGCACCCCTATACTGAGCAGATTATTCTAGTACTCATCTGCGTCTATTCTGGATTTGGGGCGGTGTGTTAAAGGCACCCCTATACTGAGCAGATTATTCTAGTACTCATCTGCGTCTATTCTGGATTTGGAGCGGTGTGTTAAAGGCACCCCTATACTGAGCAGATTATTCTAGTACATCTGCGTCTATTCTGATTTGGCAGTGTGTTAAAGGCACCCCTATCTAGCAGATTATTACTCATCTGCGTCTATTCTGGATTTGGAGCGGTGTGTCATCTGCGTCTATTCTGGGGCGGTGTGTTAAAGGCACCCCTATACTGAGCAGATTATTCTAGTACTCATCTGCGTCTATTCTGGATTTGGAGCGGTGTGTTAAAGGCACCCCTATACTGAGCAGATTATTCTAGTACTCATCTGCGTCTATTCTGGATTTGGAGCGGTGTGTTAAAGGCACCCCTATACTGAGCAGATTATTCTAGTACTCATCTGCGTCTATTCTGGATTTGGGGCATCTGCGTCTATTCTGGATTTGGGGCGGTGTGTTAAAGGCACCCCTATACTGAGCAGATTATTCTAGTACTCATCTGCGTCTATTCTGGATTTGGAGCGGTGTGTTAAAGGCACCCCTATACTGAGCAGATTATTCTAGTACTCATCTGCGTCTATTCTGGATTTGGACGGTGCGGTGTGTTAAAGGCTATACTGAGCAGATTATTTTATATCACTGATTATTCTGGTGTACTCTGTTATGCGTCTATTCTGATTTGGGCAATGCCAGTACGTCATCACTGAACCCACCGTTCCCCCATTGTCGTCACTACAGTGATGTATCACTGATACCCCCATTGTCATACAGTATAATAATGCCATACATCATATCACTGAGCCCCATTATCATACAGTGATGTGTCACTGAACCCGTTATAATGCCATACGTCCTATCACTGAGCCCCATTATCATACAGTGATGTGTCACTGAACCCGTTATAATGCCATACGTCATATCACTGAGCCCCATTATCATACAGTGATGTATCACTGAACCCGTTATAATGCCATACGTCCTATCACTGAGCCCCATTTTCATACAGTGATGTGTCACTGAACCCGTTATAATGCCATACGTCATATCACTGAGCCCCATTATCATACAGTGATGTGTCACTGAACCCGTTATAATGCCATACGTCCTATCACTGAGCCCCATTATCATACAGTGATGTGTCACTGAACCCGTTATAATGCCATACGTCATATCACTGAGCCCCATTATCATACAGTGATGTATCACTGAACCCCGTTATAATGTCATACGTCATATCACTGAGCCCCATTATCATACAGTGATGTATCACTGAACCCCGTTATAATGTCATACGTCATATCACTGAGCCCCATTATCATACAGTGATGTGTCACTGAACCCGTTATAATGCCATACGTCCTATCACTGAGCCCCATTATCATACAGTGATGTATCACTGAACCCGTTATAATGCCATACGTCCTATCACTGAGCCCCATTATCATACAGTGATGTATCACTGAACCCGTTATAATGCCATACGTCATATCACTGAGCCCCATTATCATACAGTGATGTATCACTGGTCCCCGTTATAATGTCATACGTCCTATCACTGAGCCCCATTATCATACAGTGATGTATCACTGAACCCGTTATAATGTCATACGTCCTATCACTGAGCCCCATTATCATACAGTGATGTATCACTGAACCCCGTTATAATGCCATGAACGTCCGATCACTGAGCCCCATTATCATACAGTGATGTATCACTGAACCCCGTTATAATGCCATACGTCATATCACTGAGCCCCATTATCATACAGTGATGTATCACTGAACCCCGTTATAATGTCATACGTCATATCACTGAGCCCCATTATCATACAGTGATGTATCACTGGTCCCCGTTATAATGTCATACGTCCTATCACTGAGCCCCATTATCATACAGTGATGTGTCACTGAACCCGTTATAATGCCATACGCCCTATCACTGAGCCCCATTATCATACAGTGATGTATCACTGAACCCCGTTATAATGTCATACGTCATATCACTGAGCCCCATTATCATACAGTGATGTATCACTGAACCCCGTTCTAATGTCATACGTCCTATGGAGTCTCATCAAAATACCACAAGATCTATCACCCGACCCCTTTATAATGACATGTATTCTATCACTTGGGACTCATTTGTGCCACATGTTCTATCATTCGATATCATAAAACGATTGTACAACTTTATTTCTTCTCTTCACTCTCTGTTTGCATTTTGGTTTACAGGTTGATACAGTCTAAACATGCAGCCTATTGTTGGAGCAATGGTAACTCGCTGAATCATCATTTTTCCATTGTGATATTGGATGTTATTATGCGTTAGTATCAGAGATCCAGTTGCAATGATTGTGCCCATTCCGACACACATTCGATTCCACAGATTGCCATTATGGCATGTAATCGACGTCTTCCAAATACCAGGAACAGTCTGTACTTCTTGAGAAAATTGTTACATATGAATGCCATGCCAGGCTTTACATAGTAACTGTCAGTTTACATCAATGCGGTAACGTGGTCAGAATTTATGCTGACTCGACAGTGTTCCGGACAGAAGGGTGGCAGTGAATTTATCATTGGAATGTGAAATATTTAATTCAATAAGTTATGTGGGATATAGACATATTCCACATTACAGCGTATACGATATGGGGGAATTTGCATGAACAAGACGCGGTGTAAGCTACACTTACAAAGGTCGGAATTGCCAAACTTCATGGTGAGGTAAGGTGAAATTGGGTTTAACGTCGTGCTTGGGAATATTTCGCTCATATGACGACGTGTATGCGTGTGTATGTGTATGTGCGGCTGCTTGTACTAGCCCAGACTGAAGCTGGTTTTATAGTGCTAGCCCACTGAGATACCATGTCGCAGTGAAGCAGGAATACCCCACTCAGACACACTGTACTGACTCCGAGCCGACCAGTCCTTGTTGTACCCATTAATGCCGAGCGCCAGGCAGGGACCAACAAGTACCATATTTTAACGTCTTTTGGTATGACGCGGTCGGGGATCGAACCCGCGACCTTCCGCTCTCCGGGCGGACGCTCTAACCACTACACCACGGAGGCGGTCGCCAAGCGTCATGAATATACGTAGGTAACTGTGTGTGTATGGCAATATCATGTGGCAGATAGCAGTGTGTACAGGACATTGTTGTAGGAGCACGTGATGGCATGATGATGGTGATTATCATGATGATGATGGTGGTGGCGGTAATGATGATTATTCATATGATGTCACGACTAAACAGTAAAACAAAGCTTGATGCATACAATATTTGGCCTTCATGCCAATGACATTTAATTTACACTGAATTCACACTTAATCTGATTCATATACCCTCGTGCCATGTAAGTTCGATCACCTAAGAACTGTCGCTGAATTTTCAAAGTAATATTCATATAATCTTATTTTCAAATCTCTTACCTCTAAACTTGTTTATTTATGTCAAACATTTCCGAAATCCAGGTATTTTTACTGCTTTTCACAATCGCGGCATGGCCGCCCTCTCACTGTCAAACACAGGTGACCCAGAAAGCTACGTCACACAAGTTCGATCATATGATTGGCTGGCTTGTCGCGTAAACAGGATGACGTGTATGGATGACCTCTTGTGTCAAATTCAGAGTTAAAGCAGTCCCAAGTAATTTAATGGTATTTATGTCCATGAAACGTTCATTTTATGTTTATATACTTCTAAAAACGACGAAAAGTCACAAATATTCAGCTTATATACAAGTATTATGCAGGGAGTTATTCTTCAGGCTCATCGTGACGGGCACCAAACCTCAGAATGTCGACAAACACCACGAACTGGCTTGCAGAATCGTAAATGTGTTCTGTGCTGACATGTAGGGTGGGTACATTGTGCCCAGGTTGTATTTATCAATGAGGCAATACCCGAACCTCATCAGGTACAAATTGACGGAAAATCTCAAAGGAGCATTAAGTTTTCTATAAGAAATGGCCCTTACTTGTTTCCAAAGTTTTAAATTTTGACAAGGATATCACGTGTCTGGACATGTCACAATTAGACCAGCAACTTTAAAACAAACAGAAGACAGGTGTGCTGTCAATTTACAACGTGTGAAATAAATACTGTTTGCATTTTATTTGAGCTGATAAAGTTACATTATTGATCTAGGGTTAAAAAGCAGTTGTTTACTGAATATGAGCTATAACTTACGTTTGGTAACTTGACACGAAACATTTTCCGATCCAAACGAATGAAAGCGGTGTCACCAGAAGATCAAAGCTGCAGATACCGTAAGTTATCGCTACGTATCGCGACAATTACCATTCAAAATGGGCGATAGAAGTTACATGTCGATCGAACTTGTGTGACTTGACGATATGTTTTAAAGTAGAGTTGTTGTTGTTTAGAAGCAATAAGAATTATGAATAAGTATTGCAATGAGCGAGCCTGATGAATAAGAGGACAATGATCGCATCTTATTGTTTTCTTACAACTCACAAATGATGTGATATATTTGTGTCAAACTGGTCAAGTGTTATGGCGCACATGTACAATTGTTTAACGGGTGCAAGTAATCAGCCAATGTGCAACCTGTCACCTATGTCACATGCGTCTTAAATGCCCCAAACGAGGTGTAATAAACAAATAAACTTGGATACATCACCATGTCAAACGCCTACACTAATGTTCACTTTGACGAAAGCAGCTGTACACTGACCAATAGACTTGCACAAGTCTTTAAAGTAATAATTAATAGAGATTACAAGACTTTATGGATGATCAACTTCTTTATTTTGACAATGGCGACGTTTCGGTATAGATTCTTATACAGTTTTCAAGCATATGCTCATCCATAAAGTCTTGTCATCTCAATACCACCAACTTCTAGAAGGCCACTCAAACAAATAATAATTAATAGTTTAAATGAAAATTTCTTAAAGAATATAAATAACAGACTGGCGTACTACCCGATTATCTAAACTTGCCTCTGTGAAGGATAGAATTACTATACATCCATGGCCTTAGCTTTGGAGCAAGGCTACCTGATCAGCTTCAGCCTCCGTCATTTGTTTTCATTCGATACCAAGGACCAATGAATGCATTGTTTACTGTCGTCCAGTCGTATTGCTGATTATAATTGATATAGGAATTAAGTTGCAAACTCTTGTCTATAATCACCAAAGCGATCTATTTATGCTCCAAGTAAATATATAATAAAAGAACGATGAAATATTTATTAGTTTCAGTTTACGCTGGTTCGGAAATTGATCCGAACTAAAGCTGGCTAGACTTATTATATCTTTATGTATCATTGATAGACGCATTCTGTATATATACTCTCCCAAAAAAGAAACGCATCATGAACATAGCAATTTCATGTAGCAATGAATTAAAACGTGAATCATTTTACAAAAGGTTTTGCTCTGTTTATGAGTCCTATGGTGTTTATGTTTTGAAACATCACAACAAAACGCACCATCCGTAAAATACCCGTATTTAACAGCATGATTTTCAATTTCGGCGTGTAGTGTCACAGAATACACAATTCACATGCAATGCACGTGAAAGTTGGGGATCAGATAGTCTCAATGATGGGTATAAAAGGTTGATCGCTGTCTGTCGACTATTCACTGTATTTGGAATATTGTTGACGAACGCAAAATGCCACGTCTAAGTGAAGCCAACCGTCATATCGCCATTGGTTTGCTTGAAGCTGGCCAGTCTCAACTTGCAGTTGCCCGACGCATGACTGTTCACCAAAGCACCATTTCACGGCTCTGGGAGAGATATCGCCGGCAGAATTCGGTAGCAGATGCCCCTCGTAGTGGGCGACCTCGAGCGACCACTGCGGCGCAGGATGGCTACATCCAGGTACATCACCTGCGTCATCGAACAGCTCCGGCGACCAATACCGCTCGACAGATACCCGGATTGAGGAGCCTTTCTGCACATACCGTCAGGAACAGGTTGAGAGAGGCTGGTTGACGTGCCAGAAGACCTTATTTTGGCCCTGTGCTTCGACAATAACATCGTCGACATCGAGTTCAATGGTGCACCAACGTTCAGGCCTGGAACCTACCGAATTGGCGTAGAATCTGGTTCAGTGATGAATCACGATTTCTATTGGAACGACGCGATGGAAGAATGCGGGTGTATAGACGTCGACGTAAACGTTTCGCCGACGCTTGCGTTCCCCAGGTGGACAGATTCGGCCGGGGAAGTGTTATGATGTTGGGAGCGATCACCTGTCGTAGGAGAAGGGATTTGGTGATGATCCAGGGCAACCTGACAGCTCAACGGTACTGTGTCGAAATCCTACGCCCACACCTCCTTCCAATCATTGATCGCCAGAGGGAGTTGTTTCAACAGGACAATACCAAGCCCCACACAGCACGTCACACTTGAGACTTCCTCCAGAACCACAACATCAATGTGCTCCCCTGGCCCTCAAGATCACCGGACTTAAACCCGATCGAACATATGTGGGATGCCCTGGACAGACGGGTGCGACGCCGTAACCCTCAGCCCCAGACACTTCAGCAACTCGCACAGGCACTACAGGCAGAGTGGGCTGCGATTGGGCAACACGAGATTCTGAGACATTCGTTCGATGCCGAGGCGATGCCGTGCAGTTCTGGATGCCCAAGGTGGTCACACGAGGTATTGACTTCAGCGCCACCACACGTCTCCATGTGGCACTCAAACTGACTTCCCTCGAGTTGGTGCCAAAGACGGATAAGTCTGCATTCCCAGTGTGCAATTTCGCTATATTTCATTGACTCATAAAGCCTACAAGATGTTTCAAAATAAACATAAAAATACAGTTGAAATTGCTATATGCGTTTCTTTTTTGGGAGAGTATATTTTTTATAAAGCAACTTGTGCGTGAATATTTATGCCTGCGTATAAACTTCGTTATTGACAAGTTTCAGGTGAGAGAAGGCCAATTCATATACATTGTATATCATTATTAGGTCCATATCCTGCCCTCAAAATACCATGTTAAAATAAGTAACGTCTATAACGTAGCACCGGGAGAACCGGATTTTGTTTAGTCCCGGCCATTGTACGTTTTAATCGGAATGTGTCGAATGAACTACGGTTATACCGAAATATATGAGTGGTCCTTTATATACCATACTTGCATTATGTGTTAACTGTATAGAAAAGATTTCTTTTTGCCCATTCCAAAACAGACCGGACGTCACGATCAGGTCATAAATCCGATTGAAAACAAAGACCACGTGTTTAGTCATGCACATAGTACGTATGAAGTGGAAACATACTGCATTTGTCAGTTAGAGTACCATCCTTAACAATTTCGTTGTGTTTTCGAGTGTTTTCGTTGACACATGTAAGGGTAGCAATTACAGGTAAGCCAGGAGCTATAGTCTCTTTATACCTAGGACTAGTACATACACACGTGAAGATCCGGGTTAGAATTGATCTTCAGGTCTAGGGATATAGGTCACTAGAGGTAGACATGTAGACTTCCTGCTCTGACCCGTGAAGATCCGGGTTAGAATTGGTCTTCAGTAACCCATGCTTGTCGTAAGAGGCGACTAACGGGATTGGTCGGTCAGGCTCGCTGACTTGGCTGACACATGTCATCGGTTCCCAATTGCGCAGATCGATGCTCATGGTGTTGATCACTGGGTTGTCTGGTGCAGACTCGATTATTTACAGACCGCCGCCATATAGCTGGAATATTACTGAGTGCGGCGTAAAACTCAACTCACTAACTCACTTATAGTTTAGTAAGTAAATAACAGGCACGGTTGGCGTTATGGCTCGAGAATAACTTATAAGCTTCGAGGAATGAAGGAGTTTAAAATTAATGTTATATTTTTAATGTCCCGAGCCTTGTAAGTATGATTTAAAACAACGGCTAAGTATAGATAGGCATGATTATCTCCTTGGCTGTTTTGGCATGAGGCTGTTTTAGTCATCAGCTCTTAAATAGAATATAAACATAAATATTTCACAAGTTAACTCGACAAGCCCGGTTACAGCTATTTCGAAAATGAGAGGTGAATTTAGTATTTATCGACGTGTGTTTATTGATCGTGTAATTGTGTTGAAAACGTTTCATCAAATGGGGTAACAAATAGTCAAATAGCACTCTTCCACCAATACCACAGAATAGGACACCAACATTAGCTTCACACATTGTATCAATAGCGCTTGTGGATCCGAGCCTTCGACGACGAAAGAGCGCTTTCACCGCCAGGTTATCGCCCCTCTTTCGGGACCGATGGACAGCTAAAAATAACTTGAATGCAATTTGCGCAAAAATATAAAGAAATTAATTGGTGTAAATGTTTACAATGACTTGATGTTTAACCAATTTCATTTGTCTGTATTTTCTTACCCGTTGTTTCAACACGCGGTCTACGTTCCACCGAATTTAACCCAACAACTATTGTATGTCCATGGAGAGGTTTGAGTTACGGTAGTCAAAGTGCTTCGAAATAGGCTGTTGAAATAGGCTGAGGGCCAGCTATGACTATTGTAAGCCGTGCACAAGTATGAGATTTACAATAGCTTTGTGCAGGTGGACCCAGTGCCCGGTCCCTCAAACCGATCTTAGCAGTTAGTTATCCAACATTAAAGTATAGGAACTTGAAACCGTCTCAGCGTTGAGATAGAACGCGACCTTGGTTCCATTTGCAAAGAGCAAACTTACCCTACGTGTACCACAACCCTTTCATAGGGGCGGTGGGGTAGCCTAGTGGTTGAAGCGTTCGCTCGTCACGCCGAACACCCGGGTTTGATTCCCCACATGGGTACAATGTGTGAAGCCTATTTCTGGTATCTCGCGCCGTGATATTGCTGGAATATTGCGAAATGCGGTGTAAAACCCAACTCACTCACACACAACCCTTTCATAAAGTGTAGCAGCTGCGATAGATGTATCTCAGTGACCTGTTTCTGACACAAGGAGATTATATTTAAGCATTACCCTTTGGTCATGACATCCCGCTCAGGGAATCCCGCTCAGGGAGTTGGTACACCCTCTCCGGTACTTCTTACTCTCGGACACGCCTCTTGATCTCACAGTATACGATTAACAGTCTAAGATCCACAGTATAAGATTCACAGCTAAAGATTCACAGTGTAGGATTCACAGTGTAAGATTAACAGCTAAAGATTCACAGTGTATGATTCACAGTGTAAGATTCACAGCTAAAGATTCACAGTGTAAGATTCACAGCTAAAGATTCACATTGTAAGATTCACAGCTAAAGATTCACAGTGTAAGATTCACAGCTAAAGATTCACAGTGTAAGATTCACAGCTAAAGATTCACAGTGTAAGATTCACAGCTAAAGATTCACAGTGTAAGATTCACAGCTTAAGATTCACAGCTAAAGATTCACAGTGTAGGATTCACAACTAAAGATTCGCAGCTAAAGATTCACAGTGTAAGATTCACAGCTAAAGATTCACAGTGTAAGATTCACAGCTAAAGATTCACAGTGTAAGATTCACAGCTAAAGATTCACAGTGTAAGATTCACAGCTAAAGATTCACAGTGTAAGATTCACAGCTAAAGATTCACAGTGTAAGATTCACAGCTAAAGATTCACAGTGTAAGATTCACAGCTAAAGATTCACAGTGTAAGATTCACAGCTAAAGATTCACATTGTAAGATTCACAGCTAAAGATTCACAGTGTAAGATTCACAGCTAAAGATTCACAGTGTAAGATTCACAGCTAAAGATTCACAGTGTAAGATTCACAGCTAAAGATTCACAGTGTAAGATTCACAGCTTAAGATTCACAGCTAAAGATTCACAGTGTAGGATTCACAACTAAAGATTCGCAGCTAAAGATTCACAGTGTAAGATTCACAGCTAAAGATTCACAGTGTAAGATTCACAGCTAAAGATTCACAGTGTAAGATTCACAGCTGAAGATTCACATTGTAAGATTCACAGTGTAAGATTCACAGCTAAAGATTCACAGTGTAAGATTCACAGCTAAAGATTCACAGTGTAAGATTCACAGCTAAAGATTCACAGCTAAAGATTCACAGTGTAAGATTCACAGCTAAAGATTCACAGTGTAAGATTCACAGCTAAAGATTCACAGTGTAAGATTCACAGTGTAAGATTCACAGCTAAAGATTCACAGTGTAAGATTCACAGTGTAAGATTCACAGCTAAAGATTCACAGTGTAAGATTCACAGCTAAAGATTCACAGTTCCAACACACGTCACCAACAACTAGATATCTTGATGTCCATGATAGCAATGGCCGCCTACTTGAGATTTACCAGAAACCTAATCCGGGTAACTGTACTGTCATATTGCGTGTTATCCCCAGCTCTGTACATATACAAAGCCTCAGAGAACATGGTCAAACAGGCTTAATGAAGACAGGTAGTCTAGGGGTATGATCGACAGTGATCAAACATTGGTTTTCGGGTTCCAGCACTCGAGGCACCATGTTGTTGGCCTCTAACAAGGTGTTGTTTACTGTATGCTAGTAGGGTTGGAATGTTTCCGAAACCTGAAGATTTACAATCTAACAAAAATACCCACAATCTTCGTCATGTTCTACAACGTTGTCAGGGTGAGAAACAAACAAACAAACAAAACGTGTCTTACGCTGGGTGGTTTAGCCTAGTGGTTAAAGCGTTCGCTCGTCACGCTGAAGACCCGGGTTCGATTCCCAACATGGGTACAATGTGTGAAGCCCATTCTGGTGTCCCCCGTCGTGATATTGCTGGAATATTGCTAAAAGCGTTGTAAATCCCAACTCACTCACACTAACATGTTCGTGAACAACCTCCATATTCCAAGCTTTAAACATCGTCCAAAAAACGTCCAAGACAGGAGGTGGTAAATTGTAACATATATGCATTTGACGCTAGTACACAGGAGACCATAAATTGTAACTGCAAGGCGGTACTCAGACAAGCAAATGATATAGGAGACACATGTCAGCGCAACGTATAAGAAGTCCTATTTCACAAATATCAAAATAATATGAGCCAGAAACGTGCGAGTAGGCATGTGTGGGCAGGTTTTGGTCGGAGTGCTGCTTTTAGCGACAACGTCATGAACGCTTACATTTTCATGCAGACTGTGTGGGTAGCGGGATATGCTGCACAGGCCCTCGTGTCTTTGCGAGGATTAAAGATTAAAAAGATATCGTTTTTGAGATGACCCCCGAATCAAAATGCTCCACAGTACAATACATGATGTATTGTGAAGCCTTTCGAGTCGGGGGTCATCTCAAATTTTAATATATATATTTTTAAATCTTTAATCCTCGCAAAGACACGAGGATCTGTGGTATGCTGTTCCTTTTCGTAACCAGGAGGTGCCGTTTTAGAAAGCGAGCTTAGCGCCCAGGTGAATGTAGCTCCGGTCCCAGACCTTAACATAGACTTACGGCAGTCGTAGCGTAAGGGTTGTTTTGTACAACTGCAACCGGCTGTCATTGCTGATCTTACACAATCCATTCATATAACTTCCATTCCTATTTTGCATTTTACGAGCAATGGAATCAATTTGGCAAATAATCGAGACTGTTTATTTTCTGGCCTTGACGTTTTACATTATTCTCATATGAGTAGATTCGAATTGCTGTAAGATAAATGTCTTTATAAGTGTTATGAGAGTGTGTATTTTGTAATTTGTAATAACATTGGTTAGGTGATAATAATTATGAGTCACAATGTTTAAAGTTTTGAGTGTTGGTTGTGGGTCACATTTCGAGTCATATATGTTCAGTGGCAACAGTAATTAGCGGCACGCCTTTATGATAGCGCTCCAGAGTTACCTCCCTTGACCGGATGTTTATGTGTTGACATCGTCGTGTCGTATGTTCAACATGTTTCGAGAAAGATCTAAGTGTTTAATGATAGTATTGATACAGCCATGCTTTGCTGGAAAGTTCGAGAATCTGTGTCAGTATATATAAAGGCTGGCTGTTGTGTGGTGCGACGCAAGGACTGACACACGGACTAACACACTGAATCACACGGGACTTTCGATATCACTGGAGTTGCCCATCGTTGTTTGCCTTCGTCACAACGCCATCGTCTGACCCTGACACTTCGTGCCTGACTGCTTTCATTTGTAAACAAGCTCCATTTAGAATATCTGATCTCACTATGGTTACCACGACTCTGGTGAGTTAATATTTTATATGTGACCCATTACTTTAGATTTGTGACTCAATTGCATTGTACTAGAAATCTGTATTGTGATTCATTGTAGCTTGCTCATTGTTTGCTCAATATATTATTGAATATTTTAGACTTGTCTGTATTATATTTTGCTGGTTCAAAGGGGATTCTTAAACCTTTTGTCACGGCATTTTATTAACCGTAACAATAAGGAATATACACATCTACTCATACGTAAGTAGGAGACGCGTCTACTTTTACACAAGCATGTCACTGAGTGAAACACAGCATGTCACTGTAGGAAACACAGCATGTCACTGAGTGAAACACAGCATGTCACTGTAGGAAACACAGCATGTCACTGTAGGAAACACAGAGCATGTCATGTCACTGTAGGAAACACAGCATGTCACTGTAGGAAACACAGCATGTCACTGTAGGAAACACAGCATGTCACTGTAGGAAACACAGCATGTCACTGTAGAAACACAGCATGTCACTGTAGGAAACACAGCATGTCACTGTAGAAACACAGCATGTCACTGTAGGAAACACAGCATGTCACTGTAGGAAACACAGCATGTCACTGTAGGAAACACAGCATGTCACTGTAGAAACACAGCATATCACTGTAGGAAACACAGCATGAGCATGTCACTGTAGAATATCACTGTAGGAAACACAGCATGTCACTGTAGGAAACACAGCATGTCACTGTAGGAAACACAGCATGTCACTGTAGAAAACACAGCATGTCACTGTAGAAACACAGCATGTCACTGTAGGAAACACAGCATGTCACTGTAGGAAACACAGCATGTCACTGTAGGAAACACAGCATGTCACTGTAGAAACACAGCATGTCACTGTAGGAAACACAGCATGTCACTGTAGGAAACACAGCATGTCACTGTAGGAAACACAGCATGTCACTGTAGAAACACAGCATGTCACTGAGTGAAACACAGCATATCACTGTAGGAAACACAGCATGTCACTGTAGGAAACACAGCATGTAACTGTAGAAACACAGCATATCACTGTAGAAAACACAGGATGTCACTTTAGGAAACACGTCTACTGATGAACGCGTTTCCAGCTGCAACGCTTCCGATTCTCCTGCATTTAGATGCAGTGCTTGATTACAGCATACAGCATGCAAATAATCTTTCGACAATCTTCCTCGTGTAACCCTACCATGGATCAATATCACAGATTGTTGATAATTTAAACAAACGTCGGAATTTATCTGTCATTAATTGAAAAGCTACGAGTCTGCGTTAAGGATAAGTATCCATTACAATCAGGGACGGATACAGCTTTTTGAGATATGGGGGGTGCACACTATTGAGAAAAGGAGGGGTGCACACTTCATTTTCACCCAAATTTCAATGATAATTTAACAAACTTTCAGCACAATAGGGGGGGGGGGGGGTTGGTTGCGCACACACACCCCCCCACCCCTCTGGATCCACCTATGACAAGTGTCGCGTTACTTATCACTGTCAAAGTGACTTCTCTCAACACTAATCTGTAGAGACTCGGTACAACCGATTGGATGCTGGCGTGCCAAGAGGTGGCTTTGTCATCAAACATCGCCCTTAAGTACAAACCAACAACTGATGAATACAACATCATTGCTAAAATAATGATGGGGGTGCTGTTGTCATGGAGATGAGAACCAGTACGTACCAGTTAGAGTAGTATTCTAATCGTAATTACATACTATCACATTGTGTGGCTTTATCTGGTTCATCGTTCGGATTTTTAGTGCATTAGCACATTTCGTGCGTTTTAATCCGAATGTTGGTTTAATAATGTAGTGCATTAATGCATGCATGTCAGTGTGCTTTAGTCGTAAGTGTAATTGGTACCTTTTGGACCTTTTAATGCTGTTAGTACTTCCGTGGCATTTAGTGCCTTTAGCACATGCACTGCCATTAGCGTGTCGTACCTTTCCTGTATTGAGTGAATGACTGAGTTTAGTATTACGCCGCACTCAACAATATTCCAGCTATATGGCGGCGGTCTGTAAATAATCGAGTCTGTATATAATCTGGATCAGACAATCCAGTGATCAACAGCATGAGCATCGATGTACGCAATTGGGATACGATGACATGTGTCAACCAAGTCAGCGAGCCTGACCACCCGATCCCGTTAGTCGCCTCTTACGACAAGTATAATGTTACTGAAGATCAATTCCAACCCGGATCTTCACGGGTCTTTCCTGTATTGAGGCTTGTTTGTTGTTTAACACTGATAAATATTCCAACTACATGACTGCGACCTGAATATAATCAAAAGTCTACCACAGAATCCAGTGATTGACATCATGAACATTGGTCTACGCTATTTTAATACGATGACATATATGACAACAGAAAGGGTTACTGAAGGCCAGTTCTAATCCAGATGTTGTATTGAATATCCCATATCACGTTGGCCCTGATTGTAAAGCGTTGGTTCATCATGACACGGTCTCGGGTTCGATTTCCCGCATGACACTATGATTGAAGACATTTATTACTCAACACCATGTATTTAGATTTAAGTTAAGCTTGTTCTTTCGTTTGTTTGCAAATAGTGCTGTGATGATGAAACATGGGCTCACCCGTTAAAACAAAATTCCAAGCAAGTTATGAATTTCGCATCAAAACAAGGAAAGTCGTTTTATTATATTATTTCGTAAACTATCGTATATTGCATCTAAAACAACCAATTAAAAAAACGCGAGTACCGGGCGTCCCTTTAAACATTTAAAGAACACGGGGATTGCTGCTTTACTTTAGTATGAGGCTCATGTATGATACGAGTAAGTTTCATTCTGAAACTACAGACCCACACAAACGATTTTGATGGTACCGTGATTATGAGAAATATTTCGACGCACGGTGCGTCGTAAAATGAAAAACAATGACCCAGTTCCATATAACTAGCGCTTCTTCATGACAAATCCGTTCTCCAATATCACAAACACGTTTTGAAACTTCTGACACACACAAGGGATTTTGATTATACTGTGATTAACAAGAATATTTCGACGCACAGTGCGTCGTAAAATGAAAAACAATGATCCCCTTCCCATATAACAAGTGCTAGATCATGACAATCCGGGCTTCAATATCACAAATACATTCTGGTGCTACTGACACATACAAACGATTTTGATTGTACTGTGATTAACAAGAATATTTCGACGCACGGTGCATCGTAAAATGAAAAACAATTATCATATTCCCACATAGCAAGTGCTAGATCATGACAAATCCGAGCTCTAACAAGTACACTGTAAATTTAAAAACAAGTGCCCGAGAGTGCCGGTCTCAAAATGAGCAAGTATGTTGGAAAGTTCCTAGCAAATCCCCCATACAGCGAAGATACCGTTATGTGAAACCTGAATCCAAGTTACGACTAAATATTTATGATCTACCTGTAGTACATGTGCCTTGCCGTGCCGTATTGACATAGAGCATGCCCAGATAACCTGTGGGAAGGCCCAATAAACGTGGCAGCCATCAGGGTGAGGTCTATATTACACGATTTATTACAATAATGGTCATTTGATACACTTGAGTCCATTCAATATAATCTCCTTTTTACATACATGAAGTGGCTATTTGTATTTTCTGGCCGGCCATATAACATGTTTGTTTATCCAATCCCATGATCTGAAGAATCTGATATGTTCATGTTGTTTAACCATCAAACGTGAACATTTATGTGAGTGAGTGAATTTAGTTTAATGCGCGTTTAGCAATATTCCAGTAATATCCCGGCGGGGGACACCAGAAATGGGCTTCACACATTGTACCCATGTGGGGAATCGAACCCGGGTCTTCAGCGTGACGAGCGAACGCTTAAACCATCAGGCTACTCCACCGCCCCAGAAACTCTATGTTCTCGGTACATGTACAGACAAACACTGTTATGTCTAAGTTACGGCTGTCTCAAAATAAAAGCTTGGCCCCTTCGTAATCTTTCTTTATACGTTTTCTATGGCTGTGTCGAATCTCGGATAACTCGAAGTATTTACGCATGTCCCCCTAACCGCACCAATCGTGTAGATCGATGCTCATGCTATTGATCACTGGATTGTCTCGTCCAGACTCGATTATTTACAGACCGCCGCCATATAGCTACAATCTTGTTGAGTGCGGCGTAGAACTAAACTCACTCACTCCCTCTAACCGCAGCATAGTTGTATTTAACTGTGTTTACTGCTGTTCGCGACCGATTTTGGAAACAAGAGTCCCTTTTAGGCAGACTAAAAGCAGTTCTGGCAAAACGTTTTGTTTCAATCGTGTGACATATCAATTTTATATTTTAAGTTAATAACAGTTTTTCATCTCTAGATATTGACAATCGTACAGCACCAGTGTAGCGAAACTTCGTTAAACCGAAACCCTTCAACTCCTCATGTCGCTCAAGAGATGTAGCATTGTACGTAACTCCACAGCGCGTTCGTAACGTTAAGATGATCGTGACTCTCAAAGTTTATCATAGATTTACGACATTGATCCAGTGGCCGGGGTAATAAAACAACGCATTGACTTGCTTTACGGTATTTTTGTCGTCGTCATCATTACCGTCATAATCATCATTATCATTAGAATTAATTTGTAACATAGCACTACACAGACTCTTCGCTTCAAGCAATCTACGCTTTGAACTCCCCCGACAAGACAACATATCCAATATCACTGATTTCATTACAACCATCCAGACTTCATACATTATATTAAAAAAATGTCGTTACTTGTATTCCTGCAGCAAATTAGTCTTAGTGTTTCATTGGCGCTGTGACTCAAAGCTGAAATAATATAGAACCAGATTTGCATATTTAAGTGAATAATTCATGACAGTCGAAGACATGTATAGAATTGGTTCCTGATGACATGGGTTCTCTTGGAGGCCGTGTCATATTTCCTATTACGAATTTCCTTTCAAATTTGTGTGTCCATTAACTTTTGTGTCGTCGCCAATACCACTGAATCCCCAGTTACCTCCCTTGTAAGTAGCACGTCGCATACAGCAACATTGCCAATACTTCACGTGTTTGTGAACACTACATTCCTCCATATATATAGTAACATTACCAATACTTCACGTGAATACATATTTATGGTGAACAATAGTTATTGTTCAATAAACATTTCACAATCAATTTGATTTCATTGAAGTATCTCTAAACAAACCCATAAATTTCAATTTAATGACGATGATTTCACAACGCATATAAGAATTGAAATATTCAGTGCAGTAGTTATGAATGAGTGAGTGAGTTAAGTATTACGCCGCACTCAGCAATATTCCAGCTATATGGAAGGTTAGAATACACCTTCAGTAACCCATGCTTGTCGTAAGAGGCGACTAACGGGATCGGGTGGTCAGGATCGCTGGCTTGGTTGACACATATCATCGGTTCCCAATTGCGCAGAACGATGCTCATGCTGTTGATCGCTGGATTGTCTGGTCCAGACTCGATTATTTACAAACCGCCGCCATATAGCTGGAATATTGCTGAGTGCGGCGTAAAACTAAACTCACTCACTCACTCACCCTATGACTGATCTGCTCTGAGTCAGTGCAATGAGTAAGTGAGTGGGTGTAGTTTTACGCCGATTTTAGCAATAATCCAGCAATATCACGGCGGGGGACACCACAAATGAGCTTCACACATTGTACCCATGTGGGGAATCGAACCCGGGTCTTCGGCGTGACGAGCCAACGGTTTAACCACTAGGCTACTCCACCGCCCCATGTGTATAAGTAGTGTATCCATATACAGCAGGGTATTGCATGTACAATAAAGCCGGAACGAGCCCGGAGTACAAGTATAAGCTGACACGCAACACATGTACAACAGGTCGCTGTAAAAGTACAATAATCTTGACCATGACCTTGACCATGACCTTGAACCCCATTTCACTTTGCCTGCTCTTTTATGGATTTATATTGATATTTTTTGGGTTACGTGTACGGAATAACAGAAAAACATAATATCTGACCAGATGCTGTGGTTAATAATTTGTTCTCACTATGAGAACCAACACGCATACTGCCGACTCGCACGCAATATCTGCGACATAAACCCCTCCGTTTCGTGGAACTGCCGTTGAAATGAGCACTTGTGTTGATGTATGTGGGAGTTATTGAGCGTCGATTCAAGAATAGACATAATTGTATCGGTAAATCGCTTTGGGAACAAATATGTAACTCGCCTAATAAAGGACCCATATTGATATATTTGCCAAAGTCTCAAAAATGGATATTACCGTCGATTTGTTTGCATTTAGAGATTTTTTTCCATAGCCCGATCCATAAGTCAGCATGTCCGTCGACTCGATGATCATTTCATCAGAGTTATTTCCCTTTGACGGAATGTCATCAGAGTTATGTCCCTTTACTGTTATACCATTGTGAGTTATTTCCCTTTGATGTAATGTCATGTGAGTTATTTCACTTGGATGTAATGAGTTATTTAGAGGTTAATGTCAACATCTCACTCGACATCGAGACCAGTTACATGAAAACCTCCAGTAACTACAGACAGGATAATTTTTGTGTTTTTTACGTGGAAACCTTGGTTTTCTGTTAATCGGATAGTTGTAGGTCATTCTCCTAGAAGGTGGGCAATCTATTCCCGCTCGTTGGGCGTTGGGGTAGCCTAGTGGTTAAAGCATTCGTTCGTCACGCCGAAGCCCCGGTATGGATTCCATACATGGGTACAACGCGTGAAGCCCATTTCTGGTATCCCTCGCCGTGATATTGCTGGAATATTGCTGAAAGCAGCGTAAAACCCAACTCAAATTTATAGGTGGCCGTAATTTAGTTCCAATGTCTTGCTGCGTCATACACTAGTTATTCCTCGACACACCCCCCCCCCCCAACACACACACACACTCACACCAACACCACCACCACCACCAACAACATGCAACAACAACAACAACAACAACAACCCCCAACTCCCCACCACCACCACAACCACCTCTCCTTTCCCTAATGCCCCCTCCCCTTTATAACTCAGCTCCTCCACCCCCCTCATTCCCTCCCTTCCACCCACTCAGTGAGAATATCTCTTCTTGCACTCTCAGATTCTGCATCAGATTCTCGGTAAACACAATGACATTTACGATTATTAATTTTCTAAGGACAATCGGAAACTGTTTCCATATAAACTTTGCTTAGAGTCTGACATATGACTTTTATCTGCGTATAATACGTTGAACAGTTGAGCTAATCACCACGGAATGGTAACAAAGGGTGCCGTCCCACATTGGGAGAACTGGAAGTTGCAATCTCTACCGAGCCCCAGTATTAGCTGTGCATTACGTGATTTCCATAGGCTACTTGTATATACGTGCTTTTAGTCAGAAAGGAGAGCGGCCTTTGTTGAATATATACTAACAATTGCACTAGTCTTCGTGAACCAGGGGAATATTTTTATTCTTCTCGTGAAGCGGCTCTCGAACAAAAGTCTGTGGGCGGCTTTATTGCCAAGCTTACAAAGCAATCTGTGGCATTGCGAAAGATAATACAGTACATCAACGTTTTGACTATCTCATGTTACCTTCGCGATTAGTCTTGGTTTAAATGATGTACCGTTAGCGATGGGAATCTGTGATCTTGATGAACGACTTTTATCTTCCGATGTGATATCTGAAAGCTCCATACACAAATACTTGCCGGTAAATGAGATGCTGTGCGTCACCAAAGGAGAGATGCTAAGCCAAAACAATATTTTTCAAATTTGTCTCGGTTAAAATAGCACTGACTATTATACATACTGCTAGATAATGGACAATGTTTATTTTGGAAGAGGTTTACCCCCACCCTGTAAACTACTGCGAATCGGGGGCATGGTGACTCGGTCGTCATTTTATCTCAACCTGGCAAACGTATACGATCTCTATATTTTTACGTTTAATCCACATCATTGAGTGGGTATGCGGGCGACACCAGAAATGGGCTTCACATATTGTACCCATGTGACGGATCGAACCCGGGTCTTCGGCGTGACGAGCGAACGCTTTAACCACTAGGCTACCCCACCGCCCCTCACCGAAATCAAGCGGTCAGACCGGGAATTCCATTTAACGCGGCACTGCATACGGAATGAATATATATATTTGTAGCATAAATCATATTTTTATGTATGAAGTAAATATAATAGCACAGAGTAAATGACATTTTAATGTTTGTTTTCTGAAGACCCTTTTATAGTTCATCGATTAAGCATATTATTTAACATATTATATTAACATATTATTTCACGCATTCCTCGCTTAGCTTAGCAGAAGAGACGTCATATAATTGGAACATCACAAATGACATTCGATACTTTACCGCTCAAAAGTGAGTGAGTGAGTTTAGTTTTACGCCGCACTCAGCAATATTCCAGCAATATGGCGGCGGTCTGTAAATATTCGAGTCTGGACCAGGCAATCCAGTGATCAACAGAATGAGCATCGATCTGCACAATTGGGAACCGATGCCAAGTGTCAACCAAGTCAGCGAGCCTGACTACGCGATCCCGTTAGTCGCCTCTTAGGACAAGCATGAGTTACTGAAGATCAATATTCTAACCCGGACCTTCACGGGTCTTACCGCTGAAAAGACAGGTAACTGAGCACCGATACATTGCAAGTGATTGCGGTCTTGATAAGAATAATCTAAGAGGGTGTAAAATCTGAAAAACAACATCACATCGGATATTTATAAGCATTTCAAAGTCTCAAGTAGGTAATTAATGATAGTATCATGAGTGAGTGAGTTTAGTTTTACGCGGCATTTAGCAATATTCCATTACTTTAACGATGGGGGACACGAGAAATGGGCTTCACATATTGTACCCATGTTGGGAATCGAACCCGGGTCTTCGGCGTGACGAGTGAACAATTTAACCACTGGACTACCCCACCGCCCCGGTAATGATTGGAACAAATGGCGGACATCTTGAAATTTTGCAGCTATCTTGGCAGTCCGTGTGGCTAACGATTTTTTCTCTCGATATAATATTAGTAGGAATATTGATGTAGGGTTTGAACAAGGCTTCAATTTGTAGGATCTCATCTGATCAACTCATTCAAAGATACATTCTTTTTGACCGTTCCCAGCAGTAACTGCCCGCATTAAGAGAATCCGGAGTAACGGGGTTTCACTGTGCTTAAAGATTCGCGTTCAGAAAGTGATATCAGGGGGGATTTGGGTAAGAATTTCTCCGCATAAACCTCTGCTGGTCTTAACAGGCGACTAAATGGATTGGGTGGTCAGGCTCGGTTACGAAGTTAATGATACCCTAGCATGAAATACTTCATCGCGAAGTTCTTGTTTTAGATCTACGCCATCATCAAACATGATTGTGTGCTTCCTTTTGCAGTAGATCGATGCTCGTGCTTTTGATCACTGGATTGTCTTGCCCACACTCTATTATTTATATACCGCTGGACTATTGCTCAATCCGGCAGTTCAGTTGGAATATTTCTGAGCGCGACGTAAAACAACATTCATTCCGACACATGAGTGAGTCAAATTGATGGAATTCGTGCTGTGCAACAGATACACCACAACATTTGGCACCACCTCGGTGCCATTGTCGAAATCTCGCTAATTTCAAAGACCACAAACGCACAATCTGGCATTAGACATCCAACAGCATCAGCTTTGCACTTTCATTACCTAGTCCTGGGTTATGTAAACGACGGATGAGGGTGTTCTATGAAGGAAAACAGTACAATATACAAACAGACACGAGATAAAGAGAATAAAGCCCCGAACAGCGTCCACTTCGAATACGGTCAAGTACAACATTATTTCTATCGCTGTTTGATTCCCCACCTCCAGCCAACCCGACAGTATTCATATAATCCCAAGCCGATCCGTCTCAGACAATGGCAGGGAAATTGGGTTTGCTGTAACTCATAACGACCTAGCCTGTGTCGGATATCCCCTACTTGGCCATCAATACTACAGTTGTGTTCCGGTGGCAAGGGGCAGTTGGTACACATGATGCGCCAACCGTTGTGTACACAACAAGCACAGCAGCTCCCCAACAGGTCCACCAGTCACATTACCTGAGCATTTCAATCAATCTGGATCATAGCAGGTTGGTTTTATTTGCAGACTGACGCGACTTTTGTCAGTGAGCTGGACACAAGGGCCTGGTGATACTGTATTGAGAGTTCTTCCCGGTAATGGAAACTCGCTGTTCGGTTGACAATGAGGCCAGGTTGTGATATTGTTCGTTTGCCTGGTTTTTTTTGTGGTATATTCTGCAATATTCACGCTGTATGGCGGGTCCAGTACATCTGACCAGATAATCCAATGATTCCGGTTCTTGCACACTCGAACCGTTAACACTACATGCACTGGGTTCTAAGGACCTATTCTCATACAGAATCCCCAGAGGGTCACACAAACGTAATGGGCAGTGTGGTAGCCCAGTGGTTAAAGCGTTCACTCGTCACGCCGAAGACACGGGTTCGATTCCCCACATGGGTGCAATGTGTGAACCCCATTTCTGGTGTCCCACGTGATATTAATGGAATATTGCTAAATGCGGCGTAAAACCATACTCGCTCACAATCACGTAAAGCACAATAACAAGAAAAACATATTTCTTATTTATATGTGATCAACTCTTATATAAGACATGTATTGAAACGAGGGTACAATACTTTTATGCCTTCTAACATATAAACCTAGGATAACGTCCACGTTTCACATTAATATAGAATGTCAGAGAAAAAGAATACCCGGTCTTGACTTTCCTCAGAAAGCTTTGGTGGGATGCTGTGAAAAATATATGAATGGATCACTGACAATTGAGACAACAGATGTCGACCAGGCGTGATTTGCATGGACTATTCCTGGAGACTGAAAGGATGCGAGTAATCCCCATTGAGGCGCTTTAATCATGATGGAGCCAAAGGAAGGCCAGTAATCAGAGAGGAACCTCAAAGACAGACATCAGTATGTATGAGAGGGTGGCACAGCGATGCTTCCAGGGAGCCATTGTAACATCGGCCAACTAGAATTAAGTTTCATCAAACCCCTGTCAGGACTATATAGTTAGACTGACCTACATATAGCAGCAGAATGGATGACGTCATTGGGACCTTCTTGTGTGAGGTAATCGACGTTTTAATGTCCTTGGTTGGGATAGTGTTCTAGTAGAAGGTTGCTATTAGCAACGGTCTCTTGGCAGTTTGTTGTGGAGAGCCTGGCAGTAGCAATAGGTAGTTTTAGTAGAACTAAATACCCGACTGGGATAATGCGTATGGATCGAAGCCTTCGGACTGATAAAACAGGGAAGGATAATTCCGGACGGAATAAAAAATGTTGACAACATTGTTATTACATAAGTTTGAGTTTTGGTTTGACTGTCTTGAACGGTCGCCATCTACACTGTGCCGTGACAGCTTATTGTGGGAAAAGTCCTTCTATACCTCGTAGTCCTACTTTTGTGAAACCCGCAATGTCGGTATGGCTTTAATGTAATGAAAGAATGGAATGTAATTAATATGCCACTATACTTTTTTATGGAATGATATGATGAAATGTAATTAAAATCACGCTTTAACTTTTTATGGAATTAAAAGTAATTAATATGCCACTTTACCTTTTTTATGGAATGAAAATATGAAATGTAATTAATGTACCACATTAATTGAAGCAAAAAAATGAAAATATATACAGAATTTGTCTATGACTTCGAACACGGCTTCGAATCAAACAATTATTCAGACAAATATGATCCGGGGTAGAATAGGTCTTCAGCAACCAATGCTTGCCACAATACTAAACTCACTCACTCACTCAGACAAATATATCATGAACTAGGTTAACATAGGATTCGAACCCACAATCACCGGATTCTTGCAGTTAAGGTCCGCAAACTGGCACTGGAAACCACCATTGCACTCACTGGCCCCTCAACAAGGAAGTTCAACTGATTATCCGGTATTATTCCGGTTTCTCAAACCATTGACGTGACTGTCAGCCGGAAGAGGAACACTGTCGCCATATTATGCCGTCATGCGTCCGTCTGTGCTCGTGATAACGTGATTACAGGCCTTGGAAGTGACTGTAACGACCCAACACATCGCTATTGCTTTACGAATTATAAGTTGGGTTCTATAATAGCTAGGTCTCTTATTGTCTGAGTAGCACAAGGGTTGTCACGTTGTTTCAATGTGCCACGGTTTTCGAATTGCTCATTCGAATTTTGGAGTGAGTGAGTGTGTGAGTGAGTATGTAAGCTTTACTTACGTTTAAAGATAGCCTGGAGCGTTTTTTACTTGTCTCAAGAGGCGGTCTAAATTATATGGTGATCGGTGACTTTGTATATTGCATACACAGTGAAACCCTGCTTATCACTGACTGAGTTTGGTTTTACGCCGCTTTTAGCAATATTCAAGCAACATCACGGCGGGGAACACCAGAAATGGGCTTCACACATTGTACACATGTGGGGATTCGAACCCGGGTCTTCGGCGTGACGAGCCAACGCTTTAACCACTAGGCTACCCCACCGCCCAATTCCTGCTTATCAGGACCCTTATACCGAAACATCGCTTACCCAACGACATTTACGTGAAACGAAATATACTGAGGGAAACAGATAACGGAACACCACTTCATGGCAGTGTTTCTTTATTTTTTCTCAGATTTCCCCCCACAGCTCTATTCAAAACTGGTGATGAAAATGTTAAAGGAACACCTGAATTTTGATGTGTTCCTTTATTTGTTTCACTCAGTATATATACTACATAAAATGATTTATTTACCTTCCGCGACGAACGTTACTCATTATATCAACCACTGGTTCATATTGCTGACTGTGGCGTTAAACAACAAACAAACAATATAGGACGAAGTTCCCAATGTTTACCACCACAAAAAAAACAGGAAATATCACGGACCCAGCACACCAAGGATCCTAATCGGAGCAACACAAACACCGTCTCTCAAGCAGGGATATCTCTCTTCTTTCAAGCAGGGGTGTGTCTCTTCTTTCAAGCAGGGCTGTGTCTCTTCTTTCAAACAGAGATGTCTTTCATCCTTCAAGCAGGGATGTCTCTCTTCTCTCAAGCAGGGATATCTCTCTTCTCTCAGGGATATCAGGGATGTCTCTCTTCTCAAGCAGGGATATCTCTCTTCTCTCAAGCAGGGATGTGTCTCTTCTCTCAAGCAGGGATATCTCTCTTCTCTCAAGCAAGCAGGGATGTCTCTCTTCTCTCAAGCAGGGATATCTCTCTTCTCCAAGCAGGGTGTGTCTCTCTTCTATCGCTCTTCATCAAACAGGGATGTCTTTCATCCTCTCAAGCAGGATATCGCTCTTCTTCAAAACAAAGATACTCTCTCTTCTCTCAAGCAGGGACATCTCTCTTCTCTCAAGCAGGATGTGTCTCTTCTTTCAAGCAGGGATGTCTCTCTTCTCTCAAGCAGGGATATCTCTCTCAGGGATCAAGCAGGGATATATCTCTTCTTTCAAGCAGGGATGTCTCTCTTCTCTCAAGCAGGGATATCTCTTCTTCAAAGATGCTGCACGTCTCAAAGCAGGGATATCGTGGCTCTCTCTTCTTCTCTTCAAAACAGGGATATCTTTCTTCTCTCTCAAGCAGGGATATCTCTCTTCTCTCAAGCAGGGATGTCTCTCTTCTCTCAAGCAGGGATATCAGGGACTCTCTCATGCAGGGATCTCTTCTCTCACGCAGGGATGTCTCTCTTCTCTCAAGCAGGGATATCTCTCTTCTCTCAAGCAGGGACATCTCTCTCTCTCAAGCAGGGATATCTCTCTTCTCAATCAGGGATATATCTGTCAGGATGTCTCTTCTCATATCGCTCTCTTCTCTCAAGCAGGGATGTCTCTCTCTCTCAAGCAGGGATATCTCTCTTCTCTCATACAGGGATATATCTCTTCTCTCACGCAGGGATGTCTCTCTTCTCTCAAGCAGGGATAGGGCTCTCTCTTCTCTCATACAGGGATATATCTCTTCTCTCTTTCAAGCAGGATATCTCTCTTCTATCATACAGGGATATATCTCTTCTCTCACGCAAGGATGTCTCTCTTCTCTCAAGCAGGGATATCTCTTCTCTCAATACAGGGATATATCTCTTCTCTCAAGGGATATCTCTTCTCAAGGGATATCTTCTCTCTTCTCTCAAGCAGGGATATCTCTTCTTCACGCAGGGATGTCTCTCTTCTCAAGCAGGATATCGCTCTTCTCATCATACAGGGATATATCTCTTCTCTCAAGCAGGGATGTCTCTCTTCTCTCAAGCAGGGATATCTCTCTTCTCTCAAGCAGGGATATCTCTCTTCTCTCAAGCAGGGATATCTCTCTTCTCTCAAGCAGGGATATCTCTTCTCTCACGCAAGGATATTCCAAGCAGGGATGTGTCTCTTCTTTCAAACAGAGATGTCTTTCATCCTTCAAGCAGGGATGTCTCTCTTCTCTTTAAAACAGGGATATGTTTCTTCTCTCAAGCAGGGATATCGCTCTTCTATCATACAGGGATATATCTCTTCTCTCACGCAAGGATGTCTCTCTTCTCTCAAGCAGGGATATCGCTCTTCTATCATACAGGGATATATCTCTTCTCTCACGCAAGGATGTCTCTCTTCTCTCAAGCAGGGATATCGCTCTTCTATCATACAGGGATATATCTCTTCTCTCACGCAAGGATGTCTCTCTTCTCTCAAGCAGGGATATCGCTCTTCTATCATACAGGGATATATCTCTTCTCTCAAGGATGTCAAGGGGATGTCTTCTATCATACAGGGATATATCTCTTCTCTCACGCAAGGATGTCTCTCTTCTCTCAAGCAGGGATATCGCTCTTCTATCATACAGGGATATATCTCTTCTTTCAAGCAGGGATATCTCTCTTCTTTCAAGCAGGGCTCTGTCTGTTCTTTCAAACAGGGATATATCTCTTCTCTCACGCAAGGATGTCTTCTCTCAAGCAGGGATATCGTTCTTCTATCATACAGGGATATATCTCTTCTCTCATACAAGGGTGTCTCTCTTCTCTCAAGCAGGGATATGTCTCTTCTCTCAAGCAGGATATCGTCTTTCTCTCATGCAGGAATGTATCTCTTCTCTCAAGCAGGGATGCTCTTCTCTCATGCAAGGATGTCTCTCTTCTCTCAAGCAGGGATATGTCTCTTCTCTCACGCAAAAATGTCTCTCTTCTCTCAAGCAGGGATATGTCTCTTCTCTCACGCAAGGGTGTCTCTCTTCTCTCAAGCAGGGATATGTCTCTTCTCTCATGCAAGAATGTCTCTCTTCTCTCAAGCAGGGATATGTCTCTTCTCTCATGCAAGGGTGTCTCTCTCACGTAGGGACATCAGGACAAAGTTGAGGAGAGCAACTCACCATGACGTGCAGCACCTCAGGTCATTGTCCACGCGTGTTTCCGAAGACACACAGAGGACAGACAATAGCAAACTGACACGGAAAACTTTAAAATGTTTTAGCAACATAAGTGAGACAGGCGGAAAGCCTGTTAGCGTTGTGAGATATTGCGTGATTCTAGTCCCCCGGCGGCCATCACGTGACAGGATAAGAGGAGCCCAATGCATGAGGACCATATAATCCACCTTTGCCTTGCCGATTATAATTAAACACAATACGCTATCCATCATGTGCACTTAACGTCATGGACAGTGGAATCTTTCTTTAATACTTATGAGTCAAGATAGTCCGTTATTTGATATGGACGAAATTAGGCAGACTTATAATTTGTCTGTCATGTAAGGGCCAATAAATATATCATGAGAGATTATTCCGGACATTTTCAAACCTGTTCAAATATCACGATTCTTTTCCCTTAAGTTGAAGTTGTAGTGTTGTTCTTTAAACAACTGACTTGCCCTTGCATGTGTTTGGGACGGATAACATTGAAGGAAGGATAAGCTACCATTTTTTTACAGACACGTTGTTTCGCCACTTTTTAATATTGATTCATAAATACGTGCTCATGATACAGTAGATTCCACTTTTATTAGAAATTTCTTCTAAATATGCTAAGAGGTTTTTATTTTGAACATTGTCTAATATGTTCTTGATGAGTAAAATCAATCTGGACCTGTGGGCGGAATGATATTATTTCTGACTTTCTCGTTCTTGGAATTATGTGACTAGTTATTCTTGGGTCAGGAGATTAGATATCGAAGACATTTATGTATAAGCGGATTTAGACGCACCAGATATCAAGGTTCAATCAGACTGAAGCACTTTAGGTATATCAGGTATACTGGATATACTTGGACAAGTCAGCATCAAAACATTCTTGACAGTTTTATTGTAGAAGATTAGCACATTCCAGATATTCCTGGACAAGTAAATTAAGACATTCCAGACATTTCTGGACCTGTGGAGAAATCAGTTCCAGACATTCCTGGACCAGTAGATTAAAATATTCCAGAGATTCTTGGACTACCAGATTAAAACATTCCCGAGATTCTTGGACAAGCAGATTAAAACATTCCCGAGATTCTTGGACTACCAGATTAAAACATTCCCGAGATTCTTGGACTAAGTGGATTAAAACATTCCCGGGATTCTTGGACTAGTGGATTAATGTTCCCGAGATTCTTGGACTACCAGATTACAAACATTCCCGAGATTCTTGGACTAGTGGATTACAACATTCCCGAGATTCTTGGACTAGCAGATTACAACATTCCCGAGATTCTTGGACTAGTGGATTACAACATTCCCGAGATTCTTGGACTACCAGATTACAACATTCCCGAGATTCTTGGACTAGCAGATGAGACATTCGAGGAATTGTGGGTTGATGAATTAATCCATTCCGGACATTATATTCCAGGACTAGTAAATTATAACAGTCCAGGCCAGACATGTTCAGGCCAGCAGATAATAGCATTGTACAGATATTCTTAGACTTCTAGGGTAAGCCGATTTAGGTTTTCGACGCATCATGCTGGTCTTATACATATTACAATTATTAAGGACACTGAATAATTACTCTACCGGAATCAATGGTCAGGCTCGCTGACTTGGTTGACACATGTCATCGTATCCCAAATGCGTAAATCGATGCTCATGCTTTTGATCACTGGATTGTCTGGTCGATTATATACAGATAGTCGCCATTTAGATGGAATATTGCTGAGTATGGCGTTAAAACCCCAAAATGAATAAACAGTCAATGATAGATAAACTGTATATTTGTTTAAGGCATATATGCTGTTGTCTGCAAAAGATATGTTAGCACGTGTTAATGGCAAAAGACCCCCATATACTTTAATTAAAATATAAAAGACCCAGAACCCGAGCTGGATATATAAAAGGTCTGTCGTGGTATGAAGGCATTTTTCACGTTTTAAAACTAGGTGAATGTGATGTCTTGACGTCAGACTTCCAACACTGTGCATCATCGCTGTCGAAACTAATACAAACATAGCCCCAGCTGTCGCCACTGAATCTAACTTTGAAATGAAGATATAGACGCTCGGGTTTCATTATCAAGTGTAATTATCCCTGCTGTCAAGACCTGAAATAGCTTTTTAAAAAATGCAATAAGCTACCGCTGACACTATGTAATGATGAATAGAATCCTACGCCACAAATAGGATTTCATATAAGATATACTGGCAATCATCATCATTATCATCGTCCACATTCAGGCCATCATCATTACCAGCATCATCGTCTTCGTCGTTGTCGTCGTCGTCATCATCATCATCATCATCCACGTTCAGGCCTTCACCATCACCAACATCGTCTTCGTCGTCGTCACCATCAACAACATCATCATCATCATCATTCACGCCACAATTATCACCATCACCAACATCGCACTCGTCGTCATCATTATCATCATCGTCGTCATTCAGTCCACAATCATGACCATCACCATCATTATCGTCATCGTCATCATCATCATCATCATCGTCATCGTCATCGTCATCACCATGATCTTCAGCAGCAGCACCATTTAGTCCACAATCGTCACCATCACCGTCATCATCATTGTCATCACCATCATCATCATCAGCAGCAGCACCACCACCACCACCACCACCATTCAGTCCACAATCATCACCGTTATCATCATCGCCACCATTCACGCAATCAGCAGCAGCACAACAACGTCATCATCATCCTCACCATTCAGACCACCATGACCATTAATTGCTGTACCTTGATAGCAATAATGTGACTATAGAGATTCCACAGCAACAATACAACTGTAAGTTGACCAACCTCCCAACCCTCTCGTTGTGGTACGGTAGGATGTTACAAACCATGATTCTACCCAGTCCACGTACCAATACAAAACCAATTTGATCCTTGATCAACAAGGGAATTGCATGGCCACGTCATCATGTCAAAGAACTAAAGGGCCACACAATACACGAGCCATGACACAGCATTGATTCTCGGTAAGGGGAAGTATCGACTTCAACTGCACGTCCTCGCCCCGTAGGGGGTGACCATTCATTTATTGACCGTTATGAAGGGCGACGTGGGTATTGATTTCGTCGCTGGGCTTGGAGACTCCAGTTATTGATATTCCTTCAGACATCACGAGAAAACTATGAACTGTTGTTGGCAAGGAATTATTAGATATTACATCTTCATTAAACACATTATTACCAATATAATAAGCCTCGATTGTAACGTAATCAGCCGTGGACAGAACCAGGCCGGCGTGAAATCTAGCAGAAATAATGTTTCTAGTTTCTAGTGTTAGTTAATATGTGTTGTGATTTACAGTTTGTTTGACTGTTTTTAATTAGTGTCGAATGTCCCGTTTCGGAATAAATTCTATCCCTTTTACACATACCTTGTTAGAGGTCAAGGTCAAGATCAGACCTTTCTCTGATGTAGGTTAGTGCCTACGCTATTAGAGGTCATGAAGTTAACACATGTTAGAGGTCATGATCGGGTCGGCTGTTACCTTGTTAGATGTCAAGGTCACCTCTCGCTCTGACATGATCCAAGGTCATCACAAACTTTGCTGATAAGGGTTTAACGTCGATTTAGTTTATTGTTTCAGTCACATTGCGGGTGGAAATCAAATGAATAGGCTCACACGTGGACATTAGTATGGTTCAGTCAAACCAAGGATTACAATCACAGTTGATCTGGGCTTCGAACGCGGTGGGGCGTGGTGGGCGAGCTGTCTAAGGCGCCAGGCTAGTGATCCAGTGAGCTAGAGGTGCCGGGATCGAGCCCACCTGTGATCGGGTGTAAAACCTTGGGAGTAAACTTTGTGTGCAGACTCTTTCAGTGTTGTCACAACCCCTAGTGTACATTACACAACCCTGGGCACGTAAAAGAACCCACGAATCCGTTGGTATATGACCAGATGGTAGCCACATGAATACGTGCAAACACCTAGTTGCGGGTACAGCAACGTGCAGTAAAACTTGGACAAAGTCCTGTGAATATGTGACCCAGTCCACCCAGCTGTGAATGGGTACCTTGTAAGGATGGGAAAACCACATTAACTTGGTGCGCCTAGTGGCTGCACGAGTTGTATGATTCCCAGGGAGTTGAGATTGATAATACGATGTGTCGTTGAGATTGACATCCAATGATCGAGGGGAAAACCCAGCGCCTTGAGCATGTACTAGTTGCGTGGATATGTGTGCTATATCAAAACTTTGTGCGCGATCACCAAAGTTTGTAAACGAGGATCAGTTGTGACAGACAAAATATTCACGTCCTTGCATTCATGGAGGGTAATCCCGGGAGATTTGAAAACCGAAGCACGTCGTCATGGCGTCGTTAAAAAGCAAAGGAGCTCAGAGGTTTCCGATGCACTGACGTACTGAAAATAATTACCTTCCACTCCTGCTTGTCATATTTTTCAATCACCCTCCCCATCAGTTTTGCTATTGATGATCACCCTCACTACAAAGGAAAGATCATATATTATTTACGTCAAAACCCTGCTGTCTATTCCCTTCAGAGTTGAGATGGATAACTGGAAGGTTCTAAAACAAAACCATTCTACCTGTAGAAATAATGTACCACTGATGCCCATTTCTTGTTTGTTCTATATTTAGGCCACCATCAAATGCTTTCTTTTTGTACTTAGTTTATTCACTCACTCATTCACTGGAGAACCTTCGGTAACCCATGCTTGTCGTAAGAGGCGACTAACGGGATCGGGTGGTCAGGCTCGCTGACTTGGTTGGCACATGTCATTGGTTCCCAATTACGCAGATCGATGCTCATGCTGTTGATCACTGGATTGTCTGGTCCAGACTCGATTATTTACAGACTGCCGCCATATAGCTGGAATATTGCTGAGTGCGGCGTAAAACTAAACTCATTCACTAACTTAGTTTATTAGAAAAAGGCCGATCTACACTTCTCGCTTCGTCCCTTGTGTGTTCCGAAAGTGTTAAAATACCCTAGTAAAAGCGACAAAAACCTTTTCCTCAAAATTAGAATTTTGATCATACCATGAGCGTGTGTGTATGAATGCGTATCAAATAGATGATATTTGGTGCCAAAGAATGTTCAAAATGTTGAATTTTGTTTTTTCGACTTTTTAATGGTTAAAATAAGATTATAACTGCATTTTTCAAGAATGCGGGAAACAGTAAGTAGTGGTTGCTCAGTTCAGACATTTTGCAGTTCTGCAAATAATTCAAGAGGATCGCCTGTTATAGGACCATGGGTGCTGAGGTAAGACAATAGTCAAAGTGTCTGCACGACATGATGAAAACCTGAGTTTGAATCCTAGTATGGTGAATGTGTTGAAAAACATGCCTGGTTTTCGCTATAAAATGCATTCCGGCCTTTCTCAAATACATCATATTTGCTTCCTGGCGTATAGAAACCAAACAAACAAATTATTGGTTCAACTGTTAATCTGCATTTTGAAGAGATATGCTGACGAAATCCTACAGCTAGCTTTGGGGTGTGACTTACTAACAGTCACGTATCGTGTCGTATCCGCGGTTATATACATATATACTTGAAGTTCGCATGACAGCTATCAATAAAGATAAGCATGACCACATGCGTGGTCTTCAGGAATTGCTCAAGAAGCACATCCTGTTTTGCCGCTGACGTTGTTGCGGTAGTGTTTTTGTCGGCAGGAGTTGCGAGAGTACATTAGGTTGGGGAGGGCAAATGCACTTTATAACTGTACTCCCTTAAAGGGGTATACTGCTCTGGCTTGGAGGCAGCCCCACACGTTTGATACAAGACTAAATGAAACTGTATAATATCAAGTGAGTGAGTGAGTTTAGTTTTACGCCGCACTCAGCAATATTACAGCTATATGGCGGCGGTTTGTAAATAATCGAGTCTGGACCAGACCCTCCAGTGATCAACAGCATGAGCATCGATCTGCGCAAATGGGAACCGATGACATGCGTCAACCAAGTCAGCGAGCCTGACCACCCGATCCTGTTAATCGGCCCTCTTACGACAAGCATAGTCGCCATTTTGTGGCAAGCATGGGTTGCTGAAGACCTATTCAACCCCGGATCTTCACGGGTAGTATAATATCAAGATAATATTTTACTATCTTTACTATAAACATACAGTGTCTCAGTTACGTACATGACTCTTACAGGGCGTTAACTATTTTATCACCCGAGAAGATCCGGGTTCTTCAGCAACCCATGCTTGTCATAAGAGGCGACTAACGGGATCGGGTGGCCAGGCTTGGTTGGTTGGTTTCTTGCTTAACGCCGCACTCAGCAATATTCCAGCTATATGGGGCAGTCTGTAAATAATCGAGTTTGGACCAGACAATCCAGTGATCAACAGCATGAGCATCGATCTATGCAACTGGGATACGATGACATGTGTTAACCCAGTCAGCGAGCCTGACCACCCGATCCCGTTAGTCGCCTCTTACGACAAGCATGGGTTACTGAACTCGAATCATCATGGCTGGGTGGCCAGACTCGCTGACTTGGTTGATGCATCGTATCCCAGTTGCGAAGATCGATGCTTATGATGTCAATCACTGGACTGTCTGGTCCAGACTCGATTATTTACAGACCGCCGTCATATAGCTGGTTCATGGCTGAGTGCGGCGTTAAACAACAAACAGAAAACAAAAAGACCTATATTATGCCACGACGGTGTTTACCGGACATGTGTTTTACGTATAGTACCATGATGAGAAACGAACCCTGTCCGTCGTTGTGACGACCGAACGCTTTAGCCACTGGGCTTCCCCAAAGGACAACAGACTTGGACTAAAGGTCTTTAAACCGTCGTACAAAAACAATCTCGTTTAAATCAGATTTTTGTTCAGCGGTAGCAAGCACGCAGAACTGATTTTAAGATTCGTACAATCTCAATGTAGGGTGAAAACATGCAGCACGACTACAAACACCCATACAAGGTTTTTTTACAGCGAATATTGTATTATTTTGGTTTACACCGCAAAGAACACTAGTTGAATTAACAAAAACCATGCCACCTCAATGTGACAGGAAGAAAATACATGTCTTTGACGTTTATCAGAGTGGTGCCGACAAATCAAACATTATTTTAAGTCGAATCTGAGATTCGAACCCACATCATACGAATACGATACACCTTTAACCGGCGCAACTCTGAACAGCGATTTGAGGCGACTTAGCTAGACAACAGCATGGGCACCAGTTCACCCGTATTATCAGAACAAGGATATGTCAGGCGTCAGATGCACACGTGACAACAAGCACAGTCAATGATAAACTGACATATTGTTTAACAAAAACCATTGGTAATGATTGAGTGTATGAATGAGTACCTTGTGATATCACTAAACAGGTTTCAAGTGTCTACTAATAAAGCTGTACAGATAATTACTTCGCGGAAAGCACTGTCTCCTCCCGAAGACAGTGATTTAGCACATCATTGACTGCGGGTCTTAAAACTCATTTGTTACATGTGCAACGTGTAGTTAAACAGCCTTGCCTGCTAGGCAATATGTAACCGGCTTGTTTAAGCGTTTGATTGCCCGTTTTTTGAAAGACCCCCACAAAGATTCAATGCGATGCGAACTTGATGCCTTGAATCCTTGTCACGTGACAGACGTAATTATTCATTTCACAAACTTGACTGCAAAGAAAACATTGAACAATTTTGTGATTGAATTATTTGAATTGATAGAATCATCTTACAACACAGCCATCTATAGTCCAGCTGAATTACAGGGTTCTGTACATTATCGAGTACACAATGACAAACAGGTCCGACATTGTAACCAAGCAGTCCGTAGCTTTTGGCACTTCAACGTCCAAGGACAGTGTGTGAGTGAGTGAATATAGTTTCACACCGCTTTTAGCATTATTCCAAGAACGCCATGGAAAGAGACATCAGATAAAGGATTCAAACATTGTTCATATGAAGGAATACTATTAAAGTGAGTGAGTTAGTTTACGCCGCTTTTAGCAAGTTGTGAACATTCCAGCAATATCACGGCGGGGGACACCAGAAATGGGCTTCACACATTGCACCCATGTGGGGCATCGAACCCGGGTTTTCGGCGTGACGAGCGAACGCTTTTAACGACTAGGCTGCCCTACCAGCCCTCCCGGGTCTTCCATGTGACGTGCGAACGCTTCAACTAGTAGGCTATCCAACTGCCAATCGGAAAAGACTTGTGAGTGTATCATATAGTATACTGTTTCTGGAGGTCTGCCTTTCTGACAACCAAAGGGGAAGTACATAACTAGTTTATCATTCAGTGGAAGTACATAACTAGTTTATCATTCAGTGGAAGTACATAACTAGTTTATCATTCAGTGGAAGCACATAACTAGTTTATCATTCAGTGGAAGCACATAACTAGTTTATCATTCAGTGGAAGTACATAACTAGTTTATCATTCAGGGAAATACATAACTAGTTTATCATTCAGTGGAAGTACATAACTAGTTTATCATTCAGTGGAAGTACATAACTAGTTTATCATTCAGGGGAAGTACATAACTAGTTTATCATTCAGTGGAAGTACATTACTAGTTTATCATTCAGTGGAAGTACATAACTAGTTTATCATTCAGTGGAAGCACATAACTAGTTTATCATTCAGTGGAAGTACATAACTAGTTTATCATTCAGTGGAAGTACATAACTAGTTTATCATTCAGTGGAAGTACATAACTAGTTTATCATTCAGTGGAAGTACATAACTAGTTTATCATTCAGGGGAAGTACATAACTAGTTTATCATTCAGTGGAAGCACATAACTAGTTTATCATTCAGTGGAAGTACATAACTAGTTTATCATTCAGTTACATAACTAGTTTATCATTCAGTGGAAGTACATAACTAGTTTATCATTCAGTGGAAGTACATAACTAGTTTATCATTCAGTGGAAGTACATAACTAGTTTATCATTCATGGGAAGTACATAACTAGTTTATCATTCAGTGGAAGTACATAACTAGTTTATCATTCAGGGAAGTACATAACTAGTTTATCATTCAGTGGAAGTACATAACTAGTTTATCATTCAGGGGAAGTACATAACTAGTTTATCATTCAGGGGAAGTACATAACTAGTTTATCATTCAGTGGAAGTACATAACTAGTTTATCATTCAGTGGAAGCACATAACTAGTTTATCATTCTTATATTGACAACTCTGATTGGTCAGTCTCATGTGTCAGATCAAATCGTTGAGGTGCCATTATCTTTTGGAGTGTCCAATGAACCTATACCGTGCATCGCATGTTCCCTGAATGATTGAATTGTAGTTATGAAACAAATACACGTGAGAGTTTATACAGCGCACGTGAACTCAAAAACAGTTGTTTGAAGTAGCGAAATAATAAAAACGACATCTCCAAGTCATTCATTTGTCGACGCTGAAGTGAAATAATTTACATGAACATATTTGGTAAACGAATTGGCTGTTGTCATGGCAACTGGTGATAAACCTGAAAGGAATCCAATCACCAGCGAGTCACCTTACACGGCGGCAATTCTTAGGGCAATTTTTTTTAATTTCATAGACTGTTGTACGTGTGTGAACATAATACATATTTAATGTTGAGTAAATAACGGCGAGGGGGAAACACGGTGTGTCTATTTGGATAGTTCGATACTTCACACATCCGACAGATTATATCAAACACATTTGCATTCTGGCTGAAGTTTGATACCTGGATTTGATACCGCGCGTTGATCGTTGGGATTGATACGTGGATGTTTTACCTGGGCTAGGGTTTGATACTCAAGTTGGTTGCCAAGGTTTGATAATTGTGTCGCATAGACGGTCGCGTACCGATCTGTCGAATTTCTGATTTCAGAGTAGTAAAATGCATTCGACGGATCGGCACTGTGATCTTAGCTATGAATTAGTTTTCAAAACATTGGATCCTACCAATCGCATAGACAAATGCCCGAGTCAGATACCTGGAATGGATACCTAGGTCCGTGTGGCATGTGCCTAATTATATCCCTGGATATGATACCTGTGAGTCACACCCCGTGTGTGATACCTGGATTTGATACCTGAGAGTCACATTACTGAGTATGGAAGCCGTGTGTCCCAAATCCGACTTATATACCCATGGGAAGCCTGTGTTTTATACAACTGACTTAGATACCCGGGCCCCGTAGCTGAGTTATATACTCCGCTTTGATACCCGTATGTCCCAAAGATGAGTTTAAATAACCGGCTTTGATACCTATCTGTCACTTAAAAGAGTTGCATACTCGGTTTTGATGCCCTTGTGTCCCATAACCGACTCAGATACCCAGGTGATTTGATACCTGTGGTTTACATATGGGAGTTTGATACCCGAGTTTGGTGCTCGTGTGCCCTATTGCACTTGTACATTTTGTAATAGTGTTAATATTGAATATGAATTTCACTTTATGTTTGAGTGCCAAATATATCATGATCTTCGACAAAAATGTTTTATAGGTATGCCAGTGTACATCAATAGGCATTATTTCTTTAATAGACTCCTTGGTGATAATTTTCAGCTTGCTACCAATTGTGCAAATTATGTAAAAGATGCGCTTGCATTACGTAAATCATATATGTTATACAAACTTACGATTAAAATACTATTATCATGTTTTTGTACGTGGGCCTAAGGCCTTTTCACGAAATAAACTGATTGATTGATTGATTGATTGATTGATTGATTGATTGATTGATTGACCCCGCTTTGATACCGTACCCCTTAGATGAGTTAAAAACCCGGCGTTGATACCCGTCCGTCATATACCAGACTTTGATACACAGCTTAGATACCTTTGTGTCACATAATCGACTAAGATACCCAGGTGATTGATACCTGTGTTTTACACAACTGAGTTAAATACCCGGGCTTGATACCCGTATGTCACATAACAGAGTTAGATACCCGGCTTAGATACCATTGTGTCACATAACCGACTAAGATACCCAGGTGATTTGATACCTGTGTTTTACACAACTGAGTTAAATACCGGGCATAACAGAGTTGATACCCTTAGATACCATGTCACATAACAGAATTGAGATACCCGGTTTTACACAACTAGATACCATTGATGTCACATAACAGAATTAGATACCCGGCTTAGATACCATTGTGTCAAGATACCCAGGTGATTTGATACCTGTGTTTTACACAACTGAGTTAAATACCCGGCTTGATACCCGTATGTCACATAACAGAATTAGATACCCGGCTTAGATACCATTGTGTCACTAAGATACCCAGGTGATTTGATACATGTGTTTTACACAACTGAGTTAGATACCCGGGTTTGATACCCGTGGGTCCTGAAAACTGAAGAATTGTGACCTTACGCTTCCCTAAATACTCTATGTCCACCACTTCCTTCAATCAATACCCATGTAACCCACATTCCAATGATGTAATGTCCCAAATAAATGTTTAACGCACACTGCAACGCTACCTACACAAACATCGCGTGCATGTAGTGAGCGTGCACGCTATAACTAGCTCAGATGCTGAACATTCGATAACAATAGGGCAAGTTACAGATAGTTAGAACACGACCACTTAAGGAGACGGGTTAGTTGTTGTGGATTATTTACATAATTGATCACAGTAGTGACATGCACACCAGTGATTGTAGAAGTACCGTTATCACTGATATCTCCACAGGAAACACAAACCAGATAACAAATCTGAACCGTTATAAAATGTAAAATGCTAAACGTTATAACCTGTCAGATTCATCGTGATCGGAATCGGGGCAATCTCCAGGTTCCATTAGGCATGGTTGTGAGTGAGTGAGTTTGGTTTTACGCCGCTTTAGGCTGGATTTACACTACGTCCGCATTTTTGACGCATGCGTTACCGAGTGTGTTTTTTCCAATACACTAGGTGCGATCATCTGCGATATAAGACGGATGAATATCAGATGGAGGAAAAATCCTAGCAGTTTCTGTGCATGAGGAAGAGAACAGAACCGGAGATGGTGGGTACATCCCTTAAACCAACACAGATTACTTGAAGGAGCCTAAAATCGTCTTATATGGGAATTATTAGGGAATTAAATATATATACTTTTTATAGAATTTGAGCAGTACTGACTTCCCTGGGGAACATAGTTCTGAGGGTTCTGTTGACGTGAACCAAATTCAGCCTCATGAAATATTTGGGCAATTATATTTTGTATAAGACTTTTAGAAGCATCACGAGGTAGCTTGTTCTGAGAATGAAATTTATCAAAGGTTTGTCATATTATTATATATGTTATACACAGACAGGCGCAGAAACACATAAATAATATCTCATAAAAAACACAGCCTGTCTGCAATTGGAATCGCGTATTTTTATCGAAAGATGAGGAAATAACCTTACCTGATTGTCAACGTGTTGGGGAAATACCTTATTGGAATGACGTCATCAGGGAATTCCTCATGCAAGTTCATTTGCGCTGCGTCAAAAAATAGGAGCCCTACCTATCTAAATCGCTTCGGATCGCAACGCATGCAAAATTCGCACCTAGTGTACTGTCTACATGGCAAATGTACTGCTTGCGTTTTTTCGGACGCAACGCATGACGCAACGCAGAGAAAATCGGACGTAGTGTAAATCCAGCCTTAGCAATATTCCAGCAATATCACGGCGGGGGACACCAGAAATGGACTTCACACATTGTACCCATGTGGGGAATCGAACCCATATCTACAGCGTGATGAGTGAGTGAGTATGGTTTTACGCCGCTTTAAGCAATATTCCAGCAAAATCACGGCGGGGGACACCAGAAATTGACTTCACACATTGTACCCATGTGGGGAATCGAACCCGGGTCTCTATGACGTGATGAGCTTTAACCTCTAGGCTAACCCGTCGCCAGGCAAGATGAAAGTGATAGATACAGTTGACATTCAATATCGCTATGTCGTGTGCCCCACAAGTATGTTGTGATGGGAAAATCAGAACCCGTTAGAGTGCTGCTTGCATAACAGCATATATTTGACTTCACATCAGGTCTCTGTCTCATTGAGTAACCTGGGTGATCAATATTACATGAATGGCACAGCCATGTGTGAAACTGTCAACATTTTCAGACTATGCAATGAGGTAAAACAAGTTATCTGACAAGTAGAGCAAAGTTCTCTTACATCATGAATTTCGTATTTTCTCAATGGTTTCTCGCTTCATTCCAAAGTGGTTCGGGAATTCAGTATTTATTCACTTTAGTGAAATATTGATTACATATTTCCCGATAAATACATTATTTATCATAAATGATGCTATATTTGTTTGATGTAGCCAACGGTAATATGGTTACCATGGAATACCCCCAGAGTGTACAAGGTTTCGGTGTAGCCGATCAGTATCTGGGTCGGATACTACAGATATCATATATAACCATCGAAAACAACAAAACGTTCACAATGTGATAGCGCAGCTAGTCAAAGGGTTGAACACTGAAGATGTTATAACATACCATGGACTACATTGTATTGTAATGCTGTCGTGAAGCCAAAATTAGGAACAGGGTTGAATATGGAATACATTGTGTTATGTTGTAATGTAACCTACCGAAAGTAGTAACAGGGTTGAATACTAGATGATATTACATACCGTGGAATATATTGTGTTGTAATGTTGTAATGTAACCAACCACAATTGGTAACAGGGTTGAATACTGCAGATTTATTACATACCATGGGATACATTGTGTTGTAATGTTGTAATGTAACCTACCAAAAGTAGTAACAGGATTGAATACTAGATGATATTACTTACCGTGGAATACGTTGTGTTGTAATGTTGTAATGTAACCAACCACAATTGGTAACAGGGTTGAATACTAGATGATATTACATACCATGGAATACATTGTGTTGTAATGTTGTAATGTAACCAACAAAAAGTAGTAACAGGGTTGAATACTAGATGATATTACATACCATGGAATACATTGTGTTGTAATGTTGTAATGTAACCAACCAAAAGTAGTAACAGGGTTGAATACTAGATGATATTACATAGTATGGTAACCAACCAAAAGTAGTAACAGGGTTGAATACTACAGATGATATAACATACCATGAGATGCATTGTGTTGTAATGTAACAGAAGTCGTAAACACAATGTATACTATGTTATTACGTTGCAGTCATCTAAAAGGGTGTTGTATACATATGTATCATGAAACACCATTAAAAAGTACAACCTGTTAGAAAATACATACCATCAGTTGATTGAGAGCATATACATGTACTAGTATTCGATATAGATGACTTTTGGAATTGAGGGTCGTCTCCATCGATAAGATAACAACAGTTAGAATGAGAACGTGGGCCCGTCATACCTGTACACTCGATACAGAGGGCTATCTTAAAAATCAGTTTGTGAACAGTGACTCGAGTCAGAACAAAAAGTTCGACATATTGGAACATTCGAGACAACCGTATTAAAGGTATGTCTGCATTTTTTGTCCCCGTCCCGAGCAATACCCACCAGAGCGTACAATTCCACAGCAGCTGAATGAGAATCTCCCGTGAGTAGAACATAACACATAAAAAATTATCGGGAAATAAATGAAATATATATTAGCCATTACTAATGGCTGACGTGTCGAAGAATATGTAGCATCGTGAAATTCATGCGGTAATAGAAACCAAATGTTGACATAATCCCCGACAATTTCACTTTTGCGTCCACACGAATATCATCGTTGTGTTGAGATTGAATATGTCAGGTTTTGTTTGAGAGATATGTAAACATAACCGCCTCAAACTCAAACTATGCATTCAGGTAAAAAGTAACACCTGAAAAGCAGACTAATTAGATATAAGTGTTTTTAGACAGAAATATAAGCTTGTTTGACTTACCCGTCGTTCGTATGGAGAGTTGAAATATATTGACTGATGTTCGCTGTCGGTAAGCCTGTGTGGAGCTCTACCGATAGCCGCGCAGCGTACACCCACTCAACCTCGATCAATACTCTCGCCAGCGCGTGTACAACCATCGTGAATGGTAAATATTGTACCAGGGTGCATTGACACGATAGGTGAAACCCTTTATTATCAAGTTTACAAAAGTCTGCATGTATGCTCAGGGAATTTCTGTAGTTGGCGAAACAAATGGGTTGTACTTCATTATGTGTTTGTCGTGGGAGCCAAGAAGTCTGTAGGGAGTCGTTCGAGTCACGTGACCACGAGGTGTCTTATTTTATATCCCAGCAAACAAGTGCTACTTGACATGAAGGTTTTTTTAAGCGTTGCAAGGGCTAAATCTATGTTGCAACCAAAGTGCTTGGTGATATAAGAATCTGAGTCACGTGACAGTATAACAGGTATATACAGAGTGTCAGGTTTAATCTAATTTATTAGGAACAACGACATGTCGCAAATGGTTTGTGAAAATATTAAGTTATAAGCGGTGAACCACCATCAGACGTTCTCGGGATGTATGAGACTCATAACGTAGTGTAAATTATTGAATATACTATTATCTAGCATAATAAACTGACAGATATACTTCTTGTTGAAAGTTAATATTTGGGTTGAGTGAAAGGGGGTTCGACGTCACGTTGAGGATTAGTGTATGTTGTGACATGCATTCACATGAGTGTGCGTGCGTGTGTGTGTGTGTGTGTGTGTGTGTACGCGAGCGTACGTGCGTTCGTGAGTGTTTGTATGTATGCATGCATGCGTTCGTGAGTGTACGTGTGTCTCTGTGTGTATGTGTGCGTGCGTGTGCATGTGAATATGAGTGATGGCCCTGGAGGGAGATGTCCGAGTAGAGATGGTTTCGATCAACGATGGTCCTGGATAGAGATGGTCCAGGTAGAGATGATCCGTATCAGCGATGGTCCTGGAGAGAGATATGGTCCAGGTAGAGATGGTCTATATCAACAATGGTCCAAGAGAGAGATGTCCGAGTAGAGATGGTTTCGATCAACGATGGTCCTGGAGAGAGATGGTCCAGGTAGAGATGATCCGTATCAGCGATGGTCCTGGCGAGAGATATGGTCCAGGTAGAGATGGTCTATATCAACAATGGTCCAAGAGAGAGATGTCCGAGTAGAGATGGTCCGTCTCAGCGATGGTCCTGGAGAGAGATGGTCCAGGTAGAGATGATCCGTATCAGCGATGGTCCTGGAGAGAGATATGGTCCAGGTAGAGATGGTCTATATCAACAATGGTCCAAGAGAGAGATGTCCGAGTAGAGATGGTCCGTCTCAGCGATGGTCCTGGAGAGAGATGGTCCAGGTAGAGATGGTCTATATCAACAATGGTCCAAGAGAGAGATGTCCGAGTAGAGATGGTCCGTCTCAGCGATGGTCCTGGAGAGAGATGGTCCAGGTAGAGATGGTCTATATCAACAATGGTCCAAGAGAGAGATGTCCGAGTAGAGATGGTCCGTAACAGCGATGGTCCTGGAGAGAGATGGTATGGTAGAAGGTTATCCGGGCGGGAGATGGTCAAAGTAGGCTACGAGATCCGGGTGAAAGATCAACCTCGAGGATCACCTTAAGTGTGGGTGACTCATGGAGCAGTCTACCCGATGCGTCTTGATAATGATGTAATTCCCTGTTTTAACTTCCACCATATGTTCCCGTGCCTTTTACGAGGAACATTGACCTGTCTTTGCGTGTATTTGTGACCAGTGTCACGATATGTATACCAAACAGTCGGTATCATCACTCTCTGAAAGTTATTAGTAAACGCATACTCGTGATCATATAATCGGCATTTCTCAAGCTTTAAGAAGGAATTTCCTTATACTATGTTGAAGGCTTTGTCGCTTTCTTTGTTAAAAAAACATGCTTTTCCTTGTTATTTTCAAGCATGGGAAACACAAGAGCGACGGGCAAATGAAAGTATTCACCTATGTGTGATGTTTCTTGCAGTCTTTTCTCGTGATCATGGAATAGGTTTTGCCACTTTCATTCACTTGCACGTTAATATGGTATGCCCGGAATTAACAAAATCTATAGTCCAAAGTATGGATTTACTCAGTCGTAGAGTTTGTTAAATAGCGTTATGATAATGGGAGAAGCTAATATTCTCACAACATTTTCTCCTCTTCAATGATTTCAGTTTCAATACATGCATTTAGTTCATCAGACGTATTGTCGCATGCCATATTTGTTCACGGTAATGCTAACAATAGTAAAAATCAATTTAAAGATTACTCTGTCACGAATACGACTTTCAGATTCATCCGCTTACGATCATACTGATATTTGTGTACAACGTACATATTTTCACACACACAGACACATACACACAAAAAACAGAAAGACGCAAAGACACTTCAGTTTATCATTGTTAATCTATCGATTTTTTTTCTATTTCTTGATCAGTTAATTGCAGAAAATCTATTTTTTTAATAGAAAAAAAGATACAATGGGCATGCATTTGTTTACGGTGAAAAACCCTGTTTGCCCGGAAAACGCACCTTTCAGACAGCTTTTCATGGTTAGGAGTGTTTACAAGCATATTTCCGGGTTTCTGTCAAAAAGAAATTATGGGGATTGTCAACTTGGGTGCACCGCTGTGTTGTTGATGTCAAGAATGGTGAAGAGTGAGTGAGTATGGTTTTACGCCGCTTTTAGCAATATTCCAGCAATATCACGGCGGGTAACACCAGGAATGGGCTGCACACATTGTACCCATGTGGGGAATCGAACCCGGATCTTCAGTGTGACGAGCAGACGCTTTAACCATTAGGCTACCCCACCGCCCCGAATGATGAATAAGATGGTGTCATGGTTCTTGACATCAATACACATTCCTAAAAACCTATGTCATACGTGACCAACCAATATTTAGAAATTGTTACACAAATATATATTTCAAAATAAACAATACATTTTGAATATGATGCCTATTACTCTTATATAATATGTATTCCCTTTAACACTATACATGCAGCTTGTCAGATTGACATAATGGTAATGTATACATAGGAAAGACATCTGTCGTTTTCAGTGACGTAAAATTATTAGGTCGCGTGACTATGCAAGCCGCAGGACCCCTGGTGATCTGGGTTAGAATTGGTCTTCAGCAACCCATGCTTGTCGTACGATGCGACTAAGGTGATCGGGTGGTCAGGGTCACTGAGTTGATTGCCACAGGTCATCGTGCCCCAATCTGGAAGGTTGCTTATGGTGTCAAACACTGGATTGTTTGTTCCAGACTCGAAAATTCCAGAGCGCGGTCTTGTTGCTGGAATATATCTGATTGCGGCATTAAACATCAATGAAACAAAACAAACTGCAGAGGTCAACTCGACCCTCGCGCACGAGGAGGACAAAGGTCAGCAATATGGACTGCTAAGGGTTTGAGACTCTCTTGCGGCTAAACCTTCGCTCGTCACGCCGAAGACAAGGGCCTCCTTTCACAAAGCACTAAGGTGTAAGTCACAAAGGTAACCATAGTGCAGTGTTAAAGTATGGGAGTTAAGGTTAACCCTAGTAAAGGCTGCTACGTGAAAGGAGCCACAGGTATGTGTACAGTGTACAGTGCGTGAAGCCCATTTCTGGTGTCCCCTGCCGTGATCTTGCGGCTTAACCCTTCTGAATAGTGATGAAAATTAGAAATTTCAGTATTACAGAATATCACAGTGTATTTTCTGGTCGTAGTTTGTCTGGCTCAGATTTGATACTATTCAGTGGTTGATATTTATGTAATATTTCTCACTCTGGCGTAAAACAACATCCACTCATTGGTATACATTTGGCATTGATGACAGTTTCGCATTCCTGTCAGCTCTGAATATATCAGATAACTGTGGAATTTCAGAAGGAACACTGTCGCCATGTCGCTCTTTCAAACTTGTGAAAGTGGAATATATAATATGGACTATATATTTAGAATAATATATGTCCGGAAGAAAAGTGACAAATGTCTAAAATAGCGACATCTCCACATTTTGACCAATCGTCTCGCTTTCGCATTGTACCGCTTTTAATATATGTTTGTCTTTAATTCAAAGGCGACAACGCGACAATGTCCCTTCAACGCTTCCATACGTAACCTATGACACAACACACGTATATCGTTCAGTACACGACATCTCGTTATCATGTTTTTCTATGTTACATTCGGCAAGCAATGCATTGAATACATTCTATAGTTAGTCGTGTTATTATCTTCTAATAACATGTTTACACGGTCGGCTTACTTGCCTTCTTTTCAAAGCCGATGATCCGTTGAAAATACGATGTTTCTTTTTTCTTCGTTAAGTGCAAGACTTAAAGTGTCAAACTTTATTTGAAAATACATATTAATCCAACTGAATGTTTGACATGCTTTGGCATCTGTGACATTTCTGTAAGGGTCATTCAGTCTTGTATATGTTGTGATATTTTATATTTATGTGTTATATGTGTCAGGTTTATTCAACAACTGCTGCTGTTGCTGTGGAGTTTGTTCTGAGAGTGGAATGTCCGCAAATCAAACTAGGCCGCCTCGTACCAAGGTGGTACAAGATGGTTCATTTCGTTACCCTGCCTGGAGCTCAGCATAAAGGGTCTCTCTCTCTCTCTCCCTCTCTCTCTTTCTCTCTCCCCCTCTGTATCTCTCTCCCTCTCTACTTCTCTCCTCTCTCTCTCTCTCTCTCCGTCTTTCTCTATTTATCTCTTCCCTCTCTATCCTCCCCCTCTCTCTCTATCTCCCTCCCTCTCTCTATTTCTCTCTCCCTCTATCTCTCTCTCCCTCTATCTCTCTCCCTCTCTATCTCTCTCCCTCTCTATCTCACTCCCTCTCTCCTCCATCCCTCCCTCTCTCTCCCTCTCTCGTATCTCTCTCTCTCTCCCTCTCTCTCTCTCCTCCCTCTCTATCTCTCTCCTCTCTATCTCTCCTCCCTCTCTCTCTCTCCCTCTCTCTCTCCCTCTCTATCTCTCTCTCTCTCTCTCTCTCTCTCTCTCTCTATCTCTCACTCCTCTCCCTCTCTCTCCCTCTCCCCTCCTCTCTATCTCTCTCCCTCTCTCCTCTCTCTCTCTCTCTCTCCCTCTCTCTCTCCCTCTCTCTATCTATCTCTCTCTCTCTCTATCTCTTCTCCCCTCTCCCCTCTCTCTCCTTCACGGCAAACATTTCTAACATGAATACGACACATACTATTGGTATGAATTATTCACATGAATATGCCAACCTGGTTAAATTATATATGATTCCAGCTTTTCATCACGATGACACAATAATGCGTAATGTGCCGCAGTGTGTTGACGGAATATAGGTTATGACAAGCGGTATCATTCATAATGTATGATGTCTGTTGTAATTAGATCAGTGATATAAGAGATATTGTCCTGTCTCGGAGTTATCTATACTGCCGGAGACGATGAGTCCTTGTAGTGTTCTGCTATAAACTGACTATTTTCCCAACGATAGATCAAACTGTACTGCGACCAAAGTCGCAATAAAATCCCTATGATGTCTGTCGCCTAAACTACTACTACTAATCCTTCTCCTCCTCCTCCTCCTCCTCCTCCTCCTCATCATCATCATCATCATCATCACCATCATCATCATCTGGGAATCTGATGTCAAGAAAGCAAAAGTCCATTTAGAGAAAATATATACTGAAATACAAGACAAGGAAGGAAAACGTATTCCTCCACATGGCAAAAATCAAAGGTTTCGACAGAAAGTACAAATGAAAAATAGAACAGAATAAAATCTTCAAAAATTATCTAATGGATAGCAATTTTAAATGCAACGCAAGTGAAAGATTCACCATGATAAACGGCCTCCCATTGATGCCAATGAAAGGCCTATGAAAGAGGTCTGTACCCGGCGACTGTAACCTACATGAGGATCCATGATTACGATCATGCAATGCATGAGACGTTTTTGTTGTATCACACCATATTGTCTGTTTTGTTTGGATAAGCCAAGAGGTTGGGGATCCAGATCATTTCATTTATATCTTTAGTCAACGTGTTAAAGAATGTGCTTATCAGAACTGGCACTATTCTCTTCAGAGTGATTCTCTCGCATTTTATAATTCTCATAAGTCTTTGCTTAATTGTGAAAAATATTTGTTAAACATTAGTTCCCATGAGCATAGACGTGTATTAACTTTATTGTCTATCTGAAAGAAAAATGTTGTTAATAACTCCTACATTTGTAAACACTCCTAATCCAATTGTGTACAGCAACAGAGGACCATCCCAAATTGTAGTAGTGGTAACCATAATAATGTTTCAAACCTGCCGTTATTGGAAACTGTTTCCATGTGTTTGAATGTATAAAACTAAAGAAAGTAACTCCTTCTCGCTGCATCTATTAACTATTTTTAGCCTGCTGGACCCAGGAGACGCTTCTCTATAGTTCTGCAAAGATCATACGTTTTGAGGATCATTTCTCTCGTAGGCATAGCCATAGCTTCAGATAAAACAGTCTACCAAACCACGAAAGGTCGGGGCGGCGGGGTAGCCTAGTGGTTGAAGCGTTCGCTCGTCACGCCAAATTCCTGGGGTACAATGTGTGAAGCTCATTTCTGTTGTCCCCCGCCGTGATAATGCTAGAATATTGCTAAAAGCGGAGTAAATCCACACTCACTCACTCACGAAAGGTCGCAAACCAAAGCAAAGGTCGCACAATACTCTTTCAGAAGAAATTAGACACGACTATTCCCCCAAACCCCGGCTCTATAACATGTTTGAGCACGTAATATATTCTCTTTGCAGGGTGTTTGACAAACCGACTGGCTTCAAGGATGTTGAACTTGTTCCAAAGGACGGTATGCTTAAGGTAGGCTTGGGTGTTGTCGGAAATGGCTGATTTATTGATTCATTTGATTTCATTGATTCTCATGGAAAGGGTCCGAGACGTTTCACCTCCGTACGTGTCACCACATTCACGATACATGTTTTGGAAAACGCCTGAAGGATCTTCATTGTTGGCTGAAGTTGGCTTACCGGTACGATGTTCTGAATTGATTTTTCTCTCTGGACACAACATCTATGTCTATCTATGCTTTTCTTCTATAGTAGTGCGGGTGTGTTGGCTGGTTGTATCGATGTACGGTGATGAATGGTGCACAGATTGCTGACGTCGTGGCTTGTCTCTTGGGTTGAGGATGGTCTTGAGGACATTGTTGACAAGGTTGACTGGATACTGAATGAGGACGTGACGTAAGGCTTCTAACTAGGCTTCAGGGACTTGGAATATGGAGCTGATGTTCTTGGCTCTTCTGGCTAGAATGTAGGTTATTGCTCTCTTAAGTTGTAAGGATTGGTGAGATGTGAAGTGAAGATATTGGTCCTATGTGTTGGTTTCCTGTAGACGTCTGTGTGGAGCCTGTCTTTCTTGACCTGGGCATCGAGAAACGGAAGCTTGAGTCGGTCTCTCTTTCCATAGAAAAACTAGTCTTATGGACTAAAGACTTGGACTGGGTGAGGAAATATTAAACTTCCCAATAGTACATGGTATTTGATCTGTGGAATATTTATATTCATAAACCTTATGAAGTGTACTAGACCGAAAGAGTAAATTTACTCCGAATAGCAAATAGGTTCTTGACCAAAACTAGAGAATAACCGGAGGTTTGGTTATCCATCGACAACTAGAAAAGAGGATGATAAAACCCTAGCTAAAGGTTTAGTTCAGTACAGCCAGAGTAAGTCAGTACCTTGGAGAAAGCTGCACAATAAATATTGTTCTTTATAGTTTAACGTCTATTTCTAGGATCGCCCAATTGTATTGATGGTAAACCTGCGTCAAGGCTTTTAATCCGCGCGCGCGGACCTCGGAGGAGACAGCCTGTAGTGGTTAGCTGGGGTAATGCTATTTACGGAAGCCTATTAGGGCTTAGAATTTTTAGGATAGTAAGTTGAATTTTTAAGATAATAAATTGAATATTCAAGACAGGATGTTGCATTTTCAAGATGTTAAGTTGAATTTCCAAGATACTGAGTTGAGTTTTCAAGATAGCAAGTTGCATTTTCAAGATAAAAATACTTGAATAATAGCGTAGCGTGGCCCTAATAGGCTTCTGTAGCTATTAGCCTGGTTAAGAAGCCAGAGTGTCTTTCGTAACATAGGGAAACCCGAATGGCAAACTAATTATAGGGAAGATGTAAGTATCTTAATAAAGCGATGAACATAAGCTATCTCACAACTAGAGGTGAAAAAAATGACCATGAATACAAGAGAGATATCAATAAGTAGATAATCCCTCTAATGCTTGAAAATCAAAGATACAGAAACAATACAAGAGTAAGTGAGTGGAGATTTTACGTTGCATCGGTATTACTTCAACCATAAGGCGCTTTGTTTCAAGACATGAACAAAGTAGCAAACATATATGAGGTAACATATTATAATATCAAATATAAAACCTAATAAAGGTAAGCGATTACAACGATAGATAATAATTATAATCTATGGTCACCAAATTATGATCAGTGAATGTAGATACAATGGACGACGACGACCGCCGGACATTGCCGACACTACGGGAAAGGGAGGCGTTGTGGTTATTATTGATATTAAGAGGCTACAATCGTGCCCAAACACCCGAGCAGAGAAAGAGACTTCACGCTACTTGTCACATGGTACTAATCATTGTCAAGCAGCTCAGAATTGGTCTATTTGGTCCATACAATAATTTTGTGATGGAAGGTAGTATATGTGTCGTACAGCGATTTTGGGATTCTACGACGTGGACAATTCATATGATCAGCAAAAACTTTGATCCCGATGTGACATAACTATGAACGATATTAGTTTTGATCATCACAAGAAGAAATGTACCATTTTCTTAAGGACCCGTGAAGATCCGGGTTAGAACTGACTTCAGTAACCCATGCTTGTCGTTAGAGGCGACTAACGGGATCAGGTGGTCAGGCTCGCTGACTTGGTTGACACATGTAATCTCATTCCAATTGCGAGACTGATGATCATACTGTTGAGTGCGGCGTAAAACTCAACTCACTCACTCTCCCGGTACCTTAATTTTTCAAGACTGGACCCGTCCGGCGTGGGGTTGCTATTGCACTCAGATACCATGACGTGACCTCATTCTGCTTGTTTCGAATGTTCTCTCTAAGGATAATTGTTCTCGTCACGATATGGCTGAAATATTGCCGATGTGACGTTAAATTTTAACTCACTCACTCTCTCTAAGGATACAGTGCTGTGCAGTGCCGCAAAAAGGGCTCCGTTGTTTGTCGATCGTTAGTGTCAACCTACATCTAGGACTGTGTTCTGTCATGGCTGGGTCGCGTCCTCCCACCAGCCGGTTTTAACGACTTTCATCCCGGATTGGGTCGACAACAACGTTAGCCATGGTAAACGCTGAAGCTCACCTTATTAAGATAACGGGAAGGTGGAACTCAGACTGTTTTGGAAAGTGTAACAGGACTTCGAAAGGAATGACAAGTCGTTATGGATAACCAACTTATACATTGTGCAATAGCGACGTTTCGGTATATACTTATACCGTTTTCAAACATGAGCAGGATGTGTGTGTGTGTGTGCGCGCGCGCGTGCGTGCGCGTGCGTGCGTGTGTGTGTGGTACATGAGGGCTAACAAAGACAATGGATGATAAACGTTATGATTAACAATGAAAGCTATAACTATACCTGAGGTGAGGTGAGGTGAAATTGGGTTTTACGTCGTGCTTGAGAATATTTCGCTCATATTACGACGTGCATGCGTGTGTATGTGCATGTGCGGCTGCTTGTACTAGCCCAGACTTAAGCTGGTTTTATAGTGCTAGCCCACTGGGATACCATGCCCCAGTGAAGCATGAATACCCCACTCAGACACATTATACTGACTCTGAGCCGACCAGTCCTTGTTGTACCCATTAATGCCGAGCGCCAGGCAGGGACCAACAAGTACCATATTTTAACGTCTTTTGATAAGACGCGGTCGGGGATCGAACCCGCGGGCGGACGCTCTAACCACTACACCACGGAGGTGGTCACTATACCTGAGAGCGACAAGATTTTAAACATGAGCAGGACGAGGCAAGATAGAAGCATGATGAATAGGATACCAGTGAGGGTGGGGGTAACTAATTATGGGAGGGGATTAGTTAGAGAAGCCAAAGAGAGCGAGATTGGATTTATTAGTTTTGGATTAGGTGGTGGTAAGCTGATGGGATGAAATAGCCCTGGCCCCTATTAAGTTCGGAAGTCTTCGGACGGCCCACCAGTCTATGTGTGGTGCGTAAATCTCGTGGATGACAGTCTCAGGTCATATACCCTGTATGACATGAAGCAGATATGTGTTGACACGTGGCATCAATATCTGGCATCATCAGTCGCTATGATGTATATGAATGTTATTGGACTGCAGCCAATCAGACACTCTGTACTGGATGGGTAGCTACCTGTGCCATAAATTATGTCTTTACGCTCAATTTCTTTCACCAATCGGTGTTAGGTATTTTATCACATGTGCTTGTTATGGAAGTTTTGTTTGGTTGTTGTTTAACGCTGCACTCAGCAATATTCCAGCTAAATGGCGGCGGTCTGTAAATAATCGAGTCTGGACCAAACAATGAAGTGATGACATGTGTCAACATGACGAGCCTGACCACCCGATCCGTTAGCCTCCTCTTACGACAAGCATCGGTTGCTGAAACCAGTTCTAACCCCGATCTTGTTAAGGAAGTCCCAGCTTACAGTACAGCAACATGGATGTCATCTAATAAGGCTCTAATTAAACTGACGTATAAAAAAACAGTACACACCTGGGGCGTTGGGATTATTTACCAAAAAAACAAAACAAAAAACAACGTGAACATAGTCCCAAAGCACTAGATGTGTAATTTCTTTTATACGTCAGTATACATTTGTTTTATATTGTCAACATTTTTGTTTATTATTCCCTTATGTTTCACAATAGGCAACCCGGCCGCCGCAAGATTGTTTCAAACGTTTGTTAGTAAAACAAGTTTTATTCATGTGTACAATGTTGTTTGTCGCATATATAATTTATCTTACTGAATTTTCTATCATTTTACGCAATGTGACTGGCACAATTTCAGAAAAAAACATGATAAATATGCGGACCTCGTCTTTTAGAATCTCGCTTGCATCCGAAATACATTGTCGTTAGGCTTTCAATTGTTCTCGATGCCCTTGGTTTAGTACCTCCTGATCTCTTGACTAAGATCAGGAGAATAACCGGATTCTGACACTCTGTGTAATGTGGAAGGCTGCAGTGTTAGGGAGTCTTCTAGGCAGCTCTTCCTGGGAGAAGGCCCCTTCGCTGTCTGGGCTGAGTGTAGAGGGGACAAGGGTACCTGAACTGATGATGAGCCTTACAAGCCTGAATGTGCCAGGACCGCCCGACCCCCTCTGCTGTATTTGTTTAATCTATCAAACAAAATAATGCTAATATTGATGCAGAAACACACTAAACTATGCTTAAAGAGCTTCATAATTACCCGGTCCATGGATGAGTGAGTATCAAAATCATCTCCTCAGCTCCCTGGGGAGTATACAACCTTATACAAGCCTTATGTGACAAGGTTAATAGTCACATTACTGTCTTACCCTACCTGACAGGCGAACTTTGGTACACACCACACTATGTAACTTGTGTTTCCGTGCATGTGAAACGGGACCGAAGTGAGTTAGTGAATTTAGTTTTACGCCGCACACAGCAATATTCCAGCTATATGGCGGCGGTCTGTAATTAATCGAGTCTGGAATAGACAATCTAGTGATCAACAGCATGAACATCGATTTACGCAATTGAGATACGATGACATGTGTCAACCAAATTCAGCAAGCCTGACCACACGATCCCGTTAGTCGCCTCTAACAACAAGCATAGGATGCTGAAGACCAATTCTAACCCGGATGTTCACGGGTTGGGACCGAAGTCGAAGTAGCAACAGCCTAGCTTGCCGAACTCGTCACCCATCTAACTTCTCCCGGCGACCGACGTGAAAACACCCCCCTTCTCAAAACGCTGTATCCGCCCCTGGTGTCCCTCATGCTATTGAATCAATACACGTAGAAAGAGAACCAAACTAGTTTAATCATTGATGATGCCAAATCGGCATTAAACCCAAATCACTCTCTCCACCACTACTGTTTGGACGTGACACAACCTGGTGGTCAAAGCATTCGTTAGTTCCTGGATGATGACATATAGGCGTTACACCGAACACTTCTCAGAAGAGGGTGACACTCTGATATCGACAGATAGTAAACTGTATGCAAATGAAGACTGATGTACCCACATTCGTATCAGGCGCCTTCAAGTACCCTAGGATAGGGCTCTGTGGAACAAACCGTCCAAGGAATCTATACAATAGAATTGAGGCTTCGTAAAAACAAGTTCTGGCCAGCACATGTGACGAGTTTTCAGAACAGATGAACCAAATTCATGTGCATGTTTAGAATACAAGATGGCACAGAAACAGACTTTGAAGAGTGAGTGAGTGAGTTTACGTTTAAAGTCACATCGGCAGTGTTTCAGCCATATAGCGACTGATGACTTCGAAGAAGCATTAATGTTCAAACTACTTATTGTGAAAAGCTGTGCAAATGTGATAAGTGTTTGTTTATTTTAAGCGTGGAAACATGACCTTGTTTATCAACCAAATGTTCTGCAAAGCTTTACTAATAATACAAGGTAACTGTTATGTTAGATTTACTCACCTAACAAGGGTGTGTGTGTTTGATGTTACAGTATGCGTCATATTTTAGAATAATAAAAGTAAAGAAAAATAATCTGTTTTGGCATTTATTTCTTAATAACCGTTTAAATACTCTGATGACTATTTTGTCATTGAGACTGTGTGAAAGTAGTTCCGGCGTGTGAGATATCTATTATATGTATTCTAATACAACACGGAGACTGTAAGTGAAAGAGTTGGTTTTAACGCTATTTTAACAGAATTCGAGTTATGCTATCAGATTACTGTACGAGGAAAGCTGACAACGCTAGAAACTCAATCCAGTCGAACTAGTATTGACAGATATATGAGCGTGCCCAAGGGAGGCAACTCCACACAGCTCATTGCGGCGCCTCACATAACTGGGCAGCCTGTGACAGTGTTTCGTTACTCAGTAATGACACTGTACCTCAAACGACAGCTTTCAATTGATGTTCCTGCATGGTATCTGCATAACAGGCAGTGAGTGAGTAAGTATGATTTTACGCCACTTTTATAATATTCCAGTAATATCATGACGTGGGACACTAGAAATGGGCTTCACACAATGTACCCATGTGGGGAATCGAACCCGGATCTTAGGCAAACGCTTTAACCACTGGGCTACCCCACCGCCCCACTTAAACGTTGACTAAGTAGAGTAAGTGAGTGAGTATACTTTTTGGCCGCTATATAAGTATTCAAGTTATTTGACAGTTGACAACACAGGATTATCGGCCTTACAATTTTAATTTAGCCCAAAGACAACCCAGACGTCATATTTGAAGAAGGATTCTAACAAACAACGTCGGACAATGTCACGTCAGGCCAAAATATACACTTTTATGGGATATATGTGTTGCCCGTATAATTCCTGAAAATGATTCTTTTCAATGTATCATTCTGTGGGGCTTTCTGACTTAGGTATCTGCTAAATGTGGCGCAGCTTGTTTTGTAACAATGTAGGCACGTGATGAAATCAAACACCTCAGAAGCGAGGTATTAAGCACGTCTCTGGTGCGTGAATTGTGACCAGTAACTCCATACCACCAGTGTTTGATCGTGTTGAGACCAGTAACTCCATACCACCAGTGTTTGTTCGTGTTGTCTGGTTCATCAGGCAGCGACTCGTGTGTGTAACGAGGTTTCCAGTGATATGGTCAGTAAATGTTGGCTTTCATTCGACCAACAAATTTAGAAAATGCTTTTGTATTGACCAGCGAAACTGATAAGCTGTTGGTTTTGGATTGAATATTGACCAGCGCATCTGTTGACTTAGATGTGTGGCTATTTCATACGAGTTGATTATTGACCATTACATCAACTGTCTTGACTATTCTGTCAAATTGTATGCATGGAAAGGGTCTTCCTATAGTCGACTGACTGAGTGTAGTTTTACGCCGCTTTTAGCAATATTCCAGCAATATCACGGCGGGGGACATCAGAAATGGGCTTAACACATTGTGCCCATGTGGGGAATCGAACCCGGGTCTTCGGCGTGACGAGCCAACGCTTTAACCACTAGGCTACCCCACCGCCCCTGTTCCTATAGTGGACCATCGCAGCTGTCAAATTGTAGGACCGAAAAGGGTGTTTCTGTTCACTTCGTTGAAGGTGGATCACTTTATCTGTCAACCTGTAGGCATGGAAAGGGTGTTCCTATCTATCAACATGTTGACATTGAAAGGGTGTTCCTATCTGTCAACATGTTGACATGGAAAGGGTGTTCCTATCTGTCAACATGTTGACATGGAAAGGGTGTTCCTATCTGTCAACATGTTGACATTGAAAGGGTGTTCCTATCTGTCAACATGTTGACATGGAAAGGGTGTTCCTATCTGTCAACATGTAGACATGGAAAATGTGTTCCTATCTGTCAACATGTAGACATGGAAAGGGTGTTCCTATCTGTCAACATGTTGACATTGAAAGGGTGTTCCTATCTGTCAACATGTTGACATTGAAAGGGTGTTCCTATCTGTCAACATGTTGACATGGAAAGGGTGTTCCTATCTGTCAACATGTAGACATGGAAAATGTGTTCCTATCTGTCAACATGTAGACATGGAAAGGGTGTTCCTATCTGTCAACATGTTGACATTGAAAGGGTGTTCCTATCTGTCAACATGTTGACATTGAAAGGGTGTTCCTATCTGTCAACATGTAGACATGGAAAGGGTGTTCCTATCTATCAACATGTTGACATGGAAAGGGTGTTCCTATCTGTCAACATGTTGACATTGAAAGGGTGTTCCTATCTGTCAACATGTAGACATTGAAAGGGTGTTCCTATCTGTCAACATGTTGACATTGAAAGGGTGTTCCTATCTGTCAACATGTTGACATTGAAAGGGTGTTCCTATCTGTCAACATGTTGACATTGAAAGGGTGTTCCTATCTGTCAACATGTTGACATTGAAAGGGTGTTCCTATCTGTCAACATGTTGACATTGAAAGGGTGTTCCTATCTGTCAACATGTTGACATTGAAAGGGTGTTCCTATCTGTCAACATGTAGACATGGAAAATGTGTTCCTATCTGTCAACATGTAGACATGGAAAGGGTGTTCCTATCTGTCAACATGTTGACATGGAAAGGGTGTTCCTATCTGTCAACATGTTGACATGGAAAGGGTGTTCCTATCTATCAACATGTTGACATTGAAAGGGTGTTCCTATCTGTCAACATGTTGACATTGAAAGGGTGTTCCTATCTGTCAACATGTTGACATTGAAAGGGTGTTCCTATCTGTCAACATGTAGACATGGAAAGGGTGTTCCTATCTATCAACATGTTGACATGGAAAGGGTGTTCCTATCTGTCAACATGTTGACATTGAAAGGGTGTTCCTATCTGTCAACATGTTGACATTGAAAGGGTGTTCCTATCTGTCAACATGTTGACATTGAAAGGGTGTTCCTATCTGTCAACATGTTGACATTGAAAGGGTGTTCCTATCTGTCAACATGTAGACATGGAAAATGTGTTCCTATCTGTCAACATGTAGACATGGAAAGGGTGTTCCTATCTGTCAACATGTTGACATGGAAAGGGTGTTCCTATCTGTCAACATGTTGACATGGAAAGGGTGTTCCTATCTATCAACATGTTGACATTGAAAGGGTGTTCCTATCTGTCAACATGTTGACATTGAAAGGGTGTTCCTATCTGTCAACATGTTGACATTGAAAGGGTGTTCCTATCTGTCAACATGTAGACATGGAAAGGGTGTTCTTATTGTGGACCATTGTATCTGTCAACCTGTACGTAGGCATGGAAAGGGTGATCCTATTGTTGACCAGCCTGTAGGCATGGAAAAGCTGTTCCTATGGTGGACCATCGCATCTGTCAACCTGTTGGCATGGACAGGGTACGTCTTCATATTGTGGACCATCGAACCTGTCAACCTGTCGGCATGGAAAGCGTGTTCCTTTGGTAGACCTGTAGGCATGTGTCAACCTGTAGGCACGGAAAGGGTGTTCCTATGGTGGACCATTTTTTTACCAGTGTGTAAATCTCCAGGGTGTGTACTGTTGAGGACCGGTGCGCCTATGAACCTGTAGGCATGGAAAAGGGGTTGCACTATTGTGGACTATCGTATCGTATCGTAACTTTAGACATGAGATATTATTATAGTGGACCAGCAAACCTGTTAACCTCGTGAAAAGCGGTTTTACGATAGTGGACTAGCGCATGATGTTTTATTATCGTAGACCAGCGAATCTGTCAAATTATTGGCTGACCTTGCAAAATGTATTAATATTATGAACCATCGCACCTGTTATCCTAAAAGGCACGAAACGGATTATACTTCTGTGGACCAGTGTGTCCGTTAACCTATAGGCTTTCTGGTGTCCCCCGCCGTGATATTGCTGGAATATTGCTGGAAAAGCGGCGTAAAACTAAAATCAGTCAGTCAAAATCAGTTGTTATCCTAAAAGGCACGAAACGGATTATACTTCTGTGGACCAGTGTGTCCGTTAACCTATAGGCATGGAAATGGGATTGATATTGTGATCCCACGCACCTGTTATCCTAAAAGGCACGAAACGGATTATACTTCTGTGGACCAGTGTGTCCGTTAACCTATAGGCATGGAAATGGGATTGATATTGTGATCCCACGCACCTGTTATCCTAAAAGGCACGAAAAGGATTATACTTCTGTGGACCAGTGTGTCCGTTAACCTATAGGCATGGAAATGGGATTGATATTGTGATCCCACGCACCTGTTATCCTAAAAGGCACGAAAAGGATTAATATACTTTTGTGGACCAGATGGTCTGTCGTGTTCAAGGGTTACATTATTGTGAAAAAAACGTGTTTGCAGAATACAAATACAATAAAACCAGGACGTTAACAGTGCAGAGCGAGCAGGTTTCAGATATCGATACCGATCAGCTGTGTGTGTCTGCTTTGCGAAAAGTCGAAGGTAAATAATTCATTGACGACAGATGTTCAGCTCCGTTTTATACTTCACAATCTTCAGTGCAAGAAGCGGAGTTTGTACCTCACTGACCTTCAGTGTCCAGTCACATCGTTGTCCCTGTGTTTGTTTCTTTGTTTTTAACGCCACTTTATGACGTAGGCCTGTACATAATCGAGTATGGACCAGACAAGTGATTAATATCAAGAGCCTCGATCTACGCAAGTGGGATACGATGACATGAGTCAACCAAGTCAGTTCTGTACACTATCCATGTCGTCAGTCTGGCAACATCCCGTCCAATAAAAGTAAGTGCGCGAAACCACGAAGTGTAAATACTATATTTGCCAATGGTGATTATTGAATCAAAAGCACTTTAGTGCTTACACGAATAATGACCAAATTCATTCCATGAGAATTGTTAAGATGATGGAGAATTTTTTTATTACTATTTATTTATTTATTTATTTATTTATTTATTTATTTATTTATTTATTTATTTATTTTATTAAAATTCTTGTGAGTGAGTGAGTGAGTTTAGTTTTACGCCACACTCGGCATTATTCCAGCTATATGGCGGCGGTCTAAATAATCGAGTCTGGGCCAGACAATCCAGTGATCAACAGCCTCTCCCAAACATATGTGAAACTGAAGACCAATACATTATCCTAGTGAAGCAAAGTGGTCCGGATTACTGGGGTTTATATTCTGCAACCAAATTTTATACCGAGTACTCATGGGTCGCTGAAACATATGACTTATGAAGAAGTATGTATATGTATACATGCAACAACATATCGCATCTCAGCTTCCAGTCAACCCATCTGGTAAAAGACAGTATGGCTAATGTTTCGTTTCGTTTTTGTTTTTGTTAACTCAGAAATAAAACGGAAAATAAATCAGTGTGAAAACACCCGTGCCTCACTATACAATATAATGTACAATACACATTACAGCGGGAGACCGTTGGTACGACCGTACCACCGCCATATATCATGGCCCACCTGGGCATCCATACTACATCGCCTTGCAATACCAATGTAATTGAGGAAAATGTGTCAACGTCGTAATACCAAATAAAGGACGGCCCATCTGGGCCGCCATGCTACACTAACGTACACTATCCATCTGAACAGTCTGGCAACATCGTAACACCAATTACAGAATAGCACCACTTGGCCTCCATGCTACACTAACGTAGACTATCCATCTGAACAGTCTGGCAACATCGTAACACCAATTACAGATTAGCACCACTGGGCCTCCATACTACACTGTGGTAGTGGTACAATTAATATCCATCTGAACAGTTTCGCAACATCGTAACACCAATTACAGAATAGCACCACTGGGCCTCCATATTACACTAACGTACACTATCCATCTGGACAACCTGGCAACATCGTAACACCAATTACAGATTAGTACCACTGGGCCTCCATACTACACTGTTGTACAATTAATATCCATCTGAACAACCTGGCAACATCGTAACACCAATTACAGAATAGCACCACTGGGCCTCCATACTACACTGTTGTACAATTAATATCCATCTGAACAGTCTGGCAACATCGTAACACCAATTACAGAATAGCACCACTGGGCCTCCATATTACACTAACATACACTATCCATCTGGACAACCTGGCAACATCGTAACACCAATTACAGAATAGCACCACTGGGCCTCCATACTACACTGTTGTACAATTAATATCCATCTGAACAACCTGGCAACATCGTAACACCAATTACAGATTAGCACCACTGGGCCTCCATACAACATTGCTGTACAATTAATATCCATCTGAACAGTCTGGCAACATCGTAACACCAATTACAGAATAGCACCACTGGGCCTCCATACTACATGTTGTAGTCTGGCAATTAATATCCATCTGAACAGTCTGGCAACATCGTAACACCACCACTTACAGATTAGCACCACTGGGCCTCCATACTACACTGTTGTACAATTAATATCCATCTGAACAGTCTGGCAACATCGTAACACCAATTACAGAATAGCACCACTGGGCCTCCATACTACACTGTTGTACAATTAATATCCATCTGAACAGTCTGGCAACATCGTAACACCAATTACAAAATAGCACCACTGGGCCTCCATACTACACTGTTGTACAATTTATATCCCTCTGAACAACCTGGCAACATCGTAACACCACTTACAGATTAGCACAACTTGGCCTACATACTACACTGTTGTACAATTAATATCCATCTGAACAGTCTGGCAACATCGTAACACCAATTACAGATTAGCACAACTGGGCCTCCATACAACACTGTTGTACAATTAATATCCATCTGAACAGTCTGGCAACATCGTAACACCAATTACAGATTAGCACCACTGGGCCTCCATACTACACTGTTGTACAATTAATATCCATCTGAACAACCTGGCAACATCGTAACACCAATTACAGATTAGCACCACTGGGCCTCCATACAACACTGCTGTACAATTAATATCCATCTGAACAGTCTGGCCACATCGTAACACCAATTACAGATTAGCACCACTGGGCCTCCATACTACACTGTTGTACAATTAATATCCATCTGAACAACCTGGCAACATCGTAACACCAATTACAGATTAGCACCACTGGGCCTCCATACAACACTGTTGTACAATTAATATCCATCTGAACAGTCTGGCAACATCGTAACACCACTTACAGATTAGCACCACTGGGCCTCCATACAACACTGTTGTACAATTAATATCCATCTGAACAACCTGGCAACATCGTAACACCACTTACAGATTAGCACCACTGGGCCTCCATACTACACTGTTGTACAATTAATATCCATCTGAACAGTCTGGCAACATCGTAACACCAATTACAGATTAGCACAACTGGGCCTCCATACAACACTGTTGTACAATTAATATCCATCTGAACAGCCTGGCAACATCGTAACACCACTTACAGATTAGTACCACTGGGCCTCCCTACTACACTGTTGTACAATTAATATCCTTCTGAACAGCGTGGCAACATCGTAACACCAATTACAGATTAGTACCACTGGGCATCCATACTACACTGTTGTACAATTAATATCCATCTGAACAGCCTGGCAACATCGTAACACCAATTACAGAATAGCACCACTGGGCCTCCATACTACACTGTTGTACAAAATCCACCTGAACAGTCTGGCAACATCTTATGTCACAGAACGGCATGACTGGGGCTCCATACTGGACTTCTGTACACTATCCATCTCGTCAGTCTGGCAACATCTCGTCCAATAAAACTAAGTACGCGAAACCACGAAGTGTAAATACTTTATTTGCCAATGGTGATCATAGAATCAATAACACTTTAGTGCTTACATGATTAATGACCAAATTCAGTCCACGTGAATCGTTAAGATGATGGAGATGTTTTATTATTACTGACAAATGTCTTGCGATAATAGTTGGTTAAATGCCGTTTGGCATGATCATGGACTTACGATGACTTGTATTCTCTGATCGAATTAACAAACATCTGTGACAACAAACACGCGACAGACACGGTGAGTAGGTATACATGTATATAGTTTTACGGCGCAGTTAGCACTAACCCTGCTTTATCTCGACGGGGGTACACCAGAAATGGGCTTCACACATTGTATCTAGAGGGGAGTCGAGCCCGTGTATCTTGGTATTCTCACCGCCCCAAGGGATAACATACCTGTTCGACTGATGCAATTGTCACACAAATGAGTGAGTGAAAGCGGCGTAAAACAATACTCGGTCGTGTGATTAATCAGAGCTCGGTATCAATCTTTAGTGAGCACTCTTCACTATCAGCTATATTACTTGAAAAATATATATTTAGCTTAAACCATAATTTAATTTGAAAGCATCATCGTGCACTACTGGTCGCCAGTACCATAAACACCGACTTCATTCAAGGTTATGTTTGGTTGGGCAATGTTATTGAACAGAACCATTGATGAGTGAGTTTGGTTTAACACCGCTTATAGCAATATTCTAGCAATATCATGGCGGGGACACCAGAAATTGGCTTCACACATTGTACCCGTGTGAGGAAGCGAACCCGGGCCTTCGGCGTGACGAGCGAACGCTTTAACCACTAGTCTACCCCATGGTCCCCAGAACCATTGATGAGGATACACAAGTTAACACGGCGTCATGGTGGGATTCGATTAATGATTTACTATGCACCGACCCATAAATTCACAAATGTTCTTGCAAACACATATTTAAGGACATTCTTTGAAATAGCTATATCTCCGTAGCTTCTGTTAATATTGAACATCAACGCGAGAGAAATCCAGTCTCGATAATGATGAATATGAGCTGGTGTGAAGTCTTCCCCCTTCAGACAGTAATCCATACCTTCTGACATCTGTTAAAAACATTTCGTGTGGAATTCTGCCACCTTTCATATTGTTATAAATAAATTTTCATTGTGTTCATTATAATTCCTGCATTATGATTAGCTGAACTAGTCACGTGTTATCGCATTCATTTCTCAATGAACATAAAATTTAGCCAAGATATTTCAGACAGACGTCTTCATTCCATCCGTTCTTCTTCAACCTTAAAGTTTGTTAAATGATTTTTAAAAACACAGTAGCACTGTTAATGCTAAAATATAGTTCTGAGATATTTAGGAAATATATAATATGATTCATCAAATGCCCTAAATAAGTAAATAGGACCGCCTCCGTTGTGTAGTGGTTAGACGGTCCGCGGGAAGGTCGCGGGTTCGATCCCCGACCGCGTCATACCAAAAGACGTTAAAATATGGTACTTGTTGGACCCTGCCTGGCGCTCGGCATTAATGGGTACAACAAGGACTGGTCGACTCGGAATCAGTATAATGTGTCTGAGTGGGGTATTCATGCTTCACTGGGGCATGGTATCTCAGTGGGCTAGCACTATAAAACCAGCTTAAGTCTGGGCTAGTACAAGCAGCCGCACATACACATACACACGCATGCACGTCGTAATATGAGCGAAATATTCTCAAGCACGACGTTAAACCCAATTTCACCTCACCTCACCTAAAGTAAATAGTTGCTAAGATTTGAGCATTAATTGCTTGTACATGCACAGTTTCAATGTGAAGGGATTGAAATATAAGTAACTATTTTGATGAACATGCAAATTGTCGTGGTAAATTTTCAAATTTTTTATGTTAACAATGATCTTGGTCAATAGAAATATGTCTGCAAATAGTTAGAACACAGCCAACAGTTTAGCACTGATAGTTCTGTAAACACCAATGGCGGTCGCTCTACCACTAAACCTTTGCACGTGAGCCGGAAGTAAGACGAGTTCACATGACTGGGTTTGTTTGTCAGCCGCGAGCAGCCATATCAACCTTCTTCTAACATGAATATGACAGTCTTTAACTTGTGTAACCACACAGGCTCTTGTTTCACATAGTCACCATTAGTAATCACAGATCATCGCGGGTTTGGATATGGCGCGGAAAAGAGGGCATCAGGTATATTTTACGCAGAAGTTGACGCTGTGCTCGCGACAAACTCGACAAAATGGCGTCCTTCATTCATTCTTATTCCAACGAGCGATGTAAAATGAAAGTGTGGTCGATTTCTGCTTGGAAAAATGACACTGTTTCCTTTTGTTTGTAAAAACGTAACATGTATACACGTGAACCAATAGACATAAACTCAAAGATATGCCAAGAACATGTACAACGACATACATACCCCACCCAACCCCCCACGAACTCAAATCTAAAGATCTCGTTCAAAAGGTGTTCGGTAACATCATTTTCTCTGAAAGACAGTGATTCTGAAGGTGAAGTCTCCGAAAAGAAACTGGCAAGAACAAAAATGTGTTGGGGGAAAGATTTCCGCCCGTAACCCCCGGTTATTTTTTTCATTCCATGCCTAAGATTCATAGTACGAATAGATGGGTTTTTTTAAAGAAAGCGTACCCTAACCCTAACCCTAAACCTGACACAATGCTAAATCTAAACCCTAAACCTAAACCCTAACCCCTTGAAATAAACATAATAAATACAATACATTTCAAGCGGGGGTTACGGGTGGAACTCTTACCAGTGATTATTTTCCCTACACTCATAGAAACTCAAACACAGGTCTCATTTGGCCTTTGTTGCATGAATTTCAGAAGAATGTAACAGTGTTTTAATTTGAATGCCAATACGGAAAACTGCATAAATACTAGAAATATGATCTGTGAATCATCTGTGATAAGTTGATGTATTCTGTGATGATATTCCAGGAGACTGGTGGTAAACATCCCCTGAAGCCACCAGACAGAGGCAGGAAACGGCAGAGACAAGATGAACACAGCGGGTAAGTTCAGGGAAAAGATGTGATTGCTACCATTGGATACACATTTTGTTCCTGTTAAAGCATTTGCTCATCACGCCGAAGGTCTGGGTTCGATTCCCCCACATGGGTATAATATGTGACATGATGTCTGAATTATGGGCATTGTTGTATAAAGTATGGGATGCTGAGTGACTCCTATCTTTCTTACTGTGGATCGCTTCTTTGCATGAAGTGAGGGTGTATGGAGGGGGGGGCTAATGCATAGCCACTACATGCTTTTTCATAGTTTGTAGTGATAGCAGAGCTATCATTATGTGGCTCATCTACTTGTTGTTTGAATCACTCATCATGCTTACATTCATAAATGCTATTTGTGCCAGTTCCCACATTGCTATCACTTGTAGAAATTAATTAAGAAATACTTAAGTGTCTTATAACCAGCATTCTTTGGATATTGACCGCCTCCGTGGTGTACTGGTTAGAGAGTCCGCCCAGAGAGCGGAGGGTCGCTGGTTCAATCCTGACCGCTTCATACCAAAAGACGTTAAAATATTGTACTTGTTGGTCCCTGCCTGGCTCTCGGAATTAATGGGTACAACAAGGACTGGTCGGCTCAGAGTCAGTATAATGTGTCTGAGTGGGGTATTCATGCTTTACTGCGGCATGGTATCTCAGTGGGCTAGCACTATAAAACCAGCTTCAGTCTGGGCTAGCACAAGCAGCCGCACATACACCTACACACATCAGCGAAATATTCTCAAGCACGACGTTAAACCCAATTTCACCTCACCTCACCTTCTTTGGATTTTTTTGCACGTCTTATGAGAACTTTACTGTAGTACAGTTGTGCCCCGTTTATCTGAACACTTGTGTTTTTCTTGAAATTGTCCGGATAAACAAATTTCCGGATATCTGAACCACGGGGAATATGTAAATAGAAAAATACAAAGAAACGAACATAATAGACTTCAGACGTAATCTTTATTAATAAGGCATCAACAAATAACAATGCAAACATAAAATCACATCTTGTCAAATAAAGTAGTCAAGTCAATAACATGTGCGAACATACCTGTACATGCATCTGTCTGTCAAATGGTAGCAACCAATCACGAAACAGTTCTGATGTCTTCCTCGCGTTCGCATTGTTGCTGTACCTAACAAACTTCCGGTTTAAAGTCACTACCAAAACAACGGGGACGTCTTGCCTTGCCAATCACAACTCAAAATTAACTCAGCGTCACCATGCTAATTACAGGTAGTTAATCCTCTCACACTTTAAAGACTGCCGACTTCCTTTATGTTAGGGCACGCAAACTCTGTAAAATGTGTGTGTAAACATACTGACAGGTGCTGAGCCATCGGATATACGAGAATAAAATGTATATGATTTAGCGTTTTGTATGTGAAAATGACCGTCCGGTTACGGAAACTGGATTTCCGGATAAGTGAGTAATTTTACAACATTGTGAATTCGTATTGAGTAATTTTCGTTCGGAAGGCGAGTTTTCCGGATATCTGAGGTTCGGATAAACGGGGCACGACTGTACCACTATTGGCATAAATACTGCTTTGCTTTGAAACTCATCTCAGTAGAAAACTGTTCACTGCATTCTGGAAGAGCAATGGAGGTGTCAGGCAATGTTTTTGAGCTTGCTTCATAACATGTAATATGAATGCCAATCATTAGGATATGTGCACATTTATGACCCAACACTACCACTGTTACAGGTCATTGGCTCCCTCCCTCTGCAAGCCATCTGCGTTCTGCTGTTTATTTTGTTGACAGTTACATAGACAGATTCTTTAATACAAATGCATAAAATCGGTGATTTACAATGTGATTAGGTTGTCTGACAAAACATCCACTTGCACAGTTTGAGATCGTTTGGGTCATTGGATGAAGAGATATTTACCAAAAAAACGGGTCCAAATGCATTTCATGCCAAATTATAGTTGCGGGTAAAGCAACGTGCAGTGATCTTGGTCAAAGTACTGTGACTATGTGTCCCAGTCCACCCAGCTGTGAATGGGTACCTCGTTAGGATGAGAAAACCACAATAACTCGGTGCGCCTAATGGCTGCAAGAGTTGTATACTCCCCAGGGAGTTGAGATTGATAACACGGTGTGCCGTTCAGATTGACATCCAATGATCGAGGGGAAAAAAACCCAGCGCCTTGAGCACGCGCTAGTTGCATGTATATATGCGCTATATAAATATACTATAATAGTAATAATAAAAGCTGAGAAATGAAAACAAATAACATTTGTCATACAGAATAAAAGTGATTAAGTGTCATCTTTACATTGATTCCCCAACTGTGTGTTTTGATGACCCAGATATTTTACACTGATTACAGGAAGAGCACAAGTTCAGAAAAGCTGGAGACAAGCATTGGTTCAAGAACACGATCTACCCAGAACAATGACAAAACAGCCTCTGACTGCAACCCCAGAACCCGATCTTCCATCCATGAGAAAACAAAGTCCGTTTCTAGCCCTGAAGCTCCATCATCCCATTCGACCTACCAGAATGTGCAAAAGTCAGACACAATATCAGGCTTAGCTACTTATTCTGGTATCCAGAAAGAATTATTGCCCAATTCTAAGAAGTCTCCAAGTGATGCAGTGACTGGAAGTAATCAAAGGACTATTTCTGGGATCCAGAAAGAATTGTCGACCAAATCTAAGGAGTCTCCTGCTGATACAGAGACAGAAGCAAATCAAAGAGCACACTTTGAAAACAATAATGAAGATGAGAAATGCCAGGAGTCAAATAATGCACAACTAACTCCTCAAAAGAAATGTAGAAGGAAATCAGTACAGATGTTGGATGAACAAAAACCAGGTTCTGTGTGTAGACAAAGTGAAGTAGTTGAACATGAAGATAAGAACATAAAACAACAGAAATCAAACATATCTGGTGAATCCGACAGTCAGTCTGGTGATACTGCTGATAAATACTCTCCGACCTTGACCCCTGACCAAGGTCGGAGGTTTTCAGGTCGTGTAAGGAAACTTACCAAAAAGGCTGCAGAGGCCAAAGAAACATTCAAGTCAAAATTCCGCAGCAAACCTGCAAGTCCCAGAACACAACACTCAAAGCTTGAGACACAGCCAGAAAATGCAATAGAATTGTCAACCACTCCTGTCAAACACGTCCATTCAGAAGCAGCCAATAACTGTGGAGACACAGGTTTAAGTGAGGACAAAGATGAGGATGAGAGTGGTAGAGAAGCTGATACAGAATCGGGATCAAGAAGCAATGAGACCAGCACAAATGTCCAACTTTCAGCAGTCCAAACTGATTCAGGCTTGTCACCATCTGGTGAAGTCGGGGAGACAGTTCTCAGCAGTACTGCTGAACCTGTGCCTGGAAATGGTGAATATTGTCCAAGTCATCATTCAGGTACTTATCCATCACATGAAACTGACAATACGATTTCTGTTGTCCTCGGATCAGCTAATGTTCTTTCAAGCAATCATTCCACTGGCCATTGTTCCAATGATCTGAACACTGATAAAGAAATACCAGAGATTGGAAGCAGTTGTCATGGAGACTCTGGTGGTCATGGTGATCATCTCTATAATGCCAGATTACTCAAAACCTTCCAGCACTCAGTCCAGTCCACGTCCAGACCTCTTGATCATAGCAGTGTTTCTATGGTAGCAGACAGGGGTGTTCAAGCATCTTTGGTAAAAGACTCTTGTCATCTGGTCAGTACAGGCATTCAGGTGGACAGTAGTTTCTTGTCGCCATGCCAACAGGCTATATTAGGCAGTGACACGCCTGATGATGAAGACCCAACAGCTAACACACAGCAGTCGTCTCCCTTCTCGACAGGTCTTCCTAATGTGAATTTTGCTTCCTTGCTTGCCTTACCAGAAGCAGGAGAAAAGGTTTGGTTACAACGTATTTTCTTTAGAGTAAAGTAGACTGGTAGATAAGGTACAAACAGTACAACTTGAAGTTGTTATATATTGCTTTGTGAACTATTTTGGGTGGATTGAAATTTCCATATTTTTACAAATTTTGTATATTCATATATTTTTTCAAACCTTAATATGATTACTTTATTAACCTTTTTAACATGTTGCAGTATTTGGGCAAAATCCTACTGCTGTCATCAGTGTGAGAAATGGGGTCTCCTCATAGTGCAGGCACCTTTATATTCATGTGACATAAAGTTAAAACTTTTAAAACAGTGAGGATAAACCTGCAAAATAGCCACTGGCCCGCTAGCCCATGGCTAGTAAAAATCCAGTCAGGCCAGTAAATCTCTACAGTCATTGGCCCGACTGGCTAGTGAATTTTCATGGGGACCTTTATTATTTACGTGTAGTAAATATATCACACTCTCCGACTTGTTAAGTTATAATACACTTTTAAATCATGCAAGATTATGGCCTGATCAGGGGTGGAAATAACCCATTGCCCGACGTCCGAGTCCAGTGTTTTTTCTGTCGGGCAAGCAAATTTGTATATGACACTGTACCGGTATCCAGTTGACTTTCCAATGTTAATTATGTTGTTTATTTAAAAATCAGCAAGAAAACGGTCGGTATAGTGGAAAATTTAGCAGGGCAAGTGACTTTACATGTGCCACTGTACCGGAGTACACAATCAATTTTAAAGTTATTTCTACCCCAGCTGATAAAAATGTTAATCATATCAGCAGCTTAATGATGAAATCCGTGTCTACATTCAAATTTCGGACTAGTTAAGTAGTTTGTGGGCTAGTAACTTTCAGGCATAGCTTGCCCTACTGGTTTGCAAAATTTGGAATTTATTTTGCACACTGGCTGTGATTACTGAACCTTTTGCTTATGCGTTTTCAATAGGGGTGAAACGGTATACCGTGGTTCTATACTAATACCGTGGGATTTTGCCTTTGGTTCTTTACAGTAATGCAATCCCAAAATCTGTGTTTTCGTACTGTCATTTTATTAACCTTTTTAAACCTTTTCTAAAATGTCCAGAAATCAAATCATTTTGTCCAAATCTATGTGTTTCTTGTCTTTTCTGTATTATGATCATATCTCATATACCGAAACGGACCGAACCGGAGGCCTTGTACCGCAATACGGACCGAACCATGGCAAGAGTATACCGTTTCACCCCTAGTTTTCAATACAGTGTGCTGAATATAATATTACCAAAAATTGTGAATGAACTGAGTATGAGTATCTTTTGTGATCCTATCACCAAAATCATGGAGGGACTCCCAAGAATGGGCTTCTCACACTTTAAGAATTTGGGGATTTGAACCGAGATCATCAGTGAAACAAGCATGCACTTTAGCCATCAGGCCACACGTCAACCCACCAGATGGATTTTATACTGGACAAAAATAGTTAGGGATATATGTACATTTTCAAATTATGAATAAAGGTCTTTTTATTCATTGACATACTGATAAAATATTAATTATAAAGATACCAATATCCCTAACTTATTTTGTCCAGTATATATCCGCATTTGAAAACTAGGTCTTCCAATCTGTATATGAAGAAATTTTAAAAATATTCTTTTATCACAACATGCACAACTTATACACTGAAAGTTGAAACTTATATAGCAGGTTAGTCATATTCCATTGGACCATCTCAAATAGCACATTGATGGATATTGATACTTTTCATTAAGTGTTGGTATGTCATGTATGACAAAACCTAGCCATAAGATGTGTTTGTCGATGGTTGGTTGGTTGCTGTTTAAGGCCACACTCAGCAAAATTCCAGCTATATGGTGGCGGTCTGTAAATATTCGATTTTGGACCAGACAATCCAGTGATCAACAGCATGAGCTTCGATCTACGCAAATTGGATATAATGACGTGTCAACCGTCTTACGACAGGCCTAGGTTGAGATGTAAAGATGATAATTTGGTGTGTGTGTGTGTGTGTGTGTGTGTCTGTCTCTCTGTGTGTGTGTGTCTCTGTGTGTGTCTCTCACCCATTTTGTTCAGGTGAGGTAGGGGCCGTCAGCAGTTTTGTACATATGAATATTTCAAATTTATGCCTGAAAGTTCAAAAGTATCGGGTGGGAGGGGTGTGGCCATTGATTTTGTACATGACAAGCACGGGGTGGGGGTTCAATTACTTTGTACATAAATCTTATGGGGGAGTCATTCACATTGTACATGCTTCTCCATAAAAATCATCATCACCCCTCCTAGCCATAAATTATGAACGGTCCCTAACAGCACTAATGTTTTTTCATGATACGCCCAGAACAAGATATTTCTTATCTGTCATACAGGTTTTAGGGCGGAGTCTCTGCCCTCGTCAAGGACAGCTTGCTGCAGATACAGGGCATGCGACACTTCATCACCCACGACCTTCCCACCATGACCAGCGTGGCCTGCTTCCAGACTGCTGACAAGATTGCCATAAGCGGAACCATCCAGGGCGTGTGTCGAGCCTGGTCCATCCTCAGTAATGTTAGTGATCCCTGTGTTCTTTATTCAGAGTAGCCCTACATACAGTGAGTGAGTGAGTTCAGTTTTACGCCGCAGTCAGCAATATTCCAGCTATATGGCGGCAGTCTGTAAATAATCGAATCTGGACCAGACAATCCAGTGATCAACAGCATGAGCATCGATCTGCGCCATTGGGAACCGATGACATGTGTCAACCAAGCCAGCGAGCCCCTACATACAGAGATGTTAACACTAATGGAAGCTTTGTGTTAATGACTTGGTCATGTTTAGTATTGTGTCAGGGGTGGAAATAACTTTAAAATTGCTAGTGTACTCCGGTACAGTGGCACATGTAAAATCACTTGTCCTGATAATTTTTCCACTATACCGGCTGTTTTCTTGTTGATGTTTTAAATAAACAACATAATTAACAATGGAAAGTCAACTGGACACCGGTACAATGTGATATACAAATTTGCTAGCCCGACAGAAAAAAACACTGGACTGGGGTGTCGGGCAATGGGTTATTTCCACCCCTGTGTGAGATTATGATTAAGATCATTATCAGAATCTTTTGAAGATGATGTGTCTTAATTGCACCATTCTGTATTTCAGATAGAACACCATATTCAGCAGAGGGATATAAAAAGTAAAAAAGCTGTCCGTGAGTAGTTTCTGGATATCTGTTTGGGTTTTACAATCAGCTTTGAAAATCGGGACATTAAGACTAACATTTCCTTGAGGTGCTAAAGGGTAGGAACAAATGCTTGAATATTATTTTGTAAGTCTGTAACGATTCACTCGCATATTCGGTGAATCGAACCGTAGCCCTTCATGAATTCAATTCGTTATTCGTGGTCACCAGAACCGAATATTCATGAATATTTACAATTTTTTTAAGGGAGTGTGTTTTACTTGAACCCTTATGTCCTTTTTCAAAATGAGATATGCAAGAATGCATTATGTAATAGCCTTGTAGTAGCCCAAGTCATGTTAGTTTGCCAAGGCTGCACATGTTACTGTCAGCAATAACTATTACATACCAAATTTGAGTGTCATGAGATCACTGGTTATTGCTGTGACAAATTAACACTGTCAACATGGGCATTCAATATTGTGCATCAATCACTTAACTACAATATTGTATTCATGAATAAATATTCATATTCGCTACCTAATATTTGTGATACGTATCATATTCGCAACATAGTGTATTCGTTACAGCCCTATTATTTTGTGGTAATGGAACTGACACCTGGAGTCACAAGGGCAGACTTTGTACACATTAACTGTACAGCTGGTGCAAGCAGAAACACTCACATGAGAATTGCGTCACCATATAGCTGGAATATTGCTGAGTGCAGCGTTTCACAACCACCCAACCAACCCTAACCACATGAAGTTCACTTCTTGTATCTGTGCAGTGGAATCTGTGCCTTTACCACTAGGCTAACCCACCACCCCTTGTTGTGTTGGAACAAACTGACTGGAATGATGAAAGGATATTTGTGATTGTTGATCATGCAGTCACTCACTCACTTTTCCTGTCCCAGATGATCCAGAGTCACAGAGACCCAGATAAGCTGCGTATTTGGGTAAAATATGCATAGAAAATTTCCAATTACACATTGAAAAATAATTGTTGCGTACCAATTACGTATTTAAGACGTTAGATATGCAAAAAGTTTAAAACATATGCGTACGGAATACTTTATAAAAATCACTTGCGTAATGAAAAAGACATCCATTGGTATCAAGTTGTAATGTTAGTATAGGACTAGTGTTGTACTGTCAGTATAGGATGAGTATTTTTTTATTAAATCATTTCCATTATATTTAAGTTGGTTTTGATTAGGTATGACATAAGGCAGAACATACCTGCTTAGTAAACTTATTTAATGACATAATAGGTGAGTAAAATCACTGCAATACCCACATATTTGAAAGCAGTGGGTAACGGAAAATGAAATACCCACTCAACATTTATAATACCCACTCCCCAAAAAATACAGTGGGTACAGTACCCACATGACCTAAATCTTATCTGGAGCTCTGGAGTCAGGCAGTCATTTTTGCTGAAACAACATTCACTCACTTCTCTTTGAGAAAAAGAAATATCTCCAAGTCAGTGTGTAAACATTGAGATGAAAATATTTTGTAGTACAGTTCATGCCTAAAGATAACAGATTATTCACATTAAAGTTTGTGTACACAACAAAATTTGTACTTATTGATTTCTCTCCTGCAGAAATTCAGTGGATAACAAAGGCTGGAGTAAAGAAAGTTATTGAGTTCAAGCGTCCAGTAGGTGACGATTCTGTCTCCCCTACCAAGTCTTCCAAACCTCTGACAGTCATGGTTGACATCAAGACACCCGAAAAACAAACAGAATCCACAAACATGCCAATCTCTCCTCTCAGCAAATCACCCCAGACACATTCCACTTCCGATCAAAACAATTCCAATGCTAAAAACAACATTCCAGATCTCTGTTCCAAAAAACAAGTTAGCTTGTTGTCTGGAAAGTCGTATTCTTACCCTCTCATGGATGGATTTCCTCTGGGTAATGTTGAAGAGAAGCAGACGTCAGAGGCAGATGTTGTGCCTGACGAAACGGAGATGGAGAAGCAGACGTCATGTTCAACAGATCTTGCAGACGACAAGGCAGCGAAAGCAGAAGGCACAATGAAAACGGATGCTTTGGAGGACAATGAAACGCTAAACAATACAGATATAAAGAATTTGATTAAGAAGAAAATTAAGGCAAGTCTGGAAAGAAATGAAGAAGAAACTCAGACTGATTTGCAGGATGACTTATCCGATTATGATTATGATGATGTTCATGATGAGGACAGAGATAGCAGTGGGGTAGATACAGAGAAAGTGATCAAGGTTGAGAAGACTCCTGACGATCATGTTCAGAAAGGCGACACTGTAATCTGGAAGGGAGGGACAGAAACAACTACATGATAATGGTTACCAAACGTGGGGAATTTGTTTGTGAATACTGTCCTGAGACCTTCCCCACAGAAGATGATCTTGCTTCCCACAGAGTTCACGAACATGACATTGATGAAGCTACAGAAGAGAGTAGATCATTTGTGGAATGCAAAACATGTTCACAACGTTTCCGATGTCATTTGGAACTTCATCGGCATCAACGTCGGGCTCACAGTCTCATCAGTCTGTTGCCCAAGACAGAGCCTTCTGTAAACCACTCCTGCAACGTCTGTGGTAAGAAGTTCTCTGAAAAAACGATATTTGACAACACATCTGAAACGTCACACCGGTATCAAGAAACACAAATGTGATATTTGTGGATGGAGGTTCTTTGAGGCCCACAAGCTGAAGTTTCACCTGGAGACCCACAAAAGACAAGAGGACCGTCAGCTGCCATATCGCTGCGTTATATGTCTGCGTCAGTATCACAATCGTCAGTCTTGGAATGATCACATGAACACCCATACTGGAGCCAAACCGTACAAGTGTAATGTGTGCCCGTCAACATTTGCCCATCGCATTGGTCTCCACAGACACAAACTCACCCATGAGAAAGAGTGTCCATTCAAGTGCCCCTATTGTAGTCGTGGTTTCAAGGTCAAGGCCAACCTTAACGCTCACATAACAATGCATACTGGCATCAGCAAACACACATGCAATGCTTGTGGGAAGGTGTTTACAGTCGCCACCTCACTCCGTCGTCATAAGTGTCAGCCGATTGGCTCGAAACAGGAATCGTCTGAGAAGGAAACAGAAGAGCCGTACACCTACATGTGTGGCGTTTGTAATATGACCTTCCAGACCCTCGAACTGGCAGAGACTCATTCCCTGACTCATGTAGATGGCGCCACCGGGGATATGAGTCTGGTGGGTGTCCAGGTGGAAGAGGTGACTGACAATTCAGATTTCGCTACATCTGGTTCTGTGGATGCGTCAACAACTTACATTGTACATAACAATGGCCAGTCTGTTACTGCCAGTGATATTTCAGCTATTATATCGTCGGTCGAAGAATATCAGTCAAGAAGGTGATGCTTTGGTTGATGAGGCCGAGAAGATTCACATTGCGGCAAGCACTTTGGCAGATTTGTCAACACTGTCAAAAGACACTGACGCTTTAGGAAGAGGTTCTGTGGATTCCTTATCCCAGGAATTGGTAGATGTCACACTACACAAAACACACACAGCATCCTCAGAAGCAGCTAACATGGAGGACACAACAAGTGTAACCATGGTAACAGGACAAGATGTAGATGCTATGGCAGTGACTACAAAGACTGGGACCCAAGAATCCACAAGACTGCTGCTACATAATGCAGTAGGCAAGACAGTTGGGTCACAGAATACAAGCAGGGGTACATCAGAAGCAGACGCACAGGGTAACTTGATGGAAACCTAGGGAAAAGAAACTATCAATACTGGGACATAGATGTTTACCGCTCCAGATGCAGAGAGCTCCAAACCTTCATCGGGTACTGAAATGGCTCTGTGTCTAAAAGCAAAGATGAAATACAGTTATGTGTCATCGGGTGGAGGTTAAATGGTTCCATGTCTTGACAAAGGTCAAGGTCTTGAGGCGGTTCTGAAATATTTCTGAGTCAGGTGCTCAAGCTTCAATATGTTTTATGGCCAAACTACACTTTGACCAAATTTCAGTGAAATGAATGAAAGTAAAGCTGATGGTACAGCTGGATACTGATAGACCCCAGCAGACGTCAGATTGTTAAACTTAGTGCTCGTGGTGCTGGAGCCTAACTAAAACTATACACAAAACTGTTTATGAATGACAAACCAGCACCCGAAGTCAGACATGCCAGATACGTCAACAATGTCTGAATGTACAGGTTGTCGACAACAAACAGCGTAAGTCAGTTAGTCAGTTCCTGGTGATATGGAAGTCATGATGTAAGATTAGAATGAGTCATTTTATTAGTTCCTGTCGCACATAAGCAATGCAGGTCGGACTGCAAGTCAGGGCTGTGCAAGGTATGAAATGTTGTTCCCCTTTAATATTTTGACTTGGGAGTGTCAACATTTACCAGGACAAAGAGGGGGTTCATTGTGAGATGCAATTGTTGTTGACACATTGATGATGTGCAGTGATTCCTGTTTCTTGGTGTGGTAGGTGAAATATATCTGATGAAGTATGCATTGTACAGTTTTTGAATGGTGCACTGTGAAGTGTTAAGTATTATTGCATCAAAAAACATTTTATGTCAAAACAGTCAAATATTACTTGAATGAATTCTATGCAGAATCAAATCATCATTATTGTCTTTATGGCAGCATTGTAATCATGGTAATCGGTACAGGTGAGCTGTGTACCAGAAGAGATGGGATGATGCACAATGCTTATGCACATTACAACACGGAGGCCATGTTACAAGATGCATCATGATGCAGAATGGATGGTTAGAAATTTGTGTCTATTTACTCTTGTCCTAGGGGATCTTCATAATATTTGTGGGGTGATGATGATTTTAAGGGGTGGAACACCCATTTTGTTCTGGGGAGGTAAGGGGGGTCATTAATTTTGTACACGTGTGTGTGTGTGTGTGAGTGTGTGAGAGTGAGAGAGAGCAATTTTGTACATGACATGAAGTGTGTGTGTGTGTGTGTGTGTGTGTGTGTTGATTGACCACCTTTGTTGTTTTTTAAACACAATAGGGTATGGAATGGGCAATCAGGCTTGAACATTCTTGTGACATTGGTGAAACTACTGCTCATTGCTGTTCTGTGCTGTTTGAGCTCACGTGACTATGTCAGTAAGTCAAGTGAGCTTGCGTCATGGCCTGTTTGTCTGGCATCTCTTCCCTGTCCTCACAAACGCTAGTTTACACCAGTGATGACACCCCAGTTTCTTCTTGAGGTTACAATCTGGTTTTCAATATGGCCGCCATCACAGCAGTTGTGTATCGTCATTAAAAAATAACTGAATTGCAATTCTACAACAATTTCAGTGCTGTGGGCAGCCATTTGAAACACCTATTTGTCGCCATTACTTAAAAGTTTTTTTAGCAAAATGTAATGACGTTTGGTATTAGGTTACCAATGGGATTCAACACAATGTAGTTCCATTTTTCTCAATATTTTAAATGTTGTCTTTGTTGATAACATGCTGTTAAATTCTCCCAAAGTGCAGTAAACTATTTAACATCAGAAATTGCCAAATTGATGAAACGTTCTTGAAGCATGTATTTTTCTCCTTGCGATAACATATTTTGTTCACTTCAACTGTTGATTGTATACCCAGGTGAGCAAAACAGAGCATGGCACTATTTACACAAATATTTCACGTTCAGGGTGATGTGAATCTACAACACCATAGCCATATCAAAATATGACCTATCGTCCTTCTCCCCCAAACACACTTAAAAGCTATCAAACAGAATGAAAAGAAGGTATGATCTGTATTTTTTAAATACTTTCTTAAATTGTGTTGTATATGTCTACATATGTTATTAGCATATTTGCTATGTATATGAAATGTTGTTTGAACATGTTAAGCAATATGTTGGAAACTGTTTCTGCTGTTACCATGGTTACAGCGGGAATGTGAGAACATCAACACCTGCCAGTACCATGAGAGCACTTTGGTGCAAATTTTTTTGTTACAGTTAGAATAAACTCTATACAATAATCTGTGTGGTGTCCTTTTAATGATGGCGTGTGAAGTAGCGACCACAGAGGTGGTTGTGTGGATAGAGCAGAGCAGAAGGGGGTGTGGTTCGAATTCCCGGACTTGTCATACCAAAAGACCTTCAAAGAGAAACCTGTTACTTCTACTCTGACTTGTGGCACTTAGGGAAAAAACAAGGACAGTTGAGGCTTGGAGTACAGTGAGTAACTGAGTATGATTTAATGCCAATTTTAATAATATCACAGTGGGGACACCAAAAATGGGCTCATTGTACCCATGTTTGGAATCGAACCAAGATCTTTAGCATGACAAGCTGAACACTTCAACCACAAGGCTCCCCTACCACCCTTGACTCAGTATGATGTGTCTAAGTGAGGTATCATTGTTTAACTGTGGCATGGTATTTCCCACACATGCAAACACTGCTGTCCATTTTAGTGCAGTACTCTTGCAATATTACACATTTCACCTCATCTGGATTTGAAGGCTGCAAAATCTTAAGAAAATCTCATAAAAGGCAGTGTATGCCAGGGTTTTACACGACACACAAATATGCATCCAGTATGTAAAATGTAGAGAATGGACGCCAGAAAACATATCACTGCATCCAACAGGATGCACAATATTATTCATTGTACCCACAACACATCTATGACTTTGCTAAGTGTTTGGTTGTTTCTTTCAGAGCAGTTACATGTATCATTTCTTCCATCAGTCCACATGATCAATGATTCATTCCAGGCTCTAAAGATATTATCAAAACATACAGTTCTCTACACTGTTTCTTCACTGGACCCTCCTATTGCCCGCAAGGAATCACCATAACTAATAATTGGGGGTCCCTGGGACATCCATGTTTGTGAGTCGAGGTAAAATCCTGATATGCCCTTGTGCTGTGAATATACAATATTCCTGGCTCTCCTTGTGTTTTCACTGTAGTCTCCGTTTATACCACACAAATTATGACCAGTGAATACATAGAATTTTAACATGCACTTGCTCATGACAAATATGGTATCAATGTAAACAGTGATTATATTTACTAATTTTTTATCAGCTAAAATGAGCAATATCAGTCATACTCTGTACTTTTGCCAAAAATACATTATGACATATATTGTTTGAAACTTGAAAACGAAAAATGAGAGTAAGATGTACATGTATTTCAATAAAATTGTCTGTACCAGTCACATTTTCATTTTCAGTTTTTGTGCAAATGATTAAATTCTTATCTTTGGGGTATTAAACTGAATATTCACCACAGCAAACAATGCAAGAGTGAACCATGTAGTACATATTCAGAAATATAGGGTGAACCACAGATCAGTTACTGCTAGGTATACATTCACTCCATATTGGTAAGTATACGTATATGCTATTTATGCCATGCAAGCAGGCAGTATTGCACACCTGTGCAAGAAGGTATATTTCACACCTGTGCATGCAGCTTCATTTCATACCTGTGCAACCAGCTATATTTCACACCTGTGCAACCAGCTTTATTTCACACCTGTGCAACAAAACTTGATTTCATGCAGTGTGTCCAGCATCTCATTCATGTGCAACCAATATTACTAAATTTCAAGTCTCCACCAGTATTTGACACCAGTGCAACCAAATATACCTTTCAGGCAGTGTGTCCAGCGTCATGTTCAAGTGCAGCCAGCATTAATACATTTTAGGGCAGCCACGAGTATACGAGTTCAACTATAATGCTTTTTATGCAGTGTTTCTTGCATCCTTATATCTGTGAGCAGCTAGATTTGATTAAATTTCAGTGCAACCATCATTGTTTTACACAGGTGCAGGCTATCCTGATACTTACACCAGTGCAGTCACTTACAAAATCATGCCAGCATGTCCAGCATCACGTCCAAGTGAAACCAGTTTGATTACATTTCAGTGCAACAAGAATTATTTCATGACAGCCTGTCATACAAAAGTGAAGCAAAACATAATTTCATGATGGTATATACAGCCTACGATATAAGTACAATCAGCATTATTCACATTCAATGCAACCATTATCATTCACATCCAATGCATGCATCATTATTCACATTCAGTGCAACCAGTATTATTCACATTCAGTGCAACCAGCATTAGCCCATTCAGTTTAGCCAGCATTATTCATGTTCAGTGCAACCAGCATTATTCATGTACAGTGCAACCAGAATGAGCCCAGTTTAACCAGCATTATTCACATTGAGTGCAACCAGCATTATTCATGTCCAATGCAACCAGCATTAGCGGATTCAGTTTAACCAGCATTACTCATGTTAAGTGCAATCAATATTATTCATGACCAGTGCAACCAGCATTCGCCCATTCAGTTTAACAAGCATTATTCATGTCTAGTGCAACCAGCATTCGTTCATTCAGTTTAACCAGCATTATTCATGTTCAGTGCAACCAGCTTTATGCATGTCCAGTACAACCAGCATGAGCCCATCCAGTACAACCAGCCTTATTCACATTGAGAGCAAACCAGAATTATTCACATCCAGTGCAACAAACATTCACATTCAATGCAACCAGCATTATTCACATCAGTGCAACCAGCACAAGCCCATCCAGTACAACCAGCCTTATTCACATTGAGTGCAACCAGAATTATTCACATCCAGTGCAACAAACATTCACATTCAATGCAACCAGCATTATTCACATCAGTGCAACCAGCACAAGCCCATCCAGCCTTATTCACATTGAGTGCAACCAGAATTATTCACATCCAGTGCAACAAACATTCACATTCAATGCAACCAGCATTATTCACATCAGTGCAACCAGCACAAGCCCATCCAGTACAACCAGCCTTATTCACATTGAGTGCAACCAGAATTATTCACATCCAGTGCAACAAACATTCACATTCAATGCAACCGGCATTATTCACATTCAGTGCAACCAGCACAAGCCCATCCAGTACAACCAGCCTTATTCACATTGAGTGCAACCAGAATTATTCACATCCAGTGCAACAAACATTCACATTCAATGCAACCAGCATTATTCACATTCATTGCAACCAGGTATTTCACACCTGTGCTGCTAAACCATGATAATTTTATGACAGTGAGTCCAGTCATAAATTCTCAACAGCAGTTTGGTATTTGAAACTCAAACCAGTGGAGTCGATCTTGTATGTGAACCCAATGTTGCTGGTATACCCAGTGGAATGGATGGAGCCAACACTGTTTAATGTCGCAGTCACCACTCTGACTGGAATCCATATAAATTGCTCCTATGAAATCAATCTAAAAAAATTGCTGAAAAACTTTTTTTTTATTATACTGTAAAATATGAATCTGTATAATAACAATAAGAATATGACTGCTTGAATATACTGAAGCATATTTCAACATAATAAAAAGACAAATTGTATATTGTAACAATTGGCATACATCTGAAAGAACCTTGCAAATTATTTTATGAGGTTCTACTATTTGGTGAATTTGATATGCATGTATCAACATGGGGTAACTGGCCATCCTGTTAGAATACTGATGTTATCAAAGAATCAGTTACTCTGTTCTTTCATAATTTTAATCATGTTAAAAATAGTTATTATTCTATTTAACAAAAATGTTTAATGCAAAGAGGTCCTGTACTGTTCTGGGATGCAATCCAACAGACCCTTTTCTTCCAAAACCTTCCGGCTAAAAAGTTTGTTGTAGTATTTATGTCCAGTATCACACAGGCAGGTCACAATGGTATGCCCTGGGCCCATGAGTTCAGCTGCTTTGACAGCCCCTACAACATTCAGCCCTGTGGAGGCCCCAACAAAGAACCCTTCTTCATGCAGTAACCTGAATGTCATAGCAACAGCATCAGTGTCCAGTATTGCGAAGGCATCATCAATCGGGGCACCCTCGAGATTCTTCGTTACACGACCTTGACCTATGCCTTCTGTAATTGAACTTCCTTCAGTCCTCTCCAGCTTGCCATGCTTGATCCAGTTGTAAAGGACGCTGCCTTGGGGATCTGCAAGATAGGACTGTATCTTGTGATTCTTATCTTTCAGGAAGGTCGACACCCCTGCCAATGTTCCTCCTGTTCCCGTTCCGAAAACAACTGCGTCGACCCGACCTTTCGTCTCTTGCCAGATCTCAGGGCCTGTTGTTTCCATGTGGGCCCTTTTGTTGGCTGTGTTGTCAAACTGATTCGTCCAGACAGCGTTTTCTATACTCTCTGCAAACCTCCTTGCTTGGTGGTTATAGTTGTCCGGTTCGGTCCAGGCTACGACGGGGACGGCGCGGACTTCGGCACCTAAAGTTTTCAGTATTTCTATTTTCTCTTGCGACTGGTTATTTGGCATGTAGATGACACACTTATATCCAAGGGCCAGACACATGTGGGCAAGACCGATCCCAGTATTTCCAGCCGTTCCTTCAACCACTGTGCCCCCTGGCCGCAATAATCCTCTTTCCTCGGCATCCTTAATCAGGAAGAAGGCAGCCCGGTCTTTCACCGAACCACCTCCGTTACAAAATTCAGCCTTGGCAAGAATCTCGCATCCTGTCTCGTCGCTTAGTTTATTCAGACGGATTAACGGCGTTCGTCCCATCATGCCTGCCAATCCATTTCGTATCGAATCTGACGACACATGTCTGATGCATGCCTTCTTGGTCAGGCAAGCCCTCAGAACCCCTTGCCATGCCATGTTTGTTTATGGTCTGCTGTGAACATATGCTATATCCGTGAGCACTAGTTTCATTCAAAGGTCGAGCGATGCCGTGCCCAACTTGGTCCTATCGGAACCTCATGTTAGAAAATGCCACGTCACTGTTCGGTCTGCTTATGTATGCGAGATTAGGTTACATCCAAGAATCATCGGAGATAGTGGAGTATGTATCTGGGTCATTCATTCTGGGAGTGCTATTTCTCTACTTTCTCAAATACCTTCAGAGCAAGTTTACAATGTATTCGCGTCTAACCCAACATAACATACCAAATCTAACCAAAAAAGTACAATTAATTGGTTTGATAAGGGACCGTTCATAATTTATGGCTAGAGAAGCATTAGTCAGACCCTGAAGCAAATATATCCAAGAAACCCCTCACAAGTCTAGAAAATGTGCCAAGTCTAGATTTCCACAGCTTCTGAAAATGAGGACAGTCTCAGGGCTACTTTTACATTATATTTTGTTTTGTTACTATGAGCTTTTTCTGTAAAATATGATCATTTCAGAGACTAGTTGTTAGTCTAGAGAAGCATGTACAATGTGAATGACCCCCCTAAAATGTAGGTACAAAGTAAGTGACACCAAAGTAATTAAGTAAGATCAGGGAGACTATATAACGATAAAACGTAGTGTTATCCTTGGTAACATGTACTCTCATATTGAGATCCATCTTTTTATTATCTTCTTGGTGTGTGAAAGAGACGTTAAATACACACATGCATCTGAAATAGTGTAAGCGTACAAGTATTGTATGGAACGTGTGGAAACGGTGCCCAGCCGTCAAAGGCCGCGGAAGTCGCTGTCCATATAGCTGCTTCCTTCAGCCGGTTAGGGTTCGTGGGTTCGAATTCCGGTTCGCCCAGATAATGTACGGGTTTGTCAACACTATTCACTTGCTTTTGGATTTCACCAAACCTATAAACGTTTAAGAGGTGCAACCGACGCTCTCTATTATAACTGAAATACCTTTCAATCAGTGTTAGACCTTCCTCACTCATTCACACTCGACATGGAGTGAGTGAGTTTAGTTTTACGCCGCACTCAGCAATATTCCAGCTATATGGCGGCGGTCTGTAAATAATCGAGTCTGGACCAGACAATCCAGTGATCAACAGCAGGAGCATCGATCTGCGCAATTGGGAACCGATGACATGTGTCAACCAAGCCAGCGAGCCTGACCACCCGATCCCGATAGTCGCCTCTTACGACAAGCATAGGTTACTGAAGGTTCATTCTAACCCGGACCTTCACGGGTCACTCGATATGGAAGTTGGGTTCAACATTCATGGGCGGATCCAGGGGAGGGGTGTCAGGGGGTTCGAAAACACCCCCCACCAACACACCACCCCCGGGTACTAGAGGGATGGTGCCCACTAGGTCAGGGTGAAAAGCATTTAAAATAAACCCCAACTCATTCAGATGTACCACGACACTTGCTTGAGTTGGTCAAACGTCACCAAGTTGGCCAAAACGGTGTGGTTGTATTGAGGGAAGCAAAGTCTGGCCAATATGACACCATGGGTACATGTATTGTTTCGAGGTAATTTGGTTTTGAGGAGACAGGTATTGTTTGTCGTTATGAAATTTTATTTAGAGATATTTAAATGCATTTCGTTATTACACTTCTCTGTTTTGACATGCGTCTTTTAGCCTGTGTATGTATGAATAACGTAGGTTGTACAAGTGTTATTGTACAAATACGTCTTAGATGAATATTTATCCTTGAAAATTTAACAAAATATAAATTAAATACTCAAAAGCAGAGATAGTTTTTGTTGTCAATCGTTAGGGCAAAAATTCTTAGTTCAAATTATTATTTCTAGATTATATAAATAATAAGAATAATTTGTGTCTATGAAAGATATGCGTCCTTGCATTGTCTGCTTATCTGTTTGGGCAGAATTACTTCACATTCATTCAATACCAACCATTCGATATTTAAGGCATTTTCACATGGTTGTTTTAGTTATAACCATTTTCCGCCATGTGTTATATTTTTGTTTTAAAACATGAAAATCCATTATGGGATTTCGCTTTTAGAAGTTGCCTACAGGAAAGTAGTATTTGATTAATTTCGTATCTCCTTTTACAGAAGAGCGTTTAACATACGGAATAACTCGGTCTGTTCCGGCTGCCGCTCAATTATGGTTGAACGTTGTATCAGAAATGGTATTCCGATTGGTGTAAGAAATTGACCAATGAAATCATTAGTTTACAATCATGGCGACAAGTAGAGGCAGGTTTGAGTTGTTTCCAAGCAAGATATGATATGAAGGAATAAACCGACTTAGTTGTGAGTACACAAAGTGATCAATGTTTTCTCATTCATAGATAATGGCCTGTTATGGGTATCCATAGTTTTAAACTAACGACTTTGCGCCACGCGTGCTTGTCAGATTAGTGTTGGTGTTGCCGCGTCAAACATGCAATCGTACAGCAACAGCTCAACACTAGAAGCTGTCAGAAATATTATCCGTAAATTATCACGCATGGCGGCATTTCAAGAATGCTTACCCGTAGATCACTAAGAAGACTTCATGCCGAGCGTAAATCTCTATCATAATCCCGTTTAGTTAACAAAACAGGCACGTTTAGCAGCTGCTTATACACACCGTCCACATTCTTATATTCGGTAGGTTTTACCCTTGGAATTCGAATGACAGTTAGAGTAGCCTCGATTAACGCAAGTGTGCGTACTATTCAGTATTTTGCATGGACGTTTAGTTTGTGTAAACAGGTATGGCTCTCCACGAACAAGGTATGAGGTGTGAATTTATGTGCCAATTTGGCCATAGTGTTGTTTGTGAGGCTGTCAGACTTTCATTCATGGAATGTGTTATAATTTTCTACAATTAATCAAGGTTTATAACTATCTGAATACTTAGATGAGAACCACATACTCTGGTTGACAGTTTGTTTTATGGAATTCTGTAGAAAACTGTATGATTTCTCAAGATTTGGATAAAGCGAATAAAGAGCCAGAATTGTTTTGGTTTAAATTCTTTCTTCTTTGCTAAACTTTAAATAAATTTGATTGGCTGATCTGATATGAAGCCAGTGATCATGGAGATGATATTGATTATGTTCATGTTGCAAGGAACATCTGGAAAATGAACATGTGAGTGACTTATGTCTCACTCTAAAAATATGTATTCAGTTCCTGCTTTAGCCAAATATAACGTATGTTATACATTTGACCACTTTCTAAATGTCACTGTATATTCATAGCTTCAGCCAAGGGAGCCGAGTCTATTTACACTTGTCAGAGGGGTACTCAAAGTATGTGATCAATTTGTGGAAGCAGCAATGGCTGAGTGGTTTACATCACTGACTTTGTGTGCTGGCGATTAGGTGCCTTGCTCTGAGAGTGTTGGTTCGAATCCCAAATTGGACTCAACCTAACAATAGTACAAGAATCTGTACTTAACTGAGGAAGTGTAATCCCACATATAAGATATCTTTCTGCTTTAACAAGTGCAATCAACAGAAAATCTAGGAGGAAGTTGTATTGTAATGAAAATGAAAGCATGTTAGTAACAAGGAAGTTTAAAAAGTTTCACTAGCCTACTGATGATGAAAGTGTCTTAAAGCTGCAAAACATTTCACATACCTTTTTTAATTTAAATATTTTCTTCTCTTGTTGAAGGGCCAAAGGATACAGATTAGTGACTCAAATGATTTAGTTTCCACTGCTGATTTGATAGGATGCAGTATTCTTTTTGAGTCAAAGTCTTTTGGAAGCAGTGCGTTTCCAATATAAAATTAAATAAATGCTAAAAATTCCCAAATAGACATTTTCAAATAAATAGTTTGTTATAAATTCATGTATGAACAAAACTGTGGAAACAGAATAAAAACTGATAAACTTTCATTCATGTTTCAAAATGTACTTAAAATCTGTTTGCAGATGCTCACGGAAGATTCTCAACAAAACTTGGGAAAGATTCTATGATTTAGCCTTATCGTTACTCATAGTAGTTGCTTGTCTCCTCATTCTCTTGAAATGTAGTTGGAACTTCCTCTGCCAAAAGTTTGGATTTAGATGGGGTGGTTAGGATTGTACCACAGAATAAAATAATCCCAACAAGTATGTTGCACGAACATGGTGAAAGTGACTTGTCAACTAGCTTGGTTGCATGGTCCCAGTGGCAGGGATGAGAATTTTCCCCGGAATTCCGGGAATTTCATAAGGCCAAGGGTCATTTTGTGAATCGTCCAAATCCGATAGATGCTAAACCCCTGGCTAGTTTTCAGAGTTTTTCTCAAAAGGTCATTCTCATCCCTGCAGTGGGCCTGCATGGTGCAAGGATGTGTTTGGGTGAAGTTGTTTTTCTGTTCTTGAGGGACACAGCACAGTTGCCACTACAGACATTTTGACAGTATGAAGACATAACTAGTATAAGATAAGATAGTATGAGTCATGATAAGTTTAAAATAATACTTCCTCAATAAAATACATTTTTGTGTAGAATTGGGATATGTTTTACTGTTGATATTTTCTTCATCTCTGAGTTATTTTATGATTACATTTAATGCAATTATATAAAATGGAGCATTAATACCTGTTCATACTTATTGGCCAGTGAAAACAAGATACTTCTTCACACAGTTAAAGTTATTTATTAGTTATGTTTCAATACATGTAGCACAAATCAGGAATTTTTTATTTCCAGACTGAGAGTTTTACTGCTACTTTGGGACACATATCGGCCACCTAGCAATCTAGATAAATTCCTGTTTCGTTGCACTTTGTTTGTTAGTTTAAAGGGAGTGGTGTGTTAGCCCGGTGGTTAAAGTGTTCACTCATCACACTGAAGGCCTAGGTTCAATTCCCCACATAGGTACAATGTTTGAACCCATTTCTGGTGTCTCCTGCTGATATAGCTGGAATATTGCAAAAGCGGCATAAAACCCAACTCACTAACTCACTTGTAAGTAAAAGGTAATATGAGACATTTACATTTTCTACGAATAATTAGGAGACTGACAGTCAAGTATTTAATCAGTTACAGGTAGAGATGACAGTGAACACATACAGTGACTAATCTACTGCAATGATGGTGAAGTGAGGAGACAGAACAGCAGGCATGTCGAAGCCTGTTATCCCCCCGCTCGCCCCATCTTCCCCCTCGGGACAGACTATCGAGGTTCTGGAGCACCGACTCCAGGCTGCAGAACATGACACACGTGACCTCATCCACCGTCTCAACGAGATGGGTTTCAGTCGGGAAGTGTCCGCTGAAGCTCGGAACGAGGACGAAGGGCCCATGGAGCCATTCAAAGCCAGGTTAGCCGATGCTGAGCTGTTACATACAAATTATGAAGCACTTGTGTCCAGGGTGTGTCGGACAGAGAGTGCAATACAGACGCTGAAACTGTCCCTGCTCAATATTCAAGGTGATAAGGACTTGAAGAAGAAGATATATGCCCAGGTGGAAGAGAAGTGGTCAGCAGCCAAACAGACTTATGAAAGTCAGCTGTCGTACCTCAAGCGTGAGGTTCGTGGACTACCTCAAACTGCGTGAGGTTACTCAAGTGGACTACAGGATGAACTGACCTCGAACCACAGCAAGGAGGTACACATGAAGACTCTTCAAGGAGTATCATCATTAAGAAGCTGCAGAACATTGCTCTGGATGAAACAACCACAGCAAGGATTGTATGTACAATATGAAGTCTCTTCAAGTCTTAGTATCATCATACCACCATCCCCACATGGGCACAATATTGCTGAGTGTGTCCATAAAATTGAACTCACTAGTATCATCATGATTGATAGTAGTAGGTATTGGTTATAATATTTTGAGTTTCTTAGTTGAGTGTACAAAGTCAAACTAGAATTTGAAGTTACAGATTGCACATGTAATAGATGGTAGATGGCATAGAGCAGATCCAGAGGGAGGTGCAGGGATTTGTTCATTACAACCCAATTTTGGTTAAGACCATTGAAATTCTTCTGAAAATGGGTGAAAATGAACTGTTGTCTGGGCAATGATCACCTGTTTCCATGGTGACATTAATATATATGTTGTCTGGGCAGTTGTCATCTGTTACCTTGGTAACAGTATTGCAGGTGTTGTCTGGGCAAATGTCATCAGTTTCCATGGTGACAGTCATGCTGATGTTGTTGACAGGCTGAAGCTTCTGTGACAGCAGAGGAGTTTGCAACATCAAAACAGAAATTGATCCGGCGAGTTGCGGAGATGAAAGAGGAACTCAGCATGGAGTCAAGTCTCAGGTCAAGTCTGGAGGACTCCCATAACACTCTTCTGGGGAGGATCCGAGAGATGGAGTCAATTGTTGAATCTGAGAGGACAGAGGTAAGTGTTGTGTTCCTGCTACTAGTATATATAGCTACACAGTCTACATCTAATACACTATGCGGGACCAGGTCCCCCCAGGGGCTCATTCTTTTTCATAGAGATCGTCCTTGGGGTACATATATGCATTTTCTGCGGCTGAAAATGTCCTGTGACAGTTGTATCAATGTTTTGATAAAAATATTGTACAATAAATAAAATCTTTTTTATCTATTATACGGCCCCCACCACGTGGAGTTACCTCCCTGCTACGCAGGTAAGCACCTATCATCATTTTCTTTCTGCTGTCACTCAACCGTTCCAGATGTGTAGAGTTGCCATTGCTGAATATCTTGTTCTAAAGAGAATAATGTCTGAGACATCACCTGTATGTATGGTCTTTATTTGTCCTTGACGGAACAGTTTTATAAGACTTTTGTGGTTATTTCTCATATTTGTGACTTTGTATTAAATTTGTACGCTCGCTTCTCCGTGGTTTACGCACGTGTTGCTTTTCCATGGCGGGAAGTTTAGCATGCCACGTGGTTGTCATATTGCGTTATTAACCAAGTATTTCTTCCCGTGGTCGCATTCACGTAATTTTCAATGTTTTGTACATGTATATTTATGCGTCTGGCTCCGCTGTTAGCTACATGCTTGCGTGTTTGCTTTCAGGCGTTTAATGGATGTTCTGTCTGTGGGCAGAGCATCCCCCGAGCTGATAAGCATGACAAGTGCTTGTGTTGCCTTGAAAAAGTCGGCCATAATCCCGACATCTGCGAACTCTGCACGGCCTTCTTCCCCCGGGCCCAGAAACGGAGGGCCGCGGATCTTCTCTTCTATAAAGAGTTGCGAGAGGCGGGAGGGGAACTGACCCAGGAGGTCCCCCCCCGTCTAAAGCAAAGAAATGTCTAAACCGGCCAAAAAAGCTAAGTCGTCTAAGGCGCCTCCTCAATCACACAGTGGTTTTGACATGTCTTTCATTACGCAACTTTTCCAGCAGCATATGGAGTCAGTGAAGTCCCTTATTCATGAGTCCGTTGGAGGTCTCCTTCAAGAGTTCCTTGCCCACTCTTAGCAGGGGACGGAGAGTCCGTGGGTGGGATCGCCGAGCCCGGCTCGATCCCTTAGCCTGGAGGCGTCTGTCGATCCGTTGCCTCTGGCTTCGGGTCCGGACACCTTGGCGGAGGGGGAGGGTTCGCTCCCAGTCCCCCTTTCGGTGTTGGCGCAGGGTCCGTTGAGGATTCCTGGGGTTCCGTTCCCTGCACCGCCCCGCCCCATGAGAGCGGAGGAGCCAGTTCTTCCCGGTCTTCCTCCCGTGTCTCGGGACCGGGGTTCGAGTGTGGTGTCGGGTGCCGGAGCGGGGAGTTCCTTCGGCTCTTCCCTTCCCTCTGTGTCTGGTGCTCGGCCTCCCACCGGGTCGGGGTTCGGATCCTCTTCGCCAGGAGTCCCGGATTCTGAGTGCCGAGTCTATGGACGTTGAGGAGGTCGGGGAGCCGGAGGGCACTTTCCGTTTCTCGATGGCTCTCCAGGAGGTGCGGCAACGTAATGCTGAGTTCATTCCCCAGGCCGCAGTGCCCACCAGTCACTGGAACTCATCTGAGTTCCGCCTGCTGGGCGAGGCGTTTGCCCCTAGGCAACCCTCGTAGACACTGCTCCGCATCTTGCCGTCCCTTGTGCAGGACATGATGGATCCCCTCCTGGTTGGGACACGCCTCCGGTTCGACTTGCCCGAACTCGTCAAGAGGTACCAGCTGGGGGACGATTCGCTTTTCTTTGTACCGGTGGTTGACAAGTGTGTGTTCACTTCGGTCGCCCTAGGGGGTGGCTCGGCTTCCTCTGGTGCAGCCCTGGTTGCCAAGCAAGGGCGTTTAGTGCCGCCGTTTGCCCTTGCGGGCGCCCCCCTGCAGCAGGCTTACTGTACTTATGAGGAAGTCTATCGGAATGCCATGCAGCAGGTGCGGGTGGTGATCCACGAGGCCTACCTTTCCTCTATTCAGAGGTCGGCCCTGGAGGCTGAAGGGAACACTGGGGACGTGTCCCCGCATGTTGTTCTGCTTCGCCGGTTATCCGAAGTACAGGCCCACCTAGCGCGCGACTCCTTGCGGTTCGCGGTGTCTACGGTGATGTGCTCAGTCATGGGGATGCGCAAGCTGTGTCTGTCAACTTCTTGCTACTCGGCAGCAACACAGCAGACCTTGCTCGGCCTTCCGTTCCGTCTGGGAGCGACGTTGTTTCCTGGGGCTCAGCAGGTCATTCCGGAGGCTGCCGCTGCAGCTACCTCCTTCAAGGACTCTAAGGCCTTGTTGGAGCACCCGCGGGCTTCTCGCCCCGCGCTCCTGTCACGGTTTCCTCCTCCGGGGTGCAGCCTACACCCGAGTCTGCCGGCTGGCTTAGGCCGCTGAGCAGGGGCAGGCGGAGGAGCCGTCCTGCCTAAGGTAAGGGCAAGGAGCAGTCCTCTTCGTCTGGCTCCCAGCCTTTTCGCGGGCGCAGGAGGTCTGCCCCGACCTCCCGTTAACCCAACAGGCTGTCGCCATGGGTCCGTCCCAGTCAGTTTGTCTGCACGGGACCACTCACGCTCTCTTACCACACATCCCAGTGGTTTGCCGCCTCTCTCTATTGCTACCGGACAGGGAGAAGGCTACCAGCAACACTTGGGTGCTTTCCACCGTCAGTGTTGGCCATCTACCACTGTGGAAGCGAGGCCTGCCTGATTTCACCGGAATACGTCGCACTCCGGTGCCGTCATGTCCGGTCAGGGCAGGTGTACTGCAGGACGAAGATCAGGCATTGCTGGACAAGTCCGCAATAGAGCGCATACCACCGGGCGAGGAACAGGTGGGAGTTTATTCCACGTACTTCCTCGTCCCGAAGAAAGACGGCGGGTTCCGTCCCATTCTCAACCTCAAGGGGTTCAATCGCATGCTAGAGGTTCCATCCTTCAAGATGGAGACACTTCGCTCGGTGATCTCCTCTGTTCAGCCCAGCGTGCCCATTCATCCATCATTCGAGCAGTACCTCCGGTTCTCTTACGACGGGATGAATTACCAATTCACGGTGCTCCCCTTCGGCATATCCACCGCCCCCAGGGTGTTCACCAAGCTCATGTTAGTGCCAGCTACCCTCGCTCGATTGCAAGGAAGGCGTTGTTACCCTTACCTCGACAACTGGTTGCTCAGCGTGCTAACTCAGCCAGCGCGCCTAGATTCTACTCACACGGTGATAGACATTCTAGTTCGACTGGAGTGGATCATAAACCTCAAGAAATCCGACCTGGTACCCACCCAGGACTTGGTTTTTCTCGGGACGCGGTTCCAAACTCACAAGGATCTTGTCTCCTTGTCGCCCGACCGGGTCACCAGAGTACGGGAGATGGTGTCTTCGTTCCTCTCCCAGCCCCAGGCACCAGCGTGTACTGGGCCATATGGCGGCGACTATCTTTGTAGTGTGGCGGGCGCGGTTGAGGATGCGCCCTATGCAGCAAGCTTTGGCGAGTCTGTGGGCTCACTCGGAGGATCTGGAGCAGAGTCTCACAGTCCCCGGGTGGTTGCCTCCTCACCTTCATTGGTGGACCAATGTTGGGAATCACTCCAAGGGGATCCCTTTGGAAATCCGACGCCAGCTCTTACAGTTCAAACCGATGCGTCCCTCAGGGGCTGGGGGTGTGTTCTGGGCAGTCTGTCGGTGTCCGGACTCTGGTCCGAAGCCGAAGCCCGCCTTCACATCAACATCTTGGAACTGAGAGCTGTGCGGTTGGTTTTCAAGCGCTTCCGAGAGCATGTTCAGGTCCAGGTGGTTCGTCTTCAGTTGGACAACCGTACGGCAATGACGTACATCCTGAAGCAAGGCGGAACGGTGTCCCTAGCGCTCGTTCGGGAGACGTGGGAATTTCTCCTCGGGTGCGACCAGTGCGACTGTCAGGTGCTTCCTGTTTATCTCCCGGGGCTGGAGAACATGCGAGCAGACACTCTCTTTCAGCGGATCTTGGCCCCGCACGACTGGATGCTCGACCGGCAGATATTCGGAGTTGTATCTCCCAGTTGTACGATCGTTCCAGTTGGATCTGTTTGCGTCCAGCGGGACGAATCAGATACCCGTGTTCTGCTCGAATACCCGGACCAGAGGCATTGGCTTCCCGGGTCCTCCTCCCAGCTGTCCGCCAGCCGGCATTTCGGCTACTTGTGCTACTGGCCACTATGGCGTCACCACAGAGCTGGTTTCGGTAATTTCTCAGGTTTCTGGCTCAGCCTCCTGTTGTATTACCTTTGTGACGGACATTCTCACTCAGAGCGGCGCATACCCCAATCCAAGGATTCAGCTGGTGGCTTGGCCTCTGTCAGGTCTAGCCTCGAAGCATCGCGAATTCCTGCAGTAGTTGCAGACACAATTCTGGCTTCGAGGCGGGATTCGACAAACGTTCAGTATGAGGATAGGTGGTCCCGCTATGCGCGCTGGTGTTCAGATAAGGGGTTTGCAGATCCCTTTTCTGCGGATTTAGTCCGAGTATTGGAGTTTTTGCAAGCTCGTTTGGAAGAAGGCCTGGCGGCTTCGACCATTCGTGGCTACTCCACCGCTATTTCCACTTTTCACACCCCTATCGATGGTGCGCTTCTGGGGCAGACTCTCCCATGCAGCGCTTTTTAGCTGGCGTGGATCGGGTTCGACCTGCTGTCAGGCGAACCAGCCAACCTTGGGATTTGTCAATTGTGCTAGATTGGCTGTCCGGTCCTACGTTCTCACGTCTATCGGCTATTTCCATTCAGTTGTTAACATGGAAGGCTGTATTTCTGGTGGCGGTAACATCTGGGCGTAGGGTCGGCGACTTACATGCTATGTCGGCAGACCCGGCGCTGACTGTGTTCCATCCTGATCGTGTCAGTATTCGCCTCCTGGATACTTACCGTCCAAAGGTCGATCACGCTTTCCATGTGACAGCTCATATCAAACTTACTACTCTTACCCAGCCTTCCACATCGTGGACCTCTCCAACGAGCACTCACCCGTTGGATGTCCGAAAGACTCTCAAGGTCTATATCAAACGAACACAAGGGATCCATACGGGTACCCATCTGTTCTGCTGTTACGGTGGCGGGAAGGCTGGTGTGCCGGCGAGCAAACAGCTTTTGCATCAGCACTACCCATTGAAGAGATATGCTCTGCCGCTATTTGGAGCAGGCCTAGCACTTTTATCAGGCACTATCAGCTCGATACACATTCACGTGATCGTGCATGTTTTGGCCGTTCTGTTCACTGTCAAGTGGACAGTGTACTGCCACCCTGACCCAGTGAATCTTGGTTATCTGGGTAGTTGACGCTGCTTTCAATTGTTTTATTGATATTTTCTGCTGTTGTGTGATCTAACTCCTTTCGATTCTCTCTGGAGATTATGGTCGGTGAGTTGGTTTTTCCCCCCTACGGTGCTCTCTAATAGACCATCATGTGGGCGGGGTTGTTTACTTTCGCACTGTGTGCAAACTTGCTATGCTTAACCTACGAGGTCGGTTCTAAGTACTTATCCTCCCTGTCAGTTACCCTCCCATAATGCCTCTCGCAGAAGCTGCGGGACACGTCAGTGTTGTGGCGTCTGTTACATTATTCCTAACGATTGCTATTCATGTGTACTTTGACAGAATTCCCTCCTCCCTGGCCTCCGGTCTTTGGGAGTCTGAGTTTATGCATATATGAACCCCAAGGACGATCTCTATGAAAAAGAATTAGACAAACCTGTAGAGGTTTAGAATTCTTTGAAGAGATTTGTCCTTGGGGTAGGGCCACCCACCTTCCCGCAACTCGGTTCACTGATTTATTCAGCAGAAGGAATGATTATATGTGCCTAGGTGCTTACCTGGTTGGCTGCGCATGCGTAGTAGGGAGGTAACTCCACGTGGTGGGGGCCGTATAATAGATAAAAAAGATTTTATTTATTGTACAATATTTTTATTAAAACATTGATACAACTGTCACAGGACATTTTCAGCCACAGAAAATGCCTATATGTACCCCAAGGACGATTCTCTTCTATAGGTTTGTCTAAAAAAATGTTTAAATGGAGGCCTTGGGAAGTCCCTAATTGTAGCCCCATTGTGTATACTACTACTGAGTTGCATGCACAATTTGATGAAAATCGGTCAAATAGTTTCTGAAGAATTGACTTTTAAGTGAGCATGGGGTCAGTCGGGAAAAGGCAAAATGTTCAACTTTTTGTTGTAATTAAGTCTTAATTAATCTAATGAAGTCATCGAGAGTGTTCCCAATGCCGTTTTGCTATAGCGTTATAAGAATCTCATTTGCGCTAGGGCTACATATTTTTTCAGCAACTATTTTATCGACCCGACACCAAGGATGCTCCAACTTCCAATTAGACATATGGATTTGCTACAGTATACAGAATACACTCCGACAACAACAACTATGGCAAAACAAATCGCAGCAACTTTCCAAGAAATGGGCATTCGGTGCAGCAAATCGATCGCACACCACCTCCTACTGGAAAACACGCACGACAACAACCTTGTGTCCGATATCTCGATGGTAGACTATCTTGCCGGAAATCTCGGGGGAAACCCACCTGCAACCACTCTCCAGTCTTCCAGCCTTTGTCGACGACCTCTCCGTGTTTGGCTATCTATCTCACAAAGACATCGTGAAGCACAAGGGAAGCGTCCAATGTACAACGGGAGAGCACGGCCACACGAAAACAATCGTCGACTACTCCACTGGATACTACGTACCACCTACAAAGAGCATACCGAAGCCACCAAAATGTATGCAACACTTCTCCGCATGGTGTGTAGGAGCTATTGCCAGCATGATCCAAAAGATCGAAAGCGAAACCCGGCAGAAATCGCTACGAGCATGGAAAGCTCAAAACAACGACGAAACCCCTTTTGCAGTCTTCGTGGCCAAAGTGGACGTCTCCGGAATCGCGATCGACCGACTCCAATCTAGAAACAAAACTACAAGGCAACGGACTAGGGATCTACAGCATCGACTACACCCGAGACTATTCCGGCGTCCTAGACCGCAAACAGCTTGTGCAATTCCTCTGTAGCCAACATGAATTTGTTGAAAAAGGCGATCTTGTGGAAGCTATCGATAGCGGAAAACCGACCATCCTGGACAACACCCACTCAGTCTGCAACCATGTTTGCACATGGGTAAAGACAACAAAGTCGGCAACTTCGAAGTCGTTTACAACGTCGTTTGCAACTTCGAAGCAGTTCTTCGACAAAACTGGCAAAGAGATTCGTTGGAAGAAAATACAGGTAGTGGCATCTCCTATGGGAAAGGAGCATCTGGACGAGCGCAGGAAGATAGAGGAAATAGAGAACATGTCGGAATACGAAGAATATCTAGAACTACAAAAGGCTAGGAAATCCATCGCCCAAAGACGCCCGCCATCCAGAAATGTGTAGACTTTCCAGAAGGGATCTATGCTATCCACAGGTTTGCAAAACAGATGTATCGTGGGACCAAATGAACTATCCTGTATCTACAAGCGCTGGACGAAAATGGAGCGCCAAAAGGCGATGTAGACATTCCGATGCCATGTGTCTCGGGACCAGAGATCGGACTAGCACCGATATATATATATATGTATGGGTGTTTATATAGCGCTATAGGCTATGTTTGACTATATGCTCAGTGTGCTTTTGGAGAGTACTGGGGAACCCTGATTTATCAGGCTACTCCTACGTGTCTCAGGATCGGGTTCGGTCTAGAACCGCCGAGCTTCGGCTCTGCGGATGCTCTGAACCCCGTGAGTAGCACCGACCTGGGCTTCGGCACTGGTAGGGCGCAGATTCCCGGCGCCGGTAGTTCAGGTCTCGGCCTGATGTCTATCGACGCCTTGACCAAGAAGCTATCGAGTGTGCCAGGTGTGTCGGTCACCTCGACGCTCCGAGGTCTGTCTGAGTGCTTGGGATACCTTGATTTATCAGGCTTCTCCCATGTGCCTCGGAACCGGGTTTCAGGCTCGTACAGTGGACAAGTCGATTTGAGCTTCGGCTCTTTTCGCTACTTTGAACTTAACACTGAGTAGGTTTGTCCCTGAGGCAAGTGCGAGATAGAATCGCGGCTGTGTTGCCTCAGGTGTTGTCCACGTCGAATACCCGAACCGTTGGCATCCGGGACAAGGCCTCACACTCTACCGTCAGTCTGCCGTTCTTTCACCTTAACAGCTCAACTGTATGCTCCACTCGGCCCATCTCTCAGCTCTGCTGAGGGAGCTGGTGGAAAGGGGAAAGAGCGCCGGTGATTTTTCATCGGCGACTCTGGGCGGCATCTGACGGAGGTCAACTCTCATCTGGCTAGGGACTGCATTGTAGCTGTGCCAGCCAAATGATGAGTGCGGTTATGGGCCTATGGCGCCTGGGACTGCTTCGAGGAATACGGAAGTCTGTCGAGCTTCTCGTTAATTCCTCAGGTGCCCAGGCACCGCAAACGTTATGTTGCCGACTGCAGGGGTTTACTGTATTCTGCCACAAACCCCGGTTGGAGCGACACACACCAGTGTCGGCTTCCCGGGAGACGGCGAAAATACTCCGTGCCGAGATCCAGTCTCTGCTGGGCAAGGCAACCAGCGAGGTGGTTTCCAATGGTCAGGAAAATGTGGGGTTTGACTCCATTTATTTCCTCGTTGCCATTAAGAACGGAATGTTCAGACCCATTCTCATCTGAGAGCTGAACAAGTTAATAGAGGTACTGTCCTTCAAGATGGAGACACCGCGCTCGGTGATCTCATCTGTCGAGACAGGGGATTGGCGCACGTCAATCGACCTTGAGGTCGCGTACCTCCTTGTTCCATTGCACCCTGATTTCAAGATTTACCTTCGGTTCTTGTTCGACGGGACGTGCTACCAGTTTCGTGTGCTCCCCTTAGGCTACATTACGGCGCCAAGGGTGTTCACCAAATTGAGGTTTATTACAGCCCAGATAGCCAGATCGCAGCTAGTGCCGGTGTTCTCACCCGTACCTAGGCGACTGGCTCATCGTGGTTTTAGAATAACAGTTGAGTCTGGGAACCTCAAGATCAGTGTTGGTCACTCTTACGAAACTGGGCCGAATTGTCAACCTCACGCAGTCAGATGGACAGACGTCAGGCGTCTCTCTGAGGGGCTCCCCCTGGAGACACCGTTGCTCTCAGTCCAGCCAGATACATCCCTCCCGGGTTGGGACGATGTTCTGGGCGACCTGCGATCTCTTGACAGACATTCCTCACTCAGCAGTCAGGTTGGTGTTCGGCCGCGACACACTACCTTTTCGACCAGACATTCTCGGAACAGGGCACTGGAATCCTTGGATTCACTGGGTGGCTTGGTCTCTGTCTAACCCCCAGACACCCGGAATTCCTGCAGCCGTTGCAGACACAATTCTGGCTTCGAGGCGGGATTTGACACCCGTTCAGTGTGTTGATAGGTGGGGCGCGCTGGTGTGCAGATAGGGGGATTTCATAATCCCTATTCTGCGGATTTAGTTCGGATATTGGAGTTACTATAACCTCGTTTGGTTGAGAGCCTTATGACCTCCACCATTCCCGGGTACTCCATGGCTATTTCCACGTTTCACACCTCGTTCGATGGTGCTCTGCCTAGGCAGCACCCTCTCATACAGCGCTTCGTAGCTGGCATGAACAGGGTTCGACCGCCTCGGCGGCCACCCAGCCCACCTTAAAATTGCCAATTATTCTCAATTGGCTGTCTGGCCCTGACTTTTCAAGTATATCGTCTCTCTCACTTCACTTGTTGACGTGGAAGACGGCTTTACTTGTGGTGGTGAGCTCTGGTAGAAGGGTCGGGTACATCCATGCGATACCCACTGACCTGACACTGACAGTATTTTATACTGATCATGTCCGTATTCGCCTCCCGGATACCTACCACTCTCAGTTCGATATTGCTTTCCACGTGACTGCTCATATCGAACTTCCACCCCTTACCCAGCCTTCCACACCGGGGACCAATCTTTCGATTGCTCACCCGTGACTGTAACAAACGAACGAAAGGGATCCGTACGGGTACCCATGTGTTCTGTTTGGTGGCGGGAAGACTGGGGAGTCTGCTAGCAAGCGGACTTTATCTCGTTGGCTTGTTTCCGTAATTGTTCGGTTACAATGCTAAGGTTTACCTTCCCCCGAGGGGTTGAAGGCAGACTGGGTAGGGCAGATGCCGCTTTGTTGGCAATACACAGCGGCACTGCTCAATGAAGAGATCGGTTCTGTCGCTCTTTGGAGCCGGCAGAACGCCTTCATTCGCCATTACCGACTTGACACGCATTCTAAGGATCGTGCTCGGTTCGGTCTTTCGGTTCTCTCCAGTGGAGAGTGTCCTGCCACCCTGACCAAGTTAGTAACTGGTCATTGGTATCGGTTCTGTGTTCAATGTCGATATGGTTCATATCACTACATCGTATAAGCCTTACCACCCTTTCGGGTTGGGTCGGGTTTGGGTGTACATACGTCCCTTACGTCCTCTTCACTTAAAGGCAAGAGGGCGGGGCGGGTTTGAACGCTATAACCAGTCATATGCTATTAACCCGTCTTGCGACGGAATTGGGTACGAACCCCCCACGGGTCACTGTTTGGTATGCCTCTCTTTGAGCCGCATGTCACGTGACCAGGTTAGTGTAATAGTGAGCCAACACATGTTCGGCTACGCTTTTCGCTATTCAGGGGATTTTTGTACGCTAACAGTTTTTCCCTCTTCCCGAGACTTCGGTATTTGGGAGTCTGTGTTAATCAGCACTTTGTGGGATGGTGGTCTACACTTACCCTCCTCACGCCGAGAGTGTTTGGTGGGGGTGTTTTATCCTGTTTTTCACTCGTACAATGCATGGCGTTTGTACTCGTTCGATTTCCTCAGAAAGTTTTTAGCAAGGCTAATAATTTCTCTGGGTTTTATCGAGGTCCCGGCAAGCCCTCTTCCAAACAGGAGGGGTGCATTCGAGCATTAGTTTGCAGTACTTATTAGCTCGACTCCTGGGTTATTGGCTTTTAAGCGTTTAAATTTTTACGCTTTCCCTACCCTTATACCTCTCGCCACGCTTCTCTGGTTGGGGCTATATTAGGGTTGGGAGTTGTTTCGGCATGTCCCCATACATTCCTTTCCATTGTAATGGTTGGGGGTGGGGTTTTATGTCATAATTGATTTGAGCCAATTGACGTATAAGCTTGGGCTCTCTAGTTCCCGCCCTAGCCACGCCCCTGCCTGATTGACATCAGCGGTCAGGTGGCTCGGTAAGTGTGTTTTTTCTATTTCCGTATCGGTTGTAGATTTCACTCCACCACGGGTTTAGTTGTTGCCAGACAGAATGCCACTCCCGTCTCAAATATCTTTGGGAGTCTGTCATATGCTTATATGTACCCCAAGGAGGACTTCTTCTGAAAAAGAATTATACAAACCTGTAGAGGTTATGAATTCTTTGAAGAAAGTCCTCCTTGGGGTACGGCCACCCGCCTCCCCTCATTCTGTCTGACACGTTCAGCATGAAAAGTGAGGTACGAGGTAGACGGCGAGAGTTACCTGCTCTTGGCTGTAGGGGGTCCGGTGGGGCCCTGTAGGGGTGGTCTTATCATTACATTCCTCTGTTTGTTGTGTTGTGAAATATGTGTAACTATGTGTATTGACATAAACATGATGAATGGGGAATGCTTTAATTCTGGTGACTTGATGTAGAAGTTTGGCTTCCGGCCTGATACATACATGGCTTAGGCTCCTCGCCGACACCCCAGTTGTAAGATGGTGTTTCTGTAAAATATACATGATGCATTTACAGGTTTACAACTTGACCAGCACGTGCAAGAGTCTGAAGACAGAGGTTATGAGATTGTCTGATGAACTTGGCAAGGAGCAAAAGATGCGAGGACAGCTTGATGAGAGATGTAGCGAGCTCACCCATCTGCGAGGTATGCTCAAAATGAATATCGATCTCGAGGACAGTGACATTCATGATGTTCAGGATGTCATTAACTGGTGTGTCTAACAAGACTTGTTTCCTTTCCACAGTGGGTCGGTGGGGTAGCCTAATGGTTAAAGCGTTGGCTCGTCACGCCGAAGACCCGGGTTCGAATCCCCACATGGGCACAATGTGTGAAGCCCATTTCTGGTGTTCCCCGTCCGTGATGTTGCTGGAATATTGCTAAAAGCGGCGTAAAACCAAACTCAGTCAGTCAGTCCTTTCCACTGTTGTATGGCTGGAATATTGTTCCGTGGCAATGTGACTTTTAACTCAGATATTTGTTGCTGTGGATATAGAGGACATCCATGTGATGTGTGGGCAGTGATCATCTGTTACCCTGGTTACAGTTGTGATGGTGTTGTGTTGCTTGATGTCACATGGGAATGGTTTACAGAAAGACACTTGAGGCACTCAATCATCATAACATCAATCATTAGTTTGTCTGATTAAGACATAAGTACTTGCAGCAGTGATGTGGCTGGAATATTGCTGACTCTACTAACATTCACCCACTCAGATTATCAGCATCTTAAGAACTGATTCTGAACACTTTGGTGGACTTGAAATAATAGTGCTATCTGTGTTTGGGTCCACAGAGAAACTGCAGTACCAGTACGAAACAGCAGAGGCTGAGAGGCAGGTGGCCACAACAGAGCTGAGTCGCTTCCAGAGCCAGTACCAGGAACTTATCTCCCAGGTGGAGAAGACACAGATACTCATTGACCAGAATAAGGTGAAATGTAGTTCTGAAAACTGGAAAGATTTTCTTTTGGCATTCCCAATCTAAGTAGAAGCAGATCATTGTTCTTACAAAAGGTCAAACGAAAATCTGAGGGATATCCCCATTGCAGGAGACTTCAGAGTAACTTTTAGAGCATCAGTTTTCCAGATCAGTAATGTGTATACTAATACTACAATGGCTGACACCTCATTGGGATTCCAGGGCAGTGTGGGGTGGTAGGGTAGCCTAGTGGTTAAAGTGTTGGCTCGTCACGCCGAAGACCCGGGTTCGATTCCCCACATGGGCACAATGTGCGAAGCCCATTTCTGGTGTCCCTGCCGTGATATTGCTGGAATATTGCTAAAAGCGGAGTAAAACTAATCTCAGTCAGTCAGTCCAGGGCAGTGTATGTCCCCAGTACCTCATGGGATACACTTCATTGGGATTCTAGGGCAGTGTAGGTCCCCAGTACCTCATGGGTGACACTTCATTGGGATTCTAGGGCAGTGTAGGTCCCCAGTACCTCATGGGTGACACTTCATTGGGATTCTAGGGCAGTGTAGGTCCCGAGTACCTCATGGGTGACACTTCATTGGGATTTCTAAGGCAGTGTAGGTCCCGAGTACCTCATGGGTGACACTTCATTGGGATTCTAGGGCAGTGTAGGTTCCCAGTACCTCTTCACTTCATTGGGATTCTAGGGCAGTGTAGGTCCCCAGTACCTCATGGGTGACACTTCATTGGGATTCTAGGGCAGTGTAGGTCCCGAGTACCTCATGGGTGACACTTCATTGGGATTCTAGGGCAGTGTAGGTCCCCAGTACCTCATGGGTGACACTTCATTGGGATTCTAGGGCAGTGTAGGTCCCCAGTACCTCATGGGTGACACTTCATTGGGATTCTAGGGCAGTGTAGGTCCCGAGTACCTCATGGATGACACTTCATTGGGTTTCAAGTACTCCATGCTTGATGTGAGAATCATGTGTTTATAATGATAAGATTGTTGGTAACTGTGTGACTGCCCAGACAGCATGGTAGACATGCTACTAGTGTTTGCTCTGTGTTGCAGATGAGAAGTCAGGAACTGGAGTGTGACAACCAGAGACTGACCAGCCAACTGGACACCACATCCAGTGAACTGGAACATCTCAGGACATTACACAAGAGAGAGGTGCAGGTACGGACTGATTACAGGACTTACATATAGGACACATGTTGGAAGGATGATAGGCAGTGGAAATGCCTTGTGGCTAAGGACGTGGCTTATCATACTGAAGCCATGGTTCAAATCCCCAAATGTACAAGTCAGTGTCCTCTGTTCCCATGTGTCACTTGTTTGCTGTTTAAACATGATATTTGAAAAAGTGTTGAAAACTATGCAATTTTAATGGGTCAGACAGACATCTGAAACCATACCCATGTCACTTTGTTCATTTTAAACTGAAACCATACCCATACACTTTGTTCATTTTAAAGGAAGACGCCGCCTCCGTGGTGTAGTGGTTAGAGAGTCCGCCTGGAAAGCGGCAGGTCGCGGGTTCGAACCCCGACCGCGTCATACCAAAAGACGTTAAAATATAGTACTTGGTGGTCCCTGCCAGGCTCTCGGCATTAATGGGTAAAACAAGGACTGGTCGGCTTGGAGTCAGTATAATATGTCTTAGTAGGGTATTCATGCTGCGGCATGGTATCTCAGTGGGCTAGCACTATAAAACCAGCTTAAGTCTGGGCTAGTACAAGCAGCCGCACATACACATATACACGCATGCACGTCGTCATATGAGCGAAATATTCTCAAGCACGACGTTAAACCCAATTTCACCTCACCTCACTTCTGATGAAAAAGAATTATACAAACCAGTAGAGGTTTTGAATTCTTTAAAGAAAGTCCTCCTTGGGGTACGGCCACCCGCCTCCCCTCATTCTGTCTGACACGTTCATCATGAAAAGTGAGATACGAGGTAGACGGCGAGAGTTACCTGCTCTTGGCTGTAGGGGTTCCGGTGGGGCCCTGTAGGGGTGGTCTCACAAGACGAAACGAGTTTTTTGTTTTGTAAATATTTTATTAAAAAATGTAGTTAAAACTGTCGTAGGATTTAAAATGTACATTTAAATGCTTATATGTACCCCAAGGAGGACTTTCTTCGAAGAATTCATAACCTCTAAAGATTTGTATAAATTTCACCTCACCTCACCTTTTAAAGGAAGACAATGGTGAAAATAGTAGGAAATATTCCATGTATGTTCTTGTTGAGTGGATGTTGGGGTGTCTGCCTGATAGTTTGATCACCTCCCACATTATGCCAATAGCCATTGATAGGTTACACTGTGTTTTCCTTGCCTGATTAAGCAAAACCCTCTATGATGTCTTGTCTTTAGCTTTATTGTAATCAGAATATCATACAGTGATTATATCTGCACAGGTGGAGAAGACCCATGTTGATGAGCGTCTGGCCCTGGAAGAGGAGGCTGTGAAACTTCGCAGTCGGGCACGAGAAGCTCAAGCTGAAAATGAAGACATGAAGAAAAAAATGTAAGAGCATGCATGATTTTTTCTTTTACGGATAAAGGCATCTTAGTTTGCTGTGAAGAGTTTCCTGAGATGTGCTAGAAACCCTGGCCTGGAGTCCCAGATTCACCCTGACTCTGTTTCTTGCTATGTTGACCCCATTCTTGTCAGTTTCATTGGCATGTGAAGGCCTGCATCATTCTTTTTCAGAAGAAGTCCTCCTTGGGGTACATATAAGCATTAAACTGTCCATTTTAAAAACCTACGACAGTTGTAACAATATTTCAATAAAATATTTTACCAAACAAAAACTTGTTATGTTTAGTGAGACCACCCCTACAGGGCCCCGCACAGGGCCCCCTACAGCCAAGAGCAGGTAACTCTGGCTGCGTACCTCGTACCTCACTTTTCATGCTGTCGTTGACCTATTCGGTTGTGCATGGTCCAGGAAGACACGTCTTTGCGAAACTACGATTGAGAATGAGTGAGAAAGAGTCAAATCCTGTATGTATGGTTCCTTCTTTTTCGCACGGGCGCTAGCTGGAATCTTCGTATGACTTTTTTCATTCATGATTTGTTGTAACCTTGCGGGCGTGTTCGCTGTCTCCAGCCATGTGGCAGGCAAGATGGCGGACCGCGGGGTCCTTTTGCTATCCCTTCTGCTGGCTTCCATAGCCTTGTAGTCGGGTTATAAGGGTGCTGATATTTCATTATGTATATTATGCTTGCCTAAATTCCTCTTTTTCAGCGGGTTTTTGGTAAGTTTTACTTGAGTGATTTTATGGAGTGTTCGTTTACGTGTCGCTCACATATGTTGCTCTTTGTCAGCTATGTACACAATTACGCTTCGCTATTGTGGCTTTATGCTAGTATTTAATAGCTTTGCTGTAGCTGTTAAATATAGCCCGTGCGTTGTATTTTTTCTGTTTTTATTGTGTGCATATTACATTATATCAAACAGTCCTTGCTATTAGTCATAGCGCGGTTCTGTTTTTTGCAGCCCAAGGGGCGCGTTACCTGTAGCGCTACATTATCTCCTCAGGATCGGCACCTTATATGTTTGCGTTGTTTGGCGGAGGAAGCCCATGATGAACAAGGTTGTACCATGTCAGGCTTTCTCCCAGCGTACTATAAAGTCCAGGCGTGCTGATATGATGTTTTACACGCCTTTACTTCAGGCGGGGGACATTTTGGGACAGGAGCCTCCTAAGGATAAAGAAAGTAAAAGCCTAAGAAAAGAAGGCTTCTGCTTAGTCTGTATCGGGGGATACAGCTCCTAAACGGGCGAAGGGTGCGGGGTCTTCGATCCCTTCACCATCCATCCCCTCCACATCGCAGGCACCTTCACCCCCTCATGTCCCAGTTTCAAACACGCTAACCTTTGAATTAATCTCGGATTTATTGCAGCAGCAAATGGTTTCGGTCCACTCTCTTGTGTCTGATGCGATGGCCGGTCTCCATCAGGAGATTGGCGTCCGGCCAGGTACGGAGGGGGTGTCCGGATCTATGGCGGGCAGTGTCCCCAACCTTAGCTCAGGCTCTGGTGTGGGGATTTCTGTCGGGGGTGTGTCGGCCCGAGTCTCGTCACGGTTGCCGGCCACCCCTCCGCTGTAGTGACTACCACCAGCCCAAGCCTTGGCTCTGGGACTGGTTCAGTAGTTGGTACCGGTTTTGCAGGCTCAGTCCCTGTAGTATCCGCTACATCATCGCATTTGGTCCGACCGCTTGCGCCGGCTTTGCCGGGCCATTCGGTGTTGGGATCATTATGCTCGGGCTCTTCCTCGTCACGCCACCGCGACTCAGTTTCGAGTCTTGGTTCGGGTGTGCCGGGCAACTTCGGCTCTGCTCTGTCCCTCTCTGTAGACCCCTCGGATGATCCCTCAGAGCTCTCTCTGGTTACAGAGACCTCGTCCTGGAGGATCGATTCGAGGAGGCTATGGAGGAGGATGAGGGTCGGGGAGGGTTGGGTACACCTTCGGTTCCACTCGGAGCGTCCCTGAGACAGGTACAGGAGCGTATTGCCTCGGTCCTGCCTCAGGTAGTTGTCGGTGCTGGCGCACCCGACCCTCAGGAGTTTCGCCTCCCAGGGGAGGCTTTTGCTCCAACCAAGGTGGCTGACACTAGGCTTCGTATATTACCTTCAGTTTTGTCTGAGGTTATAAACCCCCTCCTCTGTGGTACCAGGTCCAGATTCAATTTACCCAAACTGGACCGTTTGTACCTCATGGGGGAAGCTGGCCTATATAACCCCCCAGTGGTCGACGATTGTGTCTGCGCGTCAGTTGTCCTGGGGGGTTAAATCCGCTTATCGTTCCTTTGAAGAGCAGTACCGGAATGCGGTTCAGTGCCTTAAAGTAACGATACATTCCGCCTACATCTCGGTGTTGCAGAGGCAACTACTGGATGTGGGTGGGGCCGAGGAAGATTTGTCTCCCTCCAACTTGGCAAAACAATTGACGGAGGTCCAATCACATCTGGCGCGCGACTCTATCAGGTCGTCGGCTTGCCAAATGATGTCGGCGGTTATGGGTCTCCGTCGCCTGTGGCTTTCTATGGCGAGGTACTCTCCTGCCATGCAACAGGCTCTACTGGCGCTGCCGTTCCGGATGGGTTCTACCCTGTTCCCCGTGGCAGCTACAGTAGTCCGGGAGGCCGCGGAGGCTGTATCAACCTTCAAGGACACTAAGCCCTTGTTGGAACAGCCTCACATGTCTCGTGCGTGACCCCCGGTACTTACCTCCGCATATCCTTCTGCCGCGGCGAAGGAACCTGTTAAATGGGCTCAGCCATTGCAGTCGCGGAGGGTAAGGGCAGGGGAAGTCAGCCCCGGCTTCCCAGCTATAATTCCTCCGGAGCCCTTGTTGGTACCAGATCAACCAGTCAAAGTACTGCCAACCTCGGGTATCCATTGTCTCATGCCACATATCCCTGTGGGTGGTCGACGTTCTCTCTTCCTGTCGGAATGGGAAAAAGTCACTTCTAATCTCTGGGTCCTGTCCACGCTCAGGGAAGGCCACATGCCACAGTGGAAGCGAGACCCACCCCCTTCTCCGGGATCCGTTGCACTCCAGTGCCGGCTGCCCTAGAGAAGGCAGAGGTGCTCCGTGCCGAGGTCCAGTCATTACTGGACAAGGCAGCAATAGAGGTGGTTTCAGTGGACACTGGCAGGGAATTCATCCAGGGGGCTTCCCTTGGACATCCCGTCGCCAGATCTCTCGATTCAGACAGATGCCTCCCTCACAGGGTGGGGGGGTGTGCTGGGCGACCTGTCGGTCTCAGGCCTGTGGTCACAGAGCGAGGCGCGACTGCACATCAACGTGCCAGAATTGAGAGCAGTCAGGTTGGTGTTCGAACGACTTTGGGAGCAGGTTCGGGGCCGTGTGGTTCGTCTAGAGATGGACAACCAGACGGCGATGACCTATATCCTGAAGCAGGGCGGTACGGTTTCCCCGTCTCTCCTGCAGGAGGCGTGGCAGTTTCTGCTCTGGTGCGACCGGTTCGACATACGGGTGATGCCTGTTTATCTCCCAGGGGCAGACAACGTTCGAGCAGATGCACTTTCTCGGCGTATCCTGGCCCCGGACGAGTGGATGCTCAATCGGCAGATATTCGGGGCTATCTCCCAGTTGTTCGGATCGTTCCAGGTGGATCTGTTTGCTTCTGGGGGCACGAACCAGATTCCAGTGTTTTCGCTCGACTGGACGGGCAGGGTTCTGTGGGCGTTCCCACCACTACCCCTGATTCCCAAAGTCTTCTCGCAGCTTGCCACCCAACCAGCTCGACTTCTTGTGCTCCTTGGGCCTCTTTGGTCGGCTCAAAGCTGGTTTCCGGTACTACTCAGGTTTCTGGCTCAGCCTCCTGTACTATTACCCTTTCGACCGGACTTACTATCCCAGAACGGAGCGCCGCACCCGAATCCCAGGATTCAGTGGGTGGCCTGGCCTCTGTCCTGGAATCGCCTCCAAGCGAGCGGAATTCCTGCACCGGTTGCAGACACAATTCTGGCTTCACGGAGGGATTCGACAAACGTTCAATATGAGGATAGATGGGCCTGTTATATGCGCTGGTGTGTCGGCAGAGGGATTCTTGATCCCTTTTCTTCAACTGTAGTTGAAGTACTGGAGTTCTTACAGTCTTGGTTAGAAGCCGGCTTAGCCGCGTCTACTATCTGGGTCTACTCCACGGCAATCTCTGCCTTCCATATCCCTGCCGACGGTGCTCTCTTTGGACAGCACCCTCTGGTGCAGCGCTTTTTAGCAGGCGTGGACATAATCCGTCCGACTGTCCGATGGATTAGTCCCCCGTGGGACTTGTCAATCGTTCTTGATTGGATGTCCGGTCCTCTCTTTCACGATCTGTCGTCTCATTCACTCCAGCTGTTAAGTTGGAAGGCTTCCTTTCTTGTGGCGGTAACGTCTGGCAGGCGGGTAGGCGATATCCATGCGATGTCCGCGGATCCTGACAGAGTCAGTATTCGGTTGCCAGACTCTTACCGTCCTAAGGTCGCAGGCGCCTTTCATGTAACGGCGCCTATTGAACTGCCAGCTTTCATTCAGCCTCCATCGTCCGGTACCTCTCTTTGACGTGCTCACGTCTTAGATGTCCGTAAGACTCTCAAGGCTTATATCAAACGAACGGCTGCTCTCAGGAAAGATAAGCAGCTGTTCTGTTATGGCGGTGGTAAGGCTGGTCTTCCGGCGAACAAGCAGACCATATCTAGGTGGCTTGTCTCTGCCATTTGTATGAGTTACTCTCACAAAGGGTTAACTATCCCTCAGGGGTTAAAGGCTCATTCGATTAGGGCAGTGGCGACATCTAAGGCATACGCCGCGGCACTGCCCATTGAGGAGATCTGCTCAGCGGCTATCTGGATCCGACCGAGTACGTTCATCCGCCATTATCAACTGGACAAACACTCACGGGAGCGTGCTCGGTTTGGCCAGACAGTTCTCACCAGTGGGCAGGGTCGTGATTCTCTAGCCGAATGAGCCTTAGAAATCACGATTGCTTTTATCCTGGTGTTGGTATTATAACATTCCTCAATTTTTATCGGTGGCGGTATCACATTGGTGGTGGTTTTTACCGTTTTCTATTGACTATAGCGATTATCACACGCTATATTCACTGTTTTCATCCCTGCACCACGCTTCGCTGGTTTGGGTTTATGAATGATATATCTTGGACTCGTCCATACATTCCTTCCCATTTTGATGGTTGGGGGTGGGACTTACGTCCGTCATTACAAATTCCACCAATAGCCTATCGGCTAGGCTCCTTTTTTCCCTGCTTTGCCTGGCAGTCAGGTGACTAGGTAAGTGTATTTTCTCTCTCTGTCGCGGCTTCGGCTGTGCCTTCGACTGAACTAGGGGGTATGTTAGCCAGACAGAATACCGCTCCCGACTCAACATCGTTGGGAGTCTGTCTTATGCATATATGTACCCCAAGGAGGACTTCTTCTGAAAAAGAATTATACAAACCTGTAGAGGTTATGAATTCTTTGAAGAAAAAATCCTCCAGAAAGGTATGGCCCACCTCCCTCATTCTGTCTGACACGTTCAGCATGAAAAGTGAGATACGAGGTACGCAGCCAGAGTTACCTGCTCTTGGCTGTAGGGGGCCCTGTGCGGGGCCCTGTAGGGGTGGTCTCACTAAACATAACAAGTTTTTGTTTGGTAAAATATTTTATTGAAATATTGTTACAACTGTCGTAGGTTTTTAAAATGGACATTTTAATGCTTATATGTACCCCAAGGAGGACTTTACTTCAAAGACTTCATAACCTCTAGAGGTTTGTATAAATTTAGGCTTAGGATAATACAGCAGAATTAAATGTTCATCAGAGTTCAGAGATGTTGACCTGCATTACTTCAGAGAGATGCTGCAGAAAGAAATGAGTTCCACAAAGGACGAGATGATGAAGAAGGACGTGGAGTTCTCACAGGCGGCTGAGTGTCTGGAGAGAGAGCTGAACTCCCTCCGGACCCAGCTGCATGGCATGCAAGACGAGAAGCAGAACATCCTCCGGGACAAGGAGAACCTGCTGGAGGAGGTCAGTACATACAACCAAGCCAGAACTACGCTGCTAGAAGCTAATACATCAAAAGAATTTTCTCTTGATTGTTAACACTTTCTCACGTGTCCTCAGCAGAGGTGTTATCATATATTAAGGCCACGATAAGATACTTATCCCAATAATAAAGGTACAATACAATTTTTTCTTATCCTGACTCATGATCTTTTGCTTATCTCCCTTTCACTTTCGAATGGTAGTGGAACACTTGAATCCCTTGAAGTTCCCGAAGCGGACATAAAAATACACTCACCCACGAGTTACCTCCCTTTTGCCCTTTTCCCGTGCAAACAGTCATGTGACCAGCCTTACTTGTCACTCTCCTGATTTTCTGCCCATGTATCCTGATACTTATTGTTCATAAGTTCATATTCTCTCCCTTTTTGCAGATGAATCACATTGCATACAATAATGTACTGCCATATTGTTACACCACTTGTCTCTGAGTATGTCATGTGACAGTTTATCAAACCAAGTGAAGTTGAACACACCCACTTGCTGTAATGTCTGCTGATTGTGTTGTAGGTGAACCAGACCGTGGACACGTTGATGGAGGAGAGGGTGGTCTTACAGACAGACCTGGAGGAGACCAAAGTGGAACTGGACACATTATATGGGACACAAAGACAGCTGGAGAGAGAGAAGGCAGACCTCCTGGAGAGACTGTCTGGATACGAGCAGCAACAGGTGAGTCATGGACAGAAGGCTGGAGAGAGAAGGCAGACCTCCTGGAGAGGCTGTCTGGATACGAGCAGCAACAGGTGAGTCATGCACAGAAGGCTGGAGAGAGAGAGGCAGACCTCCTGGAGAGACTGTCTGGATACGAGCAGCAACAGGTGAGTCATGCACAGAAGGCTGGAGAGAGAAGGCAGACCTCCTGGAGAGACTGGATGAATATGAGCAGCAACAGGTGAGTCATGCACAGAAGGCTGGAGAGAGAAGGCAGACCTCCTGGAGAGACTGTCTGGATACGAGCAGCAACAGGTGAGTCATGGACAGAAGGCTGGAGAGAGAGAAGGCAGACCTCCTGGAGAGACTGTCTGGATACGAGCAGCAACAGGTGAGTCATGGACAGAAGGCTGGAGGAGAAGGCAGACCTCCTGGAGAGACTGGCTGAATATGGACAGCAACACGTGAATTCTGGCCTGATATTGCAAGAATATTGCAAACACAGCATAAAATTGTGCTCACTCACTCTTGGTTTTAGGCGCAAAATTATACTTAGGCGCCTGGACGTAAACTTCTCTGAAACATAATGGCCAATGATGCCAAAGTATATTCTCCCCTGCTTGTATTTTTTTTTTGTGAGAAAGGTTTCTGCTCTTGTAACCTCAGAAGTAGACTCAATAGCAAATGAGACTCATCCATAAAAAACTCAGTAAGTCTCTTCTGTTTGCCGCTGATGCAAGCATAGCCGAAAGCCAGTTTATTCTGAGAAGTGCTTAGGGTGTCCAGTTGTGTTATTTCGGTCATACTCAGAAAATATTTTATGCATAGCCCTTCAAGACCTATCAACAGTTACACTCATTTCTTGAAGTTGAGCCACAAGAAAGTCCACTCAACACTGAAGGAGATGATGGAGCAAAAGAACAAGCTGGCATATGAGAATGGACGTCTGCAGTCCCAGATACACCAGTTCAAAGATGACCTTGACCTTGCCACAAGAGGTCAGCTTGATGCAGGTCATCTCAAGAAACTGAATAATGCCCTCCAGGAGAAATACAGCAGTGTAAGTTGCCCAAATTACAATAATCTGACAAACCTTATAATTCTTTTTCAGAAGAAGTCCTTCTTGGGGTACATGTAAGCATTTAAATGTCCATTTTAAATCCTACGACAGTTGTAACTATATTTTTTAATAAAATATTTACAAAACAAAAAACTCGTTTTGTCTTGTGAGACCACCCCTACAGGGCCCCACCGGACCCCCTACAGCCAAGAGCAGGTAACTCTCACCGTCTACCTCGTACCTCACTTTTCATGCTGTCGTTCTGTTGAATAGACGTGCGTGGTGTTCGTTTCGAGTTTGCTGTCCTACCGTTACGATGAGTGTAAAAGAGTCTCAATCTGTATGTATGGTTCCTTTCTTTACGCACGGGCGTTAGATGGACTTCATATGTTGATATTCTCATTCATCTTTTGTTGTAACTTTGCCGTGGGTTCTCTGTTTTCCAGCCTTGTGGCAGGCAAAATGGCGGACCGAGCGATCGTGGTTTCCTTGCTATATGTTCTTGGTAGCTTGTAGTAGGGAGTTCATATATTATGTTTGCATATTATATGGTAGGCTTGCCTAAATTCTCTTTCTTTTCAGCGAATTTGTGGTAAGATGTGTTGAGTAATTTTGATAGTGTTCGTTTTGTATCACTCAACCTTACTCTATCACTAGTATGTACACGCAGGTGCGGCTAGCCTTTTTTCTGCTTTGCATTGTATGTTTAGTATTTAAATGGCTGTAGCTTGTAGCATTTAAATATCGCCCATGCGTGTTATTTATTGCTATTTACTTGTGTTTATATGTTTGCTGCTTCACAGTTCCTGCTAGTAACACTGGCATGGTTCTGTTTGTTGCAGTTTAAGCCCTGTGCGTTGTGCCGTGCACACTACCGCCACAGGATGATCATTAAGTGTGCCTCCAGTGTTTAGCCGAGGACGCTCACAACGATCAAGGATGTTCATAATAAACGCCCTTGCGTCAATATTCCTGTTACATTATGTTGTGTTATGTTACACATATACATATTTCATACGTTTACGCAGAACGTGGCTCATAGTGGCCGAGGTTGTGTTTTTTGTCTGGGTTCCTGCGCCTCACGCGCATTCTTTCTTTAGTTTTTCACTAATCTGCTTCAGGCAGGGGATAATATTTGATGAAAGGTTTCTAAGGAAATCCCTTTATCGTTCCCCCGCAAACAATGTTGCTGCCTTAAATATTGACTCAATTGCTTCACTATTTCAGCAACATATGCTGCGGCAGATGACTAATGTGAAGTCGATGATTGATAGTGCGATGTCCGGGCTCCGTCAGGAGCTCGGCTTGCAACGTGTTGATCTCGATGGTCCAGGTGTCGTCCGCGAAATCCCTGATTTTTTCTGACACGGTGCTGTCTGGGTTCCGCAAGGAGCTCAGCACGCCTGTCGTCGGGGTGGATCGGACGCATCTGGGGGGGTTGGCTCGGGGAATGCGCCTCCTCCCGTGGCAGCTTGATCCTGGCTTCGGCTCAGGTGATGATGTGCCTTCGGCGCCTTGTGGCGACCTAGCTTCGGGCTCAGGTTCGTCACAGGCGCCTGGCGCCGGCGATGCAGGTTTCACCCTGTCCGCGCCGGTGCCCTGACTGGCGGTCGCCTCGGCGCTGACCAGCTCGGGGACACCTCGGCGACGGAGCAGATCCCCGGCACTGTTAGCTGAGGTCTCGGCCTGATGTCTATCGATGCCCTGGCCAAGAGGCCGTTGAGTGTAATCACCTCGATGCACCGAGGTCTACCCGTGTACAACAGGGGAACCCTGCATTGTCAGGCTACTCCCAGGTGTTTCGGGATCGGGGTTCCAACTCGAACCGCCGACCCGAGCTATATATATGTATATATGTGTGTGTATATATATATATATATATATATATATGTATGTATGGGTATTTATATAGCGCTATAGGCTATGTTTGACTATATGCTCAGTGCGCTTTTGGAGAGTACTTGGGGAACCCTGATTTATCAGGCTATTCCTACGTGTCTCGGGATCGGGGTTCGGTTTAGAACCGCCGAGCTTCGGCTCCGCGGATATACTCTGAACCCCGTGAGTAGCACCGACCCAGGCTTCGGCACTGGTAGGGCGCAGATTCCTGGCGCCAGTAGTTCAGGTCTCGGCCTGATGTCTATCGACGTCTTGACCAAGATGCTATCGAGTGGTTCGGGTGTGTCGGTCACCTCGACACTCCGAGGTCTGTCTGAGTGCTTGGGAAACCTTGATTTGTAAAGCCTTCTCACATGTGCCTTGGAACCGGGTTTCAGGCTCGTACAGTGGACAAGTCTATTTGAGCTTCGGCTCATTTCGCTACTTTGAACTTACCACTGAGTAGGTTTGTCCCTGAGGCAAGTGCGAGATAGATAGGCTGTGTTGCCTCAGGTGTTGTCCATGTCGAATAGCCGAACCGTTGGAGTTCGCCTCCCGGAGGGAAGCCTGCTTCCAGCAAGGCATCCGGGACAAGGCCTCACACTCTACCGTCAGTCTGCCTTTCTTTCCCCTTAACAGCTCAACTCTGTATGCTCCACTCGGCGCATCTCTCAGCTCTGCTGAGGGAGCTGGTGGAAAGGGTTATGGGCCTATGATGCCCGGGACTGCTTCGAGGAATACGGAAGTCTGTCGAGCTTCTCGTTAATTCCTCAGGTGCCCAGGCACCAGCAAACGTTAAGTTGCCGACTGCTGGGGTTTACTGTATTCTGCCGCAAACCCCGGTCGGAGCGACACACACCAGTGTCGGCTTCCCGGGAGATGGCGAAAATACTCTGTGCCGAGATCCAGTCTCTGCTGGGCAAGGCAACCAGCGTGGTGGTTTCCAATGGTCAGGAAAATGTGGGGTTTGACTCCATTTATTTCCTCGTTGCCATTAAGAACGGAATGTTCAGACCCATTCTCATCTGAGAGCTGAACAAGTTAATAGAGGTACTGTCCTTCAAGATGGAGACACCGCACTCGGTGATCTCATCTGTCGAGGTCGCGTACCTCCTTGTTCCATTGCACCCTGTTTTCAAGATTTGCCTTCGGTTCTTGTTTGACGGGACGTGCTACCAGTTTCATGTGCTCCCCTTAGGCTACATTATGGCGCCAAGGGTCTTCACCAAATTAAGGTTTATTACAGCTCAGATAGCCAGATCGCAGTGCCGGTGTTGTCATCCGTACCTAGGTGACTGGCTCATCGTGGTTTTAGAATAACAGTTGAGTCTGGGGACCTCACGATCAGTGTTGGTCACTCTTACGAAACTGGGCCCAATTGTCAACCTCACGCAGTTAGATGGACAGACGTCAGGCGTCTCTCTGAGGGGCTCCCCCTGGAGACACCGTTGCTCTCAGTCCAGCCAGATACATCCCTACCGGGTTAGGGCGATGTTCTGGGCGACCTGCAGTCTCTTGACGACGAAGTCACAACCTGCACATCAATGTGCTGGAATTGACAGCAGTCAGGTTGGTGTTCGATCCCGCACGCCGGGATTCGAATTACCTTTTCGGCCAGACATTCTCACTCTGAACGGGGTGCCACACCCGAATCCTCTGATTCACTGGGTGGCTTGGCATCTGTCGGGTCTAACCCCCAGACACGCGGAATTCCTGCAGCCGTTGCAGACACAATTCTAGCTTCGAGGCGGGATTTGACACCCGTTGATAGGTGGGGCTCGCTGGTGTGCAGATAGGGGGATTTCATAATCCCTATTCTGCGGATTTAGTTCAGATATTGGAGTTACTATAACCTTGTTTGGTTGAGAGCCTTATGACCTCCACCATTCCCGGGTACTCCATGGCTATTTCCACGTTTCAACGTTCCACGCCTAGGCAGCACCCTCTCGTACATCGCTTCGTAGCTGGCATGAACAGGGTTCGACCGCCTCGGCAGCGACCCAGCCCACCTTAAAATTGCCAATTATTCTCAATTGGCTGTCTGGCCCTGACTTTTCAAGTATATCGTCTCTCTCACTTCACTTGTTGACGTGGAAGACGGCTTTACTTGTGGTGGTGAGCTCTGGTAGAAGGGTCGGGTACATCCATGCGATACCCACTGACCTGACACTGACAGTATTTTATACTGATCATGTCCGTATTCGCCTCACGGATACCTACCACTCTCAGTTCGATATTGCTTTCCACGTGACTGCTCATATCGAACTTCCATCCCTTACCCAGCCTTCCACACCGGGGACCAATCTTTCGATTGCTCACCCGTAACTGTTACGAACAAACGAACAAAAGGGATCCGTACGGGTACCCATGTGTTCTGTTTGGTGGCGGGAAGACTGGGGAGTCTGCTAGCAAGCGAACTTTATCTCGTTGGCTTGTTTCCGTAATTGTTCGTTTACAATGCTAAGGTTTACCTTCCCCCGAGGGGTTGAAGGCAGACTGGGTAGGGCAGATGCCGCTTTGTTGGCAATACACAGCGGCACTGCTCAATGAAGAGATCGGTTCTGTCGCTCTTTGGAGCCGGCAGAACACCTTCATTAGCTGGGTTTTATCGAGGTCCTGTCAAGCCCTCTTCCAAACAGGAGGGGTGCATTCGAGCATTTGTTTGCAGTACTTATTAGCTCGACTCCTGGGTTATTGGCTTTTTAGTGTTTAAATTTTTACGCTTTCCCTACCCTTATACCTCTCGCGACGCTTCTCTGGTTGGGGCTATATTAGGGTTGGGAGTTGTTTTGGCATGTCCCCATACATTCCTTTCCATTGTAATGGTTGGGGGTGGGGTTTTATGTCATAATTGATTTGAGCCAATTGACATATAAGCTTGGGCTCTCTAAGTTCACGCCCCCGTCTGATTGACATCAGCAGTCAGGTGGCTCGGTAAGTATTTTTCTATTTCCGTATCGGTTGTAGATTTCACTCTACCACGGGTTTAGTTGTTGCAAGACAGCATGCCACTCCCGTCTCAAATATCTTTGGGAGTCTGTCATATGCTTATATGTACCCCAAGGAGGACTTCTTCTGAAAAAGAATTATACAAACCTGTAGAGGTTATGAATTCTTTGAGCATGAAAAGTGAGATACGAGGTAGACGGTGAGAGTTACCTGCTCTTGGCTGTAGGGGGTCCGGTGGGGCCCTGTAGGGGTGGTCTCACAAGACAAAACGAGTTTTTTGTTTTGTAAATATTTTATTAAAAAATATAGTTACAACTGTCGTAGGATTTAAAATGGACATTTAAATGCTTATATGTACCCCAAGGAGGACTTTCTTCAAAGAATTCATAACCTCTACAGGTTTGTATATGTTGCAAGGGGGTGCGGTGGGGTAGCCTAGTGGTTAAAGCGTTGGCTCGTCACGCCGAAGACCCGGTTTGAATCCCCACATGGGTACATTGTGTGAAGCCCATTTCTGGTGTCCCCCGCTGTGATATTGCTGGAATATTGCTAAAAGCGGCGTAAAACCAAACTCAGTCAGTCAGTATAAGTTGCAAGGGGTAGAGCCAAAAGGATCAACATGTGTAGAATTACACTGATGAAAGTCCATCTCTGATATCTAGTGAATACCCAGCCACTATCTGCCTGGAGAGAGGAAGGTGGGGGATCTGACACTCTGCATGAAGGGGAGAAAGTAAGGAATCTTTGGAATGGAGCCTGAGTGGGGTAAAATGTGTCATGGGCTCTCCGTGGGTTGGCACTCTAATGCCATCATTAGCCGAGACTTGTACAATCAACGAGACATGTACATGGACGTCACAATGTGATAGTCAGTATATATAAGTACAATGATCTTGAACATGACATTATAGCCCATTTCACCTTTTTTATCTTCAGTGTGCTGGTTTATGCTTACATATTATAGCCTTTTTTTCAATTGGTCCTTTCATCAGGCAAATATGATTCACCTCTACAAAGCCATCACATTCATTACAAACATAACAAGTTGTCAACCATATCAACATATCAAGTACTGATTGATTTGTCATATTCCAACTGGGAATATTTGGTGTCTTTCTTTGACGTTGACCTAAATATCGTCCTGTGAGCATGTTGAGATACAATATAGAACAAACTTTATGGATAACGACTTCATTTCGATACAGATTCTTCTACCGTTGTCAAGCAACTGCAACTGCTTAACAACGGTACAAGAATGTGTATCGAAATGTCGCACTCACGAATAAAGAAGTTGTTATCCATAAAGTTTGTTCTATATTGCACTTCCCAACTTCTAAAACACCATTCGATTCCCCACATGGGCACAATGTGTTAAACCCATTTTTCTGGTGTCCCCCGCCGTGATATTGCTGGAATATTGCTAAAAGCGGCGTAAAACTAAACTCAGTCAGTCAGTCAGTCTAAAACACCACTCAAAGAAGTCATGTTGAGATAAGTCCATGTGTTGCAGGCCCAGAAGGAGGTGAGTGAGCTGAAGGTGGCCATCCAGTGTCTGGAGAACCAGCACCGTCTGTCCCACGAGCTGATCCAGCAGAAGGACCAACAGCTGCAGACGGTCATCGGCACCCGGGAACAGCTGGAGAAGGACATGTCCAAACTTGGAGCCCATGTGCAGGCCATGGACGATCGCGATAAACACAAGGTGGGCTTGGTATCTACAGCTACTAGGGGCGGTGGGGTAGTCCAGCGGTTAAAACATTCGTTCGTCACACCGAAGACCCGGGTTCGATTCCCCACATGGGTACATTGTGTGAAGCCCATTTCTGGTGTCCCTCGTCGTGATGTTGCTGGAATGTTGCTAAAAGCAGCGTAAAACTAAACTCACTCACTACAACAACTAGCTTCTCACATACAGGAGTTTCATTTGGTTGGATGGCTGTTTACAAGCATCACGTAATTGAAATTGTGTGCAAAATGACACTATTGAAGTCAGTTGTATGTCTTTAATGGTGTTTATCATAGTGGTGATTTGATTACCTAGATAATGGCTAATTTTGCTAGCAAAAGGTAGGTATAGAAGTATGGCCTTGTGATGTCCTATATTGGTTACACTTGATATCCTGGCTGTAACCTCTCATCAAGTTGATTAACTGGATTGATTATTTTAAATACCAGGGTGCCAGCTATCACAAGAACCTTGAATCTGCCAAGACTGTAAATCGTGAGATGGCCAATACCCTTGAGGCAGTGATGGCGTCACATTCTCAGCTACAGACTCTGGTGGAGAACCTACAGGTTGAGCTGGGGAAGAGAGACACGCAGATCATGCAGTTCCGCAGTCAGAAGTATGTACTCACTATTTGTTGCATGCATTAACAGTTATTAATATGTGAGGGGCGGTGGGGTAGCCTAGTGGTTAAAGCGTTGGCTCGTCAAGCCGAAGACCCGGGTTCGAATCCCCACATGGGCACAATGTGTTAAGCCCATTTCTGGTGTCCCCCGCCGTGATATTGCTGGAATATTGCTAAAAGCGGCGTAAAACCAAACTCAGTCAGTCAGTATTAATATGTGATGACCGTCTCCGTGGTGTAATGGTTAGAGTGTCCGCCTGGGAAGCGGAAGGTCGCGGGTTCGAATCCTGGCCGGTACAACAAGGACTGGTCGGCTCGGAGTCAGCATAACACGTCTGAGTTGGGTATTCATGCTTAACTGCGGGCATGGTATCTCAGTGAGCTAGCACTATAAAACCAGCTTGAGTCTCGGCTTGTACAAGCAGCCACACATACACATACATGCACGTCGTAATATGAGCGAAATATTCTCAAGCACGATGTATACCTATTTCACCTCACCTATTAATACTTGATTAGACAAGGAGCAGTCATTTAGATGTGATGGCTTTGCTTTGTCCAACAGAAAAGAGACAGTAAAATGTTTACTGAGTATATTGGTTGCTTTGGTGGCTTAAGTTTAGTAAGGATCATTTCGTTGCTATGGTAACAGGAACAAGGACCAGGAAGAGATGAGGTTAGAGATGAAGAACTTTGAAAGCAAGATGTCCTCCCTGCGTGAGGAGCTGAGGAAGGAGAGGGACAAATCCTTGAAGAAAAATTCCAAGGATCTAGGAGAGGTATGACTCAACTGTTACTGACCACAATCATTAACTCAAGTGTCCTGTTATAAAGTTGTATAAGGCTTGCACCAGTACTCATTGTCTTCTTCTCTACTTGGTTAAGTGACCGCCTCCGTGGTATAGTGGTTAGAGCGTCCGCCCGGAGAGCGGAAGGTCGCGGGTTTGATCCCCGACCGCGTCATACCCAAAAATGGTACTTGTAGGCAGTGTATGAATTAGCCTTAAGAACTCAATGACCAGGAGAGCTAGTATCACAAAAGACTAGGTCACATCACGCTGTACTAGCCATGTAAAGGTGTGGGATTTCCACGAGAACACACACTATAACCATCATATATCAGTCTGGTACTTGTTGGTCCCTGCCTGGCGCTCAGCATTAATGGGTACAACAAGGACTGGTCGGCTCAGAGTCAGTATAATGTGTCTGAGTGGGGTATTCATGCTTCACTGCGGCATGGTATCTCAGTGGGCTAGCACTATAAAACCAGCTTCAGTCTGGGCTAGTACAAGCAGCCGCACATACACATACACCCGCATGCACATCGTCATATGAGCGAAATATTCTCAAGTACGACGTTAAATCCAATTTCACCTCACCTCACTTGGTTAAGTGTGTTTAATGGTCCTTCGTAACTTGCAGTCTGTCTGTCTGAGGAGCGCTTTGATCTGTAGATACATCATACTAAAAGATTATAAAGATGCTACTCAGTGATTCCCTGCCAGGCCATTGGCATTCTGTAGATAACACAAGGACTGGTCTGCTCAGAGGCACTGTACTCGGTCAGTCTGTGAACCCCATTCCTTGTGTCCCCCAACGTGATATTGCTGGAATAATGCTATAAATGGCAAAATAAGCAACTTACTCTCTCAGTCTCTTTTTCTGTTGAGTTGATTCTGTGATTAAACCATCATTTCCTAGAGTGGCCTGAGGCATGAGTTCAATTTCTCTGCTTGGATGTGGTTTGTGAAGCCAGTTAAGGTGTCCTTTGCTGCGAATTTACTGGTATATTACTAAAAGCATTAACACTACTATTATCCACATTCATTCAACATTTCCTCCTTCAGATTAAGAAACAAAATGAAAGCTTATCATCTCGTAACATGGAACTAGTGAGGACAAATACAGAACTGCGACATCGGGTGAATGAGTCTGATCATACACACAAGGAACTTACACAGAAACTGGTGGATCAGAGACGCAAGACTGAGTACTTGAACAAGGCCAAAAAACAACTGGAGGAAAACCTGGCCAAGATGAAGGTAGGTCAAGGTCACATGTCAAGGTCACACTTTCTATTGAGTGGATTTTCATAACACTGTAGATGTTATTGATAAACAGTTGATTGAAAAGTTTGGTGTTGTATGCAGTGTATGAATTAGCCTTAAGAACTCAATGACCAGGAGAGCTAGTATCACAAAAGGCTAGGTCACATCACACTCTACTAGCCATGTAAAGGTGTGGGATTTCCACGAGAACACACACTATAACCATCATATAGCAGTCTAAGTAAACTTAGGCTCAGATTATTCGTTACACTGCTATACAAAACTATAGTCTAACGAAACCTAGTAGAAGGTCGCGTCAGCTAACCTTTTGACTGACCAATCAGAACACAGCTTACCAAATCGCGAAAGTTAACATTCGCTCTTACCGTTTGAACCTTTACCTCAAAAACTCGAACAATTCCGAATGATATTTTCCGCTCGATCACTTCCGAGTGATACACGCAATGCGTAAACAGTCGCTGAAAATAGCGTTTTTGTCAATATTCAAGGATGTTATCTTGCGAAAATATAAGCAAATAGTAACCATGTCATTAGAAACCCATAAGCGTATATACTGCAGGTCAAATATTTGTGTTTTATGCAGACTTTTGTTTATTGATAGATCAGTGTCAGTGACCAGGGAAGAGAAAATCCAAAAAACGTTTTGTAAGTCCCGCCAAACCCTAACAAGTAGTCGTTGTCTGATTGGTTCAATCCATTCGTCCGTCTCGCGTTTGATTGGACGGTCATAGGTCGCTCAAAGGTTAGCTGACGCGACCTTCTACTAGGTTTTGTTAGACGCAGTATAGCAGTGTAACGAATATTACTGAGCCTAAGTTTACTTAGACTGCATCCTATATGGTCCTATGTTGTCTTGACACATTAGCCAACATAGGGATATGTAGTTTCCCACCCTGCAGGACGTTTTACATCCTCGATAATCTCCAGGGTATACGTTACGATCACTCTCCACTATACCCTGGATGCATCCACGGCTTGGGGCGATGATTTTATTACCTCCCTTGGCTGGCTTTTTATCCAGTCAGGTGCCTACACTGGGAAGTTGAGCGTACCAATCACTACTCACTTTCGCGTCTTAAATTATCTAACCATTTAAACTTGGCAACACAACTGATGCAGAGGTACTCTGAAAGAAGTAGAAGGAGTTCTTTCATATATTCTTTTTAAAGTTTCAGATCTGTGAATTTGTCTTTATTATTTCCCCAAAAATCTGAGTGGCACTGCGAACAAATCTTTGCAACTGCGACCGCTATCTGTGTTGACACTGGCAAGCTCGGTTGTAACAGCAGCTTAGCTGATTGGCTACTGTGAGAATGCGGAGCCAGCCAAGGGAGGTAATAAAATCATCGCCCCGTGGATGCATCCAGGGTATAGTGGAGAGTGATCGTAACGTATACCCTGGAGATTATCGAGGATGGACGTTTTAAGAAGAGAGTAGGAACCCAGTTTAAATCTGCATGGATTTGGTCAAGAGAAAACCATCAAATTATAAATGGTCAAAGGCATTTGCACACTGTTTGCATTAATAGCTCATGCCAGTAGAAAAGACACACTTTGGATTTCCAACTGTAGTCAGTTTAGCTTCACCAAATTTTACTTGTCCAAATCATAAGTTGCTAGCAATTTGCTATCAGATCAGTGTCTATTTTAGAAAAGAAATTGTTGTATGAAATAAATGGTTTGTTTACCAGGATTGTGAGTTATGGTAATAGTAGTGTAGCCCGTGATAATGTCAGCAGGATTTCCAAAGATAGTCCTTGCTTTATTAACAACTGAATATTGTTCTTTTGATTATGTTATTTGTTTCACTTTTCCTTAAATGTGTGGAAATTATTTTAATGATAATAGTGACCAGTTTTATTTGACTATATCAGGTCTGTTTGGTCTTTCTACAGAGAAGTTGACCTAGTAAAACTAGTGAGCCGCCATCTTGTTCTCATGCACTTGGCATCTTTCTCTCAAACCTGGAGGTTGTGGCTTTACTTGTACTCTCGATCGCCTTGTTTAATGACAGAAGGAGGCAGTGGTTAATTATTGACTCACTGACCCACTCATCACACTGATAGCCAAGATTTAATTCCCCACATGGGCACAGTGTGCATGAAGCCAGTTCTTGGTGACCCATCCTTCAGGTGGCTGGTAATGTACTGAACTCAGCATAATCTTACTCACTCACCTAATTAAGCTTTTTAAGCCCATATTAAAAACAATTCAGGAATGTTTGAATTAAAGTTGAATGTATATTGTCTTTACACAGTGATTCCCAATTTTGAAAGTGTTTTTGTACAGTAAACTTTGTTTATAATGAACACGCATATTTATAACGAACTGAATGAAAAAATAACTATTTTTCCTTATCCTGACTCATGCTTATTGCTTGTCTTCTTCTTCTTGCGAACATAGTGGAACATGTGTATCTCCCAATTGAAGTTGCCTTCAATAAAAAATCACTAATTAGTACTCACCACGAGTTACCTCCCTTCCACAAGCTCGGGAACGAGGGCGCCACCTCAACCCATGTGCCTCACTCTCTCCTTCTTCGCCCAGTGAGCTGGACGTGAGAGCACCTGTGTCTCCCGACACACTATATCCTTTATTTATATTTAGTTTAGTACCTCTTATATTCAGTTATAGAGGTGTAACTAGTATCCTTATTCAACTTGCATTGATTATTAGTCGTGTTTCTGCTGTTTTATTCACGGTTCGCCGTGTTTGTTCAGCAGTTTACGCTAATGAGAATCTGCACAGGTTGTAAACTACGTTATTCCGCTACCGATCCACATTTAAAATGCCCTAGTTGCATTACTCCATGTTCTATTGTTTCTCGTTGTAAATTATGTATTAATTTACCAATTTCTGCCTTTGATAAATATTTATGTTCCGTTTTGAGACGGAAGGCAGATAAATCTCGCAAACAATCTTCAGTCATGGCTAATAGATCGGAAGCTAATATACCCTGTCAACTGTTGACTGACGACCCGCCACCGGCTGGTGGCCTGCCTGAGTTTCCCTCGGGGGATAAGCGTGGGACACAGTCCGCTATGTCCAAGAAGCAACCTGCATCTCAAGACATTCCGTCTTCACAGTCTAAGACTAGGAAAGCGTCCACATCATCTCAACGTACGCTTCCAACCCCCAGGTCCACAGCTTCGTCAAAAGGGAAATCTACGAAAGCTACAAATAATTTTGCCTCCGATATTCTACCTGTCTCAGAATTATGTTTATATGATGATGACATTCCGATTATCATTCCAGATGTACGTCATAAGAAACGTCCAGTATCTGCTACCATCACTACAGCGCAGATCAACACGCAACCAGAGATGCCTACGCTGACGCCGGAGTTTATGATTGAGGGTCCCGTCACTTTCACAGAGAGGCCACCCTCAACGCCAGCGCAGACCGTCCCAGACGACCTGGTCAACCAAATCATGAGACTGATGGAGGACCGTTACGGTTTACAGAGGCCCCAGAGCCCAACCCATAATAAGTCATACAGGGCCCCAGAGCCCGCCTTGGCTTCGCGTAGGGCCCCAGAGCCCACAAACGCGCCTCCGCGAAGGGCAACCCAGCCCGTAGCGATCACTTCGCAAAGGAAGTCCCAGGCCGCCTCTGCGAAGGAGCTAGATCCTCTCCAGTTGCGAGGGACATCGCGGAAAAGGAGCGCTTCGCCGAGCCCACACCCTGTAGAACACAGACGTCGTTCGCGGAGCAAGCGCTCATATGTCGATTTGGACACTGACTCGATACATTCGCGAAGGTCGCGAAGGCTTAGTGGGTTCAAATCTACCTCGCCCAGAAGATCTAGAAGAGCTTCGCGAAGTCCCCAGCGTTCACCGAGGATGTCTCCTCCAAGGTCTCCTTACACTAGCCACTCGTCAGTCCGTTCACCACAGTCCTCTCAAAGATCTTCCTACAGATCTAGGACTCCGACATGTGACCCTACGTCAGAAGAGGAAGAAGGTATCATTTTCTCAGATGCTAAGATTAGATACTGGATGGTGAATGAGTTACAACTTGCTTCCCCATTGAAGAACGAGAATTCAACTCAGACTTACCTGATGAAGGATGATGATGTAGACAATATCACCTTACCTCCTATTGACCCGATTGCAGCGGTACCAGCTAATCTGGATACAGCCTGTTCCAAATCTTCGAAAGTCCAATCTACACATTTCCCGGTCTTCAATGCCAAGAAATTTGCTGGACACAATATGGACCCCTTTTTCAAGGCCCAGGATATTGATGACAACTTTAAATTAATCAGTGATGCCAAGTCCAGAAGTTACAGAGTAGACGATCGCAAATTGGCCCAATTAGATACCATCTCCAGGAGAATGTTCTTTGGATTGAATAGATCTAGAACTATTAATGAAACTCTTATCACCAAGTTCAAGAATTCTACAGAGGAGGAAGATAGAATGATCTACTCAGCTCTACTCATGCAGAAAAGAGACCACCAATTTCTTACAGAGCACCTGTCAGCGCTTACTGAAACTACTACCATGGCTCGTCGGCAAGGGTTACTAGCCTCCTGCTCTTGGGATAAGCAATTCACAGAATCTCTATACTCAGCTCCATGGTCATCGCCCTTACTGTTTGGTGGCAACATAGACAAGGTCTCCAAAGAAGTATCTAAAGACTCGAGAGAGGTACTTATGATCAGATCCATGGATACCTTAGCGAACGTCATTAAACAGTCAGCACAGAGATACTCGGGCAAGTCTAAGTTTTCGGGGCTACAGAAAGCAAGGGACAAGAAATTAGCCGCAGCTAAAGATCCCAAGGATTCTTTTCGTCGCCCATACAGCAAATTTAGGGGATGATCAGCTAGAGGCAGATCATCCAGAGGTGGCCGTGGATTTAGACGATGAAATTCAGGTTCGGAACGACTGGAGTCTTCCACCCCCAGCCGTTCCAGTACAACCTTCTCAAGTGGGTGGACGCCCTTCAGCTGCACTGGGAAAACTGGGGAATACTACAAGATCCATATGTATCCAACATCCTACAGCACGGATATCTAATACAACTTAAGGCCAAGCCTCCGTTAACAGTCACCCCCACAGGGTTCAACGTTCAACCGGCTCAACTACCTATGTTAAGAGAAACAGTAGCTACTCTGCTAAACAAACAGGCCTTAGAAGTTCTGGATCAACAAAACATCGTACCAGGTTTCTACTCCCCAGTTTTCCTAGTGCCGAAGAAAAATTCCAAGGAGAAGTTTCGCCTCATATACAACATGAGCATCTTCAACAGAGAATATCTATGCAAACCACCAACGCTTCGCGATGATACACTTACCGCTACTTCGCATTTAATTCGTCCCCAAAGATTACATGGCCAGCATAGATTTGCAAGACGATATCTACACATTCGATTCATCCCAACTCAAGGAAATATCTAAGATTTATCCTAGACGGGAAACATTACCAATGGAAGGTTCTTCCATTCGGAATCACATCGGCCCCCTTGGGTATTCACAAGAGTGACCAAGCCTATTGTCTCATACCTACATCGTCAAGGTCTTCGCAGCGCTTTTTACCTAGACGATGGTATACAAGTGGATCCAGATCCACAGCGTCTCAGACTACAGCTGAACTTTATAATCAAGCTACTAACTCAATTAGGATGGTTAGTAAATCTACTCAAGTCAGACCTAGAACCAACGCAGGATCTGCAATTTCTAGGTATACGATTTCTAACAGCTCAGAATCGTATTGTAGTCCCGGAGGACAGATGGATCAAGATCCAACAACTTATTCCTCAAGCCCTACTCTCTCCGTTACCACTACGACAGTGGCAGAGCCTGTTGGGACTACTCACATCAGCTCAAGACTTGACAGTCAGAGGCAGGCTTCAATTACGTCCGTTACAAGTCCTCATCAATGCTCATCTCGAGGACCCTCTACCATTCAGTCTACCAGATTATGTCAAACCACATCTACTCTGGTGGACCAAGAGATTGAATGTTTGCGCGAGGCGCCTCCTTAGTAGAGCCGAATCAACTCACATCTCTACGTGACGCACGCCACTACAAGGTTGGGGAGCCCACCTTGCCGGCAGGACAGCCAGCCAGGCCTATGGAGCAATCAAGAGAGCAAATGTCACATAAATCTGCTAGAGATGCAAGCGGTCATAAATGCCATAAGTCACTGGAGCAACCTACTACAGAACGCTCAGTTGATGGTTCACACAGACAATTCAACAGTGGCGTTTTATGTGAACAAACAAGGTTCAACAAGGTCACAGAACCTACTGACTCGATGTTTCAGACTGTTCGATCTAATCGACAATCTAAACATACACGCCAGAGCTTGCCACATTCCAGGAGCAAAGAATGTATTAGCAGACGCCTCTCTCTCGGCCACACCAACCGTCGCCGACAGAATGGATGCTCCACACAGAGATATTCAATCAAATAATCATGGAAATAGGATCTCCTCTGATAGACCTATTCACCACTGATTCAACAAGCAACTGACAACATTCAGATCGCCAGTTCCAGACCCACTAGCATGGGCAACGGACGCACTAAGCATATCGTGGAGGGACTCAACGCTGCACGCTTTCCGCCTCCAGCGCAATCCCACAAGTCTTACAGAAAATCAGTCAAACGCAGAGCCTCCATCTGATTTTGGTCGCTCTACTGGCTAGCTTTGTAGAACTTGGTTTCCAGATCTCATTCAAGAAATCGGAAAACCAATTCTTCAGCTCCCACAACGCGCCAATCTATTGATACATCCGCACACCAAACAAGTGCACGAAACACCAGAAGCATTCCAACTTCACGTATGGATTGTATCAAGACATGTCTGAATAAGAGAGGTTATTCTGCCAGAGCGGCTAAAGCGGTCACGCTTGCACTAATGAACTCAACTCGTAACTTATACGATGACAAATGGCACAGTTTTGTCAATTACGCTGCTAAGAAAGGATTTACAGCCAGATATGCTACACATCCTCAAGTGGCAGATTTCTTATGTTATCTACGTCAAACTAAGAATCTAAAAGGCTCAACTTTTTCCACTTATCTTGCAGCTATAAGTTCTGTCATAACTATGAGAACGGGCGTCAAGTTAACAAAAACACCAGAGTTACTCGCTTTGTTACGAGCGTTCCCGTTGGAGGATCAGAAACGGAAGTTTCACGCTCCAGCCTGGGATCGAAATATAGTGCTCCAACACCTCACTAGTGAGGCTAATGAACCATTGCTATCCACATCGTTTGAATCACTGACCCACAAAACCTTGTTCCTGTTAGCACTAGCTACGGCCGCCAGGATGTCAGAGATTCACGCACTGGATTACGAGAGAACACGCTTTGATGATATTCATAACATCGCTCATCTGGGACTTCACTGGGATTTTATAGCAAAAAACCAACTGCCAGGTCAACCAGACAGATTTTTCCACGTCCCAGCTCTCTCATCCATACTTGGACCGCATGATACAATGGATCTATCACTATGCCCAGTAAGAGCACTGAAAATATATCTCCAACGATCCGAACAGAGGAGGTAAAAATTCAAGAGATTATTTATTCCTCTATCAACAGCTACGCAGACTGAAGTCTCACGTACTACTATCTCCATTTGGATCAGAACTGTCATACTACGTGCCTACAAGGCTGCAGGACTCGACCCTCCAAGAGCTTCTAATCCTCACGAAATTAGAGCTCTAGCCTCAACTCTCGCTCTACATGGGAATTGCTCGTTGAATACCATAATGGAGGGATGTTTCTGGAGATCCGATATGGTGTTTGCCAACCACTATCTGAGAGATATCACCACCGAGGACGTCTCAGGTATACACCATTTCGGTCCCATGGTCCTCACTCAACAGTTGACAGTTCCACGGAGAAGATAAGTCTATCTTACAGATTATACTTATCTGATAACAGTACTAATAGCTACATGCTATCTATATATTTTGCTTAAGTTTAATTTATTTTCTTAAGCTCAGTACTATGGTTTTTATATCATACTGTATATAAGCTTTCAACTCCTAGGAGTTTTGCTATTATATATATGTTCAGCTTAAGTTTCATCAATCCTTAAGCTCAGTCATATGGTCATATTCATAAATGTATTAGCTAACAAACTCTAAGGAGTTGGTTACTATTATACAGCTTAAGTTATAATTATATCTTAAGCACAGTACTATACTATTATAGCTTAAATATATGCATATCTTAAGCTTAATACTTTGGTTCATTTTTAAAAGTATCCACTATAAACTCACAGAAGTTTATACTATCACATTAATAGCTTCAGCTTACATTAATGTTGTATATACTTTTATCATATTCAGTAAATTGTAATAACCTTTATATGGCAGCTGATAAGTTAAGCAGCAGGAATTCATCAGTTCAGTGCCTTTATGAAGTTCCCATAGGGTTATTACAATCATCACAGTTCAAATCGCTAATTATTAAAATCCAAAGTATATATATTCCCACCTCCTTTTCCGTCGGATTCTACAAGCAATAAGCATGAGTCAGGATAAGGAAAAATATGAAATTTTTAGAGTAAAATTAATATTTTATACTTATCCTGACTCATGAGGTAAGCCCTCCCCTCCTCCCCACTTAACACTTTGGATTTCTTCGGAAAAATAAAGTGTCAGGCTCGAAACAAAAGGAGAGAGTGAGGCACATGGGTTGAGGTGGCGCCCTCGTTCCCGCGCTTGTGGAAGGGAGGTAACTCGTGGTGAGTACTAATTAGTGATTTTTTATTGAAGGGAACTTCAATTGGGAGATACACGTGTTCCACTATGTTCGCAAGAAGAAGAAGACAAGCAATAAGCATGAGAATAAGTATAAAATATTAATTTTACTCTAAAAATTTCATATTCATTTGACACCTTTCACTTGATGTATATATTAGAAAAAATGCATATAACTTACAACGAATATAACTAAAATTTGTTGTCTCTTGAGTTTGTTATATCAATAGTTTACTTTATTATATGACATATTTGTTATTGTTTGAATATTGTGGTTTGTCAACAAATCATTTCCTTGTGAGGATTTTGAGATAGCTAAGATCTCCATCACTGTTTACTGACAAAGGTGTTCTAAACTGAGGATTGGATGGTCTGCGCTTGTGACATGGCTCAGACTGTATTCATCATAGCTCATACTGTCAGTGTCTGGTTTGCTAGATCTAAGCTTAAATTGGCAGCTTTGATATAACTTCTTTGAGTGGCATTTTAGAAGTTGGGAAGTACAATATAGAACAAACTTTATGGATAACAACTTCTTTAGTCGTGAGTGCGACATTTCGATACAGATTCTTGTACCATTGTCAAGCAACTGCACCTGCTTGACAACAGTACAAGAATCTGTATCGAAATGTCGCACTCACGAATAAAAAGAAGTTGTTATCCATGAAGTTTGTTCTATATTAGCATTGATATACCTGGAATATTGCAACGTTAAACAAAGGTCCTGGATAGAGTAGGTCCTTAATTGCCATGTTTGTCAGGAAGAAGCTACTAAAATGGGAATTAGGTGGTCTTGGGAGCTGCTGTTTAGGACTGGTACACAAGGAGGACACAGGCTGACTATTTAGAGGTCATATCCTAGTCAGGGGCGGTGGGGTAGTCTAGTGGTTGAAGCGTTGGCGTTGGCTCACGCCGAAGACCCGGGTTTGAATCCCCACATGGAAGCCCATTTTTGGTGTCCCTCGCCCTGATATTGCTGGAATATTGCTAAAAGCGGCATAAAACTAAACTCAGTCCGTCATATCCTAGTCAACAGGCTGCCATTGTACAAAGCAATCTCAAGGCAGAGGTGTTCATATTTTCCCATATTTTACCCTAACATGGACTTGCAACAGTTGTAGCACTGAGGTTGCTTTGTACAGTGCCTCCCAGAACCAAGTGACACTGTACACCTTGCAGTGATCAGATGTAATACCAGTGACTACAGCATTGAACCTTATTTACTCACTCACTCACTCCTGTTCTGTGTGTTGTGAGACTGTGTGCAGTGCTTCTGTGTGAAGTGACTACTCGTAACCATGGTAACAGTGCTTAATCAGGAAAAATATGCTGACTTTAGAAAACTATAAGACAAAATATTATGGATGTCAACGTCTTCTTTATTGTATACACGTTTCTGGGCTTTTCCTTGCCGCTTCATCAGGTGAAAACTGTTTAAATCAGAACGGGTACAGACACAACATAACTGATATTAAACAAGCATGACAACTAACATGTGTCACTGGAAGATATGCTGGATTGTCATACAGGTCAAGAATTGGTGATGATGCTCTGTGTTTTTGAATTTTGTTATAGATCATAATCTTAATAGGAAATGTTGATTGACTTCTAAAATTACATGTATTAGAGACAGAATGTAGAATATATATTTCGTTCTTGATACCAGTTTATTGCGAAGTCCTCATAGATCCTTGCTATTTACTGGGTTGAGGTCTGTTTATAATGTCACATTTGTCCAATCGAGATGCTGTGTGAATTATCAGAATTTACTCTTGTTAAAATGCAACCCAAGCAATTATAATATGAGCTGAGTTTTGTAGTCACATGGCTGTAACACACTGAAGACAGGTCAGGTTTAGGTGTCCCGACATAGAGACCATTTCAAAATACTGATGGTAGTATGGAAAGGTTTGCAGGTACTGTACCTGTAGGATGGGACGCCATGTATGATGTGTTGGGTATCTGTATTGCAGTCAGTGAGGCAGGACATCGACCATCTGGAGCGTATTAGAGACGAGTACATAAAACGTAATGAGACACAGGTAAGAATGTTATTTGCGGCTCAGCTTACAAGAAACTACACTAATTGTTTGATGGGCATTCTAGAAGTTGGTGACTCAAAAATGAAACATACAACTTTATGGATGACAACTTCTTATTTATTGCATAAAGCGACGATTTGATGTAGATTCTTACATTGTTATCAAGCTAAAAGAAACTACACACATTATTCTCAATCTCTGCATACTTATGAAACAGCAGAACAGGAGATGTTTTTCCTCAGATTTCAAAGTTTGCTAAAGCGTGTTCATTTAAACCTGAAGTCACTGAAGTCATACACTGAGTTATCCATCTACTCATTCAGCAAGCTGCTGTGAAGATCCATATTAGAATTGGTCTTCAGAAACCCAATCTTACCACAAGATTGGATGGTCAGGCTCGCTTTCTTGGTTGGCACTTGCCATTATATCCCAATTGCATAGATCGATGCTACTGATGGCGATCACTGGATTATCTGGTCCAGACAGCTTATTTACAGACTTTCGCCATATAGCTAGAATACTACTGAGTGTAGTGTTAACAAAACATTCAGCAAGCTGCTGTGACATGGCTGTTGGGTCCTTGTTCCAGGGGGAGACAATTCAGCTGTTCATGAATCAGATAGCCTCCCTTCAGGAGGAGATTGGGCAGCTTGCCATGGCACAGGCCAACACCAGTCAGCTTCTGCAGCAGAAAGAGGCTGCACTGGAGAAGGAGAAGCACATCCGAGATGACATCAAGAAGAAGTACCATGTGAGAGAGAGGGAGAGAATGTGGTAGTGTCATGTCATGTGGGGGAGTCTGAACGGCATCATGAGAGAGGAGGGTGTCATTGTATGGGAGTGTTTTAATAGCGTCGTGAGAGAGGGGGATTTCATAGAGTGATGAGAATCTTAATTGTATCACGAGAGAGGGGGATTTCATAGAGTGATGGGAGTCATAATGGTATCACAAGAAAGGGGGATTTCATAGAGTGATGGGAATCTTAATGGTATCACGAGAGAGGGGGATTTCATAGAGTGATGGGAGTCATAATGGTATCACTAGAGAGGGGGATTTCATAGAGTGATGGGAGTTTTAATGGTATCGCGAGAGAGAGGGATTTCATAGAGTGATGGGAGTCTTAATGGTATCATGAGAGAGCGAGGGATTTCATAGAGTGATGGGAGTCTTAATGGTCTTTCATAATGGGAGTCATAATGGCATCACGAGAGGGATTTCATAGAGTGATGGGAGTCTTAATGGTATCACTGAGAGAGAGGGGGATTTCATAGAGTGATGGGAGTCTTAATGGTATCACGAGAGAGGGGATTTGATAGAGTGATGGGAGTCTTAATGGTATCAAGAGAGAGAGAGGATTGGCATCACGAGATAGAGAGTGATGGGAGTCTTAATGGTATCACGATGAGAGAGGGATTTGATAGAGTGATGGGAGTCTTAATGGTATCACGAGAGAGGGGGATTTGATAGAGTGATGGGAGTCTTAATGGTATCACAAGAGAGGGATTTGATAGAGTGATGGGAGTCTTAATGGTATCATAGAGAGAGGATTTGATAGAGTGATGGGAGTCTTAATGGTATCATGAGAGAGGGATTTCATAGAGTGATGGGAGTCTTAATGGTATCATGAGAGAGAGGATTTCATAGAGTGATGGGAGTCTTAATGGTATCACGAGAGAGGGGGATTTGATAGAGTGATGGGAGTCTTAATGGTATCACGAGAGAGGGATTTGATAGAGTGATGGGAGTCTTAATGGTATCATATGAGAGAGGGATTTGATAGAGTGATGGGAGTCTTAATGGTATCACGAGAGAGAGGGATTTGATAGAGTGATGGGAGTCTTAATGGTATCATATGAGAGAGGGATTTGATAGAGTGATGGGAGTCTTAATGGTATCACGAGAGAGGGATTTCATAGAGTGATGGGAGTCTTAATGGTATCACGAGAGAGAGGGATTTGATAGAGTGATGGGAGTCTTAATGGTATCATGAGAGAGAGGGAGAGGGATAGAGTGATGGGAGTCTTAATGGTATCATATGAGAGAGATTTGATAGAGTGATGGGAGTCTTAATGGTATCACGAGAGAGGGATTTCATAGAGTGATGGGAGTCTTAATGGTATCATGAGAGAGAGGGATTTGATAGAGTGATGGGAGTCTTAATGGTATCACGAGAGAGAGGGATTTCATAGAGTGATGGGAGTCTTAATGGTATCACGAGAGAGAGGGATTTCATAGAGTGATGGGAGTCTTAATGGTATCACGAGAGAGAGGGATTTCATAGAGTGATGGGAGTCTTAATGGTATCACTAGAGAGGGATTTCATGAGTGGGAGTCTTAATGGTATCATGAGAGAGAGGGATTTCATAGAGTGATGGGAGTCTTAATGGTATCATGAGAGAGAGGGATTTGATAGACTGATGGGAGTCTTAATGGTATCATGAGAGAGAGGGATTTGATAGAGTGATGGGAGTCTTAATGGCATCACGAGAGAGAGGGATTTGATAGAGTGATGGGAGTCTTAATGGTATCATGAGAGAGAGGGATTTCATAGAGTGATGGGAGTCTTAATGGTATCACGAGAGAGGGGGATTTCATAGAGTGATGGGAGTCTTAATGGTATCACTAGAGAGGGGGATTTCATAGAGTGATGGGAGACTTAATGGTATCACGAGAGAGAGGGATTTCATAGAGTGATGGGAGTCTTAATGGTATCACGAGAGAGAGGGGATTTGATAGAGTGATGGGAGTCTTAATGGTATCACGAGAGAGAGGGATTTGATAGAGTGATGGGAGTCTTAATGGTATCATGAGAGAGAGGGATTTGATAGAGTGATGGGAGTCTTAATGGTATCACGAGAGAGGAGGATTTCGTAGTTAGGCGAAAAATTAATAGTGTCAAGAGAAGGGGGATATTGGAGAGTGAGGAAGTCTCAATAGTGTTATGAGAGGGGATGTTGTAGAGTAGTCTGAATGGTGTTATGTGAAACTTGAATGTGTCCCGTGCCTGTCCCTTTCTAATTGTTTAGAATGACTGAAATTGTTTAGGATAGCTGAACAATGTACCATGCCATGATCGGGTAAACTGTGAATTTATTCACTTTTAACATGTTCAAAGCTAAATAAAATCAAAAATGATTAAGTAGCACAGAATTTATTTGTATATGAAAGGGTAAATGTCAAGATGGTCCTTTGTTGGATTGTGCCCTCATGCCAAAATGTGAAGATTTAGGGTCCCGATTTAACTTCAGGAATGAACCTCTAATAGAAACTTAATTTAAAACACTGTTTTCAGAAAAATATTGGGTTCAAAGTTGATACTGATAGTTCTTAGAAATAAAGAGCAAAACAAAACATTCAGTAATCACGAGGTCCAGGGTGTTAAAGAAAGTGGGAATACAAACTACAAACACTTGTGTCGCACTCATGGTTGTAAAAGTTCATTCCTTGCGGATATCTTCTGAATTCATTATTTTGTGTTGTGTTTGACCTCGGATAACTCAGATACGTATTTAGGTAGATCCCTTTGACTTCAACACATCTGTGTTTGAATGTCCATGTAATGAAGTGAACAATCCATGTGCTAGGCTGACCATAAGGTTTGTGAAGTAAGGGTTCCACCAGTGATTCTTGTCCACTAGAAGTGATCTGCCTCCACAGGAAACCCGCAAGCGAGAGGAGTCAGTGTCCCGAAGGAAGAAGGATGCAGAGGTGAGACTGAAGGATGCTCACTCAGAGAGTCTGGAGATCTCACAGCATCTTCAGGAGGCACACGAGTGGTTCAAGACTAAATTTGACAAACTACAGATCGAACTGGACATGTCCAGGTAATTAGCCAGAGTTCTCCACTGAGTTACACTGGGTGAGTCACCTTCCCCACCTCACACATGTGTCTAAATACCTGAAGCACTGGACGTGGTGCTGCTTAAATAATGCTGATGTAATGGTAAATTTGAACTTACTCACCTGGAGCAATTTACACTCGATGCCAATTGAAGCTCATTACATTTGGTTCCAGGAAAACCCAGGCCAAGTTAGAGGAGGCCAACACCATCCAGAGGGAACAGTTGGAGTCTGAGAGGTACCATGCCCAGGAGGCAGCAGTGAAGGCTCGGGACATGATTAAGGTGAGGACCTAGCACCATACATTCATCACATACAAACCTTCCCTAGACAGCAACACAAACCCCGGCATCACTGGCACCGCCTGGCTCTTAGCACTATATAAATGGAAAGGGATGTAACAAGGTCAACACACCAACATTCCAGGACAAATTCAGCAATGCTGTCTGTAAATACGCCCTGTATTTTAGGTTATCAGTTTCCTTGTTTCAGAGTTTATAGATTATTAGACCAATTCTGGCCTCACAGGGGTACATATGTTAAGATAGCCACCTGAGAGCCTGGGTGTCACGGATCAGTGGTTATACTATCAACCACTAGTTTCCATTGGCCCAGATTTTCTTTTTCAGACACCATGATACAGCTGTAACATTGACATTCACCTGGTACTCATGGCTGCTGACGTAGTGAAACAGAGACATCTCTATTATTACTGCTTTCAGGCAAGTCGTGAGACTATCGGTCGCCTCGCGGACTACGCAGACCAGGCTGAGACGGACACCAAGCAGCAGATGGCGAAACTGAAGGCCGAAGCCCAGACCGAGAGGGATGTCAATAAGTATGTGGAACTCAGGCACAAGAAATATAAAGTGAGCGTCCATCTTGGTTTAAGCATGCCATGCATTCAGACGTTGCTGTCGTCCTGGTTTGCTGAGGGACGAGGTTCTGTTAACATCATTGACAGTCTGGTTTGATTCTTGTCCCGCTGAGTTAATGGAAACATGTTCTTTTGCTCTGCCTGTATTTCCCAGCTTTCATTAATTGCTATGACTGACATGTTGAGAACTTGGCATGGTTCTGACTGATGCTTGACTGATAATACTGTTCCTATTCTACTCAATTTCATTAAGCAAATATGTTTTTAGGTTTACTTGTCTTATTCATGTCATTTTACATTATCCCTCAACCCATGTAGCATATATGTTGGCTAGTTTCAGAATTTGTTAAGAATATTTTCAAGACTTTATAACAGTGATGGCGCCTTTTGATACAAGATTTTGGCATTTGTAGCATTTTTTCACTCATAAAAAGCATTCAATATTGCTTGAGTCCTTTGCTCAGATATCATCCTAAAGGTATTGCCTCTTACTGTTATTGAATTTTTGTGGAAACAAAATCTACAGTGGTGAAAGTTAATGCTGAACTTTAGATAGGGGACCAGTGATCAAAGACACCTCTTTTACAGGATTAGAAATTTACACAAGTCTGAGCCACTAATCTTTAGGGTATCCAGAGGGCTGGTAGGCTTTTCCTCTATGGTGTCACTATCCAGGATAGAAGACGTGCTAGGTTAACATCTATGTCTGATATTTCATTGTGCAGAGTTACTGCCCTTAGTCATTCCAGGATCAGCTATTCAACAATAATCCGTCAGCACCAATTTGGTTTGTCAACAACCTGAGTTACAAGGGCCTCTCTGTGGGGTTGTGTGTGTGTCTGAGATAACTTGTCTATATCCTATTAGTTTTATATCCCAGCACTAATGATGATGCTTCAGTACTAACTATTATGATGTGTTAGTTGTCTATTGAATATTTATTGGCTCAGATAATTCCTGTTTGATCGTTCATTATTGTCTTTTTGGTCAGCTCTACTGAGATGATTGTTGCTTGATGTATACACATGGAAAAAAGTATTGCAACACCTATGATTTTTAACCCCCATGTGGTAATTTGTATTCATATTAAATAATACTTGTTTGATTATTTTGACACTTCAGGTGCACCATACATTGATTTTAGATATTACTTTAGCCAGATAGTAAGTTAAATTGGTGATTGCATAAGTTTCTTTGCTATTGTTAATGGTAACATAATGATGGCTCCTATGAAAAATATAGGTGTTGCAAGACTTTGTTCCATGTGTATATTGCATCAGTATCAACAAATACCAGCAATGATATCCGTGTGCATGTATATGCATGTGGTACATAATACACAGTTAGTTTCTCATGAGAAGCTTCTGTCTCTGTCTGGAACATGGAAGGTCGGTGGTTTAATCCCCTGGCCATGCCATACCATCATGCTGAAAGACATTAGAAAATGGTACTTGTTGATACTCAGCCTGGTTTGGGGCATTAAAGGATAACTCAAGGCTTTTTGCTTAAATGTTTATAAGGTCAAACTGGGAACAGTTCAAACTATTTATTTTTTCTTATCCTGACTCATGATCTTTTGCTTATCTCTCTTTTCTTTTCGAATGGTAGTGGAAACACTTGAATCCCTTGATGTGGCCAATTTTTTTTACATATAATACATAGTAGTTATTGCCAAATCCATACACAGCGTAATTTTGAAGAATAGGACCTAAATAAAAAGGATATAATGCCGTATACGGGACTCCAGTGCTCACCCAACCATCCACTTGGGCGAAAAGGGAGAGAGTGACAGGTGGGGCTGGTCGCATGGCTGTTTACGCGGGGAGAGGGAGGTAACTCGTGGGGGAGTGTATTTTTACGTCCGCTTCAGGAACTTCAAGGGATTCATGTGTTCCACTACCATTCGAAAAGAAAAGGGAGATAAGCAAAAGATCATGGATCAGGATAAGTATAAAAATATCAATTTTACTTGAAAAATTACGTTTGTCAAGATTACAGACATGCCTTGACAAACCCACCCTAAATCAGAATGGTGAAATGTTTTCATCTTCAAAGAAATACTTTCACCAAAAAAATACACCAATCAAAGAACCACTTGCATTTCGTCAACTCACAGTATAACGTGTGAACCAACACCAGTTCTTCAAGCAAGGTGTTTGAAGTGTGACCATATGTCTTGTATGTTCATGCGTAGGATCATTCTAAAAATATGACAGTTCTAACTGTTACTGTCATTAAAGTGCATTAACCTGGAACAGCTGATTATGTATGGCATTAAGTTGTAGAACTGTCATCTCTTACAAAACTTCAGGAATTTATACTTTGTTTCTGACATGTGTTCATTCATTATGTAAGGAATGTATTATCTAGAAGGGTAACAATATATGGAACCATCCATGTATTTCAGTTGTTTGTGCTGCAATAGTACTAAATCAGTTATGTTTAATTGCCGGGTAAGTCAGTGATATTGTTGATAGTATGCATGAAAGTTGGTAGTTTGGTAAGTCACCCGTGTTGACCATTGACAGAGGTCCCTGTCTTGTTCTTTAGGAAGCCAACGATAGCTACTTGGACGAGCTGATGATGCTGTTAGACTCCACATCAACAGAAGGAGATGTCAGCTGGCTGGCCTGACCTGACCTGACCTGAACCTCCAACACAACTGCCTTCACATTGCATTGATGACCTTCACCTTCCATTGATGACCTTCACTCTTGGATGCTCAAATATTTGTTAAAGCTGTTTTGGAAACAGTGAATATGGCAAGAAATTTATCTTTCGCAATATGATCTTGACTTGTAAAAATGTTTTCTTCAGTCATCATGCAAGTGCCATGGGTATTAGAGCTTCCAGGAGCTTCAGACATCTGCTTTAACTGATTGCAGCCCTGCTTCTCATTATTAAGGTATGTCTCCAGATGTAATGATATTAGAACATAGGAACTGTATGATATTGCTTGTAAGGTACTTGCAGTATTAGTCTTGGCTTTGAGAACAGTTATTTCCCTTAGGAGTGCCAGGATCTGCTGACAGTTTCCCAGATCTATCCCTGTGATCTGTGAGCACTCATCGTCATGCATCATACCAAGATGGTAATCTTTGAATCAGTCCAACTCATAAACATCATAAACCAAAGATTTTTCAATCTGCATTTAATATGTACCTTGTTGAATTTCCAGCTCGGCAGGTAAATAAGCAAAGTATTTTGTTGAAGACCTGTCCATGATATGTTTACATTTTCTTGTGTTTGTTATGAATTGTATATATTGTTAGGAGAGAGAGAAGAAATCCAGCTATGGACATGAATGATTGTTACAGGGTTGTATCTGTACTGCATGCACAAGTCTGCTGTATGCAGAATTATGTAGAGCAAGAATAGACTCGACAGGGTATCCATTGGGGCAGCGATTAAGTAATTCTACAGGGTACCCAGACAGTATTGGTAAGTCCCATGTTTCAGCCACTGAACATACAGACTATTGTTATTATTAGGTATATGACAATTTGCAGATTTGGTGGGTCTCACAAGACATGTATACAAAATCTTATAAGTATGTTTGTAATGACTGAAAATATATGTTCGCTCCAATGACTGATTTTATGGTGCCAATGCTAAATAATCTTTAAGCTGTTTCTCACTGATCCAAATGTACTACACACTGCATTTAAAAAAAAAAATGAATCCAATTGTGCCTATTTTGAAATTAAGTTTAATCTGTACCAACATATTCTCCTATTATTCCTGAAGAGGGCATGTTATAGTGTATGTAAAATACTGTGTTGAAAGAATGTACAAAAGTTCTAAAGTATTATTTAACTTGAGTGAAATTCACTGATTGTGTTTTATGGACCTCTGTTTAATGAATTTGTCTTCTTCACTTACCAGGGGCGGTGGGGTAGTCTAGTGGTTAAAGCGTTGGCTCGTCACGCCGAAGACCCGGGTTCGAATCCCCACATGGGTACAATGAGTGAAGCCCATTTCTGGTGTCCCCCGCCGTGATATTGCTGGAATATTGCTAAAAGCGGCGTAAAACCGAACTCAGTCAGTCAGTCTTCACTTACCAAGCACTTACATCCTTAGAAATGAACTCACCCGTGGTTGTCCTATGAGTTGAGTAACAGGATCAGATGGTCATACATGTCATCATTTCACAACTGTAAAAATAGATGCTCGTGATATCAAACACGGGATTGTCTGCAAACTCATTTATTTACAGAATGTCGACATAAACTGGAATATTGTGGAGTGCGACCACAAACCATTAATGAACTTTTTCACACAGAGCTTTAGGGACTCATTTTTAATCCAGACTTGTTTTCCTTGTTAAAGATGTGCGTGTACATTAGAAAGAGCTGTGTTTAAAAGAGGTGTATAAGACTTTGTGTGTGAAATGATGGAAATGTTGGTATTCAATTTCCGACTGTAGATGAGTATTTGTTTGTCATAGTTGTCAGTAGACATTCCATATGATATTACACATCAAGGTTCAGACTTGCTCAGACTGCTATATTGTCAATTTAAAAACTTATTTTTTTGTGGCTGAAAGACATATTTGATCAGTGCTTAGGCATTAAAAATGAAAAATATTTTATTACGTACATGACCAGTTTGAACCATGAGCTGCAATCAATAAATGGAACTTTATTTGAACTTAAGGTAAAAACATAGCACGGTACAGCTACAGATGTTATTCAGTATACTTTATTATTACATTTATAAACTGAAACATTTAGTTAATGGCCAATATTTTATGATGGCCAATATTTTATGAAGACAACAAAGTGTTTTCTAAAGTTAAGTTGTATTTGTGCTTTTCTTTAGAGATGGTATATCTTGCACTATAAACAGGATTAATAATATTTCCCAAAATAAATGATTCCAAACAAGTTTGTGCTTACTAAACGAATAAAAACATTCAGCTAAACAAAACTGTATTATTTTGACTGACCCAAACGAATCTGTAAAGCATTAAATCAAAAAGAAGTGGCATTACTTTGGGCAAACTTGTTTGAATATGTCAATTTATCACCAATGAAAGACAAATTTCAAATGATAACAGCACCAGTGTTTTATTATTTTTCTTGGCAAGCCTGGGTTCACATCCATGTTACCAGGCTGTTCGGTGAAACAAGGGGAGGTCTGACAGCGTTATATTTATTTTCTAGTGACATTACTGGATAATTCAAAAGACCATATATTCTGTCTGTGATATTTTAACATGATTATACATTAGATGTTTATGTGTATGATTTGATTGTATGTATTTTAGTCATCCTTTCATCTGCTGTTCTTTTCTGAATCTCATATTAGTCATAATATTTCAGAATGTATAATGTATATTTGTATTTACTTGTATAAACAATAATTTATCTCAACATGTTTTTCAGGTATTTTCTTGAGGAATTCAGAAAAATGTTTCAGAACTTGAAAATGTACCGGTATACAAGTACAGTAATGTATCTATTATATGGCCCCCACCACGTGGAGTTACCTGGTTGGCTGCGCATGCGTAGCAGGGAGGTAAGCACCTAGTCCCGTATCACCATTCCTTCTGCTGAATAAATCAGTGAACAAAATTGCGGGGAGGTGGACGGCCCTACCCCAAGGACGAATCTCTTCAAAGAATTGGAAACCTCTGCAGGTTTAGTTAATTCTTTTTCAAAGAGATCGTCCTTGGGGTACATATATGCATAAACTCAGACTCCCAAAGACCGGAGGCCAGAGAGGAGGGAATTCGTCAAAGTACACATGAATAGCGATCATTAGGTGAATTGAAAGCAGCGTCAACTAACCAGATAACCAAGACTCACTCGGTCAGGGTGGCAGGACACTGTCCACTGGAGAGAACAGAACGGCCAAAACATGCACGATCACGTGAATGTGTATCGAGCTGATAGTGCCTGATAAAAGTGCTAGGCCTGCTCCAAATAGCGGCAGAGCATATCTCTTCAATGGGTAGTGCCGATGCAAAAGCTTCTGACGTGGCTACTGCCCTGACCGAGTGAGCCTCCAACCCCTCAGGGGGAGGCTTGCCTTTAGCCTGATAAGCAGCACAAATGACCGAGACAAGCCAGCGAGACAGGGTCTGTTTGCTCACAGGCACCCCAGCCTTCCCACCACCGTAACAGCAGAACAGATGGGTACCCGTACGGATCCCCTGTGTTCGTTTGATATAGACCTTGAGAGTGTTTCGGACGTCCAACGGGTGAGTGCTCGTTGGAGAGGTCCCGATGTGGAAGGCTGGGTAAGAGTAGGAAGTTGGGTAAGAGTAGGAAGTTCGATAGGAGCTGTCACATGGAAAGCGTGATCGACCTTCGGGGGTAAGTATCCGGGAGGTGAATTCTGACACGATCGGGATGGAACACAGTCAGCGCTGGGTCTGCCGACATCTGGGCGTAGGGTCGGCGACTTACATGCTATGTTACCGCCACCAGAAATACAGCCTTCCATATTAACAACTGAATGGAAATAGCCGATAGACGTGAGAACGTAGGACCAATCTAGCACAAGTGACAAACCCCAAGGTGGGCTGGTTCGCCTTACAGCAGGTCGAACCCGATCCACGCCAGCTAAAAAGCGCTGCATGAGAGGGTGCTGCCCCAGAAGAGCACCATCGACAGGGGTGTGAAAAGTGGAAATAGCCGCCAAGCCTTCTTCCAAACAAGCTTGCAAAAAACTCCAATACTCGGACTAAATCCGCAGAAAAGGGATCCGCAATCCCCTTATCTGAACACCAGCGCGCATAGCGGGACCACCTATCCTCATACTGAACGTTTGTCGAATCCCTCCTCGAAGCCAGAATTGTGTCTGCAACTGCCTCAGGAATTCCGCGTGCTTCGAATGCTTGGATTATGGTATGGCGCGCTGGTCTGAGTGAGAATGTCCGGTCGCAAAGGTAATAGAACAGGAGGCTGATCCAGAAACCTGAGAATTACCAGAAACCAGCTCTGTGACGGCCATAGCTAGTAGCACAAGTAGCCGAGTTGGCTGGGTGGACAGCTGGGAGAGGACCCGGGGAATGAGTGGTAGCGGCGGGGAACGCCCAGAGCACTTTGCCCGTCCAATCCAGCAGGAAGGCGTCGGAAGCCAACGCCCTCTGGTCCGGTATTCGAGAGTAGAAAACATGGGTATCTGATTCTTCCCGCCGGACACAAACAGATCCACCTGGAACGATCCGTACAACTGGGACATAACTCCGAATATCTGCCGGTCGAGCATCCACTTGTGCGGGGCCAGGATCCGGCGAGAGAGAGCGTCTGCTCGCACGTTCTCCAGCCCCGGGAGATAAACAGGAAGCACCTGACAGTCGCACTGGTCGCACCAGAGGAGAAATTCCAACGTCTCCCGGAGGAGCGCTAGGGACACCGTGCCGCCTTGCTTCAGGATGTACGTCATGGCCGTACGGTTGTCCAACTGAAGACGAACCACCTGGCCCTGAACATGATCCCGGAAGCGTTCGAAAACCAACCGCAAAGCTCTCAGTTCCAAGACGCTGATGTGAAGGCGGGCTTCGGCTTCGGGACCAGAGTCCGGACACCGACAGACTGCCCAGAACACCCACCCCAGCCAGTGAGGGACGCATCGGTTTGAACTGTAAGAGCTGGCGTCGGGATGTCAAAAGGGATCCTCTTGGAGAGATTCCCGACATTGGTCCACCACTGAAGGTGAGGAGACAACCACCCGGGGACTGTGAGACACTTCTCCAGATCCTCTGAGTGAGCCCACAGACTCGCCAAAGCTTGCTGTATAGGGTGCATCCTCAACCGCGCCTGCCACACGACAGAGATAGTCGCCACCATATGACCCAGTATACGGAGCCAAGTCCGCGCTGGTGCCTGGGGCTGGGAGAGGAACGAAGACACCATCTCCCGTACTCTGGTGACCCGGTCGTGCGATGGGTACCAGGTCAGATTTCTTGACGTTTTTTATCCACCCGAGTCGAACTAGAATGTCTATCACCTTGTGGGTAGAATCTAGGCTTGCTGGCTGAGCTAGAGTGAAAAGGGCCCAGTCGTCGAGGTAAGGGTAACAACGCCTTCCTTGCAACCTCGCAAGGGTAGCTGGCACTAACATGAGCTTGGTGAACACCCTGGGGGCAGTAGATATGCCGAAGGGGAGCACCATGAACTGGTAACCCATCCCGTAGTAAGAGAACCGGAGATACTGCTTGAACGATTGATGAATTGGCACATGTAGATACGCATCCTTTAGATCGATCGATCTCCGGGCTGAACAGAGGAGATCACTGAGCGAAGTGTCTTCATCTTGAAGGATGGAACCTCTAGCATGCGATTCAACCCCTTGAGGTTGAGAATGGGACGGAACCCGCCGTCTTTCTTCGGGACGAGGAAGTACGTGGAATAAAATCCTGCCTGTTCCTCGCCCGGTGGTATGCGCTCTATGGCGGACTTGTCCAGCAAAGCCTGAACTTCGTCGCGCAGTATACCCGCCCTGACCAGACATGGCGTCACCGGAGTGCGACGTATGCCTGTGAATTCTGGCGGGCCTCGCTTCCACAGTGGTAGATGGCCGACACTGACGGTGGAAAGAACCCAAGTGTTGCTGGTAGCCTTCTCCCTGTCCGGTAGCAATAGAGAGAGGCGGCCCCCCATTGGGACGTGTGATAAGAGAGAGTGAGTGGTCCCTTGCAGACGAACTGACTGGGACGGACCCACGGCGACAGCCTGTTGGGTTAACGGGAGGTCGGGGGAGACCTTCTGCGCCCGCGAAAAGGCTGGTGGGAGCCAGACGAAGAGGACTGCTCCTTGCCCTTACCCTTGGCGGGACGGCTCCTCCTCCTACCCCTGCCCAGCGGCCGAAGCCAGCCGGCCAACTCAGGTGTAGGCTGCACCCCAGAGGAGGAAAGCAGGTGCTCCAACAAGGCTTTAGAGTCCTTGAAGGAGGTAGCTGCAGCAGCAGCCTCCCGAATAACCTGCTGAGCCCCCGGAAACAACGCTCCCAGCTGAAACGGAAGGTCTGCTGTGTTGCTGCCGAGTAGACAGCCACAGCTTGCGCATCCCCATGACTGTGCACATCACCGTAGACACCGTAGACGCCGCAGACCGCAAGGAGTCACGCTTCGGACAACTGGCGAAGCAGAACAACTTGCGGGGACACGTCCCCAGTGCTCCCTTCAGCCTCCAGAGCCGCCCTTTGGATAGAGGAAAGGTAGGCCTCATGGATCACCACCAGCACCTGCTGCATGGCATTCCAATAGACTTCCTCATAAGTCTGGTAAGCCTGCCGCAGGGGACGCCCGCAAGGGCAAACGGTGGCACTAAACGCTCTTGCTTGGCAGCCGGGGCTGCACCAGAGGAAGCCGAGCCTCCCCCCAGGGCGACCGAGTGAACACGCACTCGTCAACCACCGCCACAAAGAACAGCGAATCGTCTTAACGAGTTCGGGCAAATCGAATCAGAGGCGTGTCCCAACCAGGAGGGTATACATCCCGTCCTGCACCAGGGAAGGCAAGATGCGGAGCAGTGTCTGCGAGGGTTGCCTAGGGGCAAACGCCTCGCCCGGCAGGCGGAACTCAGATGAGTCCGAGTGACAGGTGGGTACCGCGGCTTGGGGAATGTACTCAGCAATACGCTGCCGCACCTCCCGGAGAGCCAATGAGAAGCGGAAAGTGCCCTCCGGCTCCTCGACCTCCCCAACGTCCATAGACTTGGCACCCGAGCCCGAGAGAAGATCCGAACCCCGACCCGGTGGGAGGCGGAGCCCCAGACACCGAGGGAAGGGAAGACCCGAAGGAACTCCCCGCTCCGGCAACCAACACACCACTCGAACCCGAGACACTGGAGGAGCCGATTCTGCCCGGTCTTCCTCCTCTCTCATGGGGCGGGGCGGCGCGGCGCGGCGCAGCGCGGCGCAGGGAACGGAACCCCAGGAATCCTCAATGGACCCTGAGCCAACACCGAGAGGGGGACTTGGAGCGAACCCTCCAGAGGCAAAGGATCGACAGACACCTCCAGGCTAAGGGATTGAGCCGGGCTCAGCGATTCTTTCTCTCTTCTCTAAGTTCCCCTCCCGCAACTCCTTGTAGAAGAGGAAATCTGCGGCCCTCCGTTTCTGGGCCCGGGGGGGGAAAAGGCCATGCACAGTTCACAAACATCAGGGTTGTGGCCCACTTTCTCGAGGCAGCACAAGCACTTATCGGCTCTTGGAATGTTCTGCCTGCAGACAGAACACCCAGTAAACGCCTGAAAGCAAACACGCAAGCATGTAGCTAACAGCGGAACCAGCAGCATAAATATACACGTACAAAACATTGAAAATTACGTGAATGCGACCACGGGAAGAAATACTTGGTTAATAACGCAATATGACAACCACGTGGCACGCTAAACTTCCCGCCATGGAAAAGCAACACGTGCGTAAACCACAGGAAAGCTGGCGTAAAGTTTAATACAAAGTCACATTAATGACAAATAACAGACTGCAAAGTCTCATAAAACTGTTCTGTCAAGAACAAAGAAAGACCATACATACAGTTGAAGTCTCAGACATTATTCTTTTTTCTCACAAGAGAGGTATTCAGCAAAGCAACTCGAACACGTGTGAACGGTAGAGTGACAGCAGAAGGAATGATGATACGGGCCTAGGTGCTTACCTGGTTGGCTGCGCATGCGTAGCAGGGAGGTAACTCCATGTGATTTTTATTTATTGTACAATGTTTTTATTAAAACATTGATACAACTGTCACAGGACATTTTCAGCCGCAGAAAATGCATATATGTACCCCAAGGACGATCTCTCTGAAAAAGATTAATTTTTTAGAGTCTGGAATGAATCAATGATCATGTGGACTGACGGATGAAATGATGCACCTATCTGCCCTGAAAGAAAGAACCAAACTTAGCAATGTGGTAGATTTGTTGTGAGTACAATGTATAATACTGTACATCACAAATGTAAAACTGTTTTATTTTTATGTTGGTAGTTTCAATTCAATAACCACAGCTCAGAACACATGACAAATACTTCACAACTTAAAGTATTTATTACAAATCACACGAGTTGTGTTTATTGCTGACCTCACAGTTCTGTAAAGTGGCATGTCACCATTGTTGAATACATCAGTAACATCAGGTGCAGATGGTAATCTCAGTCCTCCATAAAGCTGACACGATGGACAACGCTGACCAACAGCTCTGTCCAAATAGCACCAGCAGTGGTAGTAGATGATGGTGGATCAACATATCAAATACACTGACTCAACTAAGATTGATCCTTTGCCAATAAAGCTGTTCCAAAATTGTTTCCACCATTTAATCAAGGAAATACAGTATCTCTGAATTTCCTGCCTATCAACATTTTCATTTTTGTTTAAGATCAACTTTCTGCATTAAATGATCATAAACGTACACATTAAATACACTAAAACACAGTGGAACATGTTGCATCTTGTCCCAAAATGAAATTATGAGTTTGGGAAAGTTATGAATAAGAAGGCAAATACGATTTCATGTGTTAAAACAAACCAAAGATAAGATTCAAACAAAAAAAGAATGGACAAGGCAGCATTTGATGTGATAGGAGAACTGAAACAATCAATACAATACAAATACTGAAATGAATCCATGCTAACTCCTTGTTGAAAACATTACAGCTTATTGGAACTTCACTCCATACCTAACTGGACCTAGTTTTTAAACATTAAAACATTAGCAGTCATTGCTGTGAATACTTACAAAACAAGCATCCTGCCCCTAGTATCTTGAATTAGTATTCTTTTATGCAGTGAGAAAAGCAATTATGACAACCTGTATCTAATCACTTCTGGCCCTACCAGACCAGTCACGTCTTATTACACCAAAGCACTGTTCTACCCCTAAATCAGGGATATCTTTTTCTCATTCCGCACTGCAGCCGATGTTCATCTTTGTTTTCAACACTTTCATTGGGATGAAGTGCTAGAAAGACAAATAACTTATACTCCCTTTCAAAGGCTGTCATGTGTTGAAGTGAAACAATACAAGTTTTTGACAACAAATCAAACAAATTATCCTCTTAAAAAGGAACACTCTTCCAGACTTAAGAGATAATTCGTAAATCATGTTTTTGAACTCGGGTCAATTTCTCAAAGTGATCCTTGTGTTCAGACAACCAAAGCTCTATACAGTCATGGAGCATTGTGAAATGGGGCCCTATTCAGTGAAACCCTGCTGGATGATGTGAAAATGAGCACACTGGGGAAAACACCATCTTTTGACAGCATTTCCCTCTACCCAAATAATACCATCTCAGTACCAGGCTCTGTTCCTCAAAGTGATCTTAGTACAAACTCCCATGCTTTAACATCCAACTACGATGATTCAATGATAAGAACCATTAGTGAAGCTGATCTCAGACCTCATGATAATGGTAGTACTATGATCATTTCATGGAACGAAGCTCTGGGAAATGCACAAACAGCTAGAACCTGGACACCTGCATCTCTGACAATAAATACCTATCTCCCTCTAAGATACAGACTGTTCTCCACTTCTAATACAACAATGCCCTTTAAGGTTTTGATTTTGACATTTCCATTTTATGTTAACCTCTTCATCACTTTGACCTCCTAATGTGGGTTGTACAACCATCAAATTCATTCATGGAAATAGATAACTGATATTTTCTTTAAGGCTAGACCAATTTTATTTCTTGTTTTACGGATCCGGTCGTATTTTTTCAAGAATAATATTAAAAAAATAGAGTTAATTTTCCCCGCTCAAAAAATAAAATCCTAATGTTTTATTGGTCAAAAATGTAAATTTACAAGAAAAGGTTTTTTTAGATTGTGTTTTGCTCCATATACCTTTCATAAATTGTTATTTTTTTGCCCTCCTGCCTTTAGGTTTTCTGAGGACAAAAAAATCTGTAAAACAAGAAATAAAATTGGTCTGGCCTAATGGAAATAAAAAGAAGTTTCAAATTGTTTATCAAAATCTCAGCCAAAGGTACACATTAAAAGCAATATTTAGGCCATAACATTTGGTTATGCTCAGTTCTATCACAAGTTAAGTAGCATGTTTATTTTTGTGCAGGAATTGTGTCTTCCTGAAATGCTGAAAATTATTACAAAGCAAATCAGTGATATTACCCCAGAAGACAGGAAACAGCATCAGGTTTTGCATAGATACAAGAACAATATATCACCACACATATGTATAGAGATTCTTCTTCTTGTCTGCTGGACCGCCGTGATGTTGCTGAAAGATTGCTAAAAGCGGCGTAAAACCAAACTCAGTCAGTCAGTCAGTTGTCTGCTGGACTTGGATTATGCAGCTCCACTGTAAGGGGAGATCACTCTGAGAACTTATCACAACACTTTGAGCAGTCACCTGATCAACTTCATCCTGATCATCCAGTGTATCAAATCTCCATTCAGTTATGACAAATACCATGAATCTCTGGAACACCATACTTTCTATAGAGTCATTGAACATATACATAAAGGTGAGAATTTATGGCTGGCAACTTCTACATTTTAAGGAACACAAAAAAAAGAAGTTGACATCCATAAATTCTTGCCTTCACCATTCTCTGTTTCGAAGTGATATCACCAGTTCCATCTCTCTTATCAAGAGCTATGCACAGAATTTACATACAACTATTCAAAACTATTTAAAAATTACATCTCGTCAGAGCAATCCCTCAATATATCCATTTGATTAAATGTAAGCAATAAACCGTTAGTCTACATAAACTATTATCAGCTGAACTTACTAGACCAAGAAATATTTTACTTGACACAGGCTCAAGACTAGTGGTGAAACATGCAGACTATTTATGATACAAGTCATGTCAGTTTATTTCAGACTGCAACTTGATTCATATTTCAATGAATGTGAGTTGAACCTTTTTTGGTGTCATTAAAACAGAACCTTGAACCACAGGGTGGGAGTTATAAGTGACGGAGTTTAGTTTGACAGCTTTTAGCCATATTCCATCAATATCACAGCAATGGACACCAGAAATGGGCTTCACACATTGTACCCAAATTGGTAATCGAACCCAGGTCTGTGGCGGGACGAGCGGACGCTTTAACCACTATGCTACCCCCACTGCCCATGGGAGTTATGATCACCTAAGAGGTAAAATCTGTACAACAGCATCAGGGTCCAGGGAACTTGTTTTGGAGTGGAGATGTAACACTGGATGATGAAGGATGGATCAGCTTATATACACACTGTCTTGTCAAGTCACCAAGCAGACATAATAGATACCTCAGATACTTCACTTGCATTTCATATCTCATACAAATGCACACATCAAATATGTTTACAAGTAAAAACGGAAATACAGGTAGTGATCAAAATTAAAACACATGACAGTCAATATTATTCATGTCAGAATGGAACCAAATAAAACTGACTGGGTAGCCAACAGCTCCTTTAACTTCCACTGTAGTCATGGTTACTGCATGACTTAATATTTCAGAGAGGTCTGTCTGTCCAAGGTCACAACATGAACCCCTTATGATATGGATCACGGACACACAACATACAGCTGTGCTATCACACAACAATAGTCGCAACACATTTCCTTCCAACACAACAGTCTACACTTATTTGTGATGCCGTGATTGATTAGGAGAAGTTGAGGTTGGCAGCTATTCGTGGACGCCGTTTCTTTCCCTGTGACGGAGGTCCACCAGCAGACTTGGGTTCAGATTTATGGGACTTGGGGTGATCAGTTCTAAGAGCTGAGTAGCTCCCTGACTGGGACTGGGAACTGTCAGTTTGTTTGTTTTCACTTCTTGAGAAACTGTCAGAGTCTCTCACTGGAGCAGCACTGTTGTCTTCATGGTATTGGGACTGGGTGTCGCGGCGTTTCTGGGGGGTCTTTTGATTCCTAGCAACCTGTAAGCAGGGAGCAGACGTGAAGTCAGTTAGAGTGAGAGCTGTTCTGAGTCACCTTAAGCAATATCCTAGCCACATCACATTGGAACTGTATCCAACTCACTTCAATCAGAAGGCATACCTTGACTCTAATGAATGAGTATGATTTTACGTGGCTTCTAGAAATATTCCACTGCAATATCACTGCAGGGAACACCAGAAATGTGTTTCACACATGTGGAGAATCAAACCCGCCTCCAGCATGGCAAGCAAAGGCTTTAACCACTAGGCTACCCCACTGCCATGTTGAACTTATAATCTAAAGAGTTTAAACCAAGCCTGCATACAACAGCGATTTATGAAGACTTACTGTACTCAGGATGATATTTGATCCAGTATTATGGAAATAGCGATGGGAGGTATTTCACTGATATTTCAGACAAAGAGAAAGACAGTTTATCTGTAAATGTTTCACAGTATTACAGTAAATGCAATGTGTAAATACAATAGTAAATACTTCTGAATTTAAGAAGAAACACAACTTCAACATTATAAACAAACAAACCAATGTACCAGTCATTTTGGAATCTTGATGGGCAAAGACCCTGTGGCTAGAATGCATTATACCGGATACCTAGCAGGGTTAGGGTTAGGTTAGGGGTTAGGGTTAGGGTAAGGGTTAGGGTTATTTTCATCTAATTTTTATATTTTTTCACCTTTCCGCGCTCGCATCACGTGACCTAATTAAATATGGCAGGCAGGTATCCAGTATAATGCATGTGTACCCACCCTGTACCCATACACTTTGTCTATACAACTATTTCAACAGGAGGATGAGTAAATGAGTTGTTTTAGGCAACAGTCAGCAATATTCCAGCTGTATCACTGAGTCTAATCCAGCCTGGGGCAGGCAAATCAGTGCTTGATATCATGACCATCATCCCAAGCTCTCTGGATGATGACATGATCTCAAGACCCATTTTTTATTGGATGAATCTTGTGGCAAACATAGGAGCTTAACAATCCTATCCTGGATCTATCCAAATTACCAAATTTTGATCCAACTGGGTTGTTACACAGGAAATAAATATTGGAGACTGTGATTTCTGAGAACAAAGTTCTTATTATATTTCAATGCCATGAGACTAATTTCTTTAACCTCTGGCAAACTAAAACTGAATGTGACCTCATGAACATATCAAGAAAGAGTTGTTAGAAGACAGCAAGTGTTCCTGATGATCACCTGAAGAGGAATGAAGGCGGGATCTGTCACCATTCCCGGCTTTCTTGATGCCTCTGAGCTGTGATAGCTTCCTCCCAACCCCATGTCAGACTGGTTACCTTGGTGATGGTTCCATGAACCACTTCCTGCATTTTGATTGGCTGGATGGTGTTGTCGTACACCTCCATGTTGGTGATGACCATGACCCTGATACCTTTGAGGTTGTGGAGGGCCTGGAAACTGGTGGCGAGGATGTCGTAGTTGAGAGTAGCCTCCCCTTGGTACAAACACTGGTCATACAAAAGGAATATTTTCACTTATATTTTCAAACAATTGTGTATTAGCACATTTTTTTAAATATTTCTGAATATTAGCAAACATGTAATCTGTAAATCTTACTTAGTGGGTTGAGTTTTTAAGCTTATTGGACTTAAAAGAAGTTTGTCTCACCCATTTCAGACCAGCCCAGCAATATCTAACTGTGGGGTTACTGTTGTAATTTCACACATGAATTCCATAATGAAAATGTGACTTTGAAAAGAAGACGTACAGCTGAGCCAATAATGAGTCCTAAGAGTGTTTCTAATGACTGTTCTTGGGGTGTCCCACATAGTTTTGAGTACCTGCGCAGGGGTCGGGGGAAACAAAGATGTGGGGGTGAGGCATCCTCTTCTGAGGGGGTCGGGCTACTTACTTTGTGCTGCACCAGGTCGAACTGGACTGAAGGCAGAGTTTGGGGAACACAGATGAGGGGGTGGGGGCATCATCATCCCTGGGGGTGGGATGTTCATGAATGGCCGAGGCTGTGTCCGGTCTAATGCTTGCTGCAATAACAATAACAGCTGATGAGACTCCTACTAATCCATCCCATTCCATCAGTGGAGGGTTCTGACTTGCTTAAAGGGGCGTCCTTTATGGTCATTCTGGACCTTCAGTCAGAAGGCAGTAACAATTACATATAAATTGCCAGGGATCAATTCCAAAATCTTTTTAGTCAGTAAATGCAGCAACGAAACAACGCTGAAATAGAAAAATTTAAATGCGAAAGCATTTTATAAAGTAAGTTGGTAAAAATTAAGAAACCTATCAATATAAATGTACATGTAAAGTTATAAACTGTAAACTTCTTGAAAATTCATCCAAAAGCTCACATGTGTAGTTTGATTATTGTTTTATTTTCAACCTACTTAACATTTTGAGAAAATAAAAAAGACAATTACTAGGATCTCCTGATTCTTTCATATTGCTACAACTAATCTGTAATGTCCAAGAATGAGGTCACCCTTATATGTTGTTTACTAGTTACTAACAATGACACTACCACTGTGCAAATCATGTATTGAAATGTTCATAAACCAAAAAATAGGAGGCTGCAAGATAATATTTATTTCTGTGTAGATTAATTGAAAAAACAAACAAACAGGCACTAGGTACTATCTGTATTACCCGTGAATATCTGGGTTAGAATATTGATCTTCAGCAACCCATGCTTGTGGTAAGAGGCGACTAATGGGATCGGGTGGTCAGGCTCGCTGACTTGGTTGACACATGTCATCGGTTCCCAATTGCGCAGATCGATGCTCATGCTGTTGATCACTGGATTGTCTGGTCCAGACTCGATTATTTACAGACCACCGCCATACAGCTGGAATATTGCTGAGTGCGGCGTAAAACTTAACACACTCACTCACTACTATCTGTATATTGTAAGTATGAAGCATTTTCCAGCATCTTAATTTCACTGAATTTCAGCTGTAATAACTACAACATTCTGACCATCAAGGATGAAAAAAAGGAAAAAAAGAAATGATAAAAGACAGTTCACTGAAATCACAATACACACAAGATGCATGCTGTCTCTGACAATCATAAAACATTACAAGTCAAAATATGTGAGCATTGCTCACTAATACCGACCGTGACTACCAACAAATAATAATGATTATCAAAAAACACAAGATGTTTGCACTGCACCTTTCCTATAAACAAAGAAGCCTTTACCCAAATCAGTAAACAATCCATGGTACAGTTATTGGTTGAACAAATGTGATGTGGGACTTTTCCAAAAAAAAACTCTAAATAGACTAAAAAAGTCTTCAAGGAGGGATGAAATTACTTGGTATTACTATATACAGTGTATGAAATAAGGCCCGTCTGACCGCCCGAGACGGGCTAGATTTTGCCGGACGGTCAAATTTTACAGCTAGCCAGCCCGATGGACGGGTGAAAAAAATTATTCAGATAACGTGTCCACTGGCACTGTCTATTTAGTATTTAAGAAGGACCGGTTAAATCTCTTCTGGGCTGGTAAGTTTTTGAAGTTACCAGCCCAGATGTCTGGCTGGGTTTTTGGCTTATTTCATACACTGCTATATACCCCCAACGTTTTCAGGTCAGGGGAAAATAAACAGTAAGTGTAAAGTTACAAAGCCTCAGCGTTGAAGAGTCAATGAAATATCTGTGTTGTTATTGATAAAAAGCATTTTTTGTAAGCATTTACGATGCTGTAATTGTATATTGACTTTATAGTTTGGCTTGTTCCAAAGCATACGGTGTTAACATGAAATACTTGGCAAAGTATGTGTAATAAACAAACATATACACACAAAGACATCACTAGAAAACAGCTTACTGTACATAAATCATGTACCGGTATTGTGATGCTTAAGCTCTTCAATGTCAGAGATGCCAACCCAAACTGTAGCACGGAAATATGTAGGACAACTTGGTCTCAAATTAGAAATTTGCCCTTCAAATTATTGAGTTTAACTACTACTAGCAATATTCTAGTGATATCACTGTGAAGTACACCTGAAATGGGACTCACACATTGTACCTATATGGGAAATCAAACTTGGGTCTTCCGCGTGATGAGCAACCACATGGCTACCCAACCATTCCTAATAATTTGTTAACATAATAGACATTACTCACAGTGTTGTTTTGCAACATTAAACATTTACACTTAACCCATGCTTGCCACAAAAGGCGACTATGCTTGTCGTAAGAGGCGACTAACAGGATCGGGTTGTCAGCCTCCCTGACTTGGTTGACACATGTCATCGGTTCCTAATTGCACAGATCGATGCTCATGCTGTTGATCACTGGATTGTCTGGTCCAGACTCGATTATTTACAGACCGCCGCCATATAGCTGGAATATTGCTGAGTGTGGCGTAAAACATAACTCACATAACCGAAACTTCCCCAAATAGTGTAAACCCTCCCATTAAGCTGAACTAATCACATAACTCGCACACCTGGCTGTTCTCTCTCTGTACTCCTCCCTCGTAACAAATAGTGAATGGTGTCAATATTTTAATGATAGTTTGTTAAACAACTTTTTCAGTTTTAGGACATAAATTCTAAAAAAAATTCACAGAGTTGGTCTGATGTTTTGATTCTGATCAGCAATTTATTGAGCATTATATGTTTATTAGTTTTCGAGTTAGATTGCAATTCACCAGTCTGCTTTTGAGCCAAACGGACTGTAAGTTTGCTGAAGCAAAGAAGGCAATCATTCCAAGCAGATAGGGTATACAGAAAATACAAAACTAAACTGATGATTAAATAGACAAACTTACTGAATTTGTTTTTGTACAAACATTCAGTTTACTTTAAAATAAAACACAGCAGTTTCTCAATATTATAATAATCCTGTCAAAATGGCAATGGTTGGCATCTCTGTAACCATGGTAACACATCTAGTGTGCAGAGATAAAACAAAAGTATCAAGCATAAAGTCAGCAGTGGTGTACAAAACTAGCAAAGATCAAAGGCAAAGTGTGAACTCACCAGAATAATTTGCCATTCAAGAGTAAACTTTTTCGCCAAAAAAAAAAAAAAAAAATTGAATTCATTTTCAATCTGTATCTAGATGAATATTCTGTCAACATATAAGCACCAAACACATATTTTGATATGTCAACAAATAACAATATATAACAACAATATATACCATATCTGTAACAGTAAGTGAACAACGAGAGTCCACTGAGAGATCACTATTTTCTACATGTTACCAAAGCTGTTGAATATTTTGCAGATAATTAATTGCAGTGTGCTAAAATATATCTGTGCATCAGATAACACACCCTGAAATTTGTACAGGTCAGAAAATAGTTTAAGTAGAAATATAAACTTATTTTTTGTTTTGGCATGTTTCCTTAACCAACTCTTGAGAAATGTGAAAGTGTAGACAAGAAAGCAGAAAACAAGTATCATTTTGGGATGGCCAAATACATTTGCTACAGCACAAAATTTTGCAGAGATGGGTACCCAGTGATTGTTTGCTATCAAGAAGTACCAGGTACTTCAGCACTGAAACACATCGACTGTCACTCTCCTACTTATTGCGGACAAATGGTGTACCCTTTTGATAAATATGCAACCAGTTTGTAGTTACTCATTCTGTTGACAGTGCACAATGAAAGGACGGTCACTTCGTATTTTCCAACTCCCTGTTACATGTGTAACACCATCTGATATGATGGATAGTGATTCATTTACACATCTAGTATTTTACTTGTCTAGTTGACCTGCACATCTGTGCATTATTGCACTCATACAGTGACATTCCTGCACATGTGCGCACGTGCATGTGTGTGAGAGTGATATTGTGTTCAAGGGACGTAACTCTGCTAAGGAAAACCTAGGCAACTATACCCTGTTGAACCCTTGAAGCATGTGCTTGCGACTCACCAGATGAAGCAATGCTATGCTTGCAGCACTCTCTGCAGCCTCCTCACGGCTGCCACACTCAGATCCTTCAAACCTGGCCCCGTTTGTCAGCATCACCATGCTAGTGTAAAGACCCTGCACAAACACACAGAGCTCCTGCTATAGCGACTGAATGGTGCATATAGTTTCATGAAGCTTTAAGTGAGTGAGTGAGTGAACAAGTGAGTTTAGTTTTATGCCGCTTTTAGCAATATTCCAGCAATATCACGGTGGGGAACACTTGAAACGGGCTTCACACACTGTACCCATGTGGGGAAGTGAACCTGGGTCTTTAATGTGAAGAGTGAATGCTTTAACCACTAGGCTACCCCACCGCCCTGAAGCTTAAAGAGAAAAGCCATGTGATATTACCACTTGGAGGAAATCCAAGACCACAGATAAACAAAGAGATAAGATAATATGTTTTAATATGTCTGACATGGCTACTTTACAATTACTTCAATCACCACCAACATCCCCTTCATGGTGATCTCACATGCATAAGTAAACTGACCTTTGCACGCTTGAAGTCATATCCTGGCGCTGAAAGTCCCAGATTCTTACACCTGCCTTCAAGGTCCAGCACTGGGTTCCTGTAACATGGGTGAGTTGGTATATTCCAATAGAGGACAACAACAGAATACCCTACCACTCGGCACCATTAGCCACTCGTCTCAATCCCAAAACCAGTAAACTCGTTTGATCTAATGGGCTCACCAAGTAACTGTCGACATACTACCACAGAATTCTTCTGAAAATAATGCAGAAAGCCAAGTTGGGGCTAGAATGTGGCAGGACAGCCCATAATGCTACGCGTGATGACATCAGAAGTAAAGTCGAACAAAAAGGCCACATCAGGGTAAATATTGTAGATTGAAACAATAAGTGAATCCATACAGTTAGGGGACAGGACCTATATTTTCGAAGCTCTCTTAGCGCTAAGATAGCCGTAAGTGCCATACATTAACATTAACTTACGACTATCTTGGCGCTAAGAGAGCTTCGAAAATATAGGCCCAGAACTCTGCACAACAAATTCTTGCAACTTAGACCACCAATGCCTCTTCAAACAATCGGTGACAAAACTTACTGACTGCAGTATTACTGCAGCAAAATTAATGAAATCCAAAGTATCAACGAAACTAGTCTACTTAGTGGACTTAGTATATATGCATATATGGCCAACAGTTAATTATGAGTGATTTGGGTTGATGAAGGAGGGAAGCCTGAATTGATCATAATGTAATTTTTAGAGTAAAATTGATATTTTATACTTATCCTGACTCATGCTCTTTTGCTTGTCTTCTTCTTCTTGCGAACATAGTGGAACACTTGTATCTCCTTAATTGAAGCTCCCTTCAATGTAAAATCACTAATTGGTACTCACCAAGAGTTGCCTCTCTTGCCCTTTTGGCGGGAACAGGTGTCGCCACCCTCTGGCCTCATGCTTCACTTTCTCCTGATTTTGCGAGCCCAACACTTGAATTTACAGGGAAATCCAAAGTGTTATGTGGGGAGGATGGGAGGGCTAACCTCATGAGTCAGGATAAGTATAAAATATCAATTTTACTCTAAAAATTACATATTTTTCCTTATCCTGACTCGTGCTCTTTTGCTTGTAGAATCCTACGGAAACGGAGGTGGGCAAAACAGAATACTTTGGATTTATAGAATTAGTGATTTATATAGATATAACTGTAATAACCCCTTACGGGAACTTCATAAAGGCATAGACTTAGGATATTTCCTCTATTATAAGCCATAGGTTATATTTTGCCATACTGGGGTATTTACAATAATAATATACTGTGATATTATCAAATAAAGATATAAAAGTGACTCTGATAGAGAAGCTATACAACTGAACATAATCATCAGTAAAAGCTTAAGGGTGAGTAGACCTAAGCTAAGTATATACATAGTGCTAGAACTCCGTAGAGTTATAAGCTAGATAATGCATGTATCAATTATGCATATTAATCTCGTAAGACTATGTGTTAACGTTCTGAGGGACTGTCAACTGCTGTCTGCGAGGACCAAGGGACCGAATGGTGAATACCTGAGGCGTCCTCGGTGGTGATATCTCTCAGATAGTGATTAGCAAACACCATGTTAGATTTCCAAAAGCATCCTTCCATAATTGTATTCAATGAACAGTTACCGTGTAGGGCGAGAGTGGAAAGCCAATGCCCTGATCTCATGGGGATTTGATGCTGTTGGAGGGTCCAGTCCTGCTGCCTTGTAGGCATGAGAAGTATGACAGTTCTTATCCATATAGATATGGTGAATGCGAGAGACTTCTGTCTGAGTTGTTGCCGACAAAGGGAATGAATAATCGTTTGAGAAATCTTAAGCCTTGTTTTGGAGCGTCGTAAAATAGATTTTGAGAGCTCTGACTGGGCATAGAGATAAGTCCAGTGTATCTTGAGATCCGAGAATCGAGGATAGTGCAGGGATGTGGAATAACCTGTCTGGTTGACCTGGTAGTTGATTTTTGGCGATGAAATCCCATCTTAGTCCCAGGTGTGCTGTGTTTTGATTGTCATCAAACTGTATCCTCTCATAATCTAGTCGTGAATTTCTGACATCCTGGCTGCTGTGGCTAGAGATAACAGGAAAAGCGTTTTCTGTGAGAGAAATTCAAAAGTTGTCGATTCCAACGGTTCATAAGCCTCACTTGTGAGGTGTTGTAGCACTATATTCAGATCCCAAGCTGGGGCGTGGAACTTCGCTTTTGGTCCTCCAATGGGAAAGCACGTAGTAAGGCCAGTAACTCTGGAGTTTTAGTCAATTTGACACCCGTTCTCATAGTAATCACAGAACTAAAGCGGCGGCAAGATATGTTGACAATGTCGAGCCTTTTAAATGTTTGTTTTGCCGAAAGTAACACAAATAATCTGCCACTTGTGGATGAGCAGCATCTCTCGCTGTAAATCCCTTATTTGCTGCGTAATTTTCAAAACTGTGCCACTTGTCGTCGTACAAGTTACGTGTAGAATTGCGTAAGGCAAGCGTGACCGCTTTTGCCGCCCTGGTAGAATATCCTCTCTTGTTTAAACACATTTTAATACAGTCCATACGTGAAGTTGGAATACTTCTGGGCTTCCGTGCACCTGTTTGGTGTGTGGATGTATTAATAGATTTGAGCGCTTGGGTAGCTCTAGTGTTGGTTGACCGATTTCTTGAATTAGAATGGGAAACCACGTTCCGGCTGGCCAAAGTGAGTTGGAGGCTCTGTGTTTGCCTGATTTTCTGTAACACTTGAGGTATTATTGCTGGCGGCGGAAACGCGTACGCATTGAGGCCTTCCCAGGATATGCTTAGAGCATCCGTTGCCCATGCTTGTGGGTCTGGGACTGGTGACACGAATGTCGGTAGCTGATTGTTGAATCTTGTGGCGAATAGATCTACTAGCGGCGCTCCTATTTGCTTGATTATCTGTGCAAATATTTCTGTATTGAGCATCCATTCTGTCGGTGACGGTTGATGGGGCCGAGAGAGTGCGTCTGCTAGTACATTCTTGGCTCGGGAATGTGACATGCTCTGACATGTAGGTTTAGATCGTGGATTAGATCGAACAGTTGAAAGCTTAAAGTCAATAGGTTCAGTGATCTCGTTGAGCCTTGTTTGTTCACATAGAACGCCACTGTCGAGTTGTCGGTATGAATCATTAAGTCGCATTCTGTAGAATGGTGCTCCAATGAAGTATGGCGTTGATTACAGCTTTCATCTCTAACATGTTTATATGGAGCTTGCTTTCTTGCTGATTCCATAACCCTGATGCCGTCCGGTTGGCGAGATGAGCTCCCCAACCTTGGGCGTGGCGTCTACATATAGATGGGTTTTGAATTCCTGCTCTGCTAAACAAATACCTTCGCGAGACATTCGACCTCCTGGTCCACCAAAGTAGATGAGGTCTGAGATGTTTTGGTAGACTGAATGGTTGTAGGTCGTCGAGATGTGCATTGATGAAGACCTGTAGCGGGCGTAACTGTAATCTGCCTCTGACTGTCATGTCTTGGGCTGATGTGAGGAGACCCAACAAGCTCTGCCATTGTCGTGAGTGGTAACGTAGAGAGTAGAGCTGGCGGAATGGTCTGTTGGATCTTGAGCCGACGGTCTTCTGAATACTGACGATACGGTTGTGATTCGTGATAAATCGAATGCCTAGGAACTGCAGATCTTGCGATGGTACTAGGTCCGACTTGAGTAAGTTTACTAACCATCCTAGCTGTGTTAGTAGCTTTATGATGTAGTTTAACTGTAGTTTGAGGCGCTGTGGATCTTGATCTACTTGTATCCCGTCGTCGAGGTAGAACGCGACTGCGTAGCCCTAGACGATGTAGATAGGTGACAATAGGTTTACGTTATCCTCGTGAATAGCCAGGGGCTGATGATATTCGAATGGGAGTACTTTCCATTGGTAATGTAGCCCGTCTAGTGTAAATCTGAGATATTTCCTGGATTCGGGATGTATCGGGATGTGTAGATATCGTCTTGCAGATCTATACTGGCCATGTAATCCATGGGGCTAGAATCATGTGCGTAACTGAGGTAGGTGTATCATGCGAAACTTTGGTGGTTTGCGTAGATAATTCCTGTTGAAAAAACTCATATTGTAAATGAGTCTGTATTCCTCCTTGGAGTTTTTCTTGGGTACTAGGAAAACTGGGGAGTAGAAGCCTGGTTCGATGTTTACTTGATCTAGTACTTCTATGGCCTGCTTGGTTATGAGTGATGTAACAGCCTCTCTTAACTTTGGTAGTTGTTGTGCCTGTAAGTCGAACTTGTGAGGGTTGACTGTCAGCGGAGGCGTGGCCTGTAGTGGGATACGAAATCCGTGTTGAAGAATGTTGGAGACATAAGGGTCTTGTAACATTCTCCAGTTCTCCCAGTGTAGTTGGAGGCGCCACCCACTTGTGACGGTTGTACTGGAGCGGCTGGGGTGGAAGACTCCAGTCGTTCGAACCTGTCTTTCAGCGTTTATAGTTGCGGGAACCTCTGGGTGTCCTGCCTCTTCCTGACCCTCCTCTATAGTTGCCATATGGGCTGACGAAAATAATCTTTCCCCTGGCTGGCTATCTTCCTATCCGTGCTTTCTGTAGTCCCGAGAACTTAGATCTCCCTGAGTATCTTTGTGAAGTCTGCCTGATGGCGCTGGCTAAGCGTGTCCATCGACTTGATCATAAGGACTTCTCTGGAGTCCTTAGTGACTTCCTTGGAGACTTTGTCTATTCCTCCGTCAAAGATGGATGGGGAAGACCACGGGCTGTATAGAGTGGAGCTGTAAAGTTCTCACCCCAGCTGCAGGAAGCGAGGAGGCCTTGACGACGAGCTAAGGTCAGCTGCTGAGACAGATGTGAGATGATCTGTAAGGAACTGCTGGTTCTTCTTTTGCATCAGTAGGGCCGAGTAGATCATCCTATCATCTTCAGAGGTCATATATACGAAATCTGGTGATAAGTGTCTCATTGATCGTTCTAGATCTATTTAGGCCAAAAACATCGCGCCTCGTCATGGTTTCTATCTGCACCAGCTTGCGATCATCAATCTTGTAGTTCTTGTTCTTAACATGGCTGATCAGCTTGTAGTTGTCATCGATGTCTTGTGCCTTCAGGAAGGGTCCATGTTGTGCGTGGAGAACTTCTTAAGCGTGAAAGTTCGGCAGATGTGGTGTCTGCACTTTCGTGGCTTTATGGAAGGCTGTATCTAGATTCTGTGGCACCGCCGCAATCCGGTCGATCGGAGGTAGGGTGACGACGTCTGCATTGTCTTCCTTCATCAGGTATGTCTGCGCTGAGTTGCCACTCTTGGACGGTGAAGATAAATCTAGGTTGTTTACCATCCAATATCTTATCTCAGCGTCTGAGAAAATGATGCCTCCATCATCTTCTGTACCAGCATCGGTGATGAGAGGTTGATGCTCTTCTGATGGTGAACGGTGTGCTGCTATCTCTATGTCGGGTGACGCTTGGGGAGACCTGACTGTAGACTTGTGTGCAGACTTGTGTGGTGACCTGCGAGGTGATCGACGTGGTGATGTACACGGAGATCGGCGTGGTGAACGGCGTGGAGATCGTCTAGGTGATCTGGCGTCTATGGGATGACCTTCGGAGATCTGCGAGGAGAATGTTGATAGCTACGCGAAGCTCTTGAGTAGTCCCTCGACGTCCTTCTGGACGATGACGATCTGTGTGACGGCCTTCGTGAAGCTTCCTCTGCGTCCGGACCTGGGGAGCGGCGCCTTGACCTCCGTGACGGCTTCCGTGATGTTTGGTGGTCTGAGTCCGCATCTGAGGATGAGGCCGAGGTCGGTGACGATCTCTCCCGTCTTCGCGAAGGCCTTCGCGAAGACTGTACATCTGGGTCCTTCGTCGAGGTGGTCTGTGACTTCCTTCTCGAAGGCTGCTTCGTCGTGGCTGCTACGCTGACTGGGGGTGCCTCTGGGGTGTCGTCTGCGTTGCTCTGGCCCTGGGCTGGCTGCTTCTCCCGTCTGTAGTGGCCCTCCATCATGGTCATGATCTGCCGCAACAGCTCGTCTGGGATGGTCTGCGATGAAGTAGTCGGCGCCCTCTCTGCGATGACAGCGGCTGAGCCCTCAGGGAAGTCGTCTGACATCAGTGTAGAGACATCAGGCTGCATGGCGATCTCTGCTGATGTCACTGTAGCTGTCACCGGCCGCTTCTTGTGGCGTACGTCAGGGATGATGATCGGCTGATCATCGTAGAGGCCCAGTTCGGCGGCTGGAACGATCTCGCTGAGAAAGTTCTTGGCGACCGTGGAGCTTCCCCTTGAGGTCGGCGCTGCCCTGGGGAGTCGAAGTCTGCGTTGAGAAGACGCGTCGAGGCCCTCTTGGACTTTAGCTGCGATGACGGACGTCTGGGGAGGCAGGGCGCTTCTTAGAGGTGGTGGACTGCATCCCACGCCTCTTCCGGCCAGGGTCTCTAGCGGAACACCAGGCGGAGAGGGTCGATCGACAGCAGCTGACTGGATGGGGAATCAGATGTATCGGCCATGTCTAACCCTTGTTTAAGTGACCTATCTGCGCGTACGTCTCAAGGCGCAAAGATATTTATGAAAAGCAGAATTAGATAGATTAATGCAGTAACTGCAACGTGAATCAAACGCACAAGGCGTAGCACAACTAGGGCATAATACATGCGGGTCAGCAACAGAAAAACGTAAACTGCAAATAGTACAGATTTTCATCAACGTAATACTAGCTGAACAATCACGAACTCACGTGAATAAACAGTAGAAATATGATTAATTATCAATGCAAATTAATGAAGGATACTAGCTATACCTCTATAGTAACCTATAAGAGGTAATAAACTAAGAAAAACCAAAGGATATAGTGTGTAAGGAGACACAGGCGCTCTCACATCCTGCTCACTGGGCGAAGAAGGAGAGAGTGAAGCATGAGGCCAGAGGGTGGCGACACCTGTTCCCGCCAAAAGGGCAAGAGAGGCAACTCTTGGTGAGTACCAATTAGTGATTTTACATTGAAGGGAGCTTCAATTAAGGAGATACAAGTGTTCCACTATGTTCGCAAGAAGAAGAAGACAAGCAAAAGAGCATGAGTCAGGATAAGGAAAAATAACATCTACCACTTTTGTGAACCTAAATTCCTTTTTGTGAACCTAAATCTCTGATGAAATCAATAAAGGCAGATTTGTCACAATCATCAATATTTAAGTAATACCTGTTACTCAGAGCATATCTCCCAAGTGCATTGGCTAACAACTTAATCATGTTGCAAAACAAGTCAAACTAGTGAAACTTGCTCATCAAAATTTCTTTAAGATGATTGTTGATACATTTTATGTTTAAATACATGAGGGTAAAGTTGTTTGCCAGAAGTAAAAAATATGAATACATTTGACGACCAAACAGACTTTTGAGGCCACCTTTAGTGAATCACAACATACAAAATTACAAGAACCACTTTTTCATTTTAACTGAAACCGTCTTATCCAATTTCTCCATCAATCTTAACACAAACTTTATTGTTGCAAAATGAGGGAGTTTAGTTTTATGCCATTCTTTAGCATTATTCCAGCAATATCACGGTGGGGGACACCAGAAATGGGCTTCACACATTGTACCCATGTGGGGAATCGAATCCAGGTCTTCGGCATGACGAGCAACGCTTTAACCACTAGGCTACCCCACCGCCCCTGTATTGCTGCAAAAGCAATGCTATGGTGAACACAATGACATGAAACAGCCACCAGAACAAGAACATAACGAGATCTACATACACCAGCCCAATCATGCATCTCGAGGGTCCATAAACAAAAATAAGTGCAATGAGCATGTAAGTCAACGTTGTGGAACAGCTTATTCCTACAAAAATGTGCAAAACCATGCAGCATGTGTACACTGCACACTGTCAATACTGACACTTTCTGTGAGCTAGCATTCAAATTTAGTCCAGAAAACATCCATTATTATTGCCTAAGCAGAAACATTCACTCTGTTGACATTGTGTACACAGTGAGAATATTAACCATGCAGCAAAACAGTTGTTCAAGTCTCCATCACTTCACTTCAAAATGCCATAAACGAAATGTAAGCAAATGTATTACTTAAAATTCCTTTGAAAATAGTATCAACAGCCCCTATTCAGTGAGTGAGTGAGTTCGGTTTTAAGCCGCTTTTAGCAATATTCCAGCAATATCAGGCAGGGGACACCATAAATGGGCTTCACAAATTGTGCCCATGTGGGGATTCGAACCCGGGTCGTCAGCGTGACGAGCGGACGCTTTAACCACTAGGCTACCCCACCGCCCCTCCCCTACTGATGCCATAGCACGTGACCATGTCTCTTTTCCCAAATTCTGAATTATCATAGTTTGGAGGCAAATAGGTAAAAAACAAAATTTGTTCTGTTTGTAGAATGCCTCTATTATTTGGTGTATTGCTTCTCCCATTGCTCACAAAATTAAATATCTAACCTCTTTCCTGGCTATCCCTGAAGTTTAAAGTAATAGCAAGTAAAACGGACGCATGCTGTCAGTGATGTGGACAAAACACATAACTTTCAAAATACTTCCACGAACATTGAAAATGTACCATTTCTATGGGACAAAAAGTGCCTGTCTGATACCTTGTCAAGATAAACTGTATACAAATCCATTTAAAGGATGCTTGAACAACTCTTTCAGTCATGCAATGTTAAAGAAAGCACAAACAAACCACAACACACCCTGTGTCTAACCTAGGTCCAGAGTCATGAGGTCGGTGGTTCACATGACCTTGACCTTGATGCTGTTTCCTTTGACCTTGCTGTTGATGTGGTCTTTGTCCCTGACCTTGTTGCTGCCAATTGTCTTGCCCCTTCTGTTGGTGTTGTTGTTGTTGTTGTTGTTGCTGTTGGTGTTCCTGTTGCTGCTGTTTGGGTTGTGGTGGAGAGGTCTCCTGTTGTTTAGCACCTACAAAATGTTTGTGTCATGAAATGGCAGGTTGGAGGATATCTAGAAAATAACTCAGAATTATTCTTCATTCTGAACTGCCTGTTTACTTTCGTTTTTAGATACAGAAGTCACACATGATGCTCAAACTGATTCACTCACATGCATTCTGAACAGCAGATCAATTTCAACTCATGTTGTCTGATTTTGACATAGAGATTAAAAGGAGACATTTTCTGAACTGAAGTAAGAAATCTGTATGCAGTGTTATAATGGGCTTAGAAATATGACCCTGCTGATAATCAAGATTAGGGTACTATTGGTAGGGATACATATTTGGTTACAGACTCAAATAAATGATTAGTGACTGAACACTGAACACTACTTCTATGGTTTTAAGGAATCAACAAAGCAGCACAATAATATTAGATACCATGATATAAGTAGCATATCTTCAGTTCATGACCTCAGACTCATATCACATCACAAAGTGCACACTTTGTTGTTACTAATGGAATTCCTACACTTAACACAGGCTTACAATAGTCATAGCACAAAAATCATCTTCACATTGGATACCTGGGCTTGGTTCACAAAGCTGGCACAGTACAACAACTGCTCTGTCTGTTTGACAAGACTGTTATGGGGTATAGGTCCTGCACTGACATCAGTAGGACTGACCTCACTAGTACACAGAGCACATCATAATTGTGAATTGCTATGATTTATATATGCATGTACAGTCGAGCACCGTTGTGTCGAACTCTGATAACTCGATATCTCGGTTTTCTCGAAAAAATATCTCGGTCCCAGCAAAATCCTTCATAACTTATCATTATTCAAACTCTTTTAACTCGATACGGATGTCTCCATATTTCAGATATCTCGATATAATTTCATGGTCCCAACAAGTAAAATTACCCTTTTAACTCGATATTTGCAAGGAAACTCGATATTCACCTACCTTTCATGGGCAAGTATCGCTCTGAACGGAGGTTGTTTCCACACGTTTAGACACGGTGTAACATGAATCAAAGGGTTCATTGAAGATATCACTTGTTTGTTATTTAATTACGATTAAGTAAGAAGGATTTAATCAGGAAGTACTCAGTGTTCAGCTAAACACTACTGATGACGGATTATAGTTTTGAATCAAAACATACTGAGAAGCGTTTTGTTTTCTTTCATAGTGATATGTGATATGCCCTGGTCGGATGTCTCGAAGTTCGGATAACTCAATATGTTTTCTTGGCCCCATAAATATCGAGACAACGGTGCTCGACTGTATTATTATCATCACTCACCATCAAACAGTTCCTGCACTGATAACTGTTTCCCATATGCTTTTGTTGGTGATGAAGTATTGGGCACACTACCTCCCTCTGGCGTTGTACTAGTGTCCGATCCGATCTTCAGCATGTGTTTCAGTGCAGAGCTACCATCCTGAGGGAAAAGAAAGAGAAAGCACAATTGCAGTTTCGCTATATTCCACCAATATTACAGCACAAATAGAGGATAACTTTGTGCCTGGCTGAAACCATTAAAGAGCAGGTCAGTGCAAATGTGAGGTACACAGGTCTCTGACCCCTACTCTACACCATTTCATTGTTTTTTGGGTTCATGATGGACTCTATCTTACTAAGTAAGAACCAGCCTATCCAGTGACTGACATCATGATAATAGAATGATATGCTATCAACCAAGTCACAGAGTCTAACCATGACAAGCAATCTATTCTCACCCAGAATCCATCCCTACAGGCGGGCAACATAACTTAGGACACAGAAAGGGAAGTGTGTTTGAGAAGTGATAAACATTATTGGGCAAACTTATGCTTGTCAACCTCTAAATTAGAAGGAGTGGGTGAGTGAGTCCAGCAATATTACGGCGGGGGACACCAGAAATGGGCTTCACACATTTTACCCATTTAGGGAATCGAACCCGGGTCTTCGGCGTGACGAGCGAACGCTTTAACCACTAGGCTACCCTAAATTAGAAGGAACACAATGCTCAGGGTATATTCTTACTCCAACATCAGAGGGTATATTTATTTAGAATGAAAGACTGATTGTGACTCCCTCACCTGTTCCGTGGCATTATTATTACTGTTGATTCCTCCTACGACCTCTTCCTCCTTCTGGGTCTTCCCGGACAACTCCAGAGAGTCCATCATGGCAATGAACTCATCTTTCTCCGCGGCTTCCTTCTGCAAGCTAGCACGATCAAACAGGGTCTGCAGATCGATCTTCTTACTGCTACCATTCTCTGATTCATTAACGCTGTCACCACGTCCACTCAGTTCTGGTTTCTTCTGGTGCCGTGTTGTAGGAGGAGTTATCTGCCCCAATGCAAGTGCTGCCTGTTGGAGTGACGGTTCTTGGATGAGGTTGCCACTTGATGGCGCTGTCTGTACTGTGCCGGCCTGCAGCTCCTTCCACATGTTGGCAAACTCTGAGTTGCTGGTTGCATCTTGGGAAGGCTACAATGATGAAATTCATTATGGTACAACAGTGAGAGAGTGAGTTTAGTTTTACGCCACACTCAGCAATATTCCAGCTATATGGCGGCGGTCTGTAAATAATCGAGTCTGGACCAGACAATCCAGTGATCAACAGCATGAGCATCGATCTACGCAATTGGGATACGATGACATGTGTCAACCAAGTCAGTGAGCCTGACCACCCGATCCCATTGCCATGGGTTACTGAAGATCAATTCTAACACGGATCTTCACGTGTTTATGGTAGAATAGGACCACATCTGATCCAGGCAAACCAGTGTCTAATGAACACAAACAATTCATCGTTTGGGAACAAAGACCAACCAGAAACCAGACTCCATCTTAAAAAGGATGGGTCTTGTTCTGTCCTTTGGCCCTATTCCACAAAGCAATCGTACCACTACAGCAATCATATCCCAGAGTTAAAGTATGCCTGTTAGGGCTATTGCTGTTTTGTGGAATCAGGTCCTGGAAAACACATTAGGTGGTCAACATAAAACACTATACAGTGAAACCTGCCAACACCGGCATCTCTCTAATCCGGCACACTGTCAAAACCGGCATAAAATTTTACAACAATATTATGATCATTAAAACATGTCTAATCCGGCCATGATGGAAAATGATTGTCACTGTCTAATCCGGACCCTGTCTAAACTGGCACTAGTTTCGGTCCAGAGGGGTGCCGGTTTAGACAGGTTTCACTGTACTTCAAACACTAAACTTCAAAAGAGAGGAAGGTATAATTCCAGAGTTACAAATCTTCCATACTTTTGTCCCTGGTAAGCTTTTACTGTGGACATGTTTTGAATGTGTAACAGCTTTGGGTTTCTCTGTTTTAGCTGAAATACATTTGTGCACAGACTGACTGAGTTTAGTTTTACGCCGCTTTTAGCAATATTCCAGCAATATCACGTCGGGGGACACCAGAAATGGGCTTAACACATTGTGCCCATGTGGGGAATCGAACCCGGGTCTTCGGCGTGACGAGCCAACGCTTTAACCACTAGGCTACCCCACCGCCCCATTTGTGCACAGAGCTTTATTGATTAAATATTGCAAACAAACGTGATGGATTTGTGCTAAATATATATCATTATGTCAAAATTTGAAATGGTTGACACTTCTGGTTAATAAGCTTTGGTTACAATCAACATGTTTGAGATCAGTACTTACTTGTGTCTTTCCTCCTGTCTGTTGAGTTCTGTTTGGTGTTCGTTTAGAAAACTGTGTTTGTGTGACTTTTGGTGTAACAAATTGGGGATTGTTGCTGGTAAACCCACCATTCTTCTGTGAAAGAAATGATAGAAATGTTTAGTAAGTTTCAATGTTCATCTTATATGTAGTAAACTTTGTCATTGTGTTATGTTCATTCATGCTTCCTTAATCAAATATCTTGACAAATACAATCACAATATTGCACCAAATCTTGTCACAGATAATGTATTGGGTGACTGACTGACTGAGTTTAGTTTTACGCTGCTTTTAGAAATATTCAAGCAATATCACGGCGGGGGACACCAGAAATGGGCTTCACACATTGTGCCCATGTGGGGAATCGAACCCGGGTCTTCGGTGTGACGAGTCAACGCTTTAACCACTAGGCTACCCCACCGCCCCTGTATTGGGTGAAATAGGGTTTAACATAGTTATTATTGTACTTGCTTACAGTAACATGCATACACATGGGTAGAAGTGACTACTTGTACAATTACAGAATATTAAATGATGGTTTTATAGAGAAACTCATTGACATACCATACCATGTCACAGTTCAACATGGAAACCCCATTCTGAAACATAAAACCGCCTCCTTGGTGTAGTGGTTAGAGCGTCTGCCCGGAGAGCGGGAAGCTTGTGGGTTCAATCCTCGACCACATCATAGCAAAAGACGTTAAAATATGGTACTTGTTGGTCCCTGCCTGGCGCTCGGCATTAATGGGTACAACAAGGACTGGTCGGCTCGGAGTCAGTATAATGTGTCTGAGTGGGTTATTCATGCTTCACTGCGGCATGGTATCTCAGTGGGCTAGCACTATAAAACCAGCTTCAGTCTGGGCTAGTACAAGCAGTCGTACATACACATACACACGCATGCACGTCGTTATATGAGCGAAATATTCTCAAGCACGACGTTAAACCCAATTTCACCTCACCTCACCTGAAACATAATACTGATTGCAAGGAAACTAATCCCCTAATCCCCGTACTGCTGATCACAACACAGGGTTACAAACAAGTACAATCTTCTCATGTCCTTCAGTGTGATCAAACCACCAATCTTCTGCTCTTCCACTACACCACAGAGGCAGTTAAATAAATTTATATCCTTTCTGTGGTTCTTTTTAGATGTAAGTCTGAAAACAAGGAATACCCATCTTGGCCTGGCCTGATCAAGTTACCAAATCACCTGTCCAAATCCTTTATTAAAACTGTCGCTCCCATTGTAGTAATTGTACTTGTCCTGCTGTTTCTGTGATGAGTCAAACTGGTCGTGTTTGTGATTGGGACGGCGATCTGCAGAGCCCCATAGCATGTGGGGCTCCTTGGCCCGTCCTCTGTGTCCCCCTGACTTTGACATGAGATCGCTGTAGCTGTGGTTGGTGTTAAGGTTGGCTCCAGAACCTTGACCCCAGCTGCTTATGGCTGGACGGAGACCTTGAGACGCCTCGTGAAGACCCCTTTCTTCTCCTTCCTCTCGCCGTGGGTCAGGTTGATCATCGCGGCTGCTGGGACGCGGTAGCCTCGGTTTGGAGAAGACCTGGAACAATACAGTCAGAAATAGAACAAGCATTGTCACTAAGGTGACATAATTCCCGACGCAAATTATCAAATCAAACTTAAAAAGTAATGAAAGTTTAAGATGAAGTTAAATGTCAACAAGCATTATCACTAAGGTGACATAATCCCCGACGCAAATTATCAAATCAAACTTAAAAAGTAATGAAAGTTTAAGATGAAGTTAAATGTCAACAAAAACATGACCAGTCAACCTCTTTTGATATCTTGCTCTTTAGTTGTTCAAACACACAAATATTTTCAAGACTGACTTTGACCTTGACATAAATATCATAGTGTATGAAATATGCAACAAGAAGACAAAGTCATCAATATCCCCCGCAATGGCAAAATACTCTTCATGATTATGTCTACGAGTTATGATTATGTCAAATATTTAGGTGTGTATATAGAAAAGTGGAAGGAGAGTATTGAAAGGTTTTTAAAGTTCTGCTCCAGAAAGCAGCACTATCACCAATTTCAGGCTAAGTCAAACTTGTTGCCATGGAAATGCAAAAAATATTTTATTCAGAATTCCAAAACTACCAAAAGGCACCAGTACACCACCAGATCTATCTATGTGCCAAGTTTGGTGAAGAAATATTGAACAGTTTTAGAGTTCTGCTCCGGAAAAGAGCAGTACCACCAATTTCAGTCTAAGTCGAACTTGTTGCCATGGAAACGCCAAAAATATTTTATTCAGAATTCCAAAACTACCAAAAGGCACAAGTACACTACCACATCTATCTATGTGCCAAGTTTGGTGAAGAAATAGTGAACAGTTTTAGAGTTCAGCTCCGGAAAAGAGCAGTACCACCAATTTCAGTCTAAGTCGAACTTGTTGCCACGGAAACGCCAAAAATAGTTTATTCAGAATTCCAAAACTACCAAAAGGCACCAGTACACCACCAGATCTATCTATGTGCCAAGTTTGGTGAAGACATATTGAACGGTTTTAGAGTTCTGCTCCGGAAAAGAGCACTACCACCAATTTCAGTCAAAGTCGAACTTGTTGCCATGGAAACGCCAAAAATATTTAATTCAGAATTCCAAAACTACCAAAAGGCACCAGTACACCACCAGATCCATGTATGTGCCAAGTTTGGTGAAGAAATAGTGAACGGTTTTAGAGTTCAGCTCCGGAAAAGAGCACTACCACCAATTTCAGTCTAAGTCGAACTTGTTGCCATGGAAACGCCAAAAATAGTTTATTCAGAATTCCAAAACTACCAAAAGGCACCAGTACACCACCAGATCTATCTATGTGCCAAGTTTGGTGAAGAAATAGTGAACAGTTTTAGAGTTCAGCTCCGGAAAAGAGCAGTACCACCAATTTCAGTCTAAGTCGAACTTGTTGCCATGGAAACGCCAAAAATAGTTTATTCAGAATTCCAAAACTACCAAAAGGCACCAGTACACCACCAGATCTATCTATGTGCCAAGTTTGGTGAAGACATATTGAACGGTTTTAGAGTTCTGCTCCGGAAAAGAGCACTACCACCAATTTCAGTCAAAGTCGAACTTGTTGCCATGGAAACGCCAAAAATATTTAATTCAAAATTCCAAAACTACCAAAAGGCACCAGTACACCACCAGATCCATGTATGTGCCAAGTTTGGTGAAGAAATAGTGCACAGTTTTAGAGTTCTGCTCCAGAAAAGACAAATGTGCACGGACGAATATGAAGTGAAATATCCAGTGAAGGAGTTCTTGGGATATCTAAGCTGACAAGGGTAAACCGTTAAAGTCCCCTGGTGACCTTGAAATGAAGGTCAAGGTCAAGGTCACCAAACCTGACTGGAACCTTTCTTATACTGTGATGAAACTAGGTGCCAAGTATGAAAAGAATCAGTCAATGGTTCTTAAGAAATTCCAGTTCATACGTACGGACATACGTATGTACGGACGGATGGACAGAGCCTAATACCAGAGACCATATAATATGGTCTCTGCTAATACTATATCCCCCGCTTTGCGCTAAACGCACGGCGGGGATAATAAGAACTATAGTCAACCTACAAAAAGCAAGAGATACCAGTGACCTATCCTGGTTGTTTACCAATTTGGTAAAACCACCAGCCTAGAAACATAGCACAAACTCGAACTAACCTGTAGAGGTTTCAGATTCTTTGAATATATTCCTCCTTGGGGTACTTATAAGCATTTAAATGTCCATTTAAATTCCCTACGACAGTTGTAACAATATTTGAATAAAATATTTACAAAACAAAAACTACGTTTTGTCTTGTGAGACCACCCTTACAGGGCCTTCCAGCCCCCTACAGCCAAGAGCAGGTAACTCTAGACCGTAACCTCGTACCTCACTTTCCATGCTGAACGAAGTCAGACAGAATCGGGAGGGGGTAGGTGAGAAGTACCCAAGGAGGAATATATTCAAAGAATCTGAAACCTCTACAGGTTAGTTCGATTCTTTTTATATATTCCTCCTTGGGGTACCTAAACATAAGACAGACTCCTAAAGGCGGATCTCAGGAAGCGGCATTCTGTCAGCTTAAACACCCTGACAAGAAGTGGAATTTCCCAAACTAATTATAGCAGAAAAGGCACACTTACCCGGTCACGTGTCACAAAGCCAATCAGGCGGGGGCATGAGCCAGGGTCAGGGTTAAGCATTATGCAAATTTGTCCAGCGAAACCTCCAAAGCTTAATACAGCATAACGAGACACACCCTCCCTCCTTCCGTAATCTACTCGGAAGTGAAGATAAGGGTCCATAATATCAAACCCAGAAGCGAAATGCGGAATATGAACAGCAAAGTTTCCAAGGGCAGTTTAGTCTAGAGCTTCTCCGGTTAGAAAGCAAGAGACATGGGAATAAAAAACCAGCACCACATAAAACCCATCACCAAGGGAAAATGTAACAAGATTTGTAAAACCAACACCAGTGTTAAAAATAGGCAGATAATGGTTCACACAATAAAAACCTCCGAAAGCTCAATCGGCTAGAGAGGTGGAACCATGCCCACTGGAGAGAACGACGACTGACGAACCGAGCAGCTCACTGGAGAGTCTGTCAAGTTGGTAATGACGGATGAAGCGTGCTGGACGTCTCCAAATAGCGAGGAGCAGATCTCCCTCAATGGGCAGGGCTGCAGCGTGAAGCTGTCGATGTAATACTGCCCTAACCGAATGAGCTTTCAACCCAACAGGCGGGATAAGCCCTGTTTTTGAGTATAACTCATATGTATGGCAGAGACAAGCCACCGAGAAATGGTCTGCTTGGTGGCGGAAGACCAGCCTGAACCCCGCCATAACAACAAAACAATTGGTTACCCTTACGGGTACCCTTGTTAGTTTGATATAAGCCTGAAGTGTCTTCTACGGACATCTAAGGCGTGAGCACGTCGTGAAGGTACCGGACAGGAAGGCTGAGTGAAAGCTGGGAGCTCAATAGAGCCGTCACATGGAAGGGACTATCCTTCTTAGGGCGGTAAAGTCTCAGGCAGCCGAATGCTAACTCTGTCTTTGTGAAAAACAGTAAACGCGGGATCGGCCAACCCGCCTGCCAGAAGTCACCGCCACAAGAAACGCCGTCTTCCACGTCAACAGCTGGAGGGAAAGAGCCGACAGATTGTGAAACAGTGGACCCCGGACAGCCAATCAAGAGCGATTGACAAGTCCCATCGGGACTAATCCGTCCGGACAACGGACGGATTCTGTGAGCGTTTGTCGAATCCCTCCAGCGAAGCCAAATTGTGTCTGCAACTGGTGCAGGAATTCCTTCGCATGGAGGCGATCCCTGATAGCGGCCAAGCCACCCACTGAATCCTGGGATTGGTGGGGGGCTCCGTTCTGGGATAGGAGGTCGGTCGAAAAGGTAATAGAACAGGAGGCTGAGCCAGAAACCTGAGAATTACGGAAACCAGCTTTGTGCCGACCAAAGGGGTGCCAGAAGCACAAGTAGCCGAGCTGGTTGTGCGGTCAGCTGCGACAGGACCCTGGAAATCAGTGGTATCGGGGGGAACGCCCACAGTACCCTGTCCGTCCAATCTAGCTGAAAGGCGTCGTTGGCTAACGCACCCGGATCCGAATCCGGGGAGCAAAACACAGGAATCTGGTTCGTCGTCACCCCAGGCGCAAACAGATCCACCTGGAAACGACCCGAACAACTGGGAGATAATCCCGAATATCTCCCGGTCGAGCATCCACTCGTGTGGGGCTAGTATACGCCGTGAGAGAGCATCTGCACGGACGTTGTCTACCCCCGGGAGATAAACAGGCAAAACCCGAATGTTGAACTGATCGCACCACAGTAGAAACTGCCACGCCTCCTGAAGGAGCGACGGAGACACTGTGCCGCCTTGCTTGAGAATGTAAGACATGGCCGTTTGATTGTCCATTTCTAGACGAACCACGCAGCCCTGCACCAACACCCGGAAGCACTCGAACACCTTGCGGACTGCTCTCAGTTCTAACACATTGATGTGTAGGCTGACCTCCCGCTCCGACCAGAGGCCGGAGGCTGAGTGCTCGCCCAGGACCCCCCCCCAACCTGTGAGGGAGGCGTCCGTCTGAACTGAGAGGGAAGGTGTCGGGGTGTCGAGGGGGATCCCCCTGGACAAATTCCCGACGTCCGTCCACCATGGCATTATGAGCATAATCTCGTAGCCCTGCGAGTGGGACCACAACTGAGCTAATGCTTGCTGAATTGGTCGCATCCTCAAACGCGCACGCCAAACCACGTCCACTGTCGCCGCCATGTTGCCGAGCAACCGAAGCCATGTTCGGGCCGACGCAACGGGGGACTGGAGGAACTGTAACACAGTCCCCGGACTTTGACGATGCGGTCCGGAGCAAGGGAAACAATCCCTAGCGCCGTGTTGAATCTGGCTCCCAAGAATATCAGATCCTGCGTCGGAACGAGGTCTGATTTCTTGAGATTGATAATCCAGCCCAGTGACACCAGAGTATCCAGCGCACAGTGTGGAGGCTCTGCTTAACTGAGGCCCTAAGGCCAGTAAAGCCAATGCGTCCAGATGCGGGTGACAACACCTGCCCGAGACCTGGCTAACTGAGCTGGGATTAGCATAAGTTTGGTGAACACCCTTGGCGCCGTGGAGATGCGAGCGGGAGCCTTGAAACTGGTAGCACGTCCGTCGAAGGAGAAGCGGAGAGGTACTTCTTGAATTGAGGGTGCATTGGAACATGGAGGTATCGTCTTTGAGATCGATTGGCGTAAGCCAATCCCCTGTCACCGGCGGAGGAGATCACTGACCTGAGTGTCTCCATCCTGAAAGACGGCACCTCCAGTAATTTGTTCAGCCCTCTGAGATTCAGAATGGGTCTGAACCCTCCGTCCTTTTGGTCCGCGAGGAAGTAGGTGGAATAAAACCCCTCTTCTGGCTGACTCACAGGAACCACCTCGATGGCCGCCTTGGTCAGTAAAGACTGAACCTCGGCACGGAGGACTTCCGCCTTGTCGCGGGGGTTGGCACAGGCGTGTGCGAACCCGGAGAAGGACGGAGGATCGGCGCCTCCACTGTGGCAAATGGCCATCCCTGGCGTGGACAGGACCCAGGGATTTGAGGTGGCTGCCTCCCACTCCCGGAGGAATAGGGACAGCCGGCCGCCCGACAGGGGCGTGTGGCAAGAGGCAGTGCACCCCACACCGTCGGCAAGTCTCCGCTTGCGTGAGTGGGGGCAACAAGGGCTCTGGGGAATGAATCAGTGGGAAGCGGGGCTGGCTTCCCTTGCCCCGAAAAGACTGCTGCGCTGGAGCAGGCTTGCCCCTGCCTCTCGTCGCCTGCTCCGCCTGGACTGCAAAGGGGCAGCCCACTAACAACATCCTTCGCCCGAGGCAGAAGGGTAAGCGGGCATAGCGGGAGGGAGGCGATGGCGAGGCCGGAGGGCTGCTCCAACAAAGGCTTTGAGTCCTTAAAGGTAGAGACAGCCTCCAGCGGCCTCCCTTACCACCTGCAAGGCCCCAGGGAACAGGGAAGATCCCATGGTATTGGGCAATGACAGTAGAGCTTGCTGTGTGGCTGGCGAATACCGCCGCCACAGACAGCCACAGGCGGCGCAAGCCCATGACGGCACCCATCATCTGGCTGGCACAGCACGAATGCTGTCCCGGCCAGATCGCGAGTCTCACGTCCGTTAACTGCCGAGGCGAGCACACGACTCCGATGAATCGGCACCGCCAGCGCTGGGCCACCAGCTGTCCCTGCAAGCGCCCGACAGGTAGGCTGAATGGACTGCTACTTTAAGTTGCTGGGCAGCGCACGGTAACATTCTTGAATGACGGGTAGGCAGACTTCAGCGGCAGTGGCGTACTAGCGAGGAAAAGGGGAGGCCTGCCCTGCCTGGCGAGGCCAGGGAAGGCGAAGACGACCCTCCTAGCGTGACTGAGGCAAAGGCGCTTTTCGTCCACCACTGGTGGTTCGAAGAGCGTCTCCGCACCCTAACTGGTACCGCCGGCCCGACTTCAGGCAAATCAAAGCGAAGCGAGTACCAGCCAGGAGCTGGATTCACCACCTCACTGACCAGTGAGGGGAGAATGCGTAAGCGTGCCTCTGCGACCTGGTTAGGTCGCGAGCGCCCGGAGCCGAAACTCCAGCGGGGTCGGGTGCGGGGCGGGAACAGCCACCTCGCGGCAGGACTTCGGCGATCTTATCCCGAACCTGCCGCGGGGACGAGGCAAAGGAGTACGGCACTCCACCTCCGATTCCACCGTCCCTTCTTCCTCCTCCTCCCATATCGACCTCGGCAGAATCCTCGCCGCCATAATCTCAGACTCCTGAGAGAGCCGAGGAGGCGCCAGAGGCAGGACCAGAAAAACTCATAAGGTCAAGAGGAGCCAGGGGAAAAACATACCGCCCTGCGGGAGGAACCAGCGCCAGGTCGCCCGAGTCGCCCGAGGCGAACCTGCGCAACAGGCTTCCCGGGCAACCCGACTGGCTGCGGGTGCCGAGGTATCCCGAACTGGTCGGCGCCTAGGCGACCGCCAGTCGGGACACCAGGCAATGACAGGGGCAACCCTGTATCGCCCGGCACCAGGCACCTGTGACAGACCAGTGCATAAAGCCAGGTGCGTCACCAGGCGCCGAGGGCATGCCTTCACCAGGGCCGAAGCCAGGATCAAGCCGCCCGGGGAGGCGTTCTCGAGCGGGCTCGGGCGCAGCCAACCCCAGATGTGTCAGCCCGCCTCCGGCGACGGCCGGCGCTGAGCTCCTTACGGAACCCCGCTAACGCCCGTATCAATCAGGGACTTGACTGACGACATCTGCTCCTGGAAAAAAGCGGTTAACGAATCAACAGGAACACTTTTACAGGTGCTGAATCAAGAGGGGTGGCGGGGGTACAGAGACGAGAAGCAGTAGGAGATGCAGAAGGGGCATGAGTGCGTGAAAGATCGAAGCCGCCTTAGTCGCCTTAGCTTTCTTGGGAGCCCGGCTCCGGCGTGGGAAGCGGCTCCGTGGACCCCTTTTTTCACTATGGGAGCTTGGGCCGGGGGATCCTGTGCCCAGAGATCGCCCCGCCCGAAGCAGGTTGCTGTACAAACAGCGTGTCTATCCGCCTGCGCCCGAATGGTTTGGGCGAGAACATGGCACATGCCGCACACCCCTCTTCCTCATGTTCCTTCTGCACTAAACAGCGTAAGCGAACCTCGTGGGTATCCCGTGCGGGGAATTGCAGCAAGGCACGAAGTACAGGGTTTAAACTGCAACAAGTAAAACCTGTGCAGCAATCTACCCTATACCCACATACAAATACATGTAAAAGGCGCGATGGGCTGACACAACTAATCACGACAAACGTGGCATGCAGTTGACAACCTAGTACACACTGCAGCATAACTAACAATTCACGTTTTTTAGCGTAATATAGAAAATGCGAGCAGTAGACATCATGCCCTACGCATACAAAGATACAAATAAAAAACCACTAAAACCACCTGTAACATTGAAAAACCACATGGGAAACCAATGAACAGGAAGGCTAGCGAAGGGACCTGTCCGCCATCTTGACACGCACTAGCGAGCCGACCGCGACAGGTACCAAGTTACAACGAGAAATTATGAATGAAAAATTCAGAAAAACCTCCAATTCGCCCATGCAGGGAAAAAAGAGAACCATACATACAGTTGCCGTTTCTGAAACACTCATAACTCTCTTAGTCGCAAGGAAAAACCTTCTGGTATGGACCCACGTCTTGTCGGTACAACGACAGCATGGAAAGTGAGGTACGAGGTTACGGTCTAGAGTTACCTGCTCTTGGCTGTAGGGGGCCGGAAGGCCCTGTAAGGGTGGTCTCACAAGACAAAACGTAGTTTTTGTTTTGTAAATATTTTATTCAAATATTGTTACAACTGTCGTAGGGAATTTAAATGGACATTTAAATGCTTATAAGTACCCCAAGGAGGAATATATAAAAAAGAATCCTGGTTCAAACCCATGACCATATGTCTAGTCTTCATTAACTACCTGGGTACCTGCCACCGCTATTACCCACCTAGCCTGGCTGCCTGCTCTAGGTCATGAGAGTTGCCTACAAAATGTCTGATTAAGAATATTTAGACACACGGATAAATAACAATGTCTATGTCTACTATTAATTAACTACCAGGATACATCCCACCCCCCACCCCACCCCTTTATTATCCCGCTATAGGGCATAAGGGTTGGGTACAAAACGCCTGATTAAGACAGAATTGGCAAGAACATTTAAAAACACAGATAAGAGACCTGATGTATGTACTGAAGTTGAATGAATCTATATCTTTGGTATGCATTGTCGGAAGTAAATGCCAACAAAGGAAACTGGTAACCGTAGAGTTTTATTGTTATTGTTATTAAACAATATATATGACTAACATGGATACAGGTAGTCTTGTTGGTACCTAGGTAATACTCAGGACGTACCTGACCCAAGTACCTGAGTTACCTGTCCATGGCCACATTCCACAGAGTCATCTTTTCACTTAGGTGACCATAACTCCTGTATTTCACAATAAGCTAACATTCACTGTAGCACTCAGATATCTTTGTGGAATGGAAGGTGGGAAGTTACTCTGCACAGCAAAATGTGGTTCCAAAGACAGCTGACTTACTAGCACCCTCGTAGGTGCATGCTAAATTGCCCTCCTAAAGCTGAAGCCTTCCCCTAGCCTAAACGTCATGGTTTAACCAACACACAGTGCTCCTGCAGCCTACCTGACATTGATTCCTCCGATAAATTCAGCATCAAACACCACATCATACAGCGTGTCGCTCTCCTTCTCATCAGGGTGGATGCCGACAACCGTCCCCCGCAATCCAAGGGGGACGGGGTATCCCAGCTTCACAGCTACCACCCGGTCGTACAGCCAGTAGGTGGCAGTCTGGTCCGGCACCAAGGGGCCTTGGTTGATGAGAGGCTAAAAACACATCTGAGCATGAAACTGATTCCAAATACTTTTGTACGACTGAAAAGTGTCTGTGTGCATGTATGTTGTGCATGGCACACTTCGCAGTATTCCAGCTATACTACAGCAGCCTGAAAATCAACATGTCTAGACCTGACAATCCAGTGATCAACATTGGGACCAGCACTTTCTAACATATAACAATCAAGATGTTTATGATCATTGTGATCAAACTGGGAACTTCTCACGAACACACAAGACATTTATGACATTGTATTGCTCGGACAAATGACCAATTGGTTCCAGATTATTAACATCACATTAAGTCACTTATACTTACTCTGAACAACAAATGAGGTTTCACTTGCATCTTGACTTTCTTCTGTTTCCTCCTGTTTTCCTCCTGAAAGAAAAAGACAGACTTAAACAATCATCTACAACAGAGGAATGTGTCGTACGCCACTTCAACATTAACCTACAATCATCTACAACAGAGGAATGTGGCGTCCGCCACTTCAACATTCACCTACAACCATCAACAACAGAGGAATGTGTCGTACACCACTTCAACATTCACCTACAACCATCAACAACACAGGAATGTGTCGTATGCCACTTCAACATTCACCTACAACCATCAACAACAGAGGAATGTGTCGTACACCACTTCAACATTCACCTACAACCATAACAACACAGGAATGTGTCGTATGCCACTTCAACATTCACCTACAACCATCAACAACACAGGAATGTGTTCACCACTTCACATTCACCTACATATAACAACAGAGGAATGTGTCGTACACCACTTCAACATTCACCTACAACCATCAACAACACAGGAATGTGTCATATGCCACTTCAACATTCACCTACAACCATAACAACAGAGGAGGATGTGTCATATGCCACTTCAACCACTTCAACATTCACCTACAACCATCAACATCAACAACAGGAATGTGCCAGACGCCACTGTTCACCTACAACCATCAACAACACAGGAATGTGTCAACATTCACCTACAACACTTCAACATTCACCTACAACCATCAACAACAGAGGAATGTGTCCAACATCACCTACAACCATAACAACAGAGGAATGTGTCATACACCACTTCAACATTCACCTACAACCATAACAGAGGAATGTGTCGTACACCACTTCAACATTCACCTACAACCATAACAGAGGAATGTGTCGTACACCACTTCAACATTCACCTACAACCATCAACAACAGAGGAATGTGTCGTACGCCACTTCAACATTCACCTACAACCATCAACAACAGAGGAATGTGGTACACAACCACTTCAACATTCACCTACAACCATCAACAACAGAGGAATGTGTGACACCCACTTCAACATTCACCTACAACCATCAACAACAGAGGAATGTATGCGTACACCACTTCAACATTCACCTACAACCATCAACAACAGAGGAATGTGTGGTACGCCACTTCAACATTCACCTACAAACATCAACAACAGAGGAATGTGTGGTACACCACTTCAACATTCACCTACAACCATCAACAACAGAGGAATGTGTGGTACACCACTTCAACATTCACCTACAACCATCAACAACAGAGGAATGTGTGGTGCATGCTTCAACATTCACCTACAACCATCAACAACAGAGGAATGTGTGTAGTGCCCACTTCAACATTCACCTACAACCATCAACAACAGAGGAATGTGTCAGTGCACCCACTTCAACATTCACCTACAACCATCAACAACAGAGGAATGTGGCCAGTGCGCCACTTCAACATTCACCTACAACCATCAACAACAGAGGAATGTGTCATATGCCACTTCAACATTCACCTACAACCATCAACAACAGAGGAATGTGTGCGTTCATGCCACTTCAACATTCACCTACAACCATCAACAACAGAGGAATGTGTCGTACACCACTTCAACATTCACCTACAACCATCAACAACAGAGGAATGTGGTCGACGCCACTTCAACATTCACCTACAACCATCAACAACAGAGGAATGTGTCGTACGCCACTTCAACATTCACCTACAACCATCAACAACAGAGGAATGTGTGGTACGCCACTTCAACATTCACCTACAACCATCAACAACAGAGGAATGTGTCGTACACCACTTCAACATTCACCTACAACCATCAACAACAGAGGAGATGTCGTTCACTACAACCACCTCAACCATCAACAACAGAGGAATGTGTCGTACACCACTTCAACATTCACCTACAACCATCAACAACAGCAGGAATGTGTGGTAGTAGCCGCCACTTCAACATTCACCTACAACCATCAACAACAGAGGAATGTGTCCTACGCCACTTCAACATTCACCTACAACCATCAACAACAGAGGAATGTGTCATACGCCACTTCAACATTCACCTACAACCATCAACAACACAGGAATGTGTCGTACACCACTTCAACATTCACCTACAACCATCAACAACAGAGGAATGTGTTCAGCATGCTACACTTCAACATTCACCTACAACCATCACCATCAACAACAGAGAATGTGTCGTTATTAAGCACCGCTTCAGCATTCACCTACAACCACACCTACACTTCAACATTCACCTACAACCATCAACAACACAGAGGAATGTGTAGGTGCACCACTTCAACATTCACCTACAACCATCAACAACAGAGGAATGTGTCAGACAGCAACATTCACCTACAACCATCAACAACAGAGGTTGTTAGTCGCTTCAACATTCACCTACAACCATAACAACAGAGTGCAAGTGGCTTTGTTACAGCTTTAGTGATCACTTAAAATGTATTGAAGTTTTCCTTATATAATGGGTGGAAGGCACACACACAACACTCACATTAACTCTGTCCACCTCCTCTTCTATTGCCTTGACCACGCCCTCTTCCAAGATGTCTGCCCCAGTGGACAAAGGCTTGACATTATTGCACGGCAGGTTCCTCACAAAGTCTATCATGTGCTTCAGCTTGTATTCACTGGAAGGAAAGGTGAACATATAGAAATCTCAAAAGATATTAGGAATACTCAATTTTACTGTTTCACAATTCTATACTGTTATCTATATTGTACTTTGATAAACTCAATCTTTTAATCCAGTCAAGCCGGACGTTGGTATTTATTAACTCATTTGTGTGGAAAAAAATCATTCTCTTCAATTTGACACAAATAAAACATGTCTGAAGCCAATTTATTCTGCAAGGTGCCGATTTGGGGTGCAGAGCTGCATGTTTCGGTTTCAGAATTGATTCGTCCATGCACTAAAGTGCGACGTCACACTCAGAAAGAATTTCATGCATGATTTTGTTTGTTCAAGTATGGATTAATGGCAATGGAATTTAACATTCAAAACTATATTTTGCTGCATCAAGAAGGTCCTGGGTATCTGGCTTGTTTCAATTACACAACACCTTAATAGCCAAATAGCCTCTCTTCATTCAGGGTTTATGCAAAATTTCAGCAACACATTTTCAGTGTTATTTAGTGGCCATGTTTAGGCTCTCTCGTAAAAAACATGTGAGATAAAATGTCATAAATCAGCAATATTTCAGCATGTATATTATGGCAACTGCTTAATCACCCAGAAAAGCAAGTGATTGAGCAAACGTATAGCATGAACACCATTATAGTGAGTGAGTTGGGTTTTACGCCGCTTTTAGCAATATTCCAACAATATCACGGCAAGGGACACCAGAATTGGCCTCACACCATTGTACCCATGTTGGGAATTGAACTCCAGCTTTCAGCATGACGAGCATTCGCTTTAACCACTAGGCTACTCCACCGCCCCTATCTCACTATACCTATTAAAAGATCGGTAGTATGATTTGGGAGAAAAAACAAAACAAAAGGATGTCTCATATATTTATTTTCTGATTTATGACAAAGTAGAAATATTGTAATGCACAAGACCCGCATGTTCCTGAGATGTTGTCTCACATAAACAAAACAACAAAGATTCTGTCTTATAACCCTGTTATGACAGTCATGGCAACATTTGTTCAAGGTTCAGTTTATTGAAGCAACACTCAAAATCCTTTCAAAGAGGGTGGTATTTGTATGGTAAATGAAATGTCTGCCACACAAAAGTGATCTCGCTTATAATGCCTGTAATCCATACACAAAATCATCCAAAACTACTTCATCAATTTCTGAGAGGTCACACATATAATTATAATATGATAAATAATACAATATCAAACAACAGTGATTCATTCAGGATGCTAACCTGTTTCCATTTTCTTAAATTCAGATGTAGTGTATTTTATTGGTATCAGTGAAGCATATTCTAAACTTAGCCTTGCTTGGCAATTTGTCATGATATTTATACAGACATCTGGTGGAAAAATGCCACTAAGTTTTAGAGTATAAATTGTTGAACCATGGGCGGATCCAGGAATTTTGAAAGGGTGGGGGTTCAGGGGTTCAGGGGTTCAAACCCAATGTGGTCTTAAGTCATTTTTGGGGGTGGGGGTGGGGTTGTTTGTTGTTGTTCAAACCCCCTGAACCCCAACACCCCACCCTCCCCTTGGATCCGTCCATGGTTCAACGATGTCATATACTTTGGCCAGTGTTGTGACACTGTTTGCAGAAAACAGGATACGGAAACAAAACCAATTTCTCGAACATTAATCCCCGTCATATGTTATGTTTATCAAAACTATTCATGGCCAATAACCACAGACTAGCATCACAGTGACTGACATAGGCAAACATGATTCCCATTCAAGCACCCTGCAAAAATGTTGAGGGAAAAATTCTTTGATCACAAAAATATATTCACAGACACACACTCAAGTGCACTCACGCACACACACACACGCACACACACACACACATCTTGGCAACTCTATCACAGCAGTAGTTGGTGGTCACAATATATTGAAATACATTTAAAACGGTGTAAAATGTGAACACATTGCCAGTCTTTCTGGTATAGTATTTGATAGTCACTTTAAAGGTACAAAGAACTATCAATGCAGATACAATCTCTCATATTAAACAAAGGAACAGATATTTCAAACATGCTTGACAAAGATTTGGTGTCCATTATCAAATAACTTCACTTGTTAATGGTCTTCCAAACATCCTTTTGATTGTTTGTTTTTGTAACTGGCCACCACAGGCACTTGTCTGAGCTGGAATGTTGTACATGAAACATTCAGCATCGCTCACAAATCACCATAACATCTATCACCATGGCTAGAATGGCAGTGAACAGGAATCTGATAGAATGAGATAGATCTCCATACTCATTCTAGAGTCTCATTTGGTTGTATGATTCCCAGGGAGCTGAGAATGATATTGGAGTGCACACTGCCCCAAAGACTGGGGTAATATCAGTGTTGTACCTTCAATAAGTAAGTGAGTTTAGTTTTATTCTGCTTTTAGCAATATTCCAGCAATATCACAGAGGGGCTTCACACATTATACCCATGTGGGGAATCAAACCCAGATCTTAATCATGACAAGCTAATGCTTTAACCACTAGGCTATCCAACCCCCCGTTGTACCTTAAGCAATGATTTGGAAAATGGAATGTTTGCACACTACACTGACTTGAATTTTAAGTATTTCTCTGAACAAACAGGACAAACCCTGAATCTCACTTCAGTATCCTGGAGTCAGGACCTATCTGACATGGGCTCACAGGTCTACCTGACCTACCTGACACAATCCCTGATGGGAGCCTAGCTACCTATTCCTATAATGAAGAGCTCCAGTGGTAAGACATGACACAGACAGGAGGAGACAACCCCTCTTGTTCCTGAAGTTCACATGAGCTGGAACCTTCCTCAGTCCTCGCAATGGTGTATGTCTGACAAAGCTTGAGTAGTGTTTCTCCTTCCTGACATGGTACTGGAGACTGAAAATAAATTTGAATAAACTGCATGTATAAGGTTGAAAACGTATCCTTTCAACATATGTAAATACAAAAGACATCTGGTACTGACTGTACCTTCTGGTCAAATCACCTTCTTAGTGTGAAATACAGTATTACTAAAGTTTGTGTCAAAAACATTTGATCCTGCAGGAAATATAATTTGGCGACTTTCAAGAACTTTAAAACAGAAACAAATATGATGGTCAATAGTGCCTTTACATTGATGTTTTATTATCATCTCACTCATCAAAGTTACAGCTACATCATGGTGGACAGTAAATTATCAAAATATAGACCAGACGAGTGAGTGAGTGAGTGTGGTTTTACGCTGCTTTTAGCAATATTCCTGCAATATCACGGCAGGGGACACCAGAAATGAGCTTCACACATTGCACCCATGTGGGGAATCAAACCCGGGTCTTCGGCGTGACGAGTGAACGCTTTAACCACTAGGCTACCCCACCGCCCCTAAACAAGATAAATCAGTGTATAGTATCTTTAGTGTCCCATGTCAGCAGGGATATGCAGTCAGCTACTCCATAAGCTTGACCACTCTTTTTCAGATGTTTGAAAAGAAAAGTTTTACAGACATACCAGGAGAGCGTATCTATTGAGCTAAATATATATAATCATCATTGGGCAAAGGTTATCTGTTAGACAGACAAACACAGCACAATTTTAGGAAGCAAAACAAGTGTTATTTCAGCTTGCACTGCTAATCTTCCCAAACATTGTCATTGGTACATGACTAAAATGATCGTAAATCACATACTTTGACATTACAAGTTGTTCACTGGTCTCGAGGGGGACATGGGCTGATGTACCCTAGGGGGAACATAAAGAAACATTGAGGGTACATCAACCCATGGGCCCCGAGGGACCAGTGAACAACGTATTTATCTTACCGAACACCTCAATGGTAATTTTCAACTGTTTGAAGCACGGGTATCGGATCATAGCATGGAGTACCAGACGACAAGAAAAACAAATTTAGAGTTATCTCCCTTCCATCGATTTGCATTCATAAAACATCGGTAATTTCCGTAAATCATACATGATTCAATGTTATTCGAGATAAAGAATTACTACTATGAAGTACCAAATGAGTTCGGCATTCCCAGCGGGGTACATTGAAATGTTACTCGCTTGTAAGCAGGGTACATTGAAAAGAATAGAAGAGCGCTCAGCCAATCAGAAAACGACATTTATGTGTGAGGCAAGATAAAGACTTATGACTATCGTAGTGCCGCAAACCCTTTGTGAAAAGGGGAGTGATCTTTATCTTATCATCTCTTGCAAGAAGCATGCACACTTGTGACTTATTCTGAATCCTCAAAAGGTTAACAAACACATACCAGCTGCTATGAGTTTGACGGAATGGTATCCATGTGTGCTGTCTCTTCCCACTCACAGACAAAATGCTGTGAGCATTTGCAGCAGATCTGTTGGATGTCCTCCTCAAAGTGCCTCTCCTCATGGATGGAATGATCTCACCCTCTACACTTGTCTGCTTGCTTATGCAGCTTTGAAATAACACAAAGAAAGCCCAGTCATCTCCGATCTGTCACAGTGGCAGTGCTGATGTCAATGTTGGGCAAACATTTTGTGTTGAAGAAAAAGCTAAGCGAGAAATGAACCGAAAAATGGAGAAAATATACTAAAGGATCATGAAGTTAAGGATCATGAATCATTTTTGCAACTGAAACATTTAAATGAACTCCATGTTCACTACAAAAAAGAACATACTTAAAAATATTTATGATCCCTAACTTTCTTGCTCAGTATATATTCTGACGTTGGCGAATATCGCGGTTTGTGGACATCATTCACAACCTGCTATAGCAGGTACTTTGAGCCTACCACAAGTCATACCGGTACACCCATTCTGTGCCTGGCAGCTAACAGCTATGTATTGAGTCAGACCGCCAGCAGTTATGTTTACAAACAAGTGACTACTGTACTGCAGCAAATTTATATATTTTGTTTACCAGTTTAGTTTTTTTTAACTAACATGTAAATGGCATAGTGACAATGCAAGGGGCAGAAATCCAGTAATTAGCATTTTTCACTTTTTACTCTATGGGACTCATTATGGGCATACACAAGACCAATACAGCAAAGTCAATACAGCAAAGTCAATACAACAAAGTCAATACAACTGGGCAAGATTTACAACAATCCTGGAATGCCCTCTGGTGGCGAAGATGAACCTGAAGGGAGGGAGCTTCAGTGCCTACCTGTTGGGAGGAAATATCTCTTCCTCTGACATCAGATCTCCTCCTCCTCCACCCGCTGACAACACTTGCATCACCTCGTGGAATCTGACAACATATCAGTTGTTTACACCTTGGAATTTCATAGGTAAATCCTTATTATGTGACAAAAGACCATATAATCCACCTTGATTCCTGCAACAATCACTGACTGTATTTTAGAGATGTAACATTAAGGTGGGATCACAATACTGTACCAATCCCAATACTATACTGTAACATAGTACTCTCATTGTTTTAGTTGATATTCTTCTTGTTGCAGGTGATTCATAACCCTTAATCATAATTTTGGAGTGAGTGAGTGAGTGAGTGTGGTTTGATGCAGCTTTTAGCAATATTCCAGCAACATCATGGCAGGGAACACCAGAAATGGGCTTCACATATTGTACCCATGTGTGGAATCGAACCCAGGTCTTCAGCATGACAAGCCAATGCTTTAACCACTAGGCTACCCCACCGCCCCCATAATTTAATCGCCATAAGATCAACATAAAATACTGTAAGGTAGAACATGTAGGTGAGAGAGCACTGTGTGTTTCACACAGCCAACAGGAATATACTAGAGAATCTGCATAAGCTGGTCATTAATTAGTGTCTGTTAATATCCAACAGTTCAAAAATACACAACAAAACATGCAATGTTTTTTATGTCTACAGGAGTTGATGATTTGGATCTGAGGCCTCATATCACAATATAACATAAAATGCAACTCTGTATTGTTACACCATTACTGTACAGTCAGAGTTATGTTCAGCACTGGACATTTCTTATACTCAGTCTTACTTGTCAATGTAGTCTCGAACCAGCTCAAAGGTAGCTTGAGAGTAGGTCCACCGATCATCCAATTTCCTGGTATAGCCAGGCAGTTCCTGGTTCCTCTTGGTGTGCTTCAGGTTCAAACCCACGTTGATTTTGTTGGCCTTGGGGTTGTCCCTGCTGCCTTGGATGACGAGGATAGAGCCAGTGAGACGGGACAAGAACAGCCCTGATATGCCGAGCCGCTGAGCGATCATATAACCAGGCATGTAATTTGTCTCCAGTGACTGGAAATATAAATGTCACAGCATGGTGATGGTACCCAAGCAAGTGAAACATACACCAGGGCAGTGTTTGCCATACTTTAATTTGCCAGTTGGCCATCACGGTCTGCTGCCGCCTGCAGGTTTTAAAATCTGCAGACCCTGAAGTCTGCAGGCCCATTTTGTTAAAGTCAAACTCATAAAAACAAAATAGACTACACTGTATAGTTTCATACTGTTTCTACAAAATCAATTAGCGAAGCCAATGGCGCAGAGAGACGTTTTCATTTGTTGAAGACTGGTGTTGACAATGCTATGCGCAAAGCGCTGAAAGTCCAGGAAGTGAAAGTGTAAGTAATCGTAACATGATGGATCATGGATGATTCCCGAATGTTAATAAACAAGATAATTAAGGGAAAGATTCCAGTTGAAATAACTCCAATAAATGACAGATAATATACTGAAGGCCACAAGGGCCGGCAAATATTTGAAACTGCCGGCCCGATACAATAACAACCGGCGCTGGGCTTCCAGGTCCGATGATTATTTCAAACGCTGCACCAGGGCCACGTTCAACTAAAAGATGTAGCAAATGGCTGGGACAAAACATTTTGTAATATCCATCAATTCGTTCTGATCATGTTTGTTTTATATGTAGTTAACTGTACCTGCAGTATCGCAAGAGGTTGGATATAATCAATTCTGGAACAAGCCAATCAGTGACAGAAAGCATCCACACCAAGGAGGCATGATGACACAAAAGGAACTATCTCACTGAACTCTCTGATCTGACTCCCTTATCATAGGTCACAGGGGACCAACTTTACTCCAGAGAACAGCTGTGCTTACCAATATGGCCCCGACTACGCATCTCTGATTGTATATGACAGTTTCTGTGTGTCTGGGTGAGTGTGACTGAGTCAGGTTTCATGCCACTTTCAGCAACATTCCAGCAATATCATTTGTGGAGGACACCCTAAATTTGCTTCACACATTGTACCCATGTGGGGAATCAAACCTGAGCTTTTGGCATGACGAGTGAACACATTAACCACGGGGCTACTAAACCTCCACCATGTAACTGGAGGCTTGCAGTTTATTTTCAGTGGTATGTGTACCATTAATGTGGAGTTATGCCCCTTTGAAGTGTGAGTATTCTGTCAAGCACAAGGCAATATGGTGCAATGACCAGGTGCCATGTTTATATGTTAGTCAAAATGGTGTGATGACTGTGAAATTCTTTCACAGAACTAAGTGTATTACAATATGAGTGTCTACATGAACATAATGACTGTTTTTGGATGGAAGTGAAAACTCAACTTTTGTCATACTCTGTATATCAAGGACATGTGTTGAATAAAGCATGACAATTATGGTGCTCACCTCTTGTCTCCGCATGACATTTGTCATGTCTGGCTCAACCGGAACACCAACATTCATCCGAACTCTACCATCTTCCACATCTAGGACCTGAACACAGAACATATCATGTCTTCATGCTTATTCAACTATGATTTGACAAAATAGGTGACATGGCTCGACAATGAAAATACAGAATACATAAATTTCAATAAAATGTTGCTGTCATGGTGGCAATTCAGACAAGCATTGTCACTAAGGTGACATAATCCCCCGCCGCAAATTATCAAACCAAACTTTATAAAGTAATGAAAGTTTAAGATGAAGTGTTCAAACACACACATATTTTCAAGACTGACTTTGACCTTGACATGAATGTCATAGTGTATGAAATATGCAAAAAAAGAAATTAAAGAAAGAGCTTATTGAAAAACATTCAAGGGAAGTCTTGAAAGTCTATGAAGAAAATCCAGTGAAATGTTCTTGAACTATCTTGCTGACAATTCAGGTTAACATGCTGAAATCTTCAAAGTGTCGTCGTGACCCTGAAATTCATGTGAAGGTCACCAAAATTGAATGAGCCCTGGACCTTCCCTAGATGACACTTGGTGTCAAATATGAAGAAAATCCAGTGAATATTTTTTGTGATATCTTGCTGACTATCTTAACATGCAATTTAACACACTGAAATCTTCAAAGTGTCTCTGTGACCTTGAAAAGTATGTGAAGGTCACCAAAATTGACTGGGCCCTGCACCTTCCCTAGATAAAGCTTGGTGTTAAATATGAAGAAAATCCAGGGAACGGTTCTTGAGATAGCTTAACATGCAGGTAAAATGTCCCCTTGTGACCTTGAAATGAAGGTCAAGGTCACCAAACCTGACTTGGACCTTTCTCATACTGTGATGAACCTAGGTACCAAATATGAAAAGAATCTAGTGAACGGTTCTTAACATAATTCCAATTCGTACGTATGGACGGACGGAGCCTAATACTAAAATCCAAATCAAACCTCTGGAACAAAATCAGATGTCATCTTTCAGGGGAACAAGCTTTAGCGCCATTACCTCAGTTTTTGTATTTTCCAATATGGCTACTGGCAATCATATTCAGATCAAAGTGTCCTGGACAAACCTGGTATTGTTCAAGGAGTCAATTATTCAGAGGAAGATTTGACCAATTGTTCTTGTTTTGTACCTGGGTGTCATTGCATAAAACAACCTTAGCATTATGACTGTCATAAGTCTGTGCTAAGGTATTAGAATTAGGATCGTCTCAGACCTAAAATCACTTAGGACAACAGCACCCTTAACATAAAAAAGCTCAGAAAAGTTGATACTCCCTGAAACAGTTCCAAACAATAACAGAGTAGTTCTTAATCCCTGAGGAAGCAATTGTGTCATTTATAGGTTGATAATCTCAAAACAAAACAAAGTATACTTCTATTATGTCCAAAGATTGACTTCCTACCTCTCCTTGGCAGCCATAGTGTGGATGACCAATCATGAACACTGATGTTTCTGGGGAAAACAGCTGCTCTAGTGTGCGGAACTGCTGGAAGTCGGGATCATGGATGGCAATGTCCTGAAGAAAATAGTTTGATAGTTTGATACCCTAGGATGTGGAATGCCGTTTGTATCATGGCATGTGAGCTTATCATTGGAGGAAAGTCTGAAGTGATGCACATCTCAAATGTTTATCAATTCAGTGAAACCATGAACACTGTGAGGTGCTGTCAAACCTAGAAATGTTTTCAAAGAAAATCTGGATTCCAACCCACAGTCATGAATTCTGGTGTACCAAGGGACACAACTCTGCACCCTGCTGCTCTTAGACAACTGGGCCGAGATTTTCGAAGCTCTCTTAGCGCTAAGATAGTCGTAAGTGCCATACAATAACATTAACTTACGACTATCTTAGCGATAAGAAAGCTTCGAAATCTAGGCCCTGGTCCACCCATGCCCCAACATAAGAAATATGCTGAGTGAGTGAGTTAAGTTTTACCCCACACTCAGCAATATCCTAGCTATATGGCGGCAGTCTGTAGATAATCGAGTCTGATAGACAATCCAGTGATCAAGAGCATGAGCATCGATCCGTGCAATTGGGATATGATGACATATGTCAACCAAGCCAGCGAGCCTGACCACCCGATCCTGTTAATTGCCTGTTACGACAAGCATGGGTTACTGAAGATCAGTTCTAATGCGGATTTTCACAGGTTAAGAAATATGGAAGATCACGTACCTTGACAGTAGCCTGCAGAGCATATGGGACTGGACGGACACAGAACTGTTTCTCCAAAGTTATCTTCCCATGGGACCCACACACATACCTTCACAAAACAACAGAAGAAAACACTTGAAGAGAACATCACAATAACAATATCAATATCTCTGTTAATCCTATCATCATCAGGTGAATTATATGAAAGCAAAGATGCTTAAGATAACCAATTTCTAATCTTGGAAGTCGATGCAGGCCACAAGGAAACACAATGCGAGTTGTGCCATTTCAAGTAAAATCTAAGTATCATATCATTTCACAGACTGATTGTCATTCAAAATACAAGGGAATCCGATCAAAACATTATAAGATGATGGACATACAAGATCACTATACAAGTTTCTGTATTGCAGGTTAATACTGCACTAAGCAGCAAAATTCCAACTGTATCACAGCTGAGTCTGAACCAGGGTTCCAATCCACAAAGCGTTGATAACGTTACGACCTGTCGTATCTCTATGGTTTACCACACGCTTACGAATGTCGTAGCGCTACAAACATTTTGTGGATCGGGATCCAGACAACTAGTGATTGGTATTATGATCAATGTACAGTGACACGCAATCCACAAAACCTGACCACCGGATCGAATGAGTCCCCATGGAGACAATTGGTGATTGGTATTATGATCAATGCCCCACACTGTCAATGTACAGTGACATGCAATACACAATACCTGACCACTGGATCGAATGAGTCCCCATGGAGACAAATATAGGTTACCAAGGAATCTAATACGCACATTTGTATTTGACGACATGTACTCACCTGCGGCCCGTCATGGGCAGGGCATGCAGTAGGATGTTGATATATCTAACAAGAAGACAAAGTCATCAATATCCCCCGTAATGGCAAAATACTCTTCATGATTATGTCTACGAGGTATGATTATGTCAAATATTTAGGTGTGAAGGAGAGTATTGAAAGGTTTTTAAAGTTCTGCTCCAGAAAGGAGCACTATCACCAATTCCAAAACTACCAAAAAGGAACCAGTACACCACTAGACTAATCTATGTGTCAAGTTTGGTGAAGAAATAGTGAACGGTTTTAGAATTTAGCTCCGGAAAAGTGCACTACCACCAATTTCAGGCTAACTCAACTTGTTGCCATGGAAAAGCCAAAAATATTTTATTCAAAATTTCAAAACTACCAAAAGGCACCAGTACACCACCAGATCTATCTATGTGTCCAGTTTGGTGAAGAAATAGTGAACGGTTTTAGAGTTCTGCTCCGGAAAAGAGCACTACCACCAATTTCAGGCTAAGTCAACTTGTTGCCATGGAAACGCCAAAAATATTTTATTCACAATTCCAAAACTACCAAAAGGCACCAGTACACCACCAGACCAATCTATGTGCCAAGTTTAGTGAAGAAAAAGTGAACGGTTTTAGAGTTCACCTCGGAAAAGAGCACAACCACCAATTTCAGGCTAAGTCAAATTTGTTGCCATGGTGCCATGGAAATGCCAAAAATATTTTATTCAGAATTCCAAAACTACCAAAAGGCACCAGTACACCACCTGATCTATCTATGTGCCAAGTTTGGTGAAGAAATAGTGAACGGTTTTAGAGTTCTGCTCCGGAAAGGAGCACAACCACCAATTTCAGGCTAAGTCGAACTTGTTGCTATGGAAACGCCAAAAATGTTTTATTCAGAATTCCAAAACTACCAAAAGGCACCAGTACACCACCAGATCTATGTATGTGCCAAGTTTGGTAAAGAAATAGTGAACGGTTTTAGAGTTCTGCTCCGGAAAAGTGCACTACCACCAATTTCAGGCTAAGTCAAACTTGTTGCCACAGAAACGCCAAAAATATTTTATTCAGAAATCCAAAACTACCAAAAGGCACCAGTACACCACCAGATCTATGTATGTGCCAAGTTTGGTGAAGAAATAGTTAACGGTTTTAGAGTTCTGCTCCGGAAAAGTGCACTACCACCAATTTCAGGCTAAGTCGAACTTTTTGCCATGGAAACGCCAAAAATGTTTTATTCAGAATCCCAAAACTACCAAAAGGCACCAGTACACCACCAGATCTATCTATGTGCCAAGTTTGGTGAAGAAATATTGAACAGTTTTAGAGTTCTGCTCCGGAAAAGACAAATGTGCACGGACGGATGGACGGACGGACAGACGGACGCATGCACGCGCGCACGCACGCACGGACGGACGGAGTCCATTTTAATACCCCCGCAAACGCGGCTATGGGGATAAACTTAAAGAAATCAAGGGCATATCAAGGCCTTCAGAGAACTGATCACTCTAACCCTCACAAACTCTGTTGGCAAACAAAATGCACTATTCTAGTGTGAATTTGATAATTCTATCACTTAACTGGAAGAACTAGTTTCCACACACTAATGAAAACGTAACATTCTGAATGCCAAAAGGAGACTCGAGATCACTTTTCCTGTGATTGTTCTCTGTTGGGTGTTTGAATACTGATAAGGACTCATTTGCATAACTAATGATAAGCACCTTCCAACTTCATTTAAACTGATATTGACCTCTGTGGTCAAGAGGATATGGCATTTCACAAGACAGAAGAGGGTCGGTGGTTTGATCCAGGGCCAGTCCATACCAAAGATGTTCAAAGATGGTAATTATTGTCGCCCTGCCTCTCACCACAGGATATAGATGCATCTATTCCTCCACTAGTTGTCAACTCACCTCTCCTTGATGGACCCTGCCTCTGATCTCCAAACAGCAGATTCATCTTTTTGTAGATCGCGGCGTATTTTCTCCAATGATGGCTTCTTTCCCTTCTCTCCCTTACGCTCTAATAACTTGTAACTGAAATTTAACACCAATTTCATCTGATTTTTATTTTGCACCCATACAGATCTGTTACATAACAATGAAAACAATCATAAATTGGAAATCGTCATACACCAAAATTCCAGTGATACAAAAGGAGGTCTGCCAATACTCTCAACCAATATTTTATGAAAGTATTTTGAAGGCAAACCAATCCACAATGAGCAAAATGGAAAGAAATCTAATATTTCAATATTTTAACAATGATCTGCCTATAAAAAACTGGAAGACATGCCATTACAATCCTTAAAAAAAGTCAGTGACAACAGTTTTCAGTGGATGTTTTGTGAAATATACATTCTTTTTCTATCTCTTTATTGGGGCCTTTCTATAATGCATATGATTTAGGAGTGAGTGAGTGAGTTACGTTTTACGCCGCTTTTAGTAATATTCCAACAATTCCCGGTGGGGACATTGGGAACTAGGCTCAACACGTTGTACCAACGTGGGGAATTGAACCTGGGTCTTCAGCATGACAAGCAAACGCCTCAACCACTATTTGTCACCATTATCATGACTCTTCAAGGATATACTGGCATAAGCATGTTAAGGATTGCTACACTTCACAGCAAGATCAATGTGAAAGAGAACTTCACTGATGTCAATACATCTCAAGTAGCAGTGGAAGCCTTTAGATTTCAGCTGAAACAGGTGTCATGCTTCTCCTCCACTCACCTGGTCTCTCCATCTGACACTTCAATGACCTTGGCCTCGTGCAGGTGTGGCCATCCCACATAGACGCTGTTGCCCAGGTAAATATGTGACGCCTCCTCTATCGGCTACAACAGCAATAACAGTACAAAACATCACCAAGGCAGCAAAATTAATCTTTAACATATTTAAAATATTTTCCAAAAATGTTTAATCATCACAGGCATGTGTAAAACAATATGAACAATTTTCACTTTTTGACATTTTTCACCATATTCTGGATTTTGTTGGTGAGTGAGCAAGTGAGTGATGTGAACAGTATTACCGTACATCATTGCATATAGTACGACCCCACATATAAGACAGCCCCCCTACTTCTCAGCCTCCTCATTTCAGGTACGAAAAAACGTGCCTTAGATGTGGCAATATACAGCACATTTATATCACAGATAATTGATAGAAAAAGACAGAGAAGAGCAAATACTAGTATGCTATTGACAGACTGATAATAATCACAGAATATCAACAGTTAATGCTTTCAATGGAGTTGAGGGCTTTACAGACTATCAACAGCACAGCCTGGTTCAGACTTGATTCATTACAGACTGTGTCAAGCTGGAATACATTCTCTCACCTACAGCATACACCAAACAACACCAGGTATTCATGCCATCAATCACCAGACTATAATCAGTCTGGTTCAGACTTGATTCACTACAGACTGTGTCAAGCTGGAATACATTCTCTCACCTACAGCTTACACCAAACAACACCAGGTACTCATGCCATCAATCACCAGACTATAATCAGTCTGGTTCAGACTTAATTCATTACAGACTGTGTCAAGCTGGAATACATTCTCTCACCTACAGCTTACACCAAACAACAACAGGTACTCATGCCATCAATCACCAGACTATAATCAGTCTGGTTCAGACTTAATTCATTACAGACTGTGTCAAGCTGGAATACATTCTCTCACCTACAGCTTACACCAAACAACAACAGGTACTCATGCCATCAATCACCAGACTATAATCAGTCTGGTTCAGACTTAATTCATTACAGACTGTGTCAAGCTGGAATACATTCTCTCACCTACAGCTTACACCAAACAACAACAGGTACTCATGCCATCAATCACCAGACTATAATCAGTCTGGTTCAGACTTAATTCATTACAGACTGTGTCAAGCTGGAATACATTCTCTCACCTACAGCTTACACCAAACAACACCAGGTACTCATGCCATCAATCACCAGACTATAATCAGTCTGGTTCAGACTTAATTCATTACAGACTGTGTCAAGCTGGAATACATTCTCTCACCTACAGCTTACACCAAACAACAACAGGTACTCATGCCATCAATCACCAGACTATAATCAGTCTGGTTCAGACTTAATTCATTACAGACTGTGTCAAGCTGGAATACATTCTCTCACCTACAGCTTACACCAAACAAATCACCAGGTACTCATGCCATCAATCACCAGACTATAATCAGTCTGGTTCAGACTTAATTCATTACAGACTGTGTCAAGCTGGAATACATTCTCTCACCTACAGCTTACACCAAACAACAACAGGTACTCATGCCATCAATCACCAGACTATAATCAGTCTGGTTCAGACTTAATTCATTACAGACTGTGTCAAGCTGGAATACATTCTCTCACCTACAGCTTACACCAAACAACACCAGGTACTCATGCCATCAATCACCAGACTATAATCAGTCTGGTTCAGACTTAATTCATTACAGACTGTGTCAAGCTGGAATACATTCTCTCACCTACAGCTTACACCAAACAACACAACAGGTACTCATGCCATCAATCACCAGACTATAATCAGCCTGGTTCAGACTTAATTCATTACAGACTGTGTCAAGCTGGAATACATTCTCTCACCTACAGCTTACACCAAACAACACCAGGTACTCATGCCATCAATCACCAGACTATAATCAGTCTGGTTCAGACTTAATTCATTACAGACTGTGTCAAGCTGGAATACATTCTCTCACCTACAGCATACACCAAACAACACCAGGTACTCATGCCATCAATCACCAGACTATAATCAGTCTGGTCCAGACTTGATTCATTACAGACTGTGTCAAGCTGGAATACATTCTCTCACCTACAGCTTACACCAAACAACACCAGGTACTCATGCCATCAATCACTGGACTATAATCAGTCTGGTTCAGACTTAATTCATTACAGACTGTGTCAAGCTGGAATACATTCTCTCACCTACAGCTTACACCAAACAACAACAGGTACTCATGCCATCAATCACCAGACTATAATCAGTCTGGTTCAGACTTAATTCATTACAGACTGTGTCAAGCTGGAATACATTCTCTCACCTACAGCTTACACCAAACAACACCAGGTACTCATGCCATCAATCACCAGACTATAATCAGTCTGGTTCAGACTTGATTCATTACAGACTGTGTCAAGCTGGAATACATTCTCTCACCTACAGCTTACACCAAACAACACCAGGTACTCATGCCATCAATCACCAGACTATAATCAGTCTGGTTCAGACTTAATTCATTACAGACTGTGTCAAGCTGGAATACATTCTCTCACCTACAGCTTACACCAAACAACAACAGGTACTCATGCCATCAATCACCAGACTATAATCAGTCTGGTTCAGACTTAATTCATTACAGACTGTGTCAAGCTGGAATACATTCTCTCACCTACAGCTTACACCAAACAACACCAGGTACTCATGCCATCAATCACCAGACTATAATCAGTCTGGTTCAGACTTAATTCATTACAGACTGTGTCAAGCTGGAATACATTCTCTCACCTACAGCTTACACCAAACAACACCAGGTACTCATGCCATCAATCACCAGACTATAATCAGTCTGGTTCAGACTTAATTCATTACAGACTGTGTCAAGCTGGAATACATTCTCTCACCTACAGCTTACACCAAACAACAACAGGTACTCATGCCATCAATCACCAGACTATAATCAGCCTGGTTCAGACTTAATTCATTACAGACTGTGTCAAGCTGGAATACATTCTCTCACCTACAGCTTACACCAAACAACAACAGGTACTCATGCCATCAATCACCAGACTATAATCAGTCTGGTTCAGACTTAATTCATTACAGACTGTGTCAAGCTGGAATACATTCTCTCACCTACAGCTTACACCAAACAACAACAGGTACTCATGCCATCAATCACCAGACTATAATCATTCTGGTTCAGACTTAATTCATTACAGACTGTGTCAAGCTGGAATACATTCTCTCACCTACAGCTTACACATTCATGCCATCAATCACCAGACTATGTCAGTCTGGTTGAATTCACAGACTTGTCTCTCACCTACAGCATACACAATCAAACAAATCAGCCTGGTTCAGACTTGATTAACAGGTACTCTATGCCATCAATCACCCAGACTATAATCAGTCTGGTTCAGACTAATTCATTACAGACTGTTCTTATGCAGTCACTCACCATGTTAAGGTCTTCGCTCTGTGTGATGGTGAGGATCATGTTTTCTCCACGACTGTTCATCTGAAAGACCTTGACTCCCTCCTTCTTCAGTACAGCCTGCAGACCCAAACCAACACATCAACAATAACATGTTATATTTGGGATTAGACTTTTTCAGTAAAGTACTGACTCTTGTATTTTTGCTGTTTTGAGTCCCATCAGGTATTCGAGCCCGAAACCATCAAAGCCAGGCACCGACGCGCCAGCCCAGAAAGTCAGCCACCTATCCAAATCACCCACAGCAGCTTCCACAAAATGAAAATCAGACAACTGGTAGTGTAGGCGAGGGACTTTGTGTGCCCCTCTGATGAATGTAAATTGGTATGGCTCCCCCAGCCGAAAGCTATGAATACACAATGCCATTTAGAGTGAGTGAGTGAGTATGGTTTTATGACGCTTTTAGCAATATTCCAGCAACATCATGGCGGGGTACACCAGAAATGACCTTCACACATTGTGCCCATGTGGGGAATCGAATCTGGGTCTTCGCGTGACGAGCCAACGCTTAAACCATTTGCCTACCCCACCGCCCTCCAATGCCATTAGAAAGTGGTCAAATGTAACATGTTATATTTGGGAAATCACACACATAAACTATATGAAACTATCAGCATTACATCAGGAGTGGAAATAACTTTCAAATCGATAGTGTACTCCGGTACAGTAGCACATGTAAAGTCACTTGCCCTGATAATTTTTCCACTATACCAACCATTTTCTTGCTGATTTTTCAAATGAACAACATAATTAACATTGGAAAGTCAACTGGACACCTGTACAGTGTGATATACAAATTTGCTTGCCCGACAAAAAAAACCACTCGGACCTCAGGCAATGGGTTATTTCCACCCCTGTACATCAACATTATCAAATGTATGGTTTAATGGATCATAGGTAAGTGGTGGCGTTATGCTTGCTATGTGTGACACAATCACCAGAACAAAGGGATTTTCACAATAACATGGTCCAGACTGGCAAGGTTGCGTTGTCTTTTCAACACATTTTCATAAGGAAAGGTAATACACATGGGTTTCTGATTGCCAAACACAACAACATCAGAGTGTTCAATGTGTAAGAAAGTAGGTGACTCACTAGTGTTTGAGTTGAAACAGTACAGTTCAATGGTACTCACCGAGTGTTTGATGTGGAAGAAAGTAGGTGACTCACTAGTGTTTGATTTGAAAGAGTACAGTTCAATGGTACTCACCGAGTGTTTGATGTGGAAGAAAGTAGGTGACTCACTAGTGTTTGATTTGAAACAGTACAGTTCAATGGTACTCACCGAGTGTTTGATGTGGAAGAAAGTAGGTGACTCACTAGTGTTTGATTTGAAAGAGTACAGTTCAATGGTACTCACCGAGTGTTTTGATGTGGAAGAAAGTAGGTGACTCACTAGTGTTTGATTTGAAACAGTACAGTTCAATGGTACTCACCGAGTGTTTGATGTGGAAGAAAGTAGGTGACTCACTAGTGTTTGAGTTGAAACAGTACAGTTCAATGGTACTCACCGAGTGTTTGATGTGGAAGAAAGTAGGTGACTCACTAGTGTTTGATTTGAAACAGTACAGTTCAATGGTACTCACCGAGTGTTTGATGTGGAAGAAAGTAGGTGACTCACTAGTGTTTGATTTGAAACAGTACAGTTCAATGGTACTCACCGAGTGTTTGATGTGGAAGAAAGTAGGTGACTCACTAGTGTTTGATTTGAAAGAGTACAGTTCAATGGTACTCACCGAGTGTTTGATGTGGAAGAAAGTAGGTGACTCACTAGTGTTTGATTTGAAAGAGTACAGTTCAATGGTACTCACCGAAAGTGTTTGATGTGGAAGAAAGTAGGTGACTCACTAGTGTTTGAGTTGAAACAGTACAGTTCAATGGTACTCACCGAGTGTTTGATGTGGAAGAAAGTAGGTGACTCACTAGTGTTTGATTTGAAACAGTACAGTTCAATGGTACTCACCGAGTGTGTTTGATGTGGAAGAAAGTAGGTGACTCACTAGTGTTTGAGTTGAAACAGTACAGTTCAATGGTACTCACCGAGTGTTTGATGTGGAAGAAAGTAGGTGACTCACTAGTGTTTGAGTTGAAACAGTACAGTTCAATGGTACTCACCGAGTGTTTGATGTGGAAGAAAGTAGGTGACTCACTAGTGTTTGATTTGAAACAGTACAGTTCAATGGTACTCACCGAAAGTGTTTGATGTGGAAGAAAGTAGGTGACTCACTAGTGTTTGATTTGAAACAGTACAGTTCAATGGTACTCACCGAGTGTTTGATGTGGAAGAAAGTAGGTGACTCACTAGTGTTTGAGTTGAAACAGTACAGTTCAATGGTACTCACCGAGTGTTTGATGTGGAAGAAAGTAGGTGACTCACTAGTGTTTGAGTTGAAACAGTACAGTTCAATGGTACTCACCGAGTGTTTGATGTGGAAGAAAGTAGGTGACTCACTAGTGTTTGATTTGAAACAGTACAGTTCAATGGTACTCACCGAGTGTTTGATGTGGAAGAAAGTAGGTGACTCACTAGTGTTTGATTTGAAAGAGTACAGTTCAATGGTACTCACGAGTGTTTGATGTGGAAGAAAGTAGGTGACTCACTAGTGTTTGAGTTGAAACAGTACAGTTCAATGGTACTCACCGAGTGTTTGATGTGGAAGAAAGTAGGTGACTCACTAGTGTTTGATTTGAAACAGTACAGTTCAATGGTACTCACCGAGTGTTTGATGTGGAAGAAAGTAGGTGACTCACTAGTGTTTGAGTTGAAACAGTACAGTTCAATGGTACTCACCGAGTGTTTGATGTGGAAGAAAGTAGGTGACTCACTAGTGTTTGAGTTGAAACAGTACAGTTCAATGGTACTCACCGAGTGTTTGATGTGGAAGAAAGTAGGTGACTCACTAGTGTTTGATTTGAAAGAGTACAGTTCAATGGTACTCACCGAGTGTTTGATGTGGAAGAAAGTAGGTGACTCACTAGTGTTTGATTTGAAAGAGTACAGTTCAATGGTACTCACCGAGTGTTTGATGTGGAAGAAAGTAGGTGACTCACTAGTGTTTGATTTGAAACAGTACAGTTCAATGGTACTCACCGAGAGTGTTTGATGTGGAAGAAAGTAGGTGACTCACTAGTGTTTGATTTGAAAGAGTACAGTTCAATGGTACTCACCGAAAGTGTTTGATGTGGAAGAAAGTAGGTGACTCACTAGTGTTTGATTTGAAACAGTACAGTTCAATGGTACTCACCGAGTGTTTGATGTGGAAGAAAGTAGGTGACTCACTAGTGTTTGAGTTGAAACAGTACAGTTCAATGGTACTCACCGAGTGTTTGATGTGGAAGAAAGTAGGTGACTCACTAGTGTTTGAGTTGAAACAGTACAGTTCAATGGTACTCACCGAGTGTTTGATGTGGAAGAAAGTAGGTGACTCACTAGTGTTTGAGTTGAAACAGTACAGTTCAATGGTACTCACCGAAAGTGTTTGATGTGGAAGAAAGTAGGTGACTCACTAGTGTTTGAGTTGAAACAGTACAGTTCAATGGTACTCACCGAGTGTTTGATGTGGAAGAAAGTAGGTGACTCACTAGTGTTTGATTTGAAAGAGTACAGTTCAATGGTACTCACCGAGTGTTTGATGTGGAAGAAAGTAGGTGACCCACTAGTGTTTGATTTGAAACAGTACAGTTCAATGGTACTCACCGAGTGTTTGATGTGGAAGAGTGTTGGGAACCCAGGGAAGTACACATCTAGTCGCACCTCAGGCAGCACACCCTTCTTCAACTTGTTACCATCCACTCTGTATAACTCCAGGGGAATCTCCTCCTGTCTGTGAACACAACCACACCAGTTATCACCCTTCAGTGGAGGTGGAACTCTCAACAGCTTCATACTGATATCAAGACATTCTCTCAATAGCTTACCAAATGTAACCCTAGAGAGTGAACCTAACAAACTGAGAACTGATAGAGCAAACAATTACCTATTATCAATCATTCAACACGGGATTAGAGTGAGTGAGTATGGTTTTACGACGCTTTTAGCACTATTCCAGCAATATCATGGCGGGTGATACCAAAAATGGGCTTCACACATTGTACCCATGTGGAGTCTTCAGGGTGACGAGCGAAAGCTTTAACCACGAGGTTACCCCACTGACCCCATTGGATTAGAGAATAATTTAAGACAATAAGTGTTGACAATTGTTCCATACCTTGTGTGATTGACATTTATGTCAGGGAATATGCCTGGGAGACGAGACAAGTATGGCTCTTGTCGTTCCTCATCATACACAAACACTGTACTGGGACCATGTTTGTTTCTTGCACTCTCTGCTTTGGTCATAGAGTCATACTTGGGCTGCATTGTTTCCAACAACCGCTCCTGAAGTTGAAAACAAAATGAAAATTAGGCTGAATTTTACTCTTGAGGACAGACTGAAAAGAGCATAATACTGACTGACTGAGTTTGGTTTTACGCTGCTTTTAGCAATATTCCAGCAACATCACGGCGGGGCACACCAGAAATGGGCTTCACACATTGTACCCATGTGGGGATTCGAACACGGGTCTTCGGCGTGATGAGCCAACGCTTTAACCATTAGGCTAGCCCACCGCCCCTGACTGAAAAGAGCATAATATGCAAAAGTGGTTGATATTTGAGGAGAATAATTCATTTCGGATATCCTGACATGAACAATAACATGTCAAGATGCAAACTGATTAAAAGGGAAAATGGCATCGTATAAGCTGTTGAGATACATTTCTTTTCAAACCCAAACACTGCAAGCGGAAAACAAAACTGTGTTAATCCACTAAACACCAATCAATCCCCTTTTTGCCATTAGCTCTGAATAGAAACAATGATCACAAAGCCGTAAGTAATTCTTCCAGTAAAACAAAACCACAGGTCAATATTGTCTGCAGTAATGAAACAAAATCTGTATTTGGCTGTGAATAAATCAGACAAACGGTTACAGTGGAGGACTCTGATCACCTTACCTCTTTAATAAAAGGTATGAGAACTACAGCCTCCCAGTCCTGCTGCTTGCCATTGAGATCTGTCTTGAAGTTGACTGGGTAGAAGTCGATGATAGGGGAAGTATCCATGGTCATCAGGCCCTGTTAACACACAAGCAGAGTGAGTGAGTGAGTGAGTGAGTGAGTGAGTGAGTGAGTGAGTGAGTGAGTGAGTGAGTGAGTGAGTGAGTGAGTGAGCCATTGAGTGAGTGGGTCAGTGAGAGAGTGTGGTCTTACGCCGCTTTTAGCAGTATTCCAGTAACATCACAGCAGGGGACACCAGAAATGGGCTTCACACATTGTACCCATGTGGCACAAGCACATAGAGGATGTCAACATAGACTATAGGCTTAAGAGAGCAAATATAGTTTGAGTTAAATAACATAATTATTAGAATATGTTGAGTGAGTGAATATTGCTTGAATTAAATCATGTGAATATTAGTCTGCGGAATGAGAGAACGATGTTTCAGTCACATCTTGAAAGTAAATATTAGAGGCTGTAGAGTGAGAGTTAGTAGAGTCAGTGAAACATTATTCAGTCTTCATAAGGGACCATTCATAATTTATGTCTAGGGGGTGATGATGATTTTAAGGGGTGTCACCCCTTTTGTTCTGGGGAGGTACATGACATGCAGGGGGGGGGGGGCACTTACTTTGTACAAAATTTTTAGGGGGGGTCAGATTGTACATGCTTCTCCATAAAAATCATCATCACCCCCCTAGCCATAAATAATGGGCAGTCCCTAATACACAAAGTACCAAGTAACAGCCTGACCACTGATCCTTATCGATCAGCTCTCATAAGCAAAGCTCACTGAGGACCATTTTGATTCTGAAATCCCAATTGGGTATATGACTGCACTCACCCTGAATGCTTCTGGTAGAAGGTCCTTGCTAGCAGCTGGCAGAACAGCCATGAGTTGCTGGAACGGCAGGAAGGGTTTCCCCAGATGGAACTCCATCTTCATGTCACTGAAGTCCTTCACATCACTGATGTATGGTGCATAGTGGTGGGGGTAGAACCTGTGGTCACACACAAGGGAGTTAATATGCAATGAAAGTTATTGACCACACTGGTACAGCCTGTGACTTTAGCCAGTAGCCCAAGTCTTGTAACATTCTGTTCTGTATCACAGCATTATGAATTAATCCAGATAATTCATGAGACACAGAAGAAATGTAAAGTTACAAGTAGATCTCTTTTTAAACTAGTGTTGGGAATTGGTTTCAATCTCATAATTGATGATTGGTTCATTACAACCGATAAATCATCGAAAATAATTGGTTAGCGTCATTTATCAAATTTTCCTGGTTATGTTTGTTAATGCACAAAAGATAAAGAAAAAAACATGTAGTTCTTTCGTTTTCTTTGCAAAATGCACAAATTGCATTTGCAAATTTCACATATCTAAAGGATGACTAGCATGTTAGGAACATGAATTTCACGGAGTCTTTAAAATAAATTCAATCATGAATTGGAAGAGCTTGTAGTGCTAATGAAATCTAACAGACAAAACCAACCTTGTGAAAATATTGTTATTGCAAACAAGTGTTCCAAAATTGATTGTGTTCGATTATGAGAAAACATGATCGATTGCTTGGTCGTTTTGTTATTGCGACCAATCTTCGATTATTTCAATTAATCGGACCACCACTATTGTAAACACGCATTTTATTTGTGAACATAACCAACCAACAGCTGAAAGAGCATCACCAGTGCCCTGCAGCAGTATATTCAATAAAACAAAAAGAACAGAGACAATCTTGAAACACTCATGATTGTTCATAAGCTTACATACCAGCTCCAAGATGGCACGCCTTCAAAGTAGTAGAGGAGGATCCACTGTATGGCTGTCACATACCCCCGAGCCTGGTCTTGTAGCACTTCACTGCAACAGAAATGATGAGTGAGTGAGTGAGTGAGTGAGTGAGTGAGTGAGTGAGTGAGTGAGTGAGTGAGTGAGTGAGTGAGTGAGTGAGTGAGTGAGTGAGTTGGGTTTTATGCCGATTTTAGCAATATTCCAGCAATATCACGGCGGGGGACGCCAAAAATGGGCTTCACACATTGTACCCATGTGGGGAATCGAACCAGGGCCTTTTGTGTGACGAGCGAATGCTTTAACCACTAGGCTACCCCACCACCCATGATGATATATGAATGTCCTACAACCAAATGCATTGCGCCTATGTGGAGAATCAAACCTGGACTTTCGCATGGTGATACAGTAGATTCTGTAGGGTCTAATTAAGAGAAGATTGTCTTCAGTTGAGAGCCGTTAAGGTCTCGAGAGAGCCAAGAGAGATTGGAATGAACTAGACTCAAGCTCGCTCTGGTAACACAGCATATCAGGATTATGAAAGAATGAATGCATTCATAAATGATTCATTAGGTCTAATCAGAGATCTATTATATGGTCTCTGGTCTAATCCTGTTAGCAGATTCATATTCAGTTATCAAATAATTAATTTTTTCAAATATCCTAGCAGCATAGGCTGCACTGTGTAGGGAATCGAGCCCTTGCTTTCTGCAATACAAGAGAATGATTTAACACTAGGCTACCCTGTCACAACATTAAACTGTGGGGCTGTACTTACGGTGTGACAGTATGGTAGTCCAGTTTGTCCATGTAATAGTTGCGTTTGTGCTGTCTAAACTCAGCAGCAAATGTGTCGACATCATCATCAGACAGATCTGACAGAGTTGTCTCCTCTGTTGGCTCTGTGAATGTGTCAGCACCTACAATTACACAGTTCAAGGAAATATACTGAGGGAAAAAAATAAGGGATCACATGAAAGCACAAGTGTTCCTTTATTTGTTTCCAGGTTTCTTCACAAGCTGTGCGTTACAACGCTTGTGAAGAAACCTGGAAAAAAATAAAGGAACACGTGTGCTTTCATATGATCCCTTATTTTCTTCCCTCAGTATATATTCATCCACACAGGTAAGTAATATCAATCAAAATGATCAGTCTTTGGAGTTAGTGAGTTTAGTTTCACGCTGCTTTTAGCAATATCCCAGCAATATCACGGTGGGACAAACATAATATGGGTTTGACACATTGAGCTCATATGGGGAATTGAACACAGGTCTTCGGCATGATGAGCAAACACCTTAACCACTAGGCTACCCCACCGCCCAGAGTCAATGTAAGTTTATAATCATGAAATGACTGTCATAAAAAGCCAATAGCCAAATTTTTATATGTTCCAACTCAAACTCAAGGGCCAATTCAAGGCCCACCCAACCATACCCACGTGGGTGAACATTGTTATGGAAGTGCAATCAACTTGAAAGCAGTGTAAAAAAAATTCTCACACAATGTCAACTCACCAGAATCAGACAGACTTGGATCAAACTCATCTACCACACCCTCCAGTGCAGCAAATGGATTTGTATCGTTGAAAGACTGTAACACCAAAACGATACATGTAAGCATGACAAGAAACGATGACAACTTGGGGAACTAAAGTCCAACACTGTTGTCAAGCTGATGTGTCAAACGTACAGTTGTCTTGAAGTAAAAGCTTGGTCATGGCATTTCCCTTACATCTTGTGGTTGTGGCAAACCTCAAGTAACTTATCTACATAGCTCCCTTTAACTCACACCAGTGTTTGACAGTCCTCCCGTTTACACTGGTTAAATAGTATGTTCTTGATGAACGATTTTTCACAATAAGAGTGAGTGAGTGAGTTGGGTTTTATGCTGCTTTTAGCAATATTCCAGCAATATCATGGTGGGGGACACCAGAATTCACAATAAGAAATGGCATATTTGCATAAAACATAAAAGTCACCTTTTTTCTCTCTTTTTTCCGCTCATTCTCCTCCTGTGCGGCTTTGGCGGCTGCTTCATTGACATGTTTCTTTCCTAGCTTGCTCTCCATCCACTTCATGTCCGTAAACTGATCACTGAACTTCTCAATGTCAAACTGAAAGGTCAGTTACTATACAGTCAGTTTCAAGTACAAGAGCGAGTGAGTTTAGTTTTACATCACTTTCAGCAATATTCCAGCAATATCACGGCGGGGGGACACCAGAAATGGGCTTCACACATAGTACCCATGTGGGGAATTGAACCCGGGTCTTCGGCGTGATGAGCGAACGCTTTAACCACTAAGCTACCCTGCCACCCTACAGTTCTTAAATGTTTAATACTAATGTTAAAACCTATGAACATAAGAGTGGTGCTGACAAATCTTTAAACACAACCAGAGAGATCTGGGAATCAAATCAGGTTTCTGAACATCGGAGAAGCTAAGATGATGGAGAGAGTTATCCAGGATTTGTGCACAGGATAACAAACTAAGAACATGTTAAAATCAAAGGAACAAACTTACCTTTGCCAGAGCCTCAAGATACTTCTCAAATCTTTTCAAATTCAAATGACCACCCTCATTCAAATAACCTGTGTAAACAACATTATGAATGTTTCACAAAGGCAACAGACTGAACACAATAACATCATGGAGTTGAAACATGACAAGAAACATAGATTAAAAAATGTTTTCAAGTTTTTGTAAGAACAGAAGCCACTGCCAAGATTCTATAATATTACTAAAACATAATGGGGAACCTAAACACATTCTCAGTCTCATGATACTAACTGTGGACTGCAAAAACAAATCTATATACAAAGTCACTTGTTTGTCTTCACGTATATTACAATCCATATTTTCTCCAGCTACATTACTAAGAAATTGACAAGCACCTTTGTTTCATATGTTCAATGATATGACCATGATAACTTCAGGTTGTGGGAAATGCATTAAAATCGGTATGCTTAAAATCTGATGATCGGAAAAGGGAAAGCATATCTTGCGCCACTGGCTACACTGACCCCCATACAATGATAAAGTGAGGTGTTCCTGCTGAACATACCATCGAGTGATGGCAGCACCTCTTCATATGTCCGCCACAGATACGGCAATGCATCATGGTTGATGTGTAGGTTAGGCAGATGTGGGATGAAGTCATTGCCCACCAGGAATCCCATCAGAATCCAGTCATCTATAATGCCCTCTACGTCATAAGGAAATGGCAGTTTCTTTTTCTGAAAATGTGAAAGATGAATTAGAAATTTTTGACAGTCAGTACCTTTGTCAAAACCTGGGAGTTAGTAAATGGTGTTCAAAATCACATTCAGTAATGTTTCAGCTGTGTGATCAGGTGATGGTGATGTCAGTGATGGTGTTAAACATGGTGATGCCAGTGATGGTGTTAAACATGGTGGTGTCAGTGATGGTGTTAAACATGGTGGTGTCAGTGATGGTGTTAAACATCACTGTCAGCAATATTCCAGCTGTGTGATCAGGTGATGGTGATGTCAGTGATGGTGTTAAACATGGTGATGTCAGTGATGGTGTTAAACATGGTGGTGTCAGTGATGGTGTTAAACATGGTGATGTCAGTGATGGTGTTAAACATTGTGATGTCAGTGATGGTGTTAAACATCACTGTCAGCAATATTCCAGCTTTTGATCAGGTGATGGTGATGTTAGTGATGGTGTTAAACATCACTGTCAGCAATATTCCAGCTTTTGATCAGGTGATGGTGATGTTAGTGATGGTGTTAAACATCACTGTCAGCAATGTTCCAGCTTTTGATCAGGTGATGGTGATGTAAGTGATGGTGTTAAACATCACTGTCAGCAATATTCCAGCTTTGATCAGGTGATGGTGATGTTAGTGATGGTGTTAAACATCACTGTCAGCAATGTTCCAGCTTTTGATCAGGTGATGTAAGTGATGGTGTTAAACATCACTGTCAGCAATATTCCAGCTTTTGATCAGGTGATGGTGATGTTAGTGATGGTGTTAAACATCACTGTCAGCAATATTCCAGCTTTGATCAGGTGATGGTGATGTTAGTGATGGTGTTAAACATCACTGTCAGCAATGTTCCAGCTTTTGATCAGGTGATGGTGATGTAAGTGATGGTGTTAAACATCACTGTCAGCAATATTCCAGCTTTTGATCAGGTGATGGTGATGTAAGTGATGGTGTTAAACATCACTGTCAGCAATATTCCAGCTTTTGATCAGGTGATGGTGATGTTAGTGATGGTGTTAAACATCACTGTCAGCAATGTTCCAGCTTTTGATCAGGTGATGTAAGTGATGGTGTTAAACATCACTGTCAGCAATATTCCAGCTTTTGATCAGGTGATGGTGATGTAAGTGATGGTGTTAAACATCACTGTCAGCAATATTCCAGCTTTTGATCAGGTGATGGTGATGTAAGTGATGGTGTTAAACATCACTGTCAGCAATATTCCAGCTTTTGATCAGGTGATGGTGATGTAAGTGACGGTGTTAACATCACTGTCAGCAATGTTCCAGCTCTGTGATCAGATGATGGTGGTGTCAGTGATGGTGTTAAATATGGTGGTGTCAGTGATGGTGTTAAACATGGTGGTGTCAGTGATGGTGTTAAACATCACTGTCAGCAATGTTCCAGTTCTGTGATCAGGTGATGATGGTGATCAGGTGATTCACAATTATGACATTCACAAAGACATACACAAAATAAATAAATTTCCCTATATTATGGAGTGAGTGAGTGAGTGAGTATGGTTTTACGCCGCTTTTGAGCAATATTCCAGCAATATCACGGTGGGGGACACCAGAAATCGGCTTCACACATTGTACCCATGTGGGGAATCGAACCCGGGTCTTCGGCGTGACGAGCGAACGCTTTAACCACTAGGCTACCCCACCGCCCCTCCTATATTATGGAATAGACAGCAAATTTCAATATTCCTGTAATGGCCACACCTTGATTGGTGGGAGCGTTGTTACCACTGGTGTAACAAAGGTGTTGCAAGCTGGTAACAACTGTTATACTCTCCGTCAAGTCATACACTGCCACCATCCAACCCTTTCCATGCTTAAAAGTTTGTTCCTTGGACAATTTCCAGTAGAATTTATGACTATATCTGGACCTAAGTATGAAATGATCACAAACAAAACAGGGCTGAAATACATTAAACCATCACCACTTACTCTTAGTGCAGAGAACTCATAATCTAGATATTCCCTGAGCAGAGACAGATGGAGGAGATGGAAGGTTGTTTCTTCAGGTGTTGATGGCCTGGAGAAAAGGTACAAGATACTATAACAATGTTGCACTAACAAATAGTGACACGTGGAGCAATGAGTTCAGTGGAGTGATTTGGTTGGTTGGTTGGTTTGTTGTTTAACGCCACACTCAGCAATATCCCAGCTACATCGCAGTGGTCTGATCCACTGATCAACAGTATGAGCATCAACCTACGCAACTGGGATACAATGACGTGTGTCATCCAAGCGAGTCTGACCACCTGATCCTGTCAGTCAAGCATGTTACAACAAGCATGGGTTGGTTAAGATCAATTCTAACCCATATCTTCACAGGTCATCAATGGATTGAATATTCATTTGTCGGGAGGTGAGATAAAACTGTGTGTTTAAGGTTACTCCACTCATATAGTGATGGTCAGTGCGCTTGTAATGGTGCGGACTTGTGCCGTTTTTATACTGTTTTCCCACAGAGATGCTGAGATGCAGAATACTGACTCTAAATGTACTAGTTTTTGGTTTTTACTCAAAATGCCTGGTAGGGTAATGACAAGGACATTCCTTTTACATGTTTTTCATTATGTCCTTGTTAAAATAACACAACATTGATTATGCAATTTACGTGTATTTTGGTGATGATTTGTGGCTCACATGAAATGAACACAATAATCTAAACAGGAAAATATTGAAAGGTACCAGTGATATGGTTACTGTTACTATCTCACCTCTTGTTCCTCTCTCTCTTTCCGCCAAATCGGACTTCTTCGCGGAGGAGAGAGAAATGAGGTTCATGTGTTGCCAAACCCAGTACGATCTGAAATAGAAATTACCGGTCAGAATTCTACAATGGCTGTTCACATCTTAAGTTAAAACTGTAGAGTCTGGACCAGACAATCCAGCAATCAACAGCATGAGCATCGATCTATGCAGTTGGGATACCTTGACATGTGTCAACCAAGTCAGCGAGTCGACCACCCGATCCCGTTTGTCGCCTCTTACGACAAGCATGGGTTGCTTAAGACCAATTCTAACCTGGATCTTCATTGGTTGGGACCATGTGCATAAGGACACAGGAATAAATAAGATTTGACAAAGACTGGAATGTATTATATAATGAACAGTAATGAACACAGAAACAGTGAGTGAGTGAGTTTAGTTTTGCGCCGCTTTTAGCAATATTCCAGCAATATCAGAATATTGGGGGACATCAGAAATGGGCTTCACACATTGTACCCATGTGGGGACTTGAATCTGGGTATTCAGAGTGATGAGCGAACGCTTTAACCACTAGGCTACCCCAACGCCTTGAACACAGAAAGAAGACTTTTACCAATTTAACCTGAAAACAATGGCATGGTACTTTCAGACCAAGAATCATAATTGGGAAAAAATCTGGGATTCCATACCAAGACCAGCAGTTCCTGGCAACACCAAAGGAAGCAACTGCACAGAAGAAAGTAGAATTCATTACATCCGATAAAGACAGTTATGCGTGGTGGTGTGTGGTCCCGTGCATAAAGTGCAGGTCATAAATCAGTTGAAGTTAAGTAACGTTGAGCCGGAGAATTCTTGGATAGGTGACCGTGTTTGGCAGCTTGACTCCTGAGAGATTCTCGGACTTCAGTCCTGCCCCACAACGAAGCACATGAGATACATGTGGTCTCACCTTAGGCAAGTGAGTTTGTTCAAAATTGCCTCTGTTAACCCAGCAGAAAATGGGTACCTGGTGGGATAAGTCATGTGACAATAACCTTCTAGCGCCTAACAGGCAGTTGGGTTATCTGGGGTAATAATGTGTTAGCGCTTTGAGCATACACAAGTGTGTGGAAATAGGCACTTTATAAATGGCCATTGTTATCATTATTTATGCCAGATATACTTAAATGTTTGAGAATCAGCTTTGTGTCTCCTGGACACATAAAAATATCCCTATGAAAAGTTTAGCACTACACAAATGACAACTTACAAGATCAGCATCCAGGCCATAAAGACAGTGGCGTGTGTTAGGGTCATAACCTGGCTGTGACTTTTCATAACGGATGAAGTCCATGACCTTGTGTTCTCCCTCCCCAGGGGTCTGAAATATCACAAACAAATAATTAGAACAAGGAGTAGTTTCAAAACTAAACACAATTTGGAGGTATTTTTCTTGCATTTTGTCATTAAAGAATGGATAACATAGAGCACTTTTGGTTGCAATATATGTAATGTCAAGTAAAATTTACAAACTCATGGTTCAACAAAGTGAGGGAGGTTCTCTTTGAATGTATCTTTTTTCAGTATTTCAGTAACATCATTATCATTAGCTTAATACAGGTGGAAATCCCAAAGTGCTGCAAATATTGGTAGAATATTCAAAGCTACATATTCTTTTTCAGAAGTCCTCCTTGGGGTACATATAAGCATATAAGCATTTAAATGTCCATTTTAAATCCTATGACAGTTGTAACAATATTTTATTAGAAATATTTACAAAACCAAAAAATCGTTTTTGTCTTGTGAGACCACCCCTACAGGACCCCAAAGGGCCCCCCTACAGCCAAGAGCAGGTAACTTTCGCTGTCTATACTTCGTACCTCACTTTTCATGCTGTCGTTCTGTTGAGCTGACGTGCGTGGTGTTCGTTAGAGTTTATCTCTCCTATTGACTATGATGAGTTTCTCAAACTGTATGTATGGTTTCTTTCTTTACGCAGTTAGATGGACTTCATATATTGATATTCTCATTCATCATTTGTTGTAACTTGCGCCTTGGGGCTCTGTTTTCCTGCCATGTGGCAGGCAAAATGGCGGACCACGCAGTTGTGGCTTCCTTTCTACATGTTACTGTAAGCTTGTAGTAGGGAGTTCATATACGAGGGGCGTTCATTAAAGATTTCCCCTGAACCACTTGCAGTGGACTTAGTGGAACAAAACTTGGCACAGTTATTAGTCCTTCTCTACATAGCAGCCACCAAGAGTTACACACTTCTCCTATCATTTTATGCAACTATGAAGACCTTGCTTGAAAAGGTCAGTAGGTTGTGTATCAAACCATGACTTGACTTCCGAAAACAGTGTTTCATCATCTGGGAAGCGTGTTCCTTTCGAAAATGACTTCATAGTTAGAAAGTTTGCCTGGTTTTCTTGGCACATGTCCAAAAGAGCCTTTGAGCAACTGACTCATTTCTGCTTCTGGAAAGGTGTGAGCAACCTGGGAATCCATCGTGCAGACACCTTATGCATGTGCAAATTGTCATGAATGATTTTTTCCACAGACCCTACACAGAACTTGATATCATGTGCTAATTGGCAAACAGTTATACAGCGATCTTCCAAAATGGCAGTCTATACTTGACGGACAGTGTCTTTATCAATGGCTGAAAGAGGTCGACCAGGAATGGAGCAGTTTTTCACACATTTCCGACCACATTTAAACTGGCGATGCCAGTGTTTAACTACGTCATACGATGGGGCATCCTCCCCATAAGTTGCTTTAATTTCATCAAAGGTCTCTTTTGGCATGCCTTTCAAGTACAAAAACTTGAAAGGCTGCTCGGTATTCAACTGGCTCCAAATATTTGGGTGCAAGAACCCCCAAAAAACACATAAGAAGAAATCTTCCTCCCCCTCGTCCTCCACATTATCCGATGTGGGGGTGAGGTGAGCGAAGGTGGCGGATTCTACTCCAATCCCTGCACCTACTGTTCCTTCTGCTTATACTTCGCAAGCACTGCCCGCAACAATTCCTGCCCCCACTGCACCTTTAACATTTGATATGATATCAAATTTGTTGCAGCAACAGATGACCTCGGTCAAATTGCTAGTCTAAGACGCGATGTCTGGTATCAGTCAGGAGATTGGCGTCTGTCTGAGTTCTGGTGGTGGCGCCGGGGCATCTGTCAGGGACCCTCCCAACCTGAGCCTAGGCTCCGGTGTGAGACATGCCTCCGGGGGGGAGTCTCGGCTTGGGGGACGTCCTTTCCTCGGCTACCGTTTCTGGCCCGAGCTTCGGCTTTGAGTCAGGTTCTCAGCCTGGCTCCGACAACTACGGTTCTGTCGGTCACAGCTGTAGTCATGGGTCCACCAAGTGTGCCGGCGTTGCCGGTCACCTCGGTGTCTGTGCTACCGGTTGCGCTACTGGCAAATCCTGTTACGTCAGGCTCTTCCCTCGAGTCTCGGCGTCATCTTTTAGGTATGAGCCATGGGTCGATCCTCTTTCTAAATACTCTTTCTCTCTCTTTGGCACCTCTTCCGACCCTCTCTAGAAGGATCGCAAGGAGGAAGCCATGGAGGAGGAGGGTAGGGAGGGGTGGGGAGAGCAAACTTTTCGCTTCGGCTCGCCCCTGCGGCATTATTGCTTCAGTCCTGCCTCAGGTGGTACTCCCGTCAGACGACCCCGACCCCGCTGAGTTTCGTCCCCCTGGGGCGCTCCGTCTAGGACGCCCAAGACCCGTTTCTGCATCCTCCCCTCTTTCCTGGTGGAGGTGGTTAACCCCCTCCTTCTCGGTACTCGTGCGCGATTCGACCTGCCCAACCTCAATTGCCGATTTCTGAGGGGGGAGGAGGGGCTTTATAATCCCCCTGAGGTGGACAACTGCGTGTTCGCGTCTGTCGCAATGGGTGGATCTTCTGGCCATTCTTTAGGTTCGGCAAAGTAGGGTCGACGGCTGCCATCCTTTGCCGCCAATGCCCAAGCACTGAAATCGGTATACCAGTTGTTCAAAGAACAATACCGGAACGTCGTTCAGTGGCTCAAAGTGGTCGTCACTCAGCCTACCTCTCAGCCCTTCAGAGGCAGCTGGTGGACATGAGCAGGGGGCAGATGACTTTTCATCCACCACTTTGGCTAAGCAGCTTACAAAGGTGCACTCTCATTTGGCGTGCAATGCCATCCGGTCATCAGCATGTCAAATGATGAGTGCGGTTATGGGCCTCCTGTGACTTTTGCTATCTGTGGCTCTCTACTCTCTGGCAACGCAACAGGCTCTACTGTCTCTGCCGTACCGGATGGGTGATACCCTGTTTCCGGGCGCAGCAACGGTAGTCCAGGAGGCCGCAGAGGTCAATAATTCTTTCAAAGATTCTAAGCCCTTGCTTGAACAACCCTCTACTTCTCGTGTGTGGCCCTCAGTCCTTACCTCGGCATATCCTTCCTTGCAGTCACGCAGAGGTAAGGGTAAGGGCAAAGGCAAGGGCAAGGCCTCGCAATCACAGCAGCCTTTTCCGAGGAAAGGGAAGTCAGCCCCAACTTCCCAGTAAATCTACCTCGGGTGCCCTCAGAGGACCCAGTGCAAGCAGTCGGAGCACTGCCAACCACTGGGATCCATTGCCTTTAGCCCGACGTCCCTGTCCTCTCTTCCTTCCAGAATGGGAGAAGGTCAGCACAATTCTATGGGTCCTGTCCACACTCAGGGACGGCCACATGCCACAGTGGAAGTGAGCCCCCCCCACTTCTTCTCTGGGATCTGATGCACTAAGGTGCTAGCCATCGAGGTGGTTCCGACGGGACAGGAGAATGTGGGATTTTATTCCACTTATTTCCTGGTCACCGAAAAGGATGGAGGGTTCAGACCGATTCTAAATCTCAAAGGGCTGAACGATATGATACAGGTACCGACCTTCAAGATGGAGACACTACGTCAATCGACCTCAAGGACGCGTACCTTTATGCACCCCGAGTTCAGGAAATCCCTCTGGTGTTCCTTCGACAGGAGGTGCTATCAGTTTCGTGTACTCCCCTTCGGCATCTCCATGGCGCCAAGGGTTTTCACCTAACTAATGTTAATACCGGCGCAGATTGCCAGGTCACAGGGCAGGTGTTGTCAACCTTACCTGGACGACTGGCTACTCAGAGTGCTTCCCACTCACTTGAGTCGAGATGTGACATTTTCAGTGATCAGTATTCTCACCAAGTTGGGTTGGATTATCAATCTCAAGAAATCAGAGCTGGTTCTGACCACGGATCTGGTCATCTTGGGAGCGAGATTCGAGAGGCATGGTCTCTCTGTCTCCCGACCGCATCACCAAAGTTCAGGGGGTTGTTTTACAATTCCTCGAGTCCCCAAGGGCCTCAGCACAGACTTGGCTCCAGTTGCTTGGTAACATGGTGGCAACGGTGGACACAGTTTGGCGTGTGCATCTGAGGATGCGACCTATACAGCATTCTTTGTTGTCTCACTCACACACTTACACGATGCGGTGGTGGACTGACATCAGGAATATGGCCAGGAGAGTCTCCTTGGTTATCCTGACGCCCACGCTCTCGATTCAAACAGATGCCTCCCTCACAGGATGGGGCGGGGTTCTGGCCGAACTTCAAGTATCAGGCCTTTGTTCAGAGAATGAGGCGAGCCTGAACATCAATGTGCTTGAATCGAGAGTAGTCCCGATGGTATTCAAACGCTTTCTAGTGCAGGTTCGGGAGCCTTCTGGTTCATCTCGAGATAGACAACCAGGCGGTGATGACCTACATCCTGAAGCAAAGCGCTACGGTGTCTCCGTCACTCCTGCGGGAGGCATGGCAGTTTCTGCTATGGTGCGACCAGTTTGACATTCGGGTGATGCCTGTTTATCTCACGGGACAGACAATGTCAGTACAGATGCTCTCTCTTGGCGTATACTAGCCCCCCACGAGTGAATGCTCAATCGGGAGATATTCGGGATTATCTGCCAGTTGTTCGTGTCATTCCAGGTGGATCTGTTTGCCTCTGGGGTGACAAATCAGATTCCGGTGTTTTGCTCTCGGATACCGGATCCGAGGGCCATCGCCTCCGATGCCTTCCAGCTCGATTGGATGGACAGGGTGTTATGGGCGTTCCAGCCAATCCCCCTGATTTCCAAGGTCCTATCGCAGCTTGCCACCCAACCAGCTCGACTACTTGTGCTTCTTGCACCCCTTTGGTCGGCCAAAAGCTGGTTTCCGGGTAACCATCAGGTATGCCTCCTGTACTGGATTCCCAGGATTCAGTGGGTGGCTTGGCCACTGTCCGGAATCGCCTCCAAGCGAACGGGACTCCTGCACCAGTTGCAGACACAATTCTGGCTTCGTGAACGGATTCGATAAACGTTCAGTACGAGGATAGATGGGCCTGTTATGCACGCTGGTGTGGAAACAAGGGAATTCTCAATCCCTTACAGTCTTGGTTAGAGGCCGGCCTATCCGCGTCTACTGTCCAAGGCTACTCCACGGCAATCTCTGCCTTCCACATACCTGCCGACGGTGTTCTCTTAGGACAACACCCTCTGGTACAGCACTTCTTAGCAGGCGTAGACAGAATCCGTCTGACTGTCCGGCAGATTAGTCCCCCATGGAACTTGTCAACCGTTCCTGATTATATGTCCGGTCCTCTCTTTTTCGATCTGTCGGCTCTCTCCCTCAAATTCTTAAGCTGGAAGGCAGCCTTTATTGTCGCGGTAACATCTGGCAGACGGGTCGGAGACATTCACGTAACGTCTGCCGATCCGGAGTTAACTGTTTTCCATAAGGATAGAGTCAGTATTCGCTTGCCAGACTCTTATCGTCCTAAGATTGCAGACGCCTTTCATGTAACAGCGCCTATTGAGCTCCCAGCTTTCACGCAGCCTTCATCGTCCGGTACCTCTCTTCGATGTGCTCACGTCTTAGATGTCAGTAAGACTCTCAAGGCTCATATCAAACGCGCAGCTGACATCCGTAAGGATAAACAGCTGTTCTGCTTATGGCAGTGGTAAGGCTGGCCTTCAGGCGAACAAGCAAACCATCTCAAGGTGGCTTGTCTCTGCCATTTGTATGAGCTACATTCATAAGGGTCTAACTCCTCCTGATGGTTTGAAAGTAATGAAAGCTCATTCGGTTAGGGCAGTGGCCACTTATGCAGCGTATGCAGCGCCACTGCCCATTGAGGAGATCTGCTCTGTGGCCGAGAGTATGCGTTCATCCGTCATTACCAGCTGGACAAACACTCACGTGAACGTGCTCGGTTTGGCCAGTAAGTTCTCCACAGTGGGCAGAGTCGTAACTCTTTAGCCGAGTGAGCTGCACTTAGTGGCGTCAGGTTTTTTATCGTCCTCCCAGTTTTATCGGTGGGACTCTTAGTGGTGGTAATTTCCCGTGTTATTAGCTTTTAAGCGTTTTACTCTCTCTTATACCTCTCGCCACGCTTCGCTGGTTCGGGTTATTAAGGTCGGGAATTATTTTGAGATGCCCCTTACATTCCTTTCCATTGTAACGGTTGGGAGGTGGGGTTTATGTCATACTTACTTTGAGCCAATCGAAATATAAGCCTGTGCTCTCTATTTCCTGCCCAAGCCACGCCCCTGCCTGGTTGACAACAGCGGTCAGGTGACTAGGTAAGTGTGGTTTTCTATCTCCATCTTGGTTGTAGATTTAACTCCACCACAGGTTTAGTTGTTGCCAGACAGAATGCCACTCCCAAATCAAAATCTTTGGGAGTCTGTCTTATGCTTATATGTACCCAAAGGAGGTATTCTTCTCAAAAAGAATCGTACAAACCTGTAGAGGTTACTGATTCTTTGAAGAAAGTCCTCCTTGGGGTACGGCCGCCCACCTCCCCACATTCTGTCTGATACGTTCAGCATGAAAAGTGAGGTACCATATGCCATTTAATATCATACATCTACTTAAAACGGTAAAAGGGAATAGATATTACTATGAAACTCTTATACAAACTCAGTGTATACGTAATCAACACTTTCCAAAATGGGAATTGATATTTGGAGAAACAATACTGGAACCCGATAGACAAAAATATAACATGATTCCAACTAAATGCCTGCAAATTCCTAAACAGCAATGGTTTCAATATCAAATTCTTCATCATATCTTACCAACAAATTCATTACTCTTTACAATGGGATACGCAGACAGCAATTTATGTGGTTATTGTAATAATCAAAGCGAAACAACTGATCATCTGTTCTGGTATTGCAAACACGTGAGTTCCATCTGGACACAATTTGAAAAATGGGTCAATCAGAAAGACGATTTATCCAATAAACTAAACAAGAAAGATATACTTCTTGGCTCGCTGCTACCAAATTTTGGATCAATAAATCTTTTAATAATTGTATGCAAACAATTTATCTTCAAAAATAAAACATATAAAAAAACAATGAATTTTGAAATGATCCAGGAAGAACTCACAAGCTTTTATTTCTTTATGAAATACACAGCAAAACTGTACGGACATCTTAACCAATTTACTAAGTTCTGGTCATCTTGTCACCTATTGTTAATATAGAAAATTATATACATGTGCAACTGTGTACAAATGCAACACAAATAAAGAAATTATAAAATAAAAGAGAAAAAAGAAAGAAATGAAACTAACACCCCGCCCCAGGTGACCAGAAGCTCAAATAAACAAAAATGTGTACATACTGTAGAAACCCAAAATACCATGACAAATTTATGACAATCTATTTTTGTAAATACTGTAATAAGATAACTGAAATTGCCGACAACTGTATATAATGGTATATAACCACTAAATGTCTGACTGCAAAAAAGAAAAATACATAAAAAAAATATCTGAAGGTACGAGGTAGACAGCGACAGTTACTTGCTCTTGGCTGTAGGGGGGCCTTTTGGGGTCCTGTAGGGGTGGTCTCACCAGACAAAAACCTCTACAGGTTTGTACGAATAACACCAGACAATCCATGGCTTTAAGGACTAGAAACTTTCTTGCACTCAGTGCAACCTTAGGCAATAACCTTGTTGCACAAGACAAAAACAGGTTGCACATGCTGCTCTATACAAAATAACATATAATGCTAGAGTTTGGACCAGACAATGCAACATCATGAGCATGGATCTACGCAATAGGGATAAGATGACATGTGTCAGTGAAGTCAACAAGCCTGACCACTTGATCCTTCACACATTGTACCCATGTGGAGAATCGAACCTGGGCCTTTGACGAGCGAACACTTTAACCACTAGGCTACCCCACCGCCCCTGATTCAACTGAGAACTTACCTCATGACCAGACAAGTAAACCTCGGGCCCCTGCCACAAAGGGTCTGTTGAAATTTTCTGCACCACAAAATACTTCAGTTGTTCCTGTAGTCGAACCATGAACTCTGTTCCTGCAATCGAGGGACAACCACTTCATCTTGTCAGTATATCATGTCATAAATGTTTAGGAGTGAGTGAGTTTAGTTTAATGACGTTTTCAGCAATATTCCAACAATATCACGACGGGGTAACGAAATAAATGGGCTTCACACATGTTACCCATAGGGGGAATCAAACCCGGGCCTTTGACATGACTGGATGCCTTAACCACTAGGCTACCCCACCACCCCGCTCTGGGAGTTAAGAATGAATGGATGGGTACAGATTAGGGGTGGCTATTGAGGGAGAAAGAATTATTTCTATTGCAATAGTTTTTTCTCTCCTTGAATTGTCTCATTTGAAGGCATTTCCCAAATGAATGTATAGTATATATGAAATAAAAACAAGCTGAAGTAGTTTCAGTCTCTTTTAACAACTGACAAACTTGAAACCCAGATCAAGTAAACAGTCAAGTTTGTTGAAGAGGCAAGAGGGGCGGATAACTCTAAATCAAAGTGAACAAATCTGGTACTTCCTGTATATTGCGCAGGAATTCAGTGTCTATTTTACTTTTCAGATGAAGTGGGCCCTGGGCCCATGGGTAATGAAACTAGTGGGACATTTGCCATCATGGGTCATCAGAAATAAACAAGGGACACAATTTATTCACTCAGTAATTTCAACGAGTTTATCATTCAAATTACAGCTGTTCAGTTGTTTTATTTAACTGTTAATATATTCAAATTATGAGATTACCATTTAAGTTATTATGTTGTAATTTATATCTCAGTGACAGTCTTTTTTCATTTTAAATTAGTAGACTTATTTTGACTTTCACAGAACAAAACCCATGGATATAAAGCTTGCCATTTTGTTTGGAAAGAACGTGACATGAATTTCTGAATTACAATTGCCATCATTTGACCCCAAAACTGTTCCCTAATCTTCTTTGTCACTTTTATTTCTTTTTGTTTGGAAAAAATGAAAGTATTTGCGACTGTCGCTTCAGAGCAGCATTTTTCCCACTGTAGTTTGATTAAAAAAACTACCTTCAATATTAAGTTAACGCACTTCGATATAGAAATTGACTGCTTAGGGGCGCAACTCTTATGTATAGACACAGCATGACTTGAATAAGCTATGTAATGTCAGCTCCATGCATTGATTTAGGCTTCGCACTGGATGTTGGACAGTGTACAAAGTGCTGTGAGGATTACGAATGCCAATTGATCACTAGAAAATGTGACAAGTAGAAAATATTGGGAAGTTTGGCAGGGTATGCAGGCTTATACATGATTGTTACGAGTCATTTTATTTTTATGGTACGCCAACCGGACCCACCATGTCAAGGAATAGTGCGCCATTTTTTACTACTATGCATCAATGGCTCAAGGGCGTGGTCTCAAATAGACTCTGCACAATTATCAACGGAAATCAATTACCGGTACTAAACTATCGATAGTCACACAAACTATCAATGCATCAATAGTTTTTGTTTCTACCATCGATTAATTGCTATCAGGGACTCAACAATTGCAATCCATTGATAGTTTGATGCATCATTACAGCTCTAGTACAGATCCTCTCACTGGGGAACAAAGAGACCACACTTGTGCAGAAATGTCTCAAAATGTACAACATTTTAATGTATAATATAATATAAACAGCAAACATCTAAGTCAAATAAGTTGAGAATGTTTTTATGCCCCTCTAACATTATCCCAGGACCATGCCAGGAATGTAACAGTGAGAGACACTGAGGTCTGCACAAATTTGTAGGAATGGGAGGAGTGAGTGAGTGAGTTTGGTTTTATGCTTCTTTTAGCAATATTCCAGCAATATCACGGCAGGGGACACCAGAAATAGGCTTCACACATTGTGCCCATGTGGGGGAATCAAACCCAGGTCTTCAGCGTTGGCGTGATGAGTGAAAGCTTTAACCACTCAGCTACCCCACAGCCCAGGAATGTAAAGAACCAAACCCTGTGCTTTACCCTCTGTGCTACTCCCCTGCCTTGACCAAGTCATCTAACATACCTGGGGTGATACAGTTAGAGTCAAATCTCTTCTCAGTTGGTAAAACCTCTCCTTTTTCCTGTGCCTTCTTTATCAAGTCTTCAGCTTCCCGAGCTGATCTGAAAAGGAAGAAAACAGACATTTACAATATTACTGAAAAGATTATTTCAGTTTTTACTGACTGACTGACTATGGTTTTACGCCGCACTCAGCAATATTCCAACTATATGACGGCGGTCAGTAAATAATCGAGCCTGGATCAGAAAATCCAGTGATCAACAGTATGAGCATCGATCTATGCAATTGGCATATGATGACATGCGTCAATCAAGTCAGCAAATCTGACCACCCGATCCTGATAGTCGCCTCTTACGACAAGCATGGGTTGCTGAAGATAAATTCTAACCCGGATCTTCATGGGTCTGTACTTAGGAAGGAACACATCACCATTAAATATTCACTAGCCACGTTATAGCTACTCGAGCTGCAGGCCAGCAGGCAGGTGGCTACTTGTGAATGGACAAATTTGTGGAGAAACAGATAGCCATGTCTGAACAAGAGTAAGTGAGTGAGTATGGTTTAACGTCGCTTTTAGCAACATTCCAGCAATATCATCACGGCAGGGGGACACCAGCAATGGGCTTCACACATTGTACCCATGTGGGGAATCGAACCCGGGGCTTTAACCACTAGGCTACCCCACCGTCCCGTCTGAACAAGAACATACTATGAACCAGCATCACAGTAGCAGAAAAGACATCGCACAGGCTTGGAGAACGCATGGCTTGAAAAGTGTATCCACTGAATATGTATCAACAATGTGTGTACATGTGGCATATTTACCTGAATCGTCGACCACGCTGTTGGTTCATCTTTGCCCGAGGAGCAACACCATCAACAGCCATATAGAAAACTTTCCTTGGTTTTATGATGCGAAACAAAAACTGAAAAGAATCATGTCAGATGACTGTTTTGGGAGGTTTTTTTATTATTAACATCAGATCTACATTTGTTAATTAGTATGCTGACATTAGCATCAATTTGTGCAGTTAGGATATGAAGAAATGATTCTGTGAGTCTGACCAAGCGATCCCGTAAGTCATTTTTACAAGCAAGGGTTGCTAAAGAGCAATTCTAACCTGTTTCTTTACAGGACAAGATTTCATGACTGAATGAGTGAATGTTGAGTGAGTGAGTTTAGTTTTACGCAGCACTCAGCAATAGTCCAGCTATATGGCGGCAGTTGTAAATAATCAAGCCTAGACCAGACAATCCAGTGATCAACAGCATGAGCATCAATCTGCACAATTGGGAACCGAGGACATGTGTCAACAAAGTCAGCGACCCTGACCACCCGATCCCGTTAGTCGCCTCCTTTGACAAGCATGGGTTACTGAAGATCAATATTCTAATATTCAGCTAGTTGCAGCTTCTCTCATGATAACATTACTCTCTTTCAGAAGATGTGCTTTCCATTATCAACATGCATAATAAAAATATCCCTATATGTTGGTTATGCTACAAATAATTTTCACATGTTTTCGCATTTTATGCTAAAATGATTATTAGTAATATTACAGCATACTAAAGTAAACAAGAAGTACTATAGAAGACAGTCCTTACCTCAATGTAATGAAAGATGTCAGAGAATATTTTCTCTTCTGTGATTCTGAAATGTGGGTTGTCATCTTCTGGATGTGAACAAATATGTATGATGCCGTTCATGTCCAGGTACAGGTTATCAAACTCAGGAATCTAAACACAGAAACAATCAGGTCTTTTAAGGACAGTGGTCAGTGGTTGTAAATTCCAGCATCCCATACGGAATTTGAACCCAAACTCTAATCATGAGGCACCTATTCATCAGCACAGGCAGTTATCCAAACCTCTCAGCCACCACGACTGACATGTATAAACTGTCACAGCTCCCATGGCTGACTCGATGAATACGCAATGCTTTTTAGAAAGTGGTTACATGTACTTTTATTATATGTGGGATTACACTTTTTCAGAAAAATACAGACTCTAGTACCTTTCGCGGTTGAGTCACTGACTTTGTGTGATGGTAATCAGGTGTCTCCGTCTGAGTTTGTGGGTGTAACATCCAGATGGTATACAACCCCAAAAAGAAGACTACCACCTTCACAATAGGTAACGATAGTAACTATAAGGATGGTTTTTTAGCTGCCCTTGCATATACTGGGGCATGAAAACATGTTTTGGGAATATATATTAAAAGTGTTCTGTTACGAAAAAGTGCCCTAAAGTGCTGATGTTCAAGGTAAGCTGCATTTATATACAGTGGAAGCTGTCAAAACCAGCAGCTGTCCAATCTGGCAAGTTGTCAACACTAGGGCTGTGCAATATTACCGGTAAACCAGTATATACCGGTACAGTATCTCGCGATACGATTATCATGATATGGTTCAGGTTCTGCAATATAATGGGCCATCCAGAAATAGCTCCCTTTGAATTATCTGCCCTTGATTATCACAGCAACAAAATGTGCTCTATAGCTACCAAATATACACTTATTTCTCTTGGTTTCATGTAACATTTTTATAAGTAGCTCCAAAAGTGCCAAATATTCTACCAAATGTTTTATGTTTTGTTTACTTGAATGATTTCATATGTGACGTTTTGGAGGAATTAAGTGGCCTCAAATGGACCAACTTTTAAGAAAAGCAAGATCTATGGATGTCAATTTATTGTTGTGAATAAAACGACGTTTCGAAGTGTATGTTCGCTCCTAAATCGAGTCATGAAGGAGCAAGCATACATTCAGAAACTTTGTGCTATTCACAATAAAGAAGGGGAGATCCATAAACCTTGCTTTTCTTATGCATGCCATTTCTAAATGCCCTTAAAAGATATGACCAATCAGAACCTCTGGCTCTAAGTGACCATTTTGCTTGTTTTATAATAGGACATATGTTATCAATTTATCATAACAGCCATAGTCTTATAAATATTGTAGGACTGACTGACTGACTGAGTGAAGAATCTTACTAATATATTGTCACATGAGATTTTAAGCTCAAGTAGTTCACCTAAATCATGTTTTTGTTTTCATTTTGCAATAGCTCATGTTAACATGTTTGTATTGGAGTTGAATCTGAATGAATCACTCACATACAGTAACAATAATTACATACTGCTTTGAAGTGCATTCTGTTCAAGAAAACAACGCTGATAATGAAAACCATGTTATACTATTAAATTTATCATAACGTTCCCACAACTTTGTTGCAATACAGTACGTCAATTAAATATTCTACATTAAGGCTCTATATCATTCATCTGTAAACCATTGGCATACAACCATACACAATGGGGACGGGGAGCCTGAAAGTATGGTGTAACAGCAACTAAGAAGACGATGTCACACACAGAGAGCTATTATGAATTAATGATGTACACACTTGGGCAGAAACCTTCCAATCAAATATCACAATATGTCTTGCAATATCTCTTAAATTATTGCAATATATCGCAATATGAGAATCAGGGCAACATCTTGCCCTAGTCAACACTGGCATAAAATCTCAGTCCCGTCTGTGGCTAGTACATTTATCATCATTTAAAAGCTCTGCAATCCAGCAGCTGTCAATTTTTTGACAGTGCCTTTGCCTAAGCGCCGCCTCTGAGCAAAGTTGTTGGAAAAGGCGCTATATAAATACTAACTTTATTATTATTATTATTTATAATTCCGGATATCAGTATGAAATGAGCCACCCGTAAATGTGTTTATACAGTGATCAGTGCTGTCTAATCCGGCACGTGGCAAGGTGTCAGCCACATGTGTATTGTCACCAATTAATCCTGCGTTGAAATAACAAGGGATTATGAACAAATCGCTCTCGAATCATCAATAGAGAAGAAACAAATGAGTTGATTTATCATGTTTATGTTACTAATAAAACTGAATATGAGCTCATTTCTAGTCGTAGGCAACCGTGTCACGTTGTCTAAACCGGTTTATTTCTTCAGTCCCGACGAGTGCCAGTTTAGACAGCTTCCACTGTACAAGCTTTCAGGATGGTGACCAACATTCATTCTGACTAAAAATATAGGTGTGTCAATGTGTTGTTGCTGTTTGATGAGTAACATTTGTCCTAATTTCATGGACCTAAAACTGATACCTTGTGTACCTTTATCATATTGTGTCACACTCTTGTCTAATATCCACACATATTGATACTGTTCCACAAATGTTCAAATAACATGGATTGGCCACGATAAAACGTTTCGCCAGTCCTGAGTACAGGTTACCATTCAGTATTTGTGTCAGCCATACAAAATCCACTTAATATCTTTAAAGCTTAACAGTTTGTGTTAGAGTTTTAGACTTTTTGCACTATACTTGTTACACTCTCTCTGACCTCTCTGATTGCAAAGTGATGAAACGTAATGTTTTGTTATGTGGCTTAAAATAAACGAAGACCAACAGTGTAAAATGACAGGTCACTAGCAAACATTGTTCATTCATTCAGAAAGCATTGGGAGTACTGCACTTTACAGCCAGTCCTTGGGACTGAGTGAGTGAGTGAGTTTAGTTTTACGCCGCACTCAGCAATATTCCAGCTATATGGCGGCGGTCTGTAAATAATCGAGTCTGGACCAGACAATCCAGTGATCAACAGCATGAGCATCGATCTGCGCAATTGGGAACCGATGACATGTGTCAACCAAGTCAGCGAAACTGACCACCCGATCCCGTTAGTCGCCTCTTACGACAAGATAGTCGCCTTTTTATGGCAAGCACATGGGTTGCTGAAGACCTATTCTACCCCCGGATCTTCACGGGTCCCTTGGGACTGAGAGTCACACAAATTACCAGTCCATGGTTAAAAAATCAACGGTAAATAAATGGCAAATAATGATAATCACGAACCAGAGGCCCAGATAAGCTGCATATTCAGGTAAAATACACATGTAAACTTTCCAATTACGCATTGAAAAATAATTGTTGCGTACCAATTACGCATTTAAAATGTTAGATACGCAAGAAGTTTAAAACAAATGCGTACGGAATATATTTATAAAAATCGCTTGCGTAATGAAAAAGACATCAATTGCTATCAAGTTGTACTGTTAGTACAGGACAAGTGCTGTACTGTCCATTTAGGATGAGGGAGTTTTTATGAACTCATTTCCATTATATTTAAGTTGGTTTTGATTAGGTATGACATAGTCATAAAGAAGAACATACCTGCTTAGTAAACTTACCCAGTCACATAATACTTAGGTGAGTAAAATGACTGAAATACGCACATATTTGAAAGCAGTGGGTAACGGCAAATTAAATACCCAGTCAACATTCATAATACCCACTCCAAAAAAATACAGTGGGTACAGTACCCACATAAGCTAAATCTTATCTGGAGCTCTGACGAACACTAATTTTAATGGGCACATTCTGGAATTAATGTACCTACAGTTTCCCAAGTTTCTATATTTTCAGGTTCGATTTCAGGCCACCATGCCTTGTCCTAACACAGTGACTTGAATTATACCCAAACTCTATTATCATGGCATGTGAAAACATTGGGAAAGTAAAATACTAAAAATACCATGCCCTATGTTGGCTGTTTACATATGCAAATTACGTCAACAAATGAATTTATTTCAGTGGGATCTCATGGCTAATCATAGCTTAAGCAAAGTATTCATCTTTGCTGTAAGTTCTGGAATTTTGTGAACCTGGTTTGAATCCTATCACCATTGCATCTTGCATGAGTCAAACATACTTCATCAAGAGAATCCTGTGACAACTATCAGGTCATCTGCATATTTACCATCCAAATAAAATAACCGGAAGTGACGTGGTAATATAAATGTTTGATAGTGTTATATGCTTGTACTGCGTGTTATAGTAAAAACAATAGCAATACCATGATAACAGAGAGTTGCTTCAAATCTTCAATTCAAATGAGGCTATCGTTTGTGACATTTATGAAAATAATTAAAGCATTGGGAGTACTGCACTTTACCGTGTGCACTTTTTCAGTTTAATTAACGCTGCTGGGGCTTGAACACGCTTCGCCGGATTACTGACTTCGTTAATTAGTGACGTAATTGGCGGACGCTCTACCTGGGGACCATGAGCACCATCACAGTTAATGAGTGCTCGTTTAACGGGTCATTTCGGCAGAAATGAAGCAGACTGACTGACAGAGTTAGGTTTTACGCCGCTATTAGCAATATTCCAGCAACATCACGGCAGGGGACACCAGAAATGGGCTTCACACATTGTACCCATATGGGGATTCGAACCCGGGTCTTCGGCGTGACGAGCCAACGCTTTAACCACTAGGCTACCCCACCGACCCCCGAAGTGAGGCGGAAGTGCGAGAAATGAAAACAAACCACTGCGCATGCGCAATGGTTTGTTTAGATTTCTCACGCTCCCGCCCCACTGTGCCATGCACTTCCCATTTATTTTTTTCGCGCCATTATTTCTTGGACTGTACTGACGAGTACCGGATGGTTTGAAATGTGTTTCAATTGGATATAATAGGATTATACTGCCCTAAGGTAAAATCAAACCCAAAATAAGAATCGGAAAGGGTCCCTAACCCTACCCCTCTCCCAACCCTAACCCTAAGGATCGGAAAGGGTGCCATACCCGAACCCTAACCCTAAGGATCAGAAAGAAAGGGTGCTAACCCCTAACCCAAGGATCGTAAAGGGTGCCTAACTCTTAGGTTAGCTCTATAGTGCGATAATTCCCCCGCAGCGAAGCAGTGAGGGCTGCGCCCGGTAAAGTGCATTCTAGCCAAAGCATTATTTATGACATAACTGAAGATTAAACATAAGTCAACTCTAAATATATGTAAAATGCCAAAATTTAGTTCACATTCATAATCCCCACGTAGACAACATAGACTACTGCGATAAGATACTGCTTTTCATAACATACACCGACGTAAATAAATTACTCACTGTCAGTAACAATTGTCAATGAAAAAATGTCAATCTGACCACGAGAGATAACTTTGATGGGGTTAAAGGACGCTGATATGCAGCTTCTATTTCGGGGCAATTGTCATCACATATGAGTACCTAAATCAAAATGATTCTCTGTTGTGCAACACCTCCCCTGAAAGCACCCTATCATCCTAACATATACATTCATATTTCAAGTATATTGGTGAACAAACAGATTTTATATCATAGATTTATAACCGAGTATTTATTCTTTACCATCGTGACATCATACAAGCTAGCTTCATTTAAATAAATATGCTTAACGCTTTCATAACTGACGTCGCCTGCTACTGATAGGCTGCTTACTTGGAACTCTTTGACAGTTTCGCTGAGACAAGGATAACGCTCGCTCATCCATCTGTAAAACTTTGGGACACCCATGTTGCTGACTTGATCTCTGTTGCAACAAGAACAACAGAAAATGCTGTGAGATAACTAAAACGTTGGCACAAGTTGTTTGTAAACAATATAACAAATGCTACAGTCAGGTTAACATTTTCACTTCTAAAGTCTCGTCCCTCACAAAGTCTCGCAGATGAGTCTGGGTACTATACTTCTACAACTAGTTATCATTTAAATCAACTATGGTTCTTATATGACGATTGATATCAACATTTTGAGGGTTCTATGTATTTTTTTAAATTGTAATTATTGAAGATTATTTGTAATTTTTATAATATTACAGGTATTCACTTGATTTAGAATTTATTTAAAGTTATATTTCAATTACACATATCTTACTAGTAAGTTGTGAAACGACTGTAAGATTAATGTTAACTATCTTCCAGGCAGAAGAGTATTTTACTTCCGGTTTTGTCGGCGAGCACGAACATCATCGAAAATGGAATTTGCTATGAGCTTGGTCCCCGAGAGTATTAAGTCACTCCCTGTGTACATGGTAAGAGAAACAATTTCCATTTGAGCGAATGTTTGGAATCTTGTTTAAGACGAAGAAAATTTTAAAATATCAGATGCAAGAGAACATGCCATATGGTCTATTCTCAGAAGCAAGAAACACGTCATCCCATTCTTCAATATTACCATATCCTGAAATTCAGGTAAAACATTATGATTTTGAACAGTAGCCAGCGAAGGTCACTGTCACACAGTTTACCAGACAGTTGATAAATAAATGCAATTTCACTTATATTGCAAAGTTCACATTTATATATTACACATGCAACTGTTTTTGTTTGTTAAATGGACAGTAATAAGCGAGCTGGAGCACTCTTTTATCTATTGTTATAGTTTTTGATAAAAGTTTACTGTGTAAGTCATGTTGTAGAATCACATTTCTTGAACATTGTGTTTGATAGTTCCACCCTTTCTGTAAGTAAATGCAATGCAAAACAAGGTGACAGATGTTCTTGCAGCCAGCTTAACCACCTCTGTTGATCATACTAAAGTTCACTGTCTTGTGGAACAATATATGTGATTGAACTAAGTGTTTGATAATGTTATTGACAATATACACTTGCATTCTCATGTATGAAGAGGAACACTTTTCTGGATAGACAACTTCTTTATTGCAATTTGCAATAGATGTGACGTTTCAATGTAGATGCTAACACCCTTATCAAGCAAGTGATGCACAACATTAAGCACAAGGAGAATGTATACATGAAGGGTATTTGGGTTCATACAACTGAAGAGGTTGATGTACAGTATGTTGACATTAGTGATGCAGATTGACCCTTCTTAGTAAACTTATGTAAGCTTAGAATCCTGCTCTTCATGGTTGGTATAGCATCATGGTATTGAAAAACATCATAACCCTAAGCACTGTATGATGTAAATCTGTTGAACTGATGGTGGTGTGTGGTCTTGTGCATAGAGGTCAGGTCACAAATCAGTTGAAGTTAGCAACTAGGCACAGCAACTGAGCACAGCTCCCAACTAGTCGGGAAACAGCAGACGCTGTTCCACCAGCCGTTTGTCACCCCTCGATGTGAAGCATAAAAATAGAACAATGCATGATAGTTTCTTAAACAACTTTTTCCGTGATCGATTATAAAACATCAGATGTCCCTATATTAGATGATAAGACATTTATCAGAGTGTTACACAGACTTCCAAAACTGTGGGTCCAGAGGACCCGCTGAAGTTAATCTCAACATGCCTGAGGGTCCTGTAAAAAAATTAAAGCAATGAAACACGTTTATATTTGTAATAAAGAATTAGGTAAATAGTAAAACAATGAGTGTTATTGTTTGTCATTCAGATCCAACATGATCGTTTTTCCTAATCCATTGTATGTTTTTGTGCTTTCTGGACATATTTTAGTGTCATGTTAACTCCTGAATTATAGACTTAACATGATTGAAAAATGCAATTCTAACTCAAATTTTGTCCTCGTTCAATACTGTTTACTTGAAAATATAACTAAACTATATATATTTTCATTGTGTTTTTGAAGGGCAGTTAAAGATGACTTGTACACATTGCTTGATAAAGAAATTAAAGGTGTCACAAGTGTGCATTCTAACATTTGAACATAATGAATTATGTCATGAAGAGATATATTTGTTTTCAGGATTTTGATGGACAGCGTCGGGCAGAGAAAACATTCCAGATCATCATTGTACTGTTTGGGGTAAGTAATCTGCTGTTATGATGTTATCAACACAGTCAAAATACATGAAAATGTTATGCAGAATTGCATCCCTCACTTGTGCAAAGGTCCAATGGGTTCAGATAAAGAATCTGCCCTGGTTACGATACTAAAGTGATCAGCGTGATGCTTTGGCTCATTGGTTTCAAATGGGTGGTAATGGTGGCCTAGTCATCATGCAGTGCCTGAAACCTGTGATGATGTGTTCGAATCCATGTTCACTTCTGGCTTTCCTCACATATTAAACTGACACCGATATACATGTAACAAGAATACTTAAGCAACAAGTTCACTCTCTTATTCACTCAAAGAATCGTGAGGTCTAAATTTTTTTTTGAAATTCCAATTACCTGACCGACCCTTAAAATTTGTCCTTATCCTGACTCATGCTCTTTTGCTTGTCTTCTTCTTCTTGCGAACATAGTGGAACACTTGTATCTCCCTAATTGAAGCTCCCTTCAATGTAAAATCACTAATTAGTACTCACCAAGAGTTGCCTCCCGCTTCATAAATGCGCGGGAAAGGAGGCGCCACCTCTTCCCTCATGCTTCACTCTCTCCTTCTTCGCCCAGTGTGCAGGATGTGAGAGCGCGCCTGTGTCTCCCTACACACTATATCCTTTGATTATTCTTAGTTAGTTACCTCTTGTAGTCATCTATAGAGGTTTAGCTAGTATCCTTCAACAATTATGTATTGATATTTATTCATATTTCTGCTGTTTATTCACGGGATTCCGTGATTGTTCAGCAGTTTACGTTGATGAAAATCTGTACTGTTTGTAGGTTACGTTTTTCTGCTGCTGATCCGCATTTAATATGCCCTAGCTGCACTGCACCATGTGCATTTTCTTCACGTTGCAGTTACTGTAATAATTTGTCTAACTCTGCGTTTAACAAATATTATCTTTGCGTCTTGAGACACGCAGCAGATAAGTCACGTAAACAGAGCCTAGCCATGGCTGATACATCGGAACCCCTAGCCAGTCAACTGCTGTCGGACGACCCCCTCCCGTCTGGTGTTCCGCTAGAGTTACCCTCAGAGGAGAGGCGTGGGACGCAGTCCGCCATCTCCATGAAGCGTCCTGCATCCCCAGATATCCTGTCGTCGCAGCCAAAGACTAAGAGGGCTTCTACTTCATCACAACGCAGACTTCGTACCCCCAGGGCAGCGTCTACCTCCAAGGGGAAACCAACGAAGTCTACTAGGACTTTCTCAGCCGAGATTGTTCCCGCCACAGAACTGGGCCTGTATGATGATCAGCCGATCATCATACCTGATGTACGTCACAAGAAACGACCGGTGTCGGCAACAGTGACGTCAGCGCAGATCTACACGCAGCCTGATGTACCAACGCTGATGTCTGACGATCTTCCTGAGGGTCCCGTCGCTACCAACGCAGATAGGGCACCACCTACATCTTCGCAGACCGTCCCAGATGACCTGGTTCTTCACATTATGAAGATGATGGAAGTCCGATATGGACTGGAGAGACAACCAGCCCAGAGCCTGAACCTTCGCGAAGGCTCCAACGTAGACGTCACCCCAGAGGGACCCCCCGTCAACGAAGGGGCTGCTATCAAGTCATTGCTGGGGAACCCACCTGCGCGAAGGACGTCACAGCCCACCTCTGCGAAGGACCCAGATGTTCAGCCTTCGCGCTAAGGACAGCTAGATTGTCACCTGCCTCGGACTCCGATGATCAACACTCACGAAGAGGTTCGCGAAGGAAGATCCTCTCATCCCCGGACTCTGACTCGGACCCCCAGCCTTTGCGAAGGTCAAGTCGTCACTCCCCAGGACCGGACTCAGATGAAGCTTCGCGAAGGGCACCAATTACAGGCTCCAAGTCATCTTCGTCTACAAGGTCATCGAGGGATTCCCTAAGAGGTTCGCGAATCTATCAACGTTCACCACATAGATCTCCACGAAGGTCACCATATAGACGCAGCTCGCCAGGCCGTTCTCCACGACAATCTCTTCGCCAGTCTCCACGTCGATCACCTCGTCGTTCACCTCGCCGATCTCCTCACAGGTCACCACGTCGATCTCCTCGCAGGTCATCACACCGTTCGCCTCACAAGTCTTCACGGAAGTCCCCAGACAGGTCTCCATTGACGTCAGCCTGCACAGCTGTAGAAGTATACAGGTCTCCACCTCAGTCACCATCGGAAGAGCATCAACCTCTTATTAGCGATCCTGTTACAGAAGATGATGGAGGCATCATATTCTCCGACGCAGAAATACGCTACTGGATGGTTAACAACCTGGACCTAGCTTTACCTTCCAAGAACGGTAACCCGGCCCACACTTATCTCATGAGGGAGGACAATGCAGACACCATCACCCTACCTCCGATCGACCTGATAGCAACGGTCTCCCAGAATCTGGACACAGCCTTCCATAAAGCCACTAAAGCCCAGGCGCCGCTCTTACCACAGTGCAACGCCAAAAAGTTCTCAACCCATAATATGGACCCATTTTTCAAGGCACAAGAAATTGATGATAACTTCAAAGTAATCAACGATGCCAAGAATAAGACCTACAAGATAGACGACCGCAAGCTAGTTCAGATCGAAACGATGACAAGGAGAATGTTCTTTGGCCTTAACAGATCAAGAACGATTAATGAAACTCTCATCACCAGATTTCGAGATTCTACATCAGAAGATGACAGAATGATTTACTCAGCCCTCCTTATGCAGTAGAAGGACCAGCAGTTCTTAACGGATCATCTTACATCAGTCTCCGCAGCGCTAACTCTGGCTCGTCGTCAAGGTCTCCTCGCTTCCTGTAGTTGGGGTGAACAGTTTACATCTCCACTCTACACAGCCCCGTGGTCTTCGCCATCTATCTTCGATGGAGGAATAGATAAAGTCTCTAAAGAAGTCACCAAGGATTCAAGGGAAGTCCTTATGATAAAGTCGATGGACACGCTAGCTAGCGTCATCAGGCAGACATCACAGAGATATTCAGGAAGATCAAATTTTACTGGCTTACAGAAAGCACGGGACAGGAAGATGGCCACCTCAAGAGGAAAAGATTCTTTTCGCCGCCCATACGGCAACTACAGAGGAGGATCTGGAAGAGGCAGGGCACCCAGAGGCTCCCGCAACTATAAACGATGAAAGGCGGGTTCGGAACGACTGGAGTCTTCCACCCCAAGTCGTTCCAGTACAACTATCACAAGTGGGTGGACGCCTTCAACTGCACTGGGAGAACTGGGGAATTCTACAAGACCCATATGTCTCCAACATCCTACAACACGGATATCGAATCCAACTACAGGCCACGTCTCCGCTTACAGTCAACCCTCACAAGTTCGACTTTCAGGCGCAACAACTACCAAAGTTACGAGAAGCTGTTTCATCTCTCCTAACCAAGCAGGCCATAGAAGTACTGGATCAAGTAAACATCGAACCAGGCTTCTACTCCCCAGTTTTCCTAGTGCCCAAGAAAAACTCCAAGGAAAAGTTCAGACTCATCTACAACATGAGCACGTTCAACGGAGATTATCTACGCAAACCGCCAACGTTTCGCATGATACATCTACCTCAACTACGGCACCTAGTTCGTCCCATGGACTACATGGCCAGTATAGATCTGCAGGATGCTTATCTACATATCCTGATACATCCCGAATCCAGGAAATACCTACGGTTTACACTAGACGGGCTGCATTATCAATGGAGAGTACTCCCATTTGGAATATCATCGGCCCCCTGGTTATTCACAAGAGTAACGAAACCCATCGTCACTTACCTACATCGTCTAGGGCTACGCAGTGCGTTCTACCTCGACGACGGGATTCAAGTAGATCAAGATCCACAGCGTCTCAAACTACAGTTAAACTTCATCATCAAGCTACTAACACAGCTAGGATGGTTAGTAAATCTACTCAAGTCGGACCTAGAACCTACGCAAGATCTGCAATTTCTAGGCATTCGATTTTTTATATTTTATACTTATCCTGACTCATGAGGTAAGCCCTCCCATCCTCCCCACATAACACTTTGGATTTCCCTGTAAATTCAAGTGTTGGGCTCGCTAAATCAGGAGAGAGTGAAGCATGAGGGAAGAGGTGGCGCCTCCTTTCCTGTGCATTTTGGAAGAGGGAGGCAACTCTTGGTGAGTACTAATTAGTGATTTTACATTGAAGGGAGCTTCAATTAGGGAGATACAAGTGTTCCACTATGTTCGCAAGAAGAAGAAGACAAGCAAAAGAGCATGAGTCAGGATAAGTATAAAATATCAATTTTATTCAGAAAATTACATTTCTGATGCCGACCCTTTTTTTTTAAGCGATATGAATAAGAATAAGCTTTCAGATACCATTGTTTTTTCCTGGCACCAACGGACACCGGTCATTCTGATAAAGAAAGTCGACTTGATGGCACAAGCTTGATTGAATAAACAATTACACATTGATAAATGTGTTATTAGTTCATACTTTACTTCTAAAATAATAAAGTAAAAAGCATATACTACCTACCTACCCTAAATTTTAAAGAGGTGTAATCGGAACCACAACATTTTTTTGTTTGGCTTGAGTCCCATTCAAAAGCTTGGAAACACTTGCACTGCATGTACCATGCTTGTTGTTATTGTCCACATGACCCCTGAAGATCTGGACTAGAATTGATCTTCAGTTACCCATACTTGTCATTATTGTTCACATGACCCATGAAGATCTGGACTAGAATTGATCTTCAGTTACCCATACTTGTCGTTATTTTTCACATGACCCATGAAGATCTGGACTAGAATTGATCTTCAGTTACCCATACTTGTCGTTATTGTTCACATGACCCATGAAGATCTGGACTAGAATTGATCTTCAGTTACCCATACTTGTCGTTATTGTTCATATGACCCATGAAGATCTGGACTAGAATTGATCTTCAGTTACCCATACTTGTCGTTATTGTTCACATGACCCATGAAGATCTGGACTAGAATTGATCTTCAGTTACCCATACTTGTCATTATTGTTCATATGACCCCTGAAGATCTGGACTAGAATTGATCTTCAGTTACCCATACTTGTCATTATTGTTCACATGACCCATGAAGATCTGGACTAGAATTGATCTTCAGTTACCCATACTTGTCGTAAGAGGCGACTGACGGGATCAGGTGGTCAGGCTCGCTGACTTGGTTGACACACGTCATCCTATCCCAATTGTGTAGATCGATGATCACTGTTGATCACAGGATTGTCTGGTCCAGACTCAATTATTTACAGACTGCTGTCAGTGCCATATAGCTGGAATACTGCGGAATGTGGCGTAAAACTAAACTCACTCACTATTGTTCATATGTAATGAAACATCTGCTATAACTGTTTCAGGCTGTTGGGTTTGTGTGGGGGTACATCTGCCAGCAGTTCTCACAGACGATGTACATTCTCCTGGCTGGATTTGCCCTGTCCTGCCTTGTAAGTTAACCCTCATGCCCACATGTGTCTACCCGTGGGGATTTAAATAGCCCTCCAGTAACTCCTTCAGTTGGAATACATTGCAGTACCCCATGCATAAACAAACCTGATAACTGATTCAGTAGATGTGAACCTGTAGAGATCCGGGTTAGAACATATATTCAGCAACCCATGCTTGCCATAAGAGGTGACTAAAGAGGTTGGGTGGTCAGGCTCGCTGACTTGGTTGATATGTGTCATCGTATCCCAATTGCGTAGATTGATGCTCATGCTGTTGATCACAGGAACGTCTGGTGCAGCTTGATTATTTACAGACCACTGCCACATAGCTGGAATATTGCTGAGTGTGGTGTTAAATAACAAACAAAATCGGTGTGTGGTACAATAAATCTTTTGTCCATCATTCATTTCACCCTTAACTATCACTCTTGTCTTTACATATTGTTCAATTTGTATTGGTGAAAAAATATCACACTTTTGCACACACATTGAGGGTGGGGAGGGGTGTAGATTCAGTAATCAATTTGTTTTTCAAATGTCACCTGCATTACGTGACTGTTGCAGCTCACCCTGCCCCCCTGGCCTATGTACCGACGTAAGCCCCTCCAGTGGCAGAAGCCCCGCCCCAAGGCTGATGGGGATGGTGCCAACACACAACAAAAATCAAAGAAGAAGAATAAGTAAATTCCAAATGGCGAGATTGTGTCATTTCTTCGTATTTGTGAATGTGTGCTTTGTCAATGTACCTCTTTTGAATGTGGATGAAAGGTTCTCGGATGCCTCATTAAATATTGTTTCGTTATACAGTGTTTTGTTGTGACTGCTTGCAGGAAATGATGTAAAAGAGAGGTCAAGTTTGATCAGTTAGCCTTTCCAGCAAATATCTGTCACAGGGATAGACGTAAGAAACCACTCAAGTGTGATTATGGGCACCCCTGATTATATTCAGCCGTGTTCTTTCAGGTGAAAATGTAAAACATAGAACAGTAACAATGAACAGTTTCAGGCTAGTTGCATTCTTGTGAAAGATTGTATTTCGACACAGTTTGTACAATACAACTTCTTCATTCAACATCCAGCCATCCCTGTTACATCTTCACAACCCAATCAGATCTCCAAGAAAACAATTGATCACCTTTGCTAGTATTTAGAGTTATCTCCCTTGTATCATAAGGGCTTGTCACCAACATGTGCTTCCCTTGAATCTTAGAAAAGATACCCAAGACAGATTAGGTACATTTGAGCTCCATTCGAAATGCAAAATGCTAAAAATATTTGCCTTGTGAAAATATACTAATGAAAGAGAGATAGTTTGCACTGAGATAGTTTTGAGATTGAAACTATTTCCAGAACAAAACTATGGTGGCACTTGAATCCAATATGACAGACAAACAACACCCTGGATAAACAAGGATGGTCCATGTGTAGACCATTAACATTTGTCAAAGTATGACACCTCTTTGTAATTGGAACTCATAGCTGGTCACAAACATACTTTCATTTCTTAGTCCATGTAAGTGGGACACATGGGTCATACTTTACAGATACATACAGAAAGTGAGTGAGTTTAGTTTTAGCAATATTCCAGCAATATCACAGCACAGGACACCAGAAATGGGCTTCACACATTGTACCAATGTGGGGAATTGAACCTGGGTTTTTGGCATGACGAGGTGAAGTCTTTAACCACTTGGGTACCCCATCGCCCCCATACATAAAGAAGCTCCTGTGAATCAGTGAGTGAGTTTAGTTTTACGCCACTTTTAGCAATATTCCAGCAATATCACAGCAGGGGACACCAGAAATGGGCTTCACACATTGTACCAATGTGGGGAATTGAACCTGGGTTTTTGGCATGACGAGGTGAAGTCTTTAACCACTTGGGTACCCCATCGCCCCCATACATAAAGAAGCTCCTGTGAATCAGTGAGTGAGTTTAGTTTTACGCCTCACTCAGCAATATTACAGCTATATGGCGGTTGTCTGAAGTAATTGTGTCTGGACCAGACAATCCAGTGATCAACAGCATGAGCATCGATCTGTGCAATTTGGAGCCGATGATGTGTCAACCACGTCAGCGAGCCTGACCACCCGATCCCGTTAGTCGCCGCTTACGACAAGCATGGGTTACTGAAGGTTCTCCAGTGAATGAGTGAGTGAATGTTGTTTAATGAAATATTCTACCTGTAAATCTGCAAATGTACATCTGGTCCAGTGTGGTATCTCGTTGGACAACAGTCATACAAACACTTGCACACACACCATGAAAGTGAAATATTTTTGACAACAGTAAGCATCTCTTGTGACACAAAAAAGACAAAAACCAAGGTAGCTAATATGTTCTGTTTATTTAATACTCTCTGGTTGTCTCCAGTGGTGTAAAATCAAGTAGGCATTATATACAAGAGTGAAAACTGAATACAACTTATCTAACACAAAAACCTGTAGTGTTATATAGGAATGATGTATATATGAGGAATCCTGGGTTGCTGTTTGCCATAAGTAGATGCCACTGTCAATGTTCATTAAATTGGACAAACCACTGTACGAATCATAGCACAAAGTCATCATAAAGTTATCATCTCTTCATAGTTCTTCCTGAATCTGCCTGTATTGTGAATGAGGTGACAGTGAGTGCATTTGGTCTAAAACTGCTTTGAATAGTATTCCTGTTCTGTCACATGTTTGTTTCATGAAGCAGGAAAGCACTAAGTGATAAAGATCTTGGACGTTTACCACTTCTGTGAAACCAATAATTACATATATGGTGCCCCGAACCTTGAAACATAATCAGGGTGAACCTGGATTCGAACCCGGGATGACTATGCCAGCCATGCCCTTGAATATTTGAAGTTTCAAAGTTTTAAAATTTAAAAATCAATACATCTTCATTTTGTCTTTAATTTTGAAACATTATGAAAATGTGTCCATAAACCAAAAATCTCATAGGTATTGTATTCTGGAATGTATTGTACAAGACCTGTCAGTGTCTCTCATGATTTCATGCCATGTTCAAACAGTACAAGTGTTATTTATTGTGATAATGGTCTCTCACAATGACAGATGACTATTACAAATCAATATCTTCACCGATATTACACATCCGAATGTCAGTTTGTATATTATAACTGTTTTGTCCCTAAAACGTGATAACAAGTGGTGAAACCATTTGATAGTTCAGACCACAGAAGCAGTTTGGATATGTTTGGATGGAAGTGAAACTCGGAAAACATCTCATAAGGCGATCTAGGATCATAACCGACTGGGAATGTTCTTGTCTAATCTGAAAGTAATTGTTCTCCACACCAACTGACACTGACAAAGTCACTCCCAACTGGTTACCGTTGAAATGTCCCCCTGGTACAAAACAACATATTGAGTTGGACCCAAATTTGTATTGCCATATAATTTTTGTGGCCAGACAGTAAGAGTACCCAGATTTTGTTCTCATTTAGCAGCATGATACATTCATGACATCAACCCACTTTGCAGAACAAGAGGAGATAACTTTTCACAAAATGGACTTCAACTCAAGGTCCCGTTTATCAATAGTCATGATATGGCTGAAATACTGCCGATATGACTTTAAATTTTAACTCACTCACTCACCTTTTTGACAATATAGGCTTGAAAAAAAGTACCAGGAAGTTCTGAGGGAATTGCGGCATGACAGTGATGGTGACATAAACTGATCATGGACCATTTACAACAGGGACTATTGCAAAGTAATCTGGGTACAACTTGATATTTTGTTTTGATCGCAGTGTACATTTTAAAGGTAAACTCATCAAGGGTGACCTTATCAGCCCAACTGACTTCATTGTTGATAACGTGTGCTGGCCACGATAACACATATTGTTAACTAACACTGAGACACATCTGAGCACACAATTGTAAAACATGAAGTACAGACAGGAAAAGTCCTCAAAAATTCATTACAAAATACTGTCTCCACATGCATGATAAAATGGTTTAATTTTTTCGTTGAAAGAATTCAACACACAACCATGACACAACCCAACTGGCTACGATTAGCAGTAGGAAACTAGTTTCGCTGACAATTTCACAAATGGTATTCGTTGCACTGGGTAAAAGCACTCGAGGCACCACACATTCTAACTCTACAAATCCAGTAGCAGGAAAATGATGTAATTCTTATCTCAAGACTAGAAACGTATAACTACATTCTGTAGAAGTCAAATCACTAGGAAAATGTCACAATAATATAATACACATTGGGAATGTTCTGCAAAGAGTCTGTTGACACTGTACTCCCTGCCATTACGGTATCTTGCCAGGTTTGTTACTTTATCGAACTCCCCCAACAACTGAAATCCTAAACACATGTTCTTGGAATATAATCTTACAGAAAATATTTGCATACAAACAGAAAAGATATTCATGATATAAGGAATTCTTTTCAAGAACCTTCATGAGCAGTTTAGTTTTCGATTAAGAAAATTACAAAAAAAATTCAATAAATATTTCCATAAACAAAATATTGGATAATAGACATGTAGTCATGTTATCAGAAAATAAAACATAAACTAAAGGCCCATGCTTTGTGACCAAGCTGTGGATAGCTGCATGCAGACACCACTGTTGGCAGGATATATCACACAAGTAGGATGACTTTAAGACAATGCTGAATCCATGTGTAGTTCATATGTCATATATACAGTTAACAAGAAAATGAAGAGCTCTCCAAACTACAGCACTAAATGATCTAAGTACATGTATGTGTATTTTGCAATAAGCAAACATGTAAAACTATTTCAAATTTAATTAAGAAAAGCCATTGTTAAGTAAAAGCCATACGATTGTACAAAGAAAAAAAAAGAAATAAACTGTAAATTATTTCATAAGGAAATAACAACTTATTTCAATGCAAAGAAAAAACATTTTCTATATAAAGGTACTAGGAATTATTTTCTCCTACAAAAATTACAGAGAAAAACAAGAATAGTATATGGTTTTAAAAATAAATACCAAATTGTCACTTCCAACAATACAGTTTATAGTGTATTGTGAGTTCTCTGAAACTAGCTGAATTAAGGGAGATTACAAAAAGAGAAATGTTTATTCAAGATTAACACTACCACACAACAATGTTTTCTATGCTCCACATCAAGACCTTGCGATAAGCATATCCCTGGGGACAATCAAACAGTGACATGTTGAAACCAGCTGTACATACAAAGTGGTGAGAAAGCCATCACTCATTAAGAAAACAAAATTTGGCACAAAAATTAAATTACATTTACAGAAACTAGGGACAAAACATAAATATTAGGCTAAAATTCCAGAGAAATTGTGAAAAAAAAATACAACAAAGAAAATGTTCAACAACAAATGTACTGATAAGCATAAATGACTTTGTTGATACAAGTATGAAATAAATAAAATAAATTACAGCTATTATATTGGTTAATTGTTGGACTGACTGACATGGAATGTATCACTAAAAAATGTTAGTTTCTGGATTAAGGTTTCATGTTTTCATCGATATCATGCATAAATTTTATTACAATATTCAACATAATCAATTTCATGGAGAACATTCTCCAAAGAAATAGACAACACTGTAGATATTATAAAATAGTTGTTATTATTCCAATTCATGTGATGAAAATAACTTCCTTATGGCTGTATTTTTTAAAAATCTGCTATGGGAGTTCACTTTATTTTTTCTGAACATACCTTAGATTTTATTTGATGGACAGTATCAATCATATGTTAAACATGTTTTATTAATCAATAGTGATTCAATGAAACAACACCCACAATCTATATGATCTTATAAGCACTGACATCAACAATTTCCCCACAGATAAACGAGACTAAATTATACTGACTACAGTTGGGTAGGAATGTTATTTGAGAATGGAATGAACTGGATTTATCGAACAAAGAACAGTATCTATTCTAACTGACATACTCATGATATATCTAGAAAATAGGATCGACAAGGATTTGTTTAGTTGAATATATAGACTTTGTTTTAAACTCTATTGTAATATATACATTAATATTGGAGTGCATTGGTGATGCTGGGATGAAGGTTAAGATGCCATAGGGATATTGAACAAGACACACACTGAGGGGCTCAACACTCAAACTCAAACTTGATTCTTGACGTAACATGATACAGCAAAGTCATGATATGATACGTATCGAACCATATCTAGGTCAAATCATGTGAAAAATTCCTGTCTATAAATAGTTCAGTGCAGTTTCGAAAGAGAAGCAACTTGTAGAAACAATCACAATGGCTATATTTCATAAGTAGTGACCTTGAAACACTGGTAATAACACAGTTTTCAAAACAACCGACATAAAAACTGGAGGGCCATTGTAAGAGTAGGAAGTAATTTATTTTAGAATTGTCAATTTTGATACAGAAAAAATGTATCTTGCATTGTATTGTCACATGAAAACTTGAATCGATATTCAACTTCATGTATCAAACCGCTTAATCATAGTTCCAAACCTCCCATTTCATGCAGTATCAAAGGCTGGTATTTGAGATGAAACTATCAAAAGCTTTAGAATTTCAAGAAATGAAGTCTGAGCAAATCGGAACTCACAGTGAAATATCTGCAAAAATCATGAAATGTCCCAGTATTTGAACAATACACAACATGATGAAATGCCAAAAAAATAATATTAATCATGCTCAAGGTATAATTCAGGTTTAAACAATGCTTTCTGTGACATGAAATACACAAATGATCTTGTCAGTTCAAAATGAGAATACTCTAGGTAAAGTTCATAATATGGTGCCATTATCGTGCCAAGTGTAATACTACTCAGTGTTAACTTGAAATTCTTTAAAAATCAAATTATTGAAAGTTCAAGGCAATCAGAGAGGTGACACCACACTACAGGGCCAATGAATAAAGTGCTTCTAATAGTACATCCAGTCAGAGCAAACCAAATCAGTTTCACTGAACATTTGTCTACTCTAAATTATAATTATTCTCTAAAACATGCTCATTGCTAAGTTTACTACCTGGTACAAATTAACTAGACATGGGTCCCGATCTACAAAGCATTTGTAGCGCTACGACATTCATAAGCCTATGATAAACTATAGAGTTACGACAGGTCGTAACGTTATGAATTCTTTGTGGATCTTCTCCCAGTGTGTATAGCATTACTGCAGTATTACAACCTATCATAACCAGATAGTCTGTCACAGGCTTACATATGCTGTAGTGCTACAAACACTTTGTGGCCCTGGGTCCCTTTCCACAAGACGATCTGGGCCTGTTTCATTATAAAGCGATCGTAGCGCTATGACTGTAGTAAGTCTAAGTCTGGGAGTTACGATCACCTTAGTACTAAGATCGACTTATGGATCGTGGCCCTGGGCTTTATGCTACTGCTAAACACACATATCCTCTGTATATCAAACCAACGGATGAGGGGGCCCCAAGACGGATTTGTGATTAAGACCTTGATGGTGAACTATTCAGCTAAAATGGTTGCATAGACAGGGTGGGGCCATCTGAGTGCTGCACAGAACTTGCAGTGACTCTTAGCGGTGATTTCAGATAGCTTGTCGCTGACTTCACTAAAGTAATGTTTTACGATCACAGTTTCAACAGTCCTCTGTATAGATTAAATACAATATAAACAGTCTCTTCATGCTGCTGTCCTCTCTATACAATTATACAGCCACATAGGTACATCTAAATAATAACTCCTGTAGATAAGTTAATGACTACAATGTAAATGTTCTGAAATATAACTCACCGACTATACACAAATATCTCGATACAAACTTCAGGGTTACAAAGGTACAACGACTACATGACTTGATAGGTACTGAGACAACAAAGGAATTCTGACATTAAGTAAACTGTGTTTGTATGACTCTGGGACATCTTGTGATCTGGTCACATGACTTGGTCAGGTGACCAAATCATGTGACATATTGCATGATCTGGCCTCCACACATACTGATGTACAGTTTTGGTGGAACACAAAACTATCACTGCTTAAAAGAAGTAACTCTTGGGACATGGAGTCACTTCACTTTGTACAAATACAGCACAGAGCGCTTGTGTTCAATAACATTCAAAGAACGATTCATTTTATTGCTCAGAGTATTAAATATGCAAACACTAGCAGAAAATCAGCAGATCATAAAGCATAATATAAACAGTTGGCTAAATCTGTAGTATATCTTGAACTATCCACAGATATCAGAGAATATACATTGATTTGAAGAAAATATATCACAGAAACTAAGCTCTGAAATTACAAGTTTTATGGCCTCCTTCATAGAGACTTTCGTACCACTGGCCATTATTGCAGTGTAAGTAGCAGTAAAGTCAACATGGCTGATTGTTACTCAACCAATAATATATCAGCATTTTCTTTTCAACAAGTGATTGACAGGCCAACTGCCAATGGAAACTCCTGCAGCCATCATTACAGCAGTATTTGCATGGTATCAGCAGTATTTTCTTGATGCATCACATGTACAATGATTTTAATATTACATCAATAATTATATAAATATTAAGATATATAATGGACAGGAGACAGTATAAGCCATTTGCTGCAGCAGTACAGAAAATGTTTGTTAGATATAACCTATGTATGTGTGGAGGCAAGATTGTTTGCTTCCCTGTGGGAATGGCCGGCTGGACCGGAATACTGGTCACATTACATATATAACTATACATATACATGTAGGTACAAAATAGCAAAATATCGTACACATATGGATAATTATAGTCACACTGAGAATTTCTTTCTGCGTGACTTCATGAAAGAAACTTAACAAAACAAGAAACATGAACAACTGTTTCTGCTGCCCTGGAAATTAGATTCCTTGATGGTTGCCACAGAAGCAGATCCCATGAAACGGTTGCCATGGAAACAGATCCACGAAAAGGTTGTTCTTCAGCAGAGTAGGACGTCACTGTTTGTAAACAGATGCAGCAGTTGTGATCAAAGTCAAAACAAATCAACAATAAACTTAACAAGGGAATGTGAATAGTTCATGGGTATTATCAGCAGTGATGGTGTTGCAAAAAATATACGTCAGCTCTTCTGCAACAGCGTTGCATATTGTAGTGTCAGCAGCGTCGCAGTGACAAATTAACATTGTATCAATGGTTCCCATGTTATAACAATGCTGTGTAAAGTGTAACATTGTTCATCACAATCTCTTCAGTTGAGCTCTTCCTGAGGATGTTTCATCTTGTGGGCTGCCATCTGTGCCGGTCCGAGGACAGCATGGTGACACGACGGGAATGTGCAGTGGTAGTGAGTCTGCTTTTTGTAGTAGGAACACATGGCATTCCTGCAGTCCTCACTGCCAGTGAATTTCTTAAAGCCATTGGAAGCAATACTGTCCATCTTGCTATGATATTTACGGTGAGCTTGAACTTTGCTGGAATCAGCACAGGCAAATGGGCACTTCAGACAGTGAAAGTGTGATGACTTTACAGAGAGTTCGCAACCCTCGCTTCCGCACGCCACAGACGGCGAAAGTGGTAGAACTCTCCATCCATTATGTTATCAAGTCTTTCATGACGTAGCACATGCTGGATGAAGCGTGTTCTATCACTGAAACCGTACCCACAGTCCTCCCTCATACAGTGATAATGTGTGGAGCTCTGGCGGTAGGTGCAGGAGGTATATCCGCAATCATCACCAGATCGATGTTTGGTGAACCCCTCCGGGATGACAATTTGTTCTTTAGAGCTCTGTGGACTTGACAATTTCCTCTGTTTGGCCATCACCATATCACTGTCAATGAAATCTTCATGTCTTGTAGCTATTCGTTTTCGTCCTGAACGACGGGACAAGGACAGATTGAGCCCAACCTCTGATTCCTCCTCCTCATCATTACCAGCATCTGACCCTCGTCCTTCATCAACCACCAGAGGACCATCTTCATAGCTGTCATAACTGTAGTTGTAGGAGTCGCTTCCATTAGTAGCCTCTTCTACCAGAGCCCCATCCATACTGTTCCCATTTATATCTTCATCATCTTCATCCTCATCCTCCAGATCCTCACTGCTGTTGTCTGATCCAAGAGTCTGTCTGCTTTGCAGCATGTTTGCAAAGGCTTCAGGATTGAGGTTGAGAGATGATGAAGCTGATAGCCCATAGTTGCCATCTTGCTGCTCATCCTCCTCAGCATTCTCCTCCTCCTCTTCTTCTTCCTCCTCATCCACTTCCTCCTCAATGGGCAGTGCAGTGTTGGAGAGGTCCAGACCCTTCATTGGATCAGGTTTGGGCATAAGGTGAACATGTTTGCCTGCTCTCCCTCCAGACTCAGATCTCCGGAATCGAAGTCCATGTTTACCCATGTGACAGCGCAGCCTGGCTGGGTCGGAGAAGGCTTGGTTACACTCCAGACAGTGATAATGATCCTTCTTCTTCAGCTTGCAGAACGGCCGTCCACAATTGGAGTTTAGAGCATAATGCATCTTGCTTCTCATCTGACCCCAGTTTGGTTGGGGAGGGGTGAGCCCTTTTTGTTGTAGCAGCACTGTGAGGGGCATGGCGTTGGCCATGGGAAGCTGCAACTGTCCTGCCATGAATAAAGTCGACATGTTATTGGGCAGACCAGGGATGGTTGACGGTAGGGGTTGTGCCACCATGGACTGGGTGTTGAGGGTATTGGCCATTGCAGACAGGGACTGGGTTGTGAGATTGCTAGCCATGGTCAAGGACATAGGTTGGCTGAAGACTGTTCCAGGGACTGTACTGCGTACGTCAGTCAGGGGAGACATAGGGTAGAAGGTGCCAGCTGCCTTAACAACGTTCTTGTTCTTCGGATCCAGCTGTAATCCTGGCATTGCAGGGACGATGGGGATGAAATTGGTCACTTCTTTCTTAGCTGAGGCTGGGACTGGAGCAATTTTGGGAACTGGTGGCATCTTGTGTTTTCTGTCATGCTGAACCATCGTGCTGTGACGGACAAATGAATAGTCACATTTGGGCTTCAGGCAATGGAAATGTCGATTAGCACGGTTGTTGTGACAGTGAGGACGTCTGCAGTCAATATTTCGGTCAAAGAACTCAAAGCCTTCTAAGATGTTGACAAAGTTATGAAAGTCTTTAGCATGAAGGTTGAGGACATCCATCCTGTCAGTGGCATGATGACATCGAGGTCGAGCACAGTGGAAATGATCCTTCATGTAATACATGCATTGTGTGTCCGGACAGGGTTCATCTGCGGCGAAGTGCTTGAATCCATTAATGACCTCAGCCGCTGGGTCAAACTTTCCCTCTGAGTACAGCTTCACCGATTCCTGGATCACCGATTCTGGCAGTTCCACTTTCGGAACATTTGGAATTTCAGTCCTGGGATACTTGGGAGGGCGACCTCGTCTTCGCTTTGAGAATTCGTCATCCTTGGAATTTCCAAACTTGCCTTTTCCGCCTGATGCCTTGGCATACTCATGGATGCGGTAATGTTCAAGTCGGGCAAATGCTGGTCCGGTGTGGGGAATAGCGTGGGAACAGCCAGTCTGAAAACAGAGTGATTGTTGTGAATATTCTTTTTTTTTCATTTCACTGTTGTTTCATTTCTTCTACCTCAAATATTGAATCACATTCATTTGATGGAAATCACATGAAGAAAACATCAAATACATGTCCTTTTGTTTGGCTACAGGTTTCTATTGGAAATATCATTTATGAATCTATTAACCAAGCTTCATTGTTTTACTCCTCCATTCAACACTGACATGTGGTATGTACGTACCCAGTTGCAGTGGTAGTGCTTCTGTTTAAGGTTGAACTGGCAGCTATCTGGACACGCCTGAAGCTCTTCGTACATCAGATACACCAGAGGTGTGATACGGTCCTGGATTTCATGGAACCTACAACACAGACAACACATCAGCACATTTGATGGAAAACAGCTGATAAGGCAAGCATCATCAGAGATAACTGTCATGAAAAGAGATATCAGGATGTCACTGATTGAGTACAGTTTTATGACCTGTTCTTTGAGGTGAACCCCGAAGACACGGGTTCGATTCCCCACATGGGTACAATGTGTGAAGAACATTTCTGGTGTATCCTGCCATGATATTAATGGAATATTGCTAAAGGCAGCGTAAAACCAAACTCACTCATTCACTCACTCTTTGGGTTGATAAGTGACTGCTACCTCACCATCCTTTCATGTGTTGTTTTCTTATGAATGAGTATTAAACTGGGATTTAAGTCACTTTATCAAGACATGTCAGCTCAGCGTGTAGAAAGTAATGTAAAACATTTTCCATTTCGGTTAAGCTAACAAGACCTGTTAAATCTGGTGGATTTTGATCAAAGAACCAGCCATACTATAGGAATTCAACTGCCTGGAGTATGTAGACAGGTGTAAAAACATCAGGTTGACTAAACAAGGCACTCACTTGGCATGTTCTCGCACTCCGTCCTTGGATCGGAAAAGAACCTGACATCCATCCACCCTGCAGTGGTAGTGGTCCTTGTACAGATACTGGCAGCGGGAGTTGCACGGGTCGTTTGCTGTGTACCTGACATACACAACACATCAGTGTTAACAGTAAATCACTCTTGATTTTACACACTAGTCTCAGCATGTTTACTACTCTTTGCATATATTACAAAAATATTAATTGCAATCATTGGCAGTGAAGCACTTCACACATTGTAATCAAGTGGGATCTAAACCAGATTTTAACACCTATTACCTACTTGGCTACACAAAACACCTCTACTTGTCTAAAGCTCATTTGTAAAATATCCATCCATACCAGGACTGACTGTCATCAACATTCTTTGAGAACAAGATGTTTTCATTTTTCAGCTTAATGAATTTATGAACAGATTCATTGAAATTACTTTCATCAAACATTCAAAATGCTTTAGTCACATGATATTTGAATGAAGGAACTCATATCAAAAGACCTGAATGCAGAAATTGAATGCAGTCTACAGAACATAATGAATGGACGGTGGATCTTGCAGTACAAATTGAACCTACCTGATGAGATACGCCTTCCAGGACTCATCTTTCTCCCTCTTCTCTGGAGATGGTCGTACCATTTCAACGCCATGGGATGGTGTGTTCTCACCAGATGATGGGGGATTGGAGTGATCCTTCTGGGGACTAATGGCAGATGGGATTGGCAAGGTCAGAGAATCATTCAGCTTTTCCTCTGAGACAATGGCCACATGATTCAACAGACCTGAACTCTGGTCAGTGGGCTCAGTTGGCTCAAGCTTGACCTTGACATTCCTCTCCATGATTGGAGGAGACATGCTGTTACTGTTCCCGCTGTCGGACCTTCTCCCTTTGGGTGATTCCATTTCCGTCTTGATTTTAACAGGCAAGGACATAGAGGGCACTACCTGAGGGGTCAAGTTTGTCCCAACTGGAAGGGGCACCTGTGCAAGAATCTGCCCAGCTCCCGACAGAGCAGAGACCCCTTGTAAGGAGCCCATTACCTGTTGGGCAGGGCGAGGCTGTGAGGGTGATCCCTTCTGGACCTGCCGGTAGGTGCGGTAGGCATTCTCGAAGTCTCGTCGTTCATGCTTACGCTTGTGCGAATACAGCTGAGCAGTTGAGTGTAGCACATAGTTGCAACCTGCAAGTCAGAAATGAATGTAAGCATGGGCCACGGTAGATAAATATTCAGGCAGCGAATCATTATCAACTTTGCAGTCTGTATTGAGATCTATTGATAAAACTTGAAAAATAATGAAGCTCAAATATGTTAGTGAGTAAAAACATATTGTTTTAAACAAAAGTAAAGCAGTATATGATGGTAATGAGACAACAGAACTGATAGTGGCCCGTCGTTAAGGTTGAGCGGTCCAATATCATTTGCAGCGGACCGCAAATTTCTGATAATGGGAGGGCCGTTTCATGATAATTCCATGTATTTTAGCTATAATAACATCTCACTCATCAAAATTACAGCTACATCATGGTGGACAGTAAATTATCAAAGTATATACCAGATATCATGGTGGGGGACACCAGAAATGGGCTTCACACATTGTACCCATGTGGGGATTCGAACCCGGGTCTTCGACGTGACGAGCCAACGCTTTAACCACTAGGCTACCCCACCGCCCCGAGAGGAGAATGAAATTTGAGGGCATACCGATCCACTGATGGGGTAATAATTTTGTATAGCACTCAAAGCATGCACTTGTGTATTGAACTAAAGGCATTACTATTGTCACTATCATTATTACAGCCATACAAGCATTAGATGCTTGGGACATATTCTGTTACAGGATCACATAGCCATCAACCATCTGTTTCTGATAAACGAGTAAGCAAAACAGACTCACCTGGTCTGATGCAGTGAATATGGTTGCTGATTTTGGAAAACCTGCAGGCCTTGTAGGAACAGTGCTCATACTTCATAAATTTCTTGAATCCATCCCGCCCCAGGATCTCATCCTTCTGATGGTAGCTCTTGTGCTTCTCTGTAACACAGGCAGTCACATACATGAGTTGACTTCACTCACACAATGTGTCTATCCTCCACCACCATTTGGTGGTCAATTCTACTTTTGTAAATGCTGTGGACCCATTGGCATCATAGCGTTCTCTTGAGCCTGATTCAAATGGGACACTTCTAAAAATAGTCATCCAATCAAATCACCCTCATGAGCATGAGGATGCATGTGTTAAGTTTGACAGGTTAACATAACTTCCAATACAAATGGGTACAGGGAATTTATTGTAACAGAATGGAGACATCCAAAATACATATAAGTCCTCAACTAGTCACAGAGCATTTTCATATGAATATTCTGTAATTAATACCAAAGATTCTAAAGAAACAACCAGGCACCACATGGCTCTTACGATGTATATAAAATTGTATCAGTTTATGGACAGATTTGACCAGACAGTGGAAAGGAGAATAAAGGGAGTTAACTCTGTCATACCCATGTCAGCTTTGTTCTTGAAAGTAAATTTGCAGCTTGTTCGTCGACAATGGAAATGTGTTGTGCGTTGACCATAGAATTGACATGAGGGTGTCCCACAATCCTCTGTGGCCCGGAATCGTTGAAAACCTTCCATGATGATAGCGGAGTCCTTGCGATGGTAGTTAGCATGCATCTGCACATCCGATGTGCTGATGTAGACCTTGTCACAGCCAGGCTGTAGGAAATAAATACTCCCTTATAGAGCTGAAGATCAAACACAGGTCTGCATGCAAAAAGTAAATATGGAAGTCATGACTTTCCAATTTACTGTCAGTTACTTCCGTGTAATTACTATGAACTGTTTCACTACTTATTTTCAACAGAGTGTCTTACTTATCTCCACAGTGAAATTTTCAAACTTAATATCATTTTTTTTAAACACCCAATTCTTTCATATGAGTTTAGTAAATCTGTCATGTCATAACAATAACTACAGTAATTTGTACAGGGGTGTTTTTATCTTTGTTTGAGTGAAAGATTTCAAATGTATGATTCCTGACGATTATCAATTGTCTGACCTGTAGACAGTGGTAGTGGGTCTGGCGTCCATTGTGCGTACACGTCCCAAACTTCTGGCTGCAGTCATCCATGGGGCTGAACCGGAGGAAGCCATGTTGGAGGGAATCATCTCGCTTCTTGTGCCATTTGAAATGACGGACCATTTCCTCCTTCTTGACAAACACCTTGAAGCTGCAGTCCATGCAGTGGTAGTGTTCCCTGTAGCCCAAGTCCTTGCAGTGGGTTCCGCCACAGTCCTCGCCATTGTGAAATCTGAAGTAAGCAGAGAGACCATGTGAACCAGCCCGAAACTTTTCAAGCACAACATGTCTCTCAAATTTCCCTATCCTTCATCCTTCTTGACAGATTTAACCCATGAATTGTTATGTAATCTACGCTTTGGTAACAGGATCAATGAGTGAGGAAATACCAGCACATGTAAGAAAGGACCCAAATAAAAATCACAACAAACAGTCATTAAAGTTTCATTACTTCCTGGTTCACTGCCAAACACTCTCACTTAAATTTATGGCCACCATGTACCTACTAATGAAAGAGACGGATACAAATGCCTCCTATCCTTACAGTATTCCCTAAAAATACTATATAAATGATCCTTGTCAACAGTCTTCCTTCATGGTAATCACATCAGTCCATCATGTACACAGAAGACGTTCAAAACAGAACATTCAAACTGGATTGAATAAGAAAATCTGTAATTTTATGATAAAACTGATATTTTATACTTATCCTGACTCATGATCCAAACCACTTTTCGAAAACATTTGGATGAAATCTAATAATTGATATAATGTGGCATAAAACACAGGTATAAAAATTAGCATCGATTCAGATTTATTTTCAGGGGGTGTCACTTTACAGACAGTGATATACGGTATGTGAGCATTGATACCGTTCCAAATGAGGACTAAAGGGGATGTTAGGCTAGAATTACTCCCCAGCACTGATTCTTGTTGTGAAAGGGGACAAAATCAGATCAGGTGGTCAGCATGAAACCATGTCAACAGTGGATCGTTGCTCATAATATCAATCACTGGTTTGACTGGAAATAAATTACAGGTTACTTTGGAATAATACTCATTGTGCCATTAAACACTGATAAGCTACTGCACAGCTGGAGTATTACCCAGTATGGCATGGGATAATGAGTGAGTGTGAGTGAGTTTAGCTTTATACCGCTTTTAGCAATATTCCAGCAATATCACAGCAGGGGAGACCAGAAAAGGGCTTCACACCATGGAATAATGACAAAAAATATGAAAACAAATGGCAGCGTACCGCTTGAGATACTTGGTGTAGTCGGGGTTGAAAGCTTTCCCTGAGGAGGAGCTGGTGTGAGACAGTTTGTGCCCAACTGGGGTCAGGCGGAACTTGGAAAACTCCCCACCAACGTTCGACTTACTGGATGATGGACTTGACTTCAAACCTGAAACAGATATGTTTCACATTAACAGGATATGGTGGTGAATAACATGGGATGGTGATGAATAACATGGGATGGTGAATAACATGGGATAGTGGTGAATAACATGGGATGGTGAATAACATGGGATGGTGGTGAATAACATGGGATGGTGAATAACATGGGATGGTGGTGAATAACATGGGATGGTAAATAACATGGGATGGTGGTGAATAACAGGGGATGGTGATGGAACATGGTGGTGAATAACATGGGATGGTGAAATAACATGGGATGGTGAATAACATGGGATGGTGATGAATAACATGGGATGGTAAATAACACGGGATGGTGGTGAATAACATGGGATGGTGATGAATAACATGGGATGGTGGTGAATAACATGGGATGGTGGTGAATAACATGGGATGGTGAATAACATGGGATGGTGGTGAATAACATGGGATGGTGATGAATAACATGGGATGGTGGTGAATAACATGGGATGGTGAATAACATGGGATGGTGATGAATAACATGGGATGGTGAATAACATGGGATGGTGGTGAATAACATGGGATGGTGGTGAATAACATGGGATGGTGAATAATAACATGGGATGATGGTGAATAACATGGGAATAACATGGGATGGTGGTGAATAACATGGGATGGTGGTGAATAACATGGGATGGTGATGAATAACATGGGATGGTGGTGAATAACATGGGATGGTGAATAACATGGGATGGTGGTGAATAACATGGGATGGTGGTGAATAACATGGGATGGTGGTGAATAACATGGGATGGTGGTGAATAACATGGGATGGTGATGAATAACATGGGATGGTGGTGAATAACATGGGATGGTGAATAACATGGGATGGTGGTGAATAACATGGGATGGTGGTGAATAACATGGGATGGTGAATAACATGGGATGGTGGTGAATAACATGGGATGGTAGTGAATAACATGGGATGGTGATGAATAACATGGGATGGTGGTGAATAACATGGGATGGTGGTGTAATGGCAGTGAGGAGTTTAAATTCGCATTCGTCATTATTGCTCTAATATAGTTTATGTGCCTGTATTAGTCAAAAACTCGAGACCATAGGACAGGTTTTTATATATAAGCCACCCCCAGCCAATATACTGACTCTACCTTGTTTATCTCCATAATTCTGAGCACCAGGTAGGGTAACATTGAGTCCTATCTCTTAACATCTTTTTGGTCCGAGGGGAAGGGAATCAAACCACCCTTTGCTCTTCAGGCAGACGCTCGATCCACTAGACCACAGAGGCAATCTTTGACTGTGTTTATTGTTATACCTCTTGAGAATCTTTCAGTTCCATCGGGTAATCTATACTACTTGACAAAACACTTTTTAACATAGATTCCCAAATCAAGTGACTTGGATATTGTCTCGTCACATGAACAGTATTGACCTGTCACATTATGAATAATGACTCGTCTGCTATAAAACAAGATGGTGTCTGTTAATGAAAATTTCATGATTACTGTAATAAGGACAGTTCAAGGGTTTCATACACTAAAAGGTAAACTGTGGTATAACAAAACAAATGATTTCTCTTCATTCAGTCAAAATGCGAAAATAAGAACCCCTTCAGCAGTCGAACCATCAGTGGTCGGGTCCTCAAGTCCTTGTTTTCAAATATTAACCTCATCAAGAGTAATTACTTGTATAATCTAACTTAGATAAATTTCAGGATCAATAATCTTTAGGCCGTTTTCATTAAACCTGTGATTTGGCTTCCTTTTCCATTTTTGATAGGTGCTAATTTTGATAAGTGATAATTTTTGCCATTGATCTGAAATTCCTTTCTTCACAACTTAATACTAATGTCAAGAGTTAAAATTCACTTTTTTCCATCAAAAAGACTGTATATTTGACATGGGGTAAGAATAACATAGATAGCCCAAATCATGTGTAATTTCTGACAGCATGCAAACCCTCAATAAAGAGAGAGATATTACACACATAGCCATAAGCATGAAATGAGAGTAATGAGCAAGCCTACATTTTAATGAGCATTTCATAAGAAACCGGTTAACTCATGACTATACATGTCATGCATTGGTTACCCGACTACACTGAAGGCTCTGACCTGATACATACTGAAAGACGATCTATTCCCATATACTTGATATATAATCTCCTAGACAACCAACAGGCAGGCTGGCCCCCTTTCAGAGTCCGGCAATAGCAGTCTCATAAAACTGACTTGCATAAAGCTCACATTTACTGACGAAAACTTAATTTCAATCGAACAATTCTCACGTTGCTTTGCGTAAATACTGAAATTTGCATAGAACACAATGCAGTATAAAGCATTTGAAAATGTTCGGGAGAATGCTGAGTTGAGAAATGTGAGAAGCATGTCATCGTTGAGAGTGACTTTGAGAGAAATATTGTGGGAGTCATTATATACAGCTGGCTATTAGCCTACTTTGGTACACATTCGTACATCTTATCATGTCCATGAATATCCCCTGTCCCTGCTTGTTGGGTATCATAGAAACACGGTCATTGCCTGTACACCATTTAGAAAGCAACAAAATCATATCAAGCTTGCTTAATCAAGGAACTATGGTCTTGGATAAAGTGCAAGTTCAGCATTATATTGTATACATTATAACACTTAAGAAATTATTATAAGTGTTCAAGATTGTGAATATAGTCATGGGGTCTTTGTTATGTTAAAACAAAATCTAGAAAGAATTCACCTATGTTAGAATACTGCAACAGAACTCCCAACTTGTAACACTATGAGTATAGGCAACAGAAATTACTTCAAAAGTCTGGGGATAAGGGCTTGACATATTTATTTGTCAATGCAATCATAAAGTGGTATTGATTAATTTTTATGTGTAAACAGGAAAATGCCAACATTTTGTAACTTTCATACAATTTTGTGACAACTATAATTACATAATCAATAAAGTTAGATGATAAATGGCAACAGCTGATCACCCGGTACAGAATCTACCTCTTGTACATTGAATCACAATTTGAAATTTTGAACACTTCACACCAAGATACCTCAAGCTCTCCATTCAAACTTACATCATGAAAACTGAGTTCAATGTTCCAAATATAGCAGGCACATATTGTGTAATATAAATGTCAAACAGGAATGTGGGAAATATAGGTTGAAAGGAACAATAATCATTTAACATCCTCCAAATTTTTCACGAAATGTGAATGACTGGACTTGAGTTTAATTGGTGGCACTAACCCAGTGAACTGTCGGAGGTATGGGGGGGGAGGTACTTGAACCACTCGCACACCACTTGATGCTGAGGGCCTTATACACACACAGCATGCTGCAATGCATGTGCATTGTGTGAGACACAGGCCACAAGATGCTTATCATGAATCTAGTTCAACAGCTCTGTGTCTTACAGTCTTGGTTGCATCAGTGACGTAGAATCACATCATCATTGAACAGACACCCTATCCTGTGATGCATGTGCATTGTGTGAGACACAGGCCACAAGATGCTTATCATGAATCTAGTTAAACAGCTCTGTGTCTTACAGTCTAGGTTGCATCAGTGACGTAGAATCACATCATCATTGAACAGACACCCTATCCTGTGATGCATGTGCATTGTGTGAGACACAGGCCACAAGATGCTTATCATGAATCTAGTTAAACAGCTCTGTGTCTTACAGTCTAGGTTGCATCAGTGACGTAGAATCACATCATCATTGAACAGACACCCTATCCTGTGATGCATGTGCATTGTGTGAGACACAGGCCACAAGATGCTTATCATGAATCTAGTTGAACAGCTCTGTGTCTTACAGTCTAGGTTGCATCAGTGACGTAGAATCACATCATCATTGAACAGACACCCTATCCTGTGATGCATGTGCATTGTGTGAGACACAGGCCACAAGATGCTTATCATGAATCTAGTTGAACAGCTCTGTGTCTTACAGTCTAGGTTGCATCAGTGAAGTAGAATCACATCGTCATCAAACACTTGCTATCCTGTGATGCATGTGCATGGGGTCATGAAACACCTATTCAGTGTTTGAACTGAGGCCATCCATACTTTTTATGTGTTTCTCATCTCTATCCTAAACCAGCAAGACAGCAGACGAGTGAAATAAAAAATCTAAAATACCGAAAGAATTGTTTATCACTAATTATGTAAGGTTTTGCATGAAATTTTAATATTTACAACACAACAGTTTAGAGTAAAGAATGAAGTAGATCGTTATATACATAGTTTACTGTACAGATGAAGAAAACTCAAGCTGACCTGTGTTTTAATGAGTGCAAGGGTAGGAATTTTGTTTAATTACATCAAGGCATAAATTTCCACAATTCCAGAAAATTGTGATATGAAAACATTATTATTTCACGTTGGAATGAAAAATCAGGCCAGGCGGGACAGGAAACAAAAACTGAGAGAGAGACAGCCTAACGGGGGAACTGAGGTCCTTGAGGTTTGTCCCCGTAGTATTTCAGTTTTAGACCTCCTAAATCTTCACTTTGAACTTTTTAACTTCAGGCCAATGGAAAGGACTCTCCTGCTCATGTTTTCTCACTGTGTATATATGGAGGATGATGATCTATGGAAGTCTTCCATTATGTACCTGACAGTCTCATTTGTAGCACTGATGTACAATTACAGGGTGCAAAATGACCACAAGTATGCAGGTCCAAGGCTTGTCCTCTAGTCCATGTCTAAGACGTCAAACATACAGGATGTTATCTCTGCCATGACACCACCTCATTTACATTTTCATGGTTCAATCACCTTCTCCGTTTAGTAACTTCCCCCTTGGACACCATTCACTGTCTTTTGGGTACTTTCGTTATAAGACAGTTACCATATTAACCATAATAGCTACAGACTGACTGACTGAGTTTGGTTTTACGCCGCTTTTAGCAATATTCCAGCAATATCACGGCGGGGAACACCAGAAATGGGCTTCACTCATTGTACCCATGTGGGGATTCTTCGGCGTGACGAGCCAACGCTTTAACCACTAGGCCACCCCACCGCCCCTAATAGCTACAGAAGGCACTTAGAAAATTGACAAATGAGGTGCTTATAAAAATCATGTACAATTGGCATATCTGTTTTTGAAGATAGGTTGTTAGAGAACAATCTTGATTTAAATGTCGATGAAATATTTTTAATGATAGTTACTAGGTATATTCCTCAGACAATGTTGTCTTTTCTGAAAAAAACACTGCCAATAACAAGAAAATCATTATTGTCCTGCAAACTTTAGAGCTTAGTTTTGGGAGTTAAAGTCATGCAGAATTACACACAGAATGTTGTTGAAGCCTGTTAGGGGGACATCTTGGAGTGAGGCACCTAATGCTGCAAATACTGTAATGTATGTCTTTGGGTATTCCATAGTGAAATATTCTACATATTGGACATATACCTCAGGTGTGAGATTCCACTACAGCTTAAAATCTAACTTGGATCTGTATGCAATGCTTAAGTTAGAATTATTCTATCGATCTCATTATGGTTTTGAATTTTCATCAAAGTGTGTGTGTGTGTTGTTTTACGATGCTTTTAGCAATATTCCAGCAGTATTCCAGCAATATCACGGCAGGGGATACCAGAAATGGGCTTCACACATTATGCCCTTGTGGGGAATTGAACCCAGTTCTTCTGCGTGAAGAGCAAACGCTTAACCACTAGGCTACCCCACTGCCCCTTTCATCAAAGCATCAGAGAATAACCAATGTGCTACAAGGAATTACTGATTATCTGTTCCAGCTGAAAGAATGGTGTCAATCCCAAGCTTTCAGCGAGGGACTTAGAGCATTCATTCCAGAGGGACAGACAATCTGTGATTCTTTGTCGGTTGTTGTTATTCTATATATTACTGAATGACATTTTGATGGAGAGGCTGAAATAAAGTCAACATTCCAGAGAAACTACATTAAAGGCAGCCAATTGTCCAGATGAAGTTATATAATTGATTTCTGAAGTCATATAGACCCGTGAAGATCCGGGGTAGAATAGGTCTTCAGCAACCCATACTTGCCACAAAAGGCGACTATGCTTGTCGTAAGAGGTGACTAACAGGATCGGGTGGTCAGACTCGCTGACTTGGTTGACATGTCATCGGTTCCCAATTGCGCAGATCGATGCTCATGCTGTTGATCACTGGATTGTCTGGTCCAGACTCGAATATTTACAGACCGCCGCCATATAGCTGGAATATTGCTGAGTGCGCGTGAAACTAAACTCACTCACTCACTGAAGTCATATCATGGTTTTCTTAACAATATACACATTGTGATGTCACATGACTTCATCTGACCAATCAGCATTCAAAATCGCTAAAGCGCACATATACAAATATAGTAGTTATCACATGTTCATACCAGCCTGACATTCTAAAAACAGAAATGACAAATAGTTGAAAAGATACATGTCTATTTATGCAAAGCGGAATGCAACAGTGTGATAAATGCAAGACAAAAGCAACAAGAGTGAAACACTAAGCCAAGGGAAGCAACTCACCTGCATGGTGCTGGGTGGCAGATGAGGAAGACTGGGTGAGCGGAGGGCTGAGTTTGATGCTGGGTGTGATGGGTTTGAAGATTGTAGCAGGGTTGGAAGAGGGGGAAGGGGTGCTATGTGGGTGACCTGAGAGACAGAGAAAGATGCAACAGCTAATTACACAGAAAACATTCCATTCATAAACATAGACAAAACTTGTGAAAGTATTGCAGATCAATATGATTTGTTTGTTGCATAAAGGTACAGTCAGCAATATTTATGGCCACCTGTAATTCAGGTCTATCCCTGACAGGCAGTGGCTGATATTATGGAAACCACAATGGCTCATTCCAGTGAAGGCAACAAGCCTGATGACCTGATTCAATTCAGCTGCCATCTTCATGGGGTACAAATTTGCATGAATGTTAAATTTTAGAAGGAAATATGGGAGAGTCCTCCTGTGTGACGCCTTTACATGCAAGACATTCTGTACTTTGGAGGGCGACTTAGTCAAGTTTTACACTGCTTTCAGCAATATTCCAGCAATATCATGGCAGGTTCTATCAGAAATTGGCTTCACGCATTGCATCCCAGAATAGGGAATCAACCCGGGCTTTCAGAGTGACATACATGTGAAAGCTTTAACCACTGGGCTACACAATCACCCTGTACATCTGTGACCTATATGAGACACTTATTTACATCTATGATCTATATGAGTGAGTTTGGTTTAACACTGTTTTTAGCAATATTCCAGCAATATCACGGCAGGGGCCACCAGAAAATGGTCTTCACACATTGTACCCACGTGGGAAATCGAACCCAGGTCTCCGGCGTGACGAGTGAACGCTTTAACCATTAAATTATAGGAGATGCTCATAGTACATCTGATATCTGTGATACATTTCCCTACATCTGTGATCTATATGTGGTATTTCTGTACAGATCATGTGATCTATTGTTTGAATGTCTGATGCTGTAGAGCCTCAAGTCAATTTGTCAACATTTACAGGTGATTTCACAAGGGAACAAAACAAAATATTTGAAAGATGTCATTTTTACTGTCTGTAGGGCGAAACAATCTGAACAATTCTGTCATTTTGGGAGATTAAAATACGTTTCACATTGTACACATTAGTAATATTTACTGTAACCTGAATAAATCAGTTAATACAAAGTCTACATTCTCCACATGTACTATTGTAAATAATCTACATCCATGTCATAAACAGTGAAAACATCTTTAATGATGCTGCTTGTCATGCTCAGAAGACTCTTGATACAGATGTAACCACACAAACTCAAGCTACACTCGACGAAACACAATATGCACCACACTGAAATCATACACTTTCAAAATATTTGACTCAAAGTTCGGTCTCCACACACCACAAAAACCCCAGGAGGTAGAATTTCACACTGTGTTTTATATAGTGTACAGTATCTCAACAAACAGCCTGTTATATTTGTACAGATTTCCACACGATATGTTAAAGTTGCAGTCCAAAAGAGGCAGGATAGGAGAAGAAATGAAAGATGATGTTTCACATTTCCAGAAAGAGGGAAGTATCGTGTGTCGGAGACCACATGTCCAGGCTACAAAGTCACACATGAAACCCAAAACTGTATTTTTGATTCAAAACCTTTGTTTTCAGATAACAGGGCAATTATGGTCTTATCAGACGACAGGGTAAAGTGACACAGCGACCTAAGCCTGGGCAATTTAGGAACAAAAAAAATCTCTTTCCACACGTGGTATGATCAAATATGTAAAATTATCTAGGACATGAAGATATCTCTACTTTACCACCATAATTTCCCTTTCAAGTTGAGCTAATGACTTTTATGTTTGTGCTTTCTACACCATGGTTCTTCAATGTGGCATCCTATCAGTTACGTTTCATAATGCAAGTGAGTGAGTGAGTGAGTGAGTGAGTGAGTGAGTGAGTGAGTGAGTGAGTGAGTGAGTGAGTGAGTGAGTGAGTGAGTGAGAGGAGTGAGTGAGTGAGTGAGTGAGTGAGTGAGTGAGTGAGTGAGGTGGAGTGAGTGGTGAGTGAGTGAGTGAGTGAGTGAGTGAGTGAGTGAGTGAGTGAGTGAGAGTGGGTGGGTGGGTGGTTGAGCGAGTCATTTACTCCATATAACATTCTTGGAGAAACAAAATTACATTCAAATTTGAATTCATTCTGGAACTGGAACATGAAACACGAAAAAAGATGAATGCAACACTGATACTAGTTAAACAACATAAACGACTTTAAGGTTAAACAAAACATAGTTTGTGCTGAAACATTTGATTAAGATTGTTTGCCTGAAGTCTTTAAGCATCATTGTCAGCTGAGTTTTGTCTTGTCATATGGACTTTTATAAGCTAATACTACCAGATTAGAGAAACTTTAGACAACTCTGACTTCACCCTAATGACTAAAGTCGAGGATTTGATACACATGGGATCCATGTCAATGATTTTCCATAAAGATGTCCAATGTTTTGAATTTATTCAGGCCCATTCTGTAATAAATCTTATAATGCAAACAAGAGTTTTAATGCTCCATAAATTAAAAAACAACACACCAAAATAAAATAAAATCCAGATCTAGTATTAAGAACTGGAAAAATCATAAAAGATGTGTCCATATATAATGTATTCATAAAAGATTTTAATAAAAAAATATATTTCAATAACTAGAGCCTTCCTCCAGTGAACATCAATGTACCAATATGTACAAATGGCTGTCTTTCTGGGTAAGAGTATTGATCAACTTTAAGGACATATAAACGGATGTCATATACATTCCCGACAACTATTCACACACTTTACAGTGTTGTACACTATAAGATGGTATACAGTACACAGCCCACCACTGATTTCTATACCTGTAAACATACAACAGTGTATTGCCAGGAAACCACAGGTTACAACTTGTATGTAACTTACACAATCAAATGCACATTTATATGCTCGTGTAACGCTGACTGCAGTCGATGGTTTTACTTCACTAAATAGCTTTTGTGGAATTTCTTAGCTGACAGATACGTCTTTACAAATTAGGTGATTGGGACTATATGCACCGACTATGGAAACGCTAACCATTTATAAAACGTGTTAACACAAACACCCTAAGTGGAAAGAAGATAGAGCAATATGACGCAAGTGTTCATTCACTGCAAAAGATTTTGTCCTCAATATCAAAGCCAGTCTTTTCATGATTGTAAAATATGGCCTTTTTGGAACTTGTGAGTAAAATTACCTTTTCAGAAAAAAATGTTTTGGCTTTGCTCCAGGACTGTTGAAGAAGAGTTGGTGGGACAAAAGGGACGACAGCATTCCTCGCAAGTGCACAAATAACATATTGAATTGTCACAAAACAAATCTCGCAGCTTTGGTTTGGTCTTGATATATTTACATTTCATTTCTCTCAAACTTGTAGGCCCAAAACCATAAACTCTGTGCAAAATATGCGTGGTTAGCCGAGGTGACATTTTGCGAAATGTATACTTGTGATCTGGACTAGATTTGGGTGTTAGCTGTTTAACTGTCAATTCAAAATATGTACGTCACAAATAAAGCTTGATCACAGCATTCACTTTGAACTCGACAGAAAAATACATTCCTGTCTAGATATTTTCTCAATGCAAAAAATAAATATGTATCCAGTGTGTAGCATAAAGACAAAAGTTACATGGATTAAGATTTGAACAGCGTCAGGTTTGGGAATTGCTGGAGCTGGGATAAATTGGCTGGGAATTTCTCTGTTGGGTGAGACAGAGCCTTGAGAAGACAAAAGTTTTGGGAAGTGTGTACCAGAGATCTTAAAGAGGAGTTTAATAGTTGGGATAGCTGGCTGAGAAAATTTTGAGATTTTCACAAGAAAATAAGATCCTGCTGAGGAAAAAAAAGAGATATTTTTTATTAAGTTTTAAGAAGCTTCCCTGGAAATACGACAACAATCCTCTTGTATAGAATGACACACAAGTCATGATTTAGGGATGGGTTAAAATGAATTATGCACTCTCTGGGAACAATGGACACAAGTAGTACAGTCACAGTGGTTACCCTGATATGAAATATGAATGTATTGTTAAGGTAAGGAACAGCTTGGTATGGCTGCACACCTTTACATCAGACCTGTAGGCCAGGCTGGGAGAGGCAAACCATGGAGTAAGTGAGTGAGTATGGTTTTATGCCGTTTTTAGCAATATTCCAGCAATATCACGGCGGGGGACACCTGAAATGGGCATCAAGCATTGTACCCATGTGGGGAATCGAACCCGGGTTTTCAGCATGGTGAGCTAACGCTTTAACCACTAGGCTACCCCACCGCCCGCAAACCATGGAGAAAAACTCAGGAAAGCAGAGACAGAGTCAACCATTATCTACTTGCCCGCATATTAGTGGTGCTGTTTAAAAGACATGATTTAAGTCATGTTAACAATTTGAATGTATGTATTCATTATCATGACAAGTCAATCAGTAAATAGCCACAAAAATGGAAGTGGAGGTGGAGAATGGAGATAAGGAATTAGGGATTAACGATGAAATGGGGAAGCAGGGAGGTTGGGGTGAAGACTGAAAGACAGTGTGGATTGAACAGATGTCATAAATATATAAATAAATATCCTAATTTAGATGTTTGTAAATGACTAAATGTCACATTTTTCTCACATTTCCCTATTCTAAAATAATAATCTGTTAAGTGTCAAGACTTTGCTCGCCCTCTGGTGTCTGGTCATCTTCCTCAGTATGGATAGATATGTGAGGTATGGACAGTTAGTGAGATGTGGCGTGTATAATATGTCAACACAGCCGCCCTCTGCCCTCCCTCCCTCCCTCATCTGATACAACTGTAGACAGATAAACAGCCATATTTGGGGATTCCAAATTAAGACTTTAAAAAATGCCATGAATTTGAAGTAATTACACTGATGCATTCCCAGAGAAGCATGACAAGCACACAAAACCTTGTCAGCAATTAGGCCCAGTAACATTAAATATTAACAAGCAACCCACCAAGTTATCTAAAATATATGTTTTGAAATACTTTGCAAGGATTTTTTAAAATGAAAAATGAATGTTTTTCCGCAAGTCATTGTTCAAGATTGTAACTTAAAAGAATTGTAACTCAGAAAGTCTTAGTGAAGCCCATTTCTGGTGTGACCCGCCATGGTAACTATAATTGCTGGAATGTTGCTAAAAGCGGTGTGAAACTCACTCACTCACTCACTCACTCAGAACAATATTAACCCAAATGTGCATGCCTGCTGACCCACCCAGATACACACAGAGACAAACACACAGAGACAAACACACACACACACACACACACACATTCACTGTTACTTCCTTGTCTTTTGAACCATAAAATGAACGTCTCAACCTCTACTTTTAAAGATTAAACTACACCATATTTTTAAAGCTCATTTTGAAAATATCAGTTTCCCTTTTAGCGTTTAAGAGTAGTAAATGCTTTAACCACACACCACTAAGTGACAGCAAGCCATAAGGATATGCATTGACAGATGCTCACAGTATCATTCATTGGTTTTGGTTCAGACTTGAAATCTTTATGGTGTGATGAAGGTTTAAGAGTCCACTTACCAACTCATTCCTAGAGTCTTTGCAACCACACTCATCCATATTGATTATCATTTTTCATCACAATAATATTTTTATTTGCATTTTTGTCTTTATTCACATAATTATTGATTATCTTTTTTATCACAATAATATGTTTATTTCCATTTTTTTCTTTATTCACACTTGAAATAAAACACATGCCACATAAAATCAAAACCTTGCTTCAACGATTTAATTACTCCTTAAAATAAACTTCTTCTTTTTTAAATCTTTTTTTCTTCACGATTTTGTTACAATACAATACATGTAAAAAAAATGATACCAACCTGTTTCTTCAATAAGCTACTTATTCCTCAAAATAGATTATTTCCTTTTTGTAAAAACAACCTTCCTTAAAAAACATCTTTCATTGTTATTTCACAAACTTCTTTTTTGAGAAATAAATCTCCTAAATAAATCAGGTTGGTCGTGTTGTCTTGAAGGTGAAATATTTCCCTGAACAAACACAGTCTTATCTAAATATATGTGTCCCCATTCTTACCTGACCTTCATACAGTACTTTTCAAGTTCTTTCTAAAAATGAATATCTTTCGTACTTTGGAAACAAGATATTTTCAAAAGCCTGATAAAGAGCCCCAGCTATCAAAGTGTTAAGTCATGCCTAGGGCTCATAGTATGTAGGTTGGGTGAATCATAAAAATTTGGTAATTTACAATAATACACGACAATAAATGTCAGGCAGCAATACGACAGCAAAGCCTCCTTGTTTTCAAATTTATGTCAAACTTGTGTATTTCATGGCTCGGGTCCCAAAATCTCAGAAACTAAATACCGAATTTCATAGGGAATATCAGGTATTTTTGAGTTCGGCAAACAAGGAGGGCCTATCTTGTTTGGTTTTGCTGAAGAACAAATATTGCTAAGATAGACAGGCCAGGCAAGAGTGATAAGCTATATTGTTCGTAACTATGGAATTTACAGAGAAACCCGTACTGCTGGATAATGTTTATCCGGTCAGGGAACACACAGTTTTCAATATTTACCTCTCAAGTAGTGGTGAATTTGCCTTTCAAAGAATTATGGAGCTATTTCTGAATACTGGTGGGAAATATGGCGAGTTTTTGATGTTTCTGAACTTGATGAGAAAGCTGTCAATAGTGTTATTATAGCTGTCCAGTCAAGCATGACAACTCTCACAACACAACCATGACTAAGACCACGACAGAGACGTCGACTGGTAATAACTAGATAAATGGCTTAAACTGGATTCAAATTGAAAAAGCCAAATTACATATTAAACATATAGCCACACCTGCAAGGTAAAACAGTTTTATACAGGAAACCTGACATTTTTCATAATAGTATTTCTAGCTGAGTGGAAACATAGATCTTGGGTTTTTCTGCTGAAACTGACACAAATAAAACACAAAATGAACTATAGGCTCATTGCGAATTTTTCTATGTTACCAACAGGAGAGACGTAAACTGTATGTCATATTCAGACTTATGTGGACATCACAAATCTTATGTTATGGGTATGACACTGATGACATTTTCAACCATAAGAGGATTTTCACTGTTTCCATTGTCACGAATATGCTCAAAGTTTGTAAATACACCACAATAAAAGTCATACATTAAACAGGGACATATATAACCTAAATACGTAAAGATAAGACCATGTCCTAAAAACGCCTGTTCAAATAAATTATGTTTAAAGTGACCAAAGATTAAAACTTGTTAAATGTGCTCCAAAATAATATAATTTCCTTGTTATATTCTGTAACTTTTAATAAAATTTCCTGATAACAAAGTGTCAGAAAAACTGATCAAACAATGAAAATATATCCATGAGTCTATTCACAATTGTTTGTTCCAAACTGGAAAAATATAAGAACTTTATTATTCCTTAATTAGTGTTCGGTGACATTTCCCAGAAAATGGATAACTTCCCTTGATAATCATCTTGTGAAACCTAAGAACTTGTTCAAATTACTGGAATCACTTTAAACTTCAACATAATAATAGCATGAAGCGTCTCGGCCTCATTGCTTCGGCAGCTGATTAAAACATTTCATATATTATTTATGGAAGTGTCCCTAATCACCTGGCATATTTCTAACACTTCAGTCAGAGTTGACCAAGTGCAATGAACTTACGTTACCAGTATTGAACACAGCTTGCAAAGAACTGGTCCTTACATGCCTTCCAAACCTACTATTTGGGCAAAGATTTCTTTCTTTTAAGCCAGTTTCACATATTAATTGTTTCATAGAGAAATTCCATTGTACTGAAATCCAGTTCCTTTGGTTTGTACCTTCTTTTGTGAAACTGTCTGGGTTAACATCTGAGGTAAATGCACCATACGTTTCAGTAATACCTTCTTTATAGTTTTATACGAACATTCATACAAGATACTTTTCAACATTGATCAAATGTATATAGAAGTCTCATTGAGAAAAAATATGCAGTGCACCTTTCTACTGAGCAGCTTAAGTTTTGATTTACAGATTATTTATAAAAATATGTGAGCGAGTTTAGTTTTACGCCGCTTTCAGCAATATTCCAGCAATATCGTGGCGGGTGACACCAGAAATGGGCTTAACACATTGTAGCCATGTGGGGATTCAAACCCGGGTTTCAGCATGAGTGAACGCTTTAACCACTAGGCTACCCCACCGCCCCTTCATAAAAATGAAAAATGGCTCTAAATAATGTCATCGTGAAGCTTCATATCAACTGAACAGTGGTCTCAAGCTGATGGCTGTGTTATTAATCCTGTCAAAATACTGCAGTATTTCTGCTAGTAGACAACATAGCATAAAACATCAATGCCATTGATTCACCATTTTCAATTATCCACGGAAAAAGATTCCAAAGGACATAAAAAGTAAAATAGAGTTGACAATTAAGTAAAAGGATCACTCTAAATCAGTGATGACACCAGGTGTTTGCAAACAGGGTAATTAGTCCTGCCTTCCAATGCCACTCGCCACTCTGACAGTTGGAATATATGAGTGAGTGTTTGTTTGTTGTCGACCACATAAAAGGAGCACTGGGCAAACCTGTGAAATCAATTATTTCAATGCCATAAAGGAGGTCATTAGATAAAATGTTACTGATAGCTGAGAGATAAATGATCTGAACTCCAAATAAGTGTGATGCGCTTTATCACATGTCATGTCAACCAACCTCCCATGTTTGTGTGTATAAAAGTATATGATCAGATAAACGTCTTTGAGAATAATGTACAAAATAAAAAAAGAAATACAGTCTATTTGTTACAAGGAAAGTCATATAAGTTCTGAGCCTAGGCATAAATATCATCATTGTGACATCAAGAACAATGATGTCACATTCCTCTTCTCAAATAATGAAAACAATGGAACAATGGCTACAATGCTCAGTGACAATTACTGAATATATTCCCACCTATATCCATGCCATATGGGTTATATTGGAAGATTGATTAGGGACCTATTACTTATTAATTCATTATCAGCTGTATTACACTGTAATGGAGATGGGGAGTGGGGAGGATCACACATTAATTAGTGTTAGAAATTACAAGGGCCTTTTCGTGAATGGGTGATTGAGGATTTTGGAGATGGAATTTGAATATTATGATCCTTAAATCAACTATTTAACATGGAATCTTCTCCCATGACGCTCTGTCCATCTGCCATTCATAATTAATTTCAAACACTGCATGGATCATACTGATGACCACTGCCGAATGTACAATCATCCCCAAATGCATGTTATTCTTTCCTAAAACCCTTCCCATGACACAACATTGGAAAAACAGATATCAATATTTTAATAACACAATATCAATATTTCAACATTAAGATCTCTGATGGTAAACAATGGTTAAGTGAAGGGGTCAAATGTGCAATGGCTTTCAATAATCTGCCTTAGAGCATCTTTACAAAATTACGTCCATATTTCCTCTCCGTAGCAATTACCTCTACCCCAACTCGGGAAGTTAGACAAATGCTTTTTAATAGATTGTGATCAAATGTGCAACTCAAGCTTTGTTCTAGCTTCTGGTATGGTGCATTGATTGCCTGGGCTAGGTGTTAACTGCTGGCAAGGTTGGGCTGCCTGCTTGCTTGCCTGCCTACCAGCCCACAAGGGGATTAACAGTCATTGATAATTCATGGCTTGTTTACTGCATGCTTCATTGAGAAAAGAAAATACAGCCAAAGATGAAATGTCATAAAATGCACAGAACCGTGATGAAATTCTGCTGAACGTGTTGCCATGGATATTGACAACATCATCAGATAGGAAACAATGGCTGGCTGGCTGCAGGGGATTGACCACATCCCAGATAGACAAGTTCCTTCCGGTCCCATACAGATCTAGTCTCCCAAACCTTCCAAACCACAGCCACCTTATCAGAGTCTACAGTAACCATGGCAACCTGACACATCAAAGGGGGCCAAGTCCTTGTTGACTAATCTTGACAAGTCCGCACTGCCAGGTATCATCATGGACACATCAATTTTTCACAATAGCACCACTTGAGTCCAGCCCAAATCAATTCGTGACAGTTGATCGGCAAGGGCTTTTTAAGAAGTTTATTGGAAAATTACGCCCTGTCAATCTGTTACCATGACAATGGAACAGTCTCACCTGTGCTAGGGTGTTTGATATTCTTGTGTGGGACCTTAACAGAAGACGTTACAATCCATACTGTTACTTATAAGCACACACCTACAGCTTGGGTTGATGTAAGGTAATGACACAGGCATCGGCTCATGTGTAAGGCACTTAAGTTTGAAGCATCAAGAGTTCTGGCACACAGAGATTCAAAAGATAACAACCACATAATATGTGAAGGGGGAGTTGAAATTGACTCAACTATATTTTCCCATTCCAATGTCAACACAGAAATTAAGCACATTTTTCTTTTCACGATTCAACATATCTTCAGTCATGACTCAGAACTTGACAGTGTCAACAAAATATTCAGATGACTAGTAAGAGATGCAATGGAACATCTACTGGACTGAATAGTAATGACATATGACTACCTAAAAAAAAACAAATTCTTTGCCTAGGAATTCCTTCTACATTTTTTATTAAATAAACAGCAGAGGCAGATTGAGAATTTTGAAAAATGGAGGGAGCACATTATAAGTATGTCACAAAATGACTTGGCCAAATGTGCAGCTTACCAGTAATGTGTTTGAAATATATGTGGGGCACGCCCATGCAGCACTAACGTCAAACTCTATTGCTGCTAATGTCATGGGATATCAGGTCTTATATCTGACTTGGTGGTCAGGGTAAACATGGTTTTATACCACTCTTAGCCACATTTCAGCTGTGTCAATCACTGGAAGCAAATAACACATCAGATAAGTAATGTGAATAGTGAAAGAACAGCATGGCGAAGGGCAGTGGGGTAGCCCAGTGGTGGAAACATTCACTCATGATACTGAACACCTGGGTTTGATTCCCCACATGGCTAAAATAGTGGAGCCCATTTCAGGGGTCCCCTCCATGACATTGCTGAAATATTGCTAACAGCAGCATTAACGTAACTCACTCGTTCAACATGACAAGACATGTGTACTTTAACCAAAAGGCTACCCAATCAATCTTAGGGTTAAGATTATAAGAATACACGAAAACCTTTCATTCCTCTGGCTAACTATCCTCAATTATACAGAACATTATATTTTCCTTCTGTTGTGATAACTATGCAGCAATCATTTGCCAGCTTAGTTTCATTTCTCTAACTTAGCACAGAATTTATCTTGCTCATGAGAGTAATTTGATTGGACAGCTGTCTTTATGTGATCCAGAAAATCATATTAGGCTAAGCTCTTTGAAATGATGGCATTCATCAACCAAAGCACTGAGCCTGGCCACTTGATCCCATTAGTTATGACAAACATGGGTTGTTGAAGATCAGTTCTAACCTGGATCTTAATAGGTTGTTCAACTCACTCGCCTCTTACAACCAGCAAAGGCTGGTGAGAACACATTCAACCCTTGGTCCCAAAAGGGAATTTGCACATGTATCAACTGCACCAAGTGCATAACTTGCACGCAAAAGGTTTTCCGTACCACCTATTTCATTTGCTCAGGCATCATCTAAAGAGCCTTAAATGACCACCAACAAATTTTTAAGGGTAAAGAATCTCCAAGAATATTAATGTCAATGAATTCCAAACACTGAAGGGTAGAGAATTCCAAATATAATCTTTTCCCCCACTAAAACAGCATGGCCAACACCAAGAGTGTTGTTTTAAGGAAATATACATTGTATTGTTGACATTTTTATTACAGGAGAGAATTTCCACTATTTTAACGACAATGATATATATACGACAGCAGAGTGAGTATGTTTAATTAATGTGCAATAAAACATGACTAAAGTGTGGAGACTGACATCCTTTCCCCCTTCACTTTGCCATAAACTCTTGCAGCATAATTGAGATTAATCAAAACTTCACAGTTTCAGTCGAAAACCGCCTGTGGCGTCATGTCCCAACCTGTAACCAGCTTAAGTTAAATATATCAGAATTATAATATGAGTAGTTCTCCCTACACCAAACATTTCTGTAACAGAGGCTACAAGTATACTGACCACAATATTGAAACATATGACCTCCACTTCACCACCTACTATGAAGTACAGAAAGTAATATACAAATATATTCTTGTCTTTTAACAGAACTGTTTAACAACAGACCAATAGTACAAGTACTGACTTTACAGAAAGGATATGTATTCTAAAAAAATATAACTGACCTGGAGAAATGTTCAATCAATGAAACCACCACAGCGTCACAGTTCATTTATACATTAATATGTAATAAATGTATGGTGAGAAAATACCATAGGTTAATAAACTGTAAATCTCTAAAATCATGAGCCACATAAGTTACCATAAATTCTGGCCAAGTAATTAATTCTTTCAGAATATATTTCATTACAAATCCATAGGGAGTCCTTACAGGTTGAATATATCCACAATTACTTTAAAGTGTTCAATACAGAATACAAAGCCTTGTCCCCCAATGTTGTTGGCAGGCCTGATACAATCAGCCATGCCAGATTATAGGGCCAGTTATCTGATCTTAACATTGCATGCAAGCAATAAACACAAAAATACCCAAAAAAATCAATGCGATATTTGTATTGCTCTATCAAAGCAGGACTCAAATACTGTCCACTGGGTGATGAATTTGAAATTTAATCTGAGCAATTGATTGTGAGTCTACAGGTGAGAACACGTTCAGACAAACGTAAAGATATGATTGGACTGAGCTCCACAAGTAGATGATACTTCTCTAGCGTTGTAGCAATTCAACAACACAAACATTTCATATTGGATAATGGCAGATTATTTTGTCAATTACATTTCTAGTATTTAATCGTAATTCTTGCAATTAGAATGTTAAGAATCCATATTGAAATGCTAAAGTAAATATTTGGGCTATTGTTTTCCTGAAATGATTCCATTTCTGTGATTTTGCTTGTTATGAAGAAGATTTCTGATGGAATTTTAAAGAACTTGTTTTATCATGTGATGATTGTTGTATTCTGAAAAGTTGATTGATCATGATTGACAACACTTTAATAAAAAAACAAAAAATAAATGGTCCATACATCAGTATTGAACAATGTCAAACACTTTGTCTACCTATTTAAAGTCGCATTACTGTTAAGCATCCATGAAAATCAGTCATAATCCACCACATATGTTTTCTTTACCAACCACAAGCTTGTCACCCTACTGAGGAATATGCCAACAATGCACTCAATAAATTCACAGATCATACAAAATGCTCAAAACCACATTATCAAATGTACAAAACAGAACCTTATCGAAGATATCTGTGAACACAAAACCCATCAGGACAGTCAGTAATAGAAAAATTCAAGTGGGTTGGGGCTGCATCTGATCATTCCATCACACACATATATATACTATTAAAAAAAAAGTAAAGGATTATTTGATTCTTTTATTTTACTGTCCAAACTGTCTCATGACAGGTTAGCTATAGTAATATAAAGATAGGATAGGATTAGTTGTGTACAGAGCACACTTCACCAAATCTTATTTTTTATGAAGTTTTGACAGTACAAATTCTCAAACACAAGGAAAACAGCTGAGTGGAGCTACTAAGAAGAAACCCTTATGATACTACCCAGAGAACTGCATCAAGTCCACATGCACTTTAACTGGGCAGTGTTGAAGGATCAGTTTCCTAGAGAAGGCGTGTCTGTAGCTGGAGGGGAGTGGTCAGCTTATATCACAGGTAGGCGAGGCATGGTCTGAATTACCAGCCCCAATGACCCAGCTGGTCAGTGATACAACACATGGACAAACAATGGTTATTTTCTCTTGCTCTATTCCAATGCTAACAGTATTTACACTGCAGGTCACAGTTCAGACCGAGGTTATTTTCTCATCCTCATACTCCTTTCCACATCCATATTTTGAGGAGTCAAAGAGGATTAATATGCCAAGTTTTATTCTTTCTGCGATCCTCCAAAGTTGGAGAGATTAAAGGACTCATAAAAAATGTTATGAAGGGTTGTTTACTTTTGAAATCATGTTTGAAAGATCCCCAAAAGAGTTAGAAAAAGTAATAAAAAGGCCAACAAGTTTTGTCAAACTCACTGAATTTATCTCAGACAAACATAAAAAGAACCACCATATTTCCTCAGTTAACACTGTCATAAATTGGATCTAATATCATTTAATGAGAGCCCAAATAAAACACACCAAATATCTGACAAATACCATAACAACCTTTTCATTGACCACACTTGAGCATTATACCATCCAAGGGTGTGTGACAGTATTATAGATAGCTAAACAGCAATTAGCTCAGGCAAACTTTTAGACAAACGTGTCTCCTTACAAACCTCAATATTTATTGGCTGACAGCCCAAACCAGAAATTCCAGTATTTTGGAGAGAGAGAGAGACCCATAATAAACCTGATCGTCACTAATTCTTTGCTTGGGCTCATGACACCATGGCAACCAATGGAACTATAGAGGATTTTCCAATAGAGTTGACAAACAGGGCATGGGCATAGAAATCGTAATCACTGTTACACCACCTAATGTTTCTGTGAAATCTGCCAACCCGGGTAAGCTGTTCAATTGAATTAAGATATATCAAAAGTTTTCGCCAGTCAAAGATCTTAAGCAAGCACACAATCGGGAAGTCATGGCCCTGGCAACCGGTAGTCAAGGGGACTGAAAGACAAATTCTATCATTTGACACGAGGACATTTCTCAGTATAGGGTTCGGCCTACTAAACCATAATGCCTAGTGATTCTGCAAACTTCCATAAACATGTGGGCCAACCGGCCTGAAATCAGAGGAAAATTGTTTGTACTTGTAAGGAGTTTGCTGGGATATAGAGCTATATCTATAGACATTATGTATGAATGTCTCGCCATTGGTTCATCAAGCAGGTTATTTCAACCCAACATTGGGTCTGCAAGACCACCATATTTAATCACTCACAATTCTATTCAAACACAAATATTGAGCAGAGTGTCTCACAATAAAAAACTATTGGGTTTATGTAGCTTGTATAACTCATAAAACATTGATTTATGCAGGAAATGCCCTTAAATTCAAATTTATCAATATTTATCTGTCTCGAACCCTTGTCTTGTTTATTTTAAACTATTAGGCACAGAGAGGTGAATTCCAAATACCTTACACAGTATTGATCATAAAGTACACAAAAAGGGGGAAAAGGTTATCTGACTCTTTTATATTAATACAAATATTCAATTTCAGTAAATAACACATTTAATTTTTTTTACTTTTCTTCATTTCAAATTTTTAACTGAATGGTACAAAACAAATTTATTTTGGAGCCATACAGTAAAATATGTGTCAAAATGACTATCAGAGTTACTGATGAAACAAAGTAAAAGATACTTAATATATAACATAACAACTTAATAATGCTTTTTTTTCATAGAGACAAAAATATTTAGTCCATTGCTAGGAAGGTTGAAACAGGTTCAGGCAGATTGCCAGTTCATTGAAAGATAGCACTATTAATACAAATATCAAGTTCTGGCACACATGCATTACATATATCCACAGGTATATTCATATTATATTCAATGTGTTCTTCATACAGAAAAACACATGCCAGGTATGCATAGGAAAGCCTGAAAGCTATCATTGTGACTACTGTAAGCCATGACACACACAAGATATAATGTGTGAAGTTTTTAACTGTTCTTAAAGTGACTTGAATCTAAATATATTCCCTTGTCATGATTTGCAGCTCTTATATTCATAAATATTACAGGCAGACTTCCTAGTAAGAGAAGGTTATCAACTAGCTTCTCAGCTGAATAACCAAGAATCATAACTATGAATTATCAAATCTTATCTGATGAAGTAATGTACAAGTGTAGCATTGTTTTGTACATTTGGAGCAGAGAAAAAAATACTGATAAAGATTTTATCAAATAGGGAGAAACGATAGCAAATTGTCTGACCTGTTTTGAGTAGAAATTATCAGTTTTTATCAGCCCACCATATGAAAAGATTGTGAAGCACAACTGCTGGTACTTTGTACTGCACAGCAATATTGCGTCATATTATGTATCTTAACCTAACTATCCCATGATGGCTTCTGACATCAGTTTTCCCCAGAAACAACATTAAATTAGGCCAAGTGGTAAACACAATTTCAAAACACAATAAAAACATACTAATAGTAATATTAACAACATGCCATATAATTTGAAGTTAGTTCATTAATGTAACAAAGTTTTTAAAAACTTCTTGCAATTGAACTTAATATGATCAGTTGTCTGCACAATAGGACTTAATTGAAAAGTTTTCAACTCATCTCATCATCTGACACATGATCCATGTATTTTGTAACAACACACAAGCTCAAATGTTACATCACTGTTCTTGACTTGCGTCTCTGTCTTGCTGGCCTCATCACCCATATTGCATGATGAAAGAGTGAGTGAGTGAGTTTAGTTTTACGCCTCACTCAGCAATATTCCAGCTATATGGCGGCAGTCTGTAAATAATTAAGTCTGGACAAGACAATCAAGGGATCAACAGCATGAACATCGATCTACGCAACTGTGATACAATGATGTGTCAACCAAGTCAGCGATCCTGACCACCCGATCCCGTTTGTCACCTATTACGACAAGCATGGGTTACTGAAGATCAATTCTAACCCGGATCTTCTCGGGTAGCATCATGAAAGAGCTGGGTAACACACTCTTGCTATCAACCACTGGCTTAACTGTCATATTGCTGACTGAGGCTTTTTCCATGGGTACCTTTTATTTAACCTCTGAACAATTTACTCATTTCATTATGAGAGGACCAAGGGACTTTCAACTGAATTTGCAACTCTACATAGGAATTTTTTACTCAAATGCCTCTGAAATTAGGTAATGCTATCCTAAGTACTAATTGTGACAATTGATGTGTGTGACGTCAATCACGAGATTGTCGCGTCCAGACTAGCTGAGTGCAGCATTAGACACTGATACAGTCATGAGACCATGCCCCGATTTCTTGATACAAACTAAAGTTTTTACTCAAATTTCAAACTGAGTTTGACAATTTGAAACAGCTGAATATTTAACTCAACTGCCTTTTTAAAATAAAAAAGCCCCCAACAACTTAAGTAATCTATCCACCAAACTCAAATTGTCTACTAAATTTGAGTTTCATATCGATTTTAGTTCATTCTGGGAAATGCATTTTCCTGCGTTTTCTCAAATTTGAGTAAAAACTCTTACTTAAGTCAAAACTCAGACTTAAGTTTGTTTCGAGAAATCGGGGCCAGATGTGGTCTTGTGGTTCATGCATTAGCTCATGATGGTGAAGGCCTAGGTTCCAATTGTGTGAAGCACATTTTGGGTGTCCCCTGCCATGATTATGATTGCCGGAAATTTGCTAAATGGTGTAAAACCACTTATTCCTTCTACTCAACACTTGATATTGAATTCAGTCTCATACCATCACAGTTCTCAGTTCATGAACCTGAAACAATTGTTCTGTTTCAACCCAGCAGACCATCCAAGTGCAAAGAGAGCCATAAAGCACAAACAGTAAAATGTTCTACTGTTTATGATTTCACAATAATTTGTTGTCATGGGCATTATTCCCGTTGGATACGAATAAAGGAGTTATATTATGACAGCCAGTGTATGGAAATAATGTCTTCTCATAAACTAATCATCCATGGAAACATCCCACAATCATCAATGTCTTTACATTGGTTGTCTTGACAATAGTATTGAAGGTGTCACACGCACAGCTGCCTAGGTAGATGGAAATCATTCCCAACCTTCTTGCTTCTAAATTATTGAACAGAGACTCTTTCTTCCCTAGCATCAGTGATTCCAAACAACCAATGCATTTCCAAGCAACAGAGACAGGTATTTCCATACAAGGAATGAATTAACTTACCGAGTAGCCTGCCACTCCATCACACAATTACAGACACACTGTGGGCCCATTATCATAATTCTCATTTGATACTGAACATTAACTAACAAATTAATATGGACGTGTCTCACCAAGATTCAGTAATAAAACAGAAAAAGAACAATTGTGACCATAATGGTCCACTGGCATAATCGGGAAAATCATGTGTGCCTGATTTAATGCTTTTAAAATAAACACAAACATGGGAGGACTGGAGGCGATCAACGCATGGAGCTGTGATGTAATCAGCAGCTCAACGAAGCCACATTTCATGAGTCTTTTTTTTTGCAGTTTTACGATTATGTTTAATTAAAGCTTCCAAAACAGTAGTGGCAATAAACCTGAAATGTTTAATGAGCCAAAAGGGAATAACCAATAAGGATATCTACCCAAATTGTCCTCTGCCATGATTAAATGCTGGAATTTAGCTACAAGCTTCATAAAACAATGCTCTCACTCACTCTACCACCCATTCACTCAATTACCCACCTACCTGAGTGTTTGACTAGCCCTAAGCATAGCTTTAGCATTAAGTGAACTTAATCAGGCAGGTGCAGATTTCATATCTGATGACACAGGTAACGTGTGCTTCCATGTGATAAAAGAAATAACACTCAAATAGAATGCCATAAACTTACCTCCATTAATTTGAGCAAGTTTCTGGAATTGATTGGTGAAGATGCCCTTGCTTGAACCCAGGGACTTTCCAACTTTGTGAGCTGTTTTGGATGATGGTTGAATGTTAGAAGTAGACCCTTCCATCTGGTCCTGAGCGCTTTGGGACTGGTGCTGGTACAATGTAAAGTTTGTGAGAGGTATTTGTTTGGTGACGGAATCAGCAGACCCACCAAAACCATAAATACTGAGCAGTTCATTCATTGTGTTTTTTGCATAGTCCTGAAGAACACGCGCTTCAGCTGATACCATTGGTTTTACAGGAGAATCTGGTGTCACGTGACTGGTAGAGAGGTCAGCAGCATGATTCGGTGACTCCAACGTTGACTGGAACGTGCTTTCTCTGTCACTATCGGCTGATCGAGGGCTACCATTGACGCTTGCATCATCAGCAGTGCGACTGACCGACAGGTCAAGGGGGAAACCTGAACTGGCATAGGAACTAGAGTTAAATTCTGACTTCTCTAAACATATAGAATCCTCCTTATCACTTGCCATTGAATCTATCTGTGAGGAAGGGTCAAGGTCACCAGGTGAGGTGGCACGAGAACTGTCCACAGACAAGTCCTGAGCAAGCAATTCATCCGCCTGTTCTTGGTCTGGTGGAAAGTCTGTGTTCTGATTGTTGATCTCAAATGGACCCAACTCATCCTTCCCTGTAACCTCAGAGAATTTGACATCTTCATATTGGGCTAGATTCCTTGGGCAAGCAGATTTTCGACTTTTCTTGCGACCACTTGATTTTGATGACTTGGGTGTAGCTGCCTGGTAAGTTTTGGCTGTGTCTGGTGTCGAAGCAAGAAGAGGTGCAGGTTGTATGATGGGGTGGACGGAGCAACTGGCTTTAGAGGCACACTTCCGTTGAAGTCAAGGGTCTTCTGGTTGTTGTTGTTGCTTTCTGAGGCCTCTGATGGTTCCGAAAGAGAGGCCTCATCATTGTCGTTAGAACTCGGTGCTTCTGGTGTGTGGGATTTGAGTTTGGCACAGATGGCATCCAGCTTGCCAAGTTTCAGAGAAAGCGCCATATCAGCAGTTTGACCAAGGGTTATATCTTGTTGTTATGTGGCCAGATCACATGACGAGAGAACTGTACAACCTGTAAATGACAAAAATATTTGTCACATTTTCATTCACCCAAATCAAACATTTCAAAGAGAAAGAAGAACCATTCATAAAAATAAACCAACCATAAAAGCCAGTGAAGTATGGATTAACTGCCAAAAGTTGAGGAAAAGGAATGATGAAAGTCCTGAGCCATAAGGAAAGGAGTGAGTTAAAACTTCACATCACATAGGCTATACTTCCATCAAAGCATGACAATTTTGTTTAAAAAAATGGTATTTATTCATAATGTGAAATGATAAGTAATTACATGTTCCTGAAGTGATGCTTCACTGATGTTAGCAAATTATGAAAATGAGTAATATTATCAAATAGTGATGTCATGAATAATGGAAGATGTCGTTTTGTATTGTACTTAATACACAACGATCTGGACTGATGGTACTGCAGTGTTTACGAATATCGTCTGACCCTCTGACAAATCCGGCAACGGTCTGATAGAAGTCTACAACCTGCCGGCCCCAGTGTCTGACTGTATATTTCACAATGACTTTGACTGAATTTGATATGTTTGACATGTGCCACTTGTTTGCTGTTTATAAATCTTATGTTCGTTAATAATTTCAATGCCAAATATAAGAAATATTAAATCTGAAATGTGTGTTTAATTTCATTCTATGGGTCCTGTGCATTTTCAATGGGTCAGACAGACATCTGAAACTTACAGGACCCAACGTCCTGTTACTTTGAAACACCATTCGTGAACACTGTACTGCAACTGACCAATAAGCTTTGAGAATTGAAAAATTACACATGTGAAAATGCAGGAAAATCACTAAGTTCAGTGTTCCAATCCTTGTCATGATGTTAAAATAAAAAAATTAAGAGGTCCCTACATACATATAACTTTGGACTAAATACCAAAAATATTTTCCCAACCAGCCACAAGGAGTATAGTACATATGAACGAACACAGTCATGTGTACAAGCCCAAGAGCGTACTATTCTGTGGCTTGTATTAAAAAGAAATCAGCACACACAGTATTTAATAAGCCAAAGATGAATAGGCGAAATAAGGTGACTTAGTCCAAAATAATTTCAATAGGTATGTCATAAGCATGTAGGTGAAGTGAAATTATCTATATCTCACACAATTGAAATTTACTCAATAAAACAGAATTATCCTTCAAAATGACATGTTTTCAGCTCCCATGATGCACAACAAATGTTTACAGGGTGAAAGAACAAGTTTAGAACTAGATTTTCCCATTTACGATGACATGAATATGGAAAATTATTGGATTTGTCATCCACATACTGAAACCTACATAGCTGGATGATTAAGCATCAATTACAGGGGCTAGTGTTATTCACCACCATGTAATTAGCACTACATATATCAATACAATATAAATCACAGTTCTGCTAATGTAAGCAATTTGAGTCGATCAAAGTCCATTTTCTCACGGACGACATTCTTCCAATAAATTTACCCATAATTCACATGATTCAGATATATTGGATAAACTTTTGACATTCAAAAACTGAGTGAAACTGCAACGAAGCTCATTCCGTGGCACTGGATATATCAATTTTCACCCCAATTTACAGTTTCTCACTAAATTGTGGCAATTTGAATAATTTTCTATTGGAGTCGTATTTTGGTGAAATGTCAACGTGGATTGATGTTTGGTGTATTCACACAGTTGCTGACTGAGCTAGCTGCCACATATCAATGCTCAACATTCTTAAATGACATCGTTATGGCAACCATTCATAGCCAAATTATACTAAACAGATCAAATGCAGGTTATTACACTAGCAACAAAGGCTTGGGACCGAACCAGCTGAATTTCTCAGGGAAATTACTCACTTTATTAGAATTTGTCTACATACAGTTTAGTGCCGACACAATTCTCATGAAATATGTTCTCGCAATGAAATATTTATTAACTCTGAGTTAATATCAGCTCAATTGTAAAGTACTTTGACAAATAAATAATAAAATATTTCCCAGTTGTGGAGTTACATGAAGCTAGTGATAGATGTTTCCTTTGCTTGGGTTAATTTCTACACTATTCAGCTACTAGTACTATTGTCAGAATTTACTGTTATACTGTTCTTGTATGATTAAGTAATATAGAAGCACCAACCTACCCATGTCTTGTACAAATTAGTTTGTTCAAATACTCATACAGAAATATAAAAACGCACATTATCTATTACTGAAAAATGGATTCATTTTCGGAATATCATATGCATTCAGGGGTGGAAATAACCCATTGCCTGACGTCCGAGTCCAGTGTTTTTTTCTGTAGGGGCAAGCAAATTTGTATATCACACTGTACCGGTGTCCAGTTGACTTTCCAATGTTAATTAAGTTGTTTATTTTAAAAAATCAACAAGAAAACGGCCGGTATAGTGGAAAAAATTATCAGGGCAAGTGATTTTACATGTGCCACTGTACCTGAGTACACTAGCAATTTTAAAGTTTTTCCACCCCTGTGCATATATCAAAAAAAAAGAATATGAAGAGGTAACTTTACAGAAACATAACTTTACAGAAACATTTCACCAAGTCAAAACAAAATATTTATTATTACCAAGCAAATAATTCCTGATGTTGCTCGCTCACTTAAAATTGACCAAATTTTGTCACCATGGCAACAGGCTCAGCCTCTTCTAACCAAAATATAGAGTTTCACATGTGTTTTACAGCCACTTTATTAACCTGTTGTAAATTATTCCAATGAATAACCTGTCCACTCTAACTGAAACTTGGTAGATGGCAAATTATCACTAAGGACATGGTGACATAAGATAGTCAATTTCTCCAAACAACAAAACCAATCTTGTGTGAAATGTGAGCAGGTACTATCACCAAGTTCCAGCATAATCAGTCTTACTTTATTCCCTAGAGTAAACCCCACTGAGGCTGTAGGAGTTTCCATGTAGACTGTACAATATAGGCCGACATTACACATATTGATATCTGATGCTATAGTAACGAAGCCTAACATGAAACACATGATGCGTGTCAGGAACACTGTTAATCCTCCCAACAATCGACAAAACTAATCTATAACATCACAATTATTCCCTGTTAAATGGATAAAAACATCAAGCATATCTCACCTCCAAGACAATAGCCAGCACTTAGAAACTATTATTTCACATTAGAAATGCCCGTTCAAATTAACATGACATGAATAGTTTATCCTGGCCACCTCATACCATGGAAACAGAAAGATCTTGCACTTGTTATGGCAACAAAAACATAATAGTCAAGCTCGATTGTTTTTTAACATGAACGCACCTACTTCTAGACGTTATTCTACAAGCGACAAAAAAAAATGCACAATCAATGATTTGGTTTTGCCTGAATTGATAGGGATATTAACTTTCATGAGATGCAAGTCAAATTAAAGGAAAAGATTGAGTTTCTTAACATATTATGAATAAATGATAATGGTAGTTAATCAAAAGATCACTGGCTGCAGCCTGTGCTTCTCTCCATGAGAGGTGAGCTGTCTAGCCTTGTGGGTGACATGATGTGAACAGTGTCCTTCATGCACTACATGTAGGGAAACAAAAATGACATTTTGATGAAAAATATCAATCATTCCAACTGTTGACACCGAAGCAAGCCCTTAGCAACAATAACCCTATGTCACATATAAAATATGGTCATGTTTATACACACCATGATATATGCATTCAAAAATTGAAAATTCTATCATGAATTTTGCAATGAACAAATGCATGTTTCTGTAACAATTTGTGCAGAAATCTTACAAAAGCACTTACTTCAACAACAATTCAAAAACTACTTTTTCTAAACCTTTTTTGCAAAGGTTAGAACAGCATAAGATTTCTTTAACATATATCACTTATATCATGTATATGCATATACATTTTTAACAGAATAATTACAAAAATTCTATCATGTAGATTTTCCAGTGATATTAACACAAAGTGTTCGTTAAATAAAACTAAGAAAAACATACAGCATTCAAAAATAATCCATGAATACAAAATATTGACAACAAAAGTAATTCAACTTAATATACTCAATGAGTGAGAGTGATTTTCTTAAGAGTACTTGTGGCAACCCACACCAGAATAACACCAAGCTGATCCAACTCACCCACAGCACAGCTATCTCATAGCCAACAAAACCCAGAAAGACAAGACTTCTCCAAATATCAAAGTACATAAAGTTTGTAATATCAGTGTGGCTCCTCCTCTGTTCATATATCTACACAACTATCGGGGCAAGTATGCCTGTGGCAACACAACTAGGGACACTGGCAGCCAATTTTTATAGACTTTCCATACCACTAGTTTCCTGCCATAGAAACAGGGTTTATACAGGAAATTCCAACACAGGCCACAGTCTCCCTATCCAGGTTACAGCAGTAAATGCAATTGGGAGACAAAAGTAGCTAAACTGACATGGGATCCCTATACTAGCTTTAGGGCCTAATCCTGTCAATTATTACAATATGGCCTTTTTAAAATCTGTCCATTTCCTCAAAGTGATCCGTCAATGTCAACCTGTCGTTGCCACCAGTGGTCACTCTGTGCCGCAAATATTCCTCACAATGACAACTTTTTTTGCCACAAAGGTTATTGCCCATTCATGTGTATTCATTTGGGTGTTAAACTCACGCCGCATTCGTAAAACCAGTATTGTTGATATGACAAGGTGAACAAGATGAGCAAATGACATGCAAAAAGACAATCATTTGTCTCTCCTTAATGACAATACCCCCTTCACCCAATACCATCCCAAGCTAATTGCATACACTGACTAAGGTAAAGAAACTATTTTGTTCATCACTACCAAAATACCATTATTAGTATTAATAAAGTTTTCAGTCATAATTTAAGCTCGTTCAGCCAAGTCCATTTAAGACATACCATTCTGAATTAGACATTTGATATGATTTTAGGTCTACTGTTAAAAAATAAATTTAGTATTGAAACAAAACCCAAATCCCTTGTTGCCAAACCAATTAAAATTAAACATTCAAATCGATGTAAAACGTTTTCCTAAAGTCATAACAATCTGGCTGATATCAACTGACATTTCGGACAAAACAAACACTGATTTCTTTACCACCCTCCCACTCACTTCTCACCATCTCTCCTACCTTTCTCAGGAAACATACTTGACCTGACCAAATATTGTTGAAAATCCACTTTTCAACAGGCTTCACAATTTAACCACACTAATCCTGTGAAATCTGGGTTTTTAAGCTTGTGAGTAACTTTACACCTCCGACACATTTAACTAATTCACACACATGAACCTGCTCCCAGGTGAATATCATAACAGGGTCAAACTGTCTAAAACACTGCTTCTTGAACAAACTTGACTACTGATACACCATGGCTATATTATATACAGAACAGTACAAACCTAAGGAACATGAAATAATTACAGCAGCGACAAAGGAAACCTAAAACAATGAACTTTACATAATGCATATGATGTGGCATTTAAGGCATGACATTTATCTGTATAATTCTGATATAATGCATGTATTTAACGAATTGTGAAATCACATGCACTTATAACAATGACTCTTTCAGCTATCACATGACCCAATAAGTACCAGAGCACGATGACAAACTGTTACCTTTTAATGTAATACGATAGGCTATCTTACCGGTATGATTGACTGCTAAGATAAATCCAGATCCACAGAAATACACCTTAACCTCCTTCTCATCCAAGAGTCACAAACATACTGAATCACCAAACAACATTTGCTTAAATATAAACTTTTCCAAAGAAAACAACCAAAGCTAACTCAAAAGTGCATCAGTGGTATAATCTGTTCTTTAGAAAAAGATTAAGAGATAATCACATTAATCTGTGTAATTAAGTCAGTAATTAAGCTGACACTGAACAGAAACTAATTAAAAGTAAGAGGTTAGAGATAATCCTCAACTATCACAACACACCAATCTAGTCATAGCATTGTAGATTGGAGAGACAATGTATTAGCATAGAGGACAATAGGGATCATTATGCTGGTGCTTTACAGGGCTTAATACCCTGGGGCTTTCATTGGTTATGGGGGGTGAAGTATATGACAGATGGGATGAAATAACAATTACACAAGTGGGGTAATTAGGGGTGATGGTAGACAGGTTTATTGTGTATGTATAGATCCTCTATTTATTTACAGTGAGTGTCAACACAGAGACAAATGCTTGTATGGAAACAGACTAAATTTGTTGTAAAACCATGAATATCACCAGATGATGTTCGTAACAAATATATAACAAATTCAAACATATATACAAATTCCAAGGTATATATGTTTTAGCTAGATTGTAGGAACGTACCAGACTGACCCCAAATATGCATTGCATAAACTTTTTCTGGGAATTCAAAACGATAAAATGGTCTTTGAAGCAAATCTTATTGGAACTTAAAAGGGTTAGTATTCCGGAGTTGATTATGATGAGTTTAGATGTAGATGACCAAGTTCTATATATACTATTCAACTTCTTATAGGGATAATCAGAGTGAGTGAGTGAATATTGCTAAACGCCGCATCAGCAATGTTGCAGCTATAAAATGTCTTTCGTTTTACAATACACTGAAAATAATAAAAGTGATGTTGAAAATCACTAAAATATCAGTCAAGTAACACGTTCAAGGGTAAAAAAATGATCTCTGAAATAAAACCTATATCTTTTCATACAGTTTGATTTATTTTAAATATGCTAACATCAAGTGGTTAGGGATAATCAGATGTATCAGACATATGTAAATATACACTTGATATATTATGATAACCATTTTTCATCATAAAAGATGAAAAGATCCCTATTTAAAGTTGAGTAGTATATATGTATTCTTCAGTGAATCACGTAATAAAATGAGTCTAGTAACAAGACCACAGAAGCATTACTCCTGAAGTACTATTACAGAATGTGGTAACCTTGTCTTATGCTACTCAAAGACCTTATAAAAGAGCACCTGTCATGACAGATTAACTATAGTGAGAATCAGGTTTTCTTGACTTCTTTTGAGTAGTATATATAAGACAAAACTGTGAAAGAGTTTAACAAAACACTAACATGGTAAAAACCTGCATATAACAGAAATAGCTCCACCATCAAGTCACGCCGAAGACCCGGGTTCGAATCCCCACATGGGTACAATGAGTGAAGCCCATTTCTGGTGTCCCACGCCGTGATATTGCTGGAATATTGCTAAAAGCGGCGTAAAACCAAACTCAGTCAGTCAGTCCACCATCAAGAGGCATTACTAAATTTCAATCAATTATGAAAATGTATTGACTTATTATTTTATGATATTCAGCACTTACTCCAAACAGAACTCAACATGGCAATACTGACTACGTAACCAAAGTATTTAATCACTCATCACTTCTTCAAATATAGTGACACACATTTAAAATGCAAAATCAAACTTCTACTCAAAATATAAAAAAAGATGTTTTTAATGCTTTCATCCATCATGTCCAAACACATCAAATCAGATTTAAACCTGTACGACAAGATTTTATTATCTTATGCCTAAAATCCCTGAACAATTGAATTTGAATTCTGTGACCATTTTGCCAAATATTACAAAAACATAAAGATACATTTTCAAAGTTTTTAGTACAGTTATGAAACAGAAAACACACTGACTACAATTTCATCATTTTGTACAATTTTTATTCATAAACATTCAAGCACCCATACTGTATCAACAGCGGAGTCTGAATAAACACACAGTGTAAACACACTATGAAGTCAAACACTGTCCTAGAGCAATATATATAACCATTTCACCTCTAAAAACCTAATTCAATATGTCAAAGTACCGAACATACGATTTCTAAGTCAAATAATACATCCACCATGAATACAACCATACAAAAGAATTCTTATCAAATTTGGCAAAATTTCAAATTTCCTTTGGACAACTATTCAGCAAAGCATGGAAATAATAAATGCTTTGGAAGAATGCACATGCCTTAAATTTCTCTCAAACGTATCATTTCTGGGGTTCGTAGGTCGGAACAGTAATCCCAGATGAAAGAAGACTGAGGATAGGACAAACTCATCTGTACACATAGCAACTTACCTCATTCATCGTGTGGTGGTTAATGTTTGATAAATAAATGTTAAAATGTGGGTCAGGCAGTAATATGATAAAATATGTGCACCGAGTCCAAGAAGTGTTTGTGTTGTGACAGAGCCTCGTATCATGTTTAGGATTTTATAATTCCCTAAAAAAGAAACAAATATATGACTTCGCATAACAACCAAGCTATTGGCTGGTTCGACCCAGCGTACTGTTGTTAGTTATGGTGGATATTGCACATAAAAGGGACAGGTAAAAACTGAAAAAATTTATTATTCATGATGTCAGATTATTTTGCTTGGATGAGTATCTTTGAAATAACAAGTATGCTACAGTAACAATCAATGTTACAAATAAATTTAACTTTAAACTTATACCTAATGATATTAAGAAAATACACTTATAGTCTCCAGGTAAAATTTGATAGAAGCATGTAATTAGAATGGGTTGGCAATAGTTAAAAAAACACAAATTACTTATAAAACATGAATGCATGTTGAGGGATCTGTACCATCCATTGGTTTTGGGGTCTGCAGAAAATGCCAGGGATGGTAATTGGCACAGGCCAGAGCTACAGATAACTTTTTTGGTCATTGAGTTATGTACTCGCTTGTGTTCATCTCAATTGGGTATCCAAATTTGACTTTGAGTAACCAAATAAATTGTACTCATCTCACTCAAACTCAATTGGGTATTTTGTCATTTTCAATAATTTTAAACATATAATGAAGTTTAAATGTTAGTGTTTGTTATTTATATTTGATCTGTAAAATGAGAACCGATAAGAAGGACTGAAAGTTGTCAAGTTCATATCCTGAAATAGAACCTCTCAAATATACCTCAGTTAATGTATCTATCCACCAGTACACAAGCTAAGATTTGACATTTTTGTGTGTACGCGTGTAAGATCACACTTATTGAGTATTTACAAAAATTCAAGCGTACTAGTACTCAACAGACTTACTAGGAATTGAGTTTTCACATAAATATTTGCGTAATTTACGCAGATTCACAGCTTATCTGTACCTCTGATAGGCCCCCAAGTTCGGACAAGTTTGTTCAATGGTAAAGGTATCCTCGGGGCTAGTAGAATTACAAACATTTTCAGGCAATACATTTCTATATGCTCCCACTATAAGACGCTTTTAGACGTTGTCCATCCCTGAAGACATGCTTAATATCTGGCATTGAAAAGATCTGTCTAAATGCCTGAATCTGAAAAAATACCCCTAAATGATTTTTGAGTCAGTATGAACAAAAATTTGAAATGCATTTAATCATAGCACACAGACTGTGAAGATCTGACAGAGATACTACAACTCCAAAAGAGTTCTTTGGAAGAATGAAGGCAATTCAATGACACATACAACAGCCTTGGGATGTGAAATGACATGAAGGATTATGACAAAAAACAAAAACAGTAAACTATTCCAGGAGAGTCATTACCTGAGTCCACAACTTAACTCACAGCCTTTTAACCAAATCTATAAAAATCCTTCAGACCAGTTAACAGAGCAATAAACATTGTTCAAGCTAAGGCCTAAATCTTTACCAAATGATACCAAAACACAAGTTTGGGCAAGTAAAGGCTGAAGTTTGAGGCACTGATCATTATATACGTTTGTGGAGGGTCACAGATCTGCACTTGTGGATAAAGAGTCCCTCCTCCCATCGTTACACCTTATCAGGCCCTTGTGAACTAAATCCCATATTACAGCATCTCAGGTTATGGAGAGAACCTTATTTGGAATAGCCTTCATTGTGATATTTCTATCTTCCCTATCTTACACTATGGGGTCAAATACTTATATGTAAAGCACTTGATCTGAGTATGAAGATAACTGCACAAATTGATAGTAACACAATATTACTGGCTAATAATTTATCTAGGTGCAAGCCAAGTATCATATTTTCTGTGTGTGACAGGGCAAAGGGAAAAGTCTGATGATTGCTACAGCAGGCATTCTGTTTGAATACCACAAACGATATGTATGTCTATTTATCATTCCTGATCCCCTGGCTTGTAAAACACACATATGCGAAAAATGGAGATAGACCTCGGCTGGCATGCCTTTGATGACAGAGTTCATTTTTCAAAATAATTCATTCTGTTGTTAGTCTATCATTTGTTATAACATCATTGGGAAAACAGCTGAAAAACTACTCTTGAAATGTAAATTGTATTATGACTTTGTGTTTCAATACAGATTACAAAATGCAAATAAACATGAAAATATCATTAACAGTCAGTGCTCTGAGGTAAGCATGCAAACCTCTTGTCAATCAAATATTCTAATAAATGCCTAACATCAAGTACACTTCATTGTTCTATTACGCACTGCAAACATATGAAAAACAATCAATAAAAAATGTGAATATATGAAAATACATCTTCGATACACATAGTTTCCTTTTATAAAACAACTTCTCACATGGTATATGTTTCAATTGAGATAATTTTGTTTAATATCTAATTATCCCATACATACAATACCTTTATGTCGCGAACAGCAATTTCTCACAGGCTTAATTTGATGCCAATGCAATTTTTTAAACAGGAGATGGAACAAAGGTAATAGACCTACCCCCTGGAGTGTGAAACGACCCTTTAATAGAAAGAGGAATTTTGACTATTCCGTTTAATGAGATGATGCTGTTGCATCGTCAACTCTGGGCTCCAGTCAGAGAAATATTGCCTCAAAAAGTGAAATGTAAATATTTATCCAACATTGTCTTAATCAATACCCACAAGATCTGTGTTTACAAGGATTTCTGAGCAAATCATTATATCAACATGTCATTACCCAAACACATTCATGAAATTTTACAGATTTTTACCAAGCTTCCTAATCTGTATATGATATTTTGGTCAAATCAGACAATGAATAAAAATTTCAAGCAGCAAAAGATTAGAATAACAATAAATAGAAGAGATTTCAAGACCTGGACTATTTACTTAACAAACGTCATTGGGGGATGGGTGGTGGTGGGGGAGAATCAAATAAAAATAGGTACAGATATTTAGGATAATTTCATTCCATAATCAATGCTTGTTATTCTTCATATATCACAAAATTTAACACTAAGGCCTAAAAAAGAAAATGTTGTGGTTCTGATTACCCGACCGACCCTTGAATTCTGGTGCCGACCCTAATTTTTCTAAGCGGTATAAATGAAATAAGCTTTTAGATACCATTGTTTTTCCCCGGCACCAACGGACATTGGTCATTCTGATAGGGAAAGTCGACATGATGGCTGAAACCCTGATTGAATAAACAAATATACATTGATAAATGTGTTATTAGTTTGTACTTAACTTCAAAAAAATATGTTAAATAAAAAAATCCTACCTACCTACCCTAAATTTTAAAGAGGTGTAATCGGAACCACAACATTTTTTGTATTTGGCCTAAGGAAGAAAACAAAATGTAAATACTTCCACAACACTAATTCCCTTAACACTTACTTCCTAAGGTTTTTGTAAGGAAATATGAGGCTTGATGTAAAATCATGAATTATATCTTTTCAATAACTTCCTTGATCACATTCTGCTGAAATATTTATTTTTTTTTGGACAGGAAAAGGAAATCATTTTAAACTCAACCTTGGATGCATTTGTAGTAATATTACTATCCTTACTAATATTACTTGTATGTGCTAATGAAACAAAAAGACAGGATGCTCTCTCATTAACTGTGCAGCTCAAACGTCAACAAATCAGACTACAAAGACTTACAGATTTAAGAGATGTTAACCTACTTGCACCAGTGCAACCTAAGATAAAAAACCTAGTTGCACCAGCCAAATTCCAGTTTCGCTGCTTAGATTGCAATATATAATGAAAGAAATATGCTATTGAATTATCTACATGTTATATTCAGAACTTTACCCACTTAAAAATTGGCTTGCACCTGGTGCAAGTTAGACTAATAACTAGGTTGAAAATTGTAATATTTGGCTGCACCAGTGCAAGTAACACAGCACTAAATCGAGCCCTGACTTGTCAACACCTTGAACAAGGACAGCGACACTTTTAATTCTTGCTGAATTCAGAGAGAGGCTGCCTGATGATATTACTACACAGTAATAATACTATACTAAGGTGTAATGAGATTAAATACCTCATTGAAAAGTTCACTGAATCATGTATTAAGTTGTAGCATACACTGTGCTAGGATGTCTTTCTTATGCAACATTTGCTTTAAAAAGCATACAATATCAAGCAGATTACAATAGCCAGGCCTTATCCCATATATCCACCTTTAACTTCAAGTGACTTATATATACACTGAAAACTTTTTGCAACAGATCATTTTACTTTGCAGCCGTACATCTTGGAACTCTCTCCCCACAAAACTCAAAACCATTACTTCATGTGAACTTTTCAAACACAAACTAAAAACCCACCTTTTCCTTGATACCTGTTAGCGTTTTGAGCATGCAATGCATGGAGTTTAAGCATAATACAAGCAGACAATATTATTATTATTATTATACATGGTACCAACATGCAGAGACAACACTATAAAACAACCAACACATCCCAATCCTTGCACAACTTATATCAAAATTTATACCATATCACAGCATTTATATCAATATACCGTATCATGACCCACATACCAACATGCAGCCATATCACAACCCCTGTATTAACATGCACATCTTCACCCTATTTCATAATGATACCATCTTTTGATATTAGGACAGGTTCAGACAGATAAACACATGGCAGTGGAATCTTACAGGATGACATCAATATGTAAATTGCCTATTCTTGGTGAAAACTATGCCATGTCATAAGACAAGTGTATTTCCTGTACAGTGTTTCACTCTGTAGCAGATGTTTTTTTAAAAATGTCCTAAAGGTTGAAGCAAAGTACAAAGAGTAAATCTCCACTCTATGGAAAAGACTATGAATATGATTTAACACATTACAATTATATGCTGGTTGGAAATTCCTCTGAGTATTATAAACTTAACTTGTAGACTCAACGAGTGGGGATACTGACGAGGACATTTAACTACCAAAGAAATCTAAAAGAAATAGCCAATATCTTTCTTTAACTTTGTCAAATGAGGTTTTGAATAATAAAAAGATTTTTCAAATTTCATCTTTCAGGAATAGGTCTTTGCATCTCTGTGATTCCAGCCATACACTGCTTCTCCAAAACTTGACTCAAGTTCCACCAAATTGTTTCATCCATTTGATGACTGTCCGTGGGTGTACACCCAAGAACATAGCAATGTCAGCAAACAACTGAGAGAATGATTGGTGAATAATGAGAAAATGACAGTAAAATAGTGAGTCTATAAGAGAATAACTGAGAAAATAACCAAGAGAATGGGTGATTAAATGAGGGAATGAATGAGAAAATGATTGAGGGAAAGAGTGAGGGAATGAATGAGAGAATGACTAAATGAATGAGAGAAAGGCTGAATGTATGAGTAAATTAGACAATGGCTGAGTGAATATGATCAAAGGAATGATAGCATGAGTGAGTGAGTGAGTGAGTATGGTTTTATGCCGCTTTTTAGCAATATTCCAGCAATATCGCGGCGGGGGACACCAGAAATGGGCTGCACGCATTTTACCCATGTGGGGAATCGAACCCGAGTCTTCGGCGTGACGAGCGAACGCTTTAACCACTGGGCTACCCCACCACCCCTGATAGCATGAGAATGGATAAAAGAAAGGAAGAGTGTGAAGCATAAAGTAATGGGCAAATATACTGATTACACAAGTTGATGCAGAAACAACTTGATCCTTTAATAGCTGCTGCTGTTACAGTAACATTGTAATGACAGTGTCCTACGCGGATGAGTGAGTGGAAATTAGCAAATGGAAGAATGAGTAGGTGAAAATGAGTAAGTGAAAGAATTACTAAGAACGTGATGAACTGAAGAACAAAAGACAGAATGAAGAACTGAATCAGAGAACATGTGAGTAAATGAGAATATTGTGATACTGGATGAGAAATGAAAGGGAGAATGTGGAAGTGATTGAAGGAGTAGATTAAAAATGAGGAAGTGAACAAGACAATGAGGAAACGTATGGACTGGAGAAATAGTAATGAGAGGACCAAGCACAAGACAGACTGAAAAATGTGGCTGATTTTACACTAATTCTACAATGTAACAAAGTATATCATAAATGACAAATTGTACCCACAGACAGAATAGAACCTATATCCTCCCTATCATAAGCAAATACATTAACCACTGGGCCTCTAAAGACAGTTGGGACTTGACACCTGTCAACTTGGACAAAGACAATTTAATTCTTTGGTAGTCTATTCAATTTCAGGATAACCATGACAACAACATAAGTAAATAAATACATTCCAAAGAAGGCCTCAAATAAGAAAACTATGGTAAAAACAACCACAAAGTGACCACTAAGTTTAGTTCATTATAACAATAGTTTGTTTAATGCATTTCAACTTTTAAATGATAAAATATACAACTAATGGTCGGGGGAAAATATCCAGCTCATTATATCAATCAATTTGTTCTAAGCATGTTCATTTTAAAAACGTGGTTTACATTTCTTTAATAAATCACATGTGTATCCCTCAAATATTCTGAATGCAACTTCAACAAGAACCAACAGTAGGGCAGCCCTGCTCCACCCTCCCAATAACCCTCAACCACTCTCTTACAACACTTCACACAGGACCAAGTTGTAAGTAAGTAATTGCAGTAATGCTGTCATCTGTCCATCAAATACAATGTTACTTTCACACACTGTGCGTGACAAGCACCAGGCAGTCAAACCAGCCCCACACTAATTTAAAGAGCTCATTTCACAAAATGAAATATTGTTTCCTGTGAATTTCAACAAATTTGATGAACTTTTTCCTCTCTGTTTTTTCACAGCAGCTCGACCTGAAGAGCTGTATTTGGTAATTGTTCTAAATGCTGGATATATGGTTTCATATTACAAGATTTCCTTCAAACTAGTTTGCGATATGCTTCATCCTCCTCAACATCCTCTCATACTTTATCATCAGTATTTCCCAGCCATTACCCACTAATTAGCATTTTCTTCAACAATATATCCCTTAACTCAACAATAGGTGCTTATTAACAAGAATTTTTCAGCATATATTTTCCTTTCACAAATGTGAGTCATAGGTTACCAGGGTCATCAATTAATGTATGTTTTCACTTGTTCGCAACAAATGACATGCTTCAGAGTTTCAATCTATCTAATGGCCAAAAGTGGTATTTCACACTCAGTGTCACTTGTCCTTCACGGATGTTAGTCTCTGTCAAGTGGACATGTCAATTTCCAACCCTGTTTAGATTACAGCATCCCAAAATGTTCAAATCATGCAAAATGAACAACATTCTTTAGATATTTCAAACACTTGTCAAAATATTTCCATCATGATACTGAATAATTTCACAACATATAATCCTATTATGATACTATTACACATTCTTAAACTAAACATATCCTCGTTATGCAGATGTTCATCGTTTAATGTCACACACATTTCTGCATCAAATATTTTAGAAATGAACACAACTGAACTCAAACAGAAATAAATCATATCCAAAGGAAATATGACTAGTCATGTTGCTGTTGGTAAAATTGAAATATTTTAGCGAATATAATATAATAATAATAAATGTGAACTTATAATGCGCCTTTTCCATGCACAAGGCCCATGCTCAAAGCACTAACAAAGTGAGTGGATAATAATACATATATACAATAAGGGACTAGTTGCTAGTCATAATGCAGTGAAAACAGATGAGTCTTGAGAAGTCGTTTGAAGGAATAAAAGTCAACTGCTGATTTAATGGTGATAGGGAGAGAATATATTGTAAAGTTAACTTGAGTCCCACCCTGTAAGTTGAACATGGGATGAAAGGAGTTTCATGGTCATATAAAAAGTCTTTATCTACAATACCATAACACACATGAATGCCTGAATCATGCTTCATTCAAATGACTGCTTCATACAAATGAAAATATGTCTGTAAAAATCAATTACAGTGTTACCAAGTGCAGATTCTAATTGCTACCTACTGTTTCTTGCTTGGTTGAACATGGATATGAGCCACTAACATCATATACTATTCTTGAAACATCTTCAAATCCCTTAAACCATATCTATTGATAACCTTTACAATTAGTAAACCTGGGAGACAACACAGGTAACCATCTAATTAGGACACCTGGGCAACAATTTATCATAATCTTAAGAGTCACCACAAATATCTATGACAACCAGGTTACGGGACCATTTACCCCGTCTTAAGTCAAGATAGGAAATGTCAACAAACTGTTTACCTGGGATAGGAAATTGTCCGAAGACCCACAACCGTCGGACCATCCAACGTTCAGTGCGTGTGTCCACCGGACCACGACTGCAAGACTACAACCCTTCCGTCTTAACTCTCCATATAACACAGGTAGCCCAACCTGGAAAATGGGTGGTAACCATGGCAACCACCACAATGCACCAGGTTGGGCATGCATAAATAATACTTTGTTGCTATACCAGCCAGAAGTCAAATGCTAAGTAAATGATGAAATTAACAGAAATCAATGGTAAATACAGACCAGCCTTGCGCTCAATTGATCTTGCACAAAACACCTATTGTGCCAGAGATACAGTCAGAATTATCAAAAGCCTGGAATATTCGTGCTCAGCTGGAGCAATAATGTCCTCAGCACAAAGTATCAGAAATTGCATTGATATTAGAAAAACAGTACCAATGTATAATTAGGCAGCACTGTAATCACATATATAAATGAAGTTAAAACAATTGGGTACAAAATCAATAAATTATTTATTCACTAACACCTTGTTCTTGGTAATATTCTTCATGATAATCTTTTATAAGTCAACACAGCCATGACACTGAGCAATAAAATAAGGAAATATTTTCTCTAAAAGGTAGAGAAGGTATTTTTTATTGAGTGAACCAATATACCTGTCAAACTAATATCAGTGAACTAGTCACTGTGGTATTGTTGAGTTCCCAATGGCAACTGGTGGAGAGCTAAATTGGGTACTTAGTAAATCATGACTACTTGAGGCACGCTGTTAAATGCAAGACTTGTCCCAAATAAGCTAAAACAGCATTCCCCTACCAGGGTAGTATAGGTTCATGCTGATTTGGTCCACTGCCAACAGACAAGAATGATAGATTAATTTGAAACAAAGGGCCGTGGTTTCTATGGCAATATTACAACCTATCTAAAAACAATATGCAAGGTTCAATTCATGTGAAAGAAAATTATTGAGCTGGTACACAAACAAAAGCAGCTCCCCAGATCTAAGTCGTGTTCAAGCTTGTGAAGGGGGATAATGTCGGGTGTTACCGTGGCAACCAAAATAACTGTGCAGGCAATGCTACTCAATCAATAAAAGTAGAATAAATCTTTTATGGGTTTTCTACTGGAAAGTTTGGTCAATGATCTTACTTGCAACACAGTTTGCATATTCTGACAGTGTTCTTTGAACCATTTTGAAAAGATATTTTTAATGGGTCTAGATATAATGCATTTAACAATATTAACAATACATATGAATATAAAACTCCAGTATTTTCTTTTGCAAACATCCCTTTTCGCTGATTAAATAACAAATGCATCCTCTTTATTCCTACAAAGATACCTAAGAGCAAAAATCAATATTAACAATAGTGTAATTATAGCAACCAAATATGGTCAATGCAAACGCCCCATAAATGTGGCTCACACAATCAAACAATGTACACATCGGAAAACACACAAACAAGCAAAAATTCCACCATGACTGACATTCCTATGGTTTGTGTAAATATTTCAACATGACTAAAACCTCATGAAAGTTATCACTGAACATGGAGAAAATACGTATAACCACACCTTCAATTAAACCCGGCCTACCCAACCCTTGTGATAAATCACTTGGAGCAGTAAAAATTCGTCTGCACAAATTCCCAAGCACTTCAAATTTCTCCGACATTTGATAAAATCCTTTCATTATAACACTAAAATGTAATATCAATTACACAAAAGGGAGAAATCTGATATGTCACACACACAACGTAATTTTGGACATGACAGACGCACGCCCCCCTGAGCTTTGAACCGTATCAGATAAAACGTTTGAGGCTGAAAAGCTGGGATATGTCCCAAAAACAGTGCGTAACTTCAACTGTTGTCCTCGACCTTACTTTTAGAGAAAAAGTTTTGAAAACTTACTTGACACATCTTGTATGTAACTGGTAATGAATGGACTCGACTAATGACAAGAACAAGGTCACGAATCAAACTTTTTAGAAGTTCTAAAAACTTATATGAAATGCTTACCTCTCGTCTTCGATCAGATGGATGAGTTCTGTTAATTCTCGCGAGATCTCGAATGCGACCGTTACTTGATAATATTTGTCAAAAACACGAGAATTAGGCAGTTTTAATTTCTACAGACCGGTCTGAAATAACTCAAAGACCCAAATGTCCCTAACCGTCGCCAGGCAGTCAATTTTGCTAACAAATGGGCGTTTGAGGCGAAGCGGTCTCTATGGCAACAGGACGCCATTTTCCCAGTCAACACGTTTAGCTGTCTGCTGTTGACAGTTTATTTTGCTTTCTGTTTTGGAGAGGTTAACAGTAAAAGTTCACAATGTCCGATGTTGAAGCAGAGGAAACTTTTGACGAAGAGGAAGCCGGTGCCGAAGAAGCTGGCGAAGAAGAACAGCTTGAGGAGGAAGAAAAAGAGCTTGGCGATGAGGAACAGGCCGAAGATGAGCAAGTTGAAGAAGAAGAGGAGGAGGTGCTTGTTTTGCATTTTCTAAATTGTTTATTCAAGTTTATCATTTCGAAAGCCCTTGTTGGTGTTCTGAATGAAGTGTTTTGGCAGTTTATCAGATCCAATTACTCAACCGTCTATCTTGTGCACGTTATGAATCAAAAGTGAACATTTTCCTATCTGAAGTGACGTAAAATATAGAGCCTGAATATTTGCCTGCTTTAATCAAGTAGATCTAATTATCGACTGTATCATGATTAAAGTTAGATTTGATTTTAACGTTGGGCTTAGTGCAGACTGATATGCATGATCTATAGCCCAAGATTTCCTGAACTAGGTAATGTTCATTAAATGATTCCCAAATTATTTTTATACATTTATACATTTTATACAAACTAACTCAGATATAAAAACATATCACCTTGCTGTGTTAGAAGACAGTTATAGAAAATAACTTGCCACCTATAATGTGAAAAATGTGTTTCACCAAAGTTTCACTGTTGTACATTACTGTATTTGTGTAGATCTATATATATTTTATTGATACATGAAATGACGACATTGAAACAATCAATATCGTAACACTCATTTAATTATACCTTGACATTCATTACAATAACTACCCATTAATCTATCAGCAATAGGACTGGTGAAAGATCTATGTAAACATTGTGAAGAAAAATATGACTAATGAAGCAAGAATAATAATCATGATGATGATTATGATGATGTGATAAACGCACTGAATGAGACTAGAGTCTTTTGTAACTCATTCATAAGTTCAAAATATATGATTTGTACTTTGGATCAATACCTGTTATGTTGTATATCCTGATGTTTATCAGTTGATACAGTGAAACACCAATAATTGGGATGGTAGCATTTAAACTAAAATCATCAGCATGACCAAATGATTGTTAAGGTTAATATATGTAAATGTTCACAGCAGTAATCATCCAGATGGTGAGATTTCAAGATTGACTCAGTCCAGTCTAGCTAACAGCATTTCACAACATCCATACCAGAATTTACAATCAACACAGCTTTAGTTCTTTGTACAAACTGAATACAAAATGCAGACAGCTTTGGTCAGTTTGATGACATGAAATTGTCAATGGCTTGGCATATTTTTCAATGATATGAACATGAAGATGTAACTGTAAACCTCCATGAAACTTAGTTGCCATTGATTATATGTGGTATGATTACAGGGCATCATTATAAAGTACATGGATGTCTTTTTACATGTTTTGCATGCAAATGGGTGAGTGCCTAATATTTTAAAAAATTACCTGTTTCAGAAGCCCCCTGCTAACCCCCTTTCAGAAGAGATTATGGCAGAGAGCTTGTCCTTGTTGTGTAAGACTGGGGACGGACTTGCACATGCCTATGTTAGACTTGACGTACATGACAGGTACTACTTCTAATGTCTTCATTTTTTTTTTAGGTGTGTGTAAATCAGTCAGTCACTGACTGACTGATTGAGTTTGGTTTTACACCGCTTTTAGCAATATTCCAGCAACATCACAACCCGGGTCTTCGGCGTGACAAGCCAACGCTTTAACCATTAGACTACCCCACCGCCCCTTGTAAGCACTGAACAGCATGCATTTTGAATGATAGTATTGTCACGTATACAATACTTTTAGTGTTTAATCTATCTCATGACACCTCCATATTAACACTGTGTAGCGGGTATGAAATTTCCAAGTTCCATGATCGGATTCAAAACACATACCTTCTGATCTGACTAGCTGACAAGGTAAGAATTAATCTGTGGAATGACTTCACACCCAGCTACAGCTGTTTGACTAATGTTCAAAGCAATAAACATCATTTTTTGTGAAAGATTTTCATTTTATACATGCACCTACCAACATATAATTGTGGTAAATGTTGGCAACGGTTATGGGCCGGGAGAGGGACATTTCAAATTAAATAGGTACGGTGATTTTTAATTGGGGCTTTTTAATTGGGGCTTTCCACTGAATAAGAACATCAGAGACAAAAGAATTTGAATGATATGAGTTTTATTGAACCGTACTGTAGTTAATATAAATAAATTAATACTATTGATACAGCATATATTTGAACTGATGTATTTGATATTTGACAAATCATTTCACTGAAAATCATGTTCATTGTCACTGTAAGTGCAGTAAATCTGCAACACTGTCAGTGTAATCATCCTCGCCAATCTGGCTGCTGATGAGGTCATTCTTTAAGGACTGGAGTTGAGCATTAATGCTGCTCGCGCTGGTAAAAAAACAAGTGTTTACCGCCTCTGACCATCTCTACGAATGTAATTTGAACCAGTGCGTTAGCCATTTTAGTAACGATCATTCCTTCACTTCATATTTATAAGGGATGAAAGTGTAAGGATGAACTCGGTGTCAATTAATAGTTTCCACAACAAAGTAACAAAACTGTATTGTATCAAACTATTTGTTTCTAAAATCTTTCCTTCTTTTTAACATGGCTTCTCACATTTTAATAGGATTAATTTGGATCAAACAGAACTTCTCAAATGTTTGTTTAACATACACATGGGCGCTCAACTCATTTACGATAATCTGATGTTTTCTTCGTAACTATCATGTTGAGGCTTTCCCGGCAATACCCAACAGAACCGGAATTTGATGTTTTACCGGGTATACTAAAATTGAAATGTCGCTTTCCCGGGCCGATACCATTGGCAACCCCTCCTCATGCTGTGTCACTGTTGAGAAAGTTTGCACATCAAGGGAGACAATTCACTCAAGAAACCACTTTCATAATCACATGCTGTTTGTTTTATTTTTGAGCCTTGCATGATTGCTATTCCAGTTCACAGTCATTTTCTGTAGGTTGCATTTGGGAGATTCAACAGGTCTTTGGATATCAAATATATCAAAATAAGTTAATAAACGTTTAATTTTTTTAGGCTTCCCATCAAGTTGACAAAAGGGCTAGATTATATTTCTCACCCAAAATCATTGTTCAGCTTGTAAACTGTAATAACTAGTGTCTTGGGTATACAAAGTACAGCCAACAGGCTTCAGTGGCAGAGAGATAAGTTATTTGGCAAGATTACAGAATACCGGATACCTATCCGCCATTTTTATTTTGATTACGCATTTATTTTTGCGCACTTCCGTTTTGTTTCCTTAGCAACGGCACGCCATGAATGAAGGCTGTGTTGAAGCAGCGTTCAATATTAAATATTAAATATTAAACAATATTAAAGCTAAAAAAAGGTAAGATAATGGGGGTAAAGGGGGTACCCCCCTTTATTTAAAAGCCTTACCTACCTTACCTTACCAATCAAAAAACACTTACCATCAGAGTGTTCCCACACTGTAGAGTTCCTTTTCCCAGCATGCATTTGAATAAAATTTCAACACACGATTACTTTTTACTCTGTTTACGTCAGTGAACACTGTTAAAATCCCGAGTTTAGGTTTCCTTAACCGGAAGTAAGGTGAGGAATTCAATTTTAACCTTATTTTTTACCTTAAATTCATATATTTTATTGGATCGCTCGCAGGCTCGTGCTCTCTGTTTCTTCTATATATAGGAGCCTCACACGCACAATAGAATGTATATAATGAGGTATCCGGTATTCTGTAAGTGTACCAGTTATTTAACTGTGATGTCATATTTACCAAAGACCTGACACTCTAATGTTTCGTGTGGAAGTCACTTGGGGATGATAAATCGTTTTGTTACATATTTTTATTAAGATTTTTTCCAGGAAATTTATATTGTATGTTTTAAATATTTTCAGAGAAATCACCGATATTTGCAAACTGAATGAGTTTATCCACATACGATATGTTGATGTCAGTAAAAACAATCTGAAAGACATATCTCCCCTGTGTGCACTGACGCACATGCTGACGCTGAAGGCAGACGAGAACATGCTCACTAGTGCCAAGTTGGAGGAGATGCCGTTCCTGCAGGTGGCCAGCTTCAGCCATAACCGCATCAACAACACTGAGGGAATCAACCATCCAAATCTAGAACAACTTAATCTCAACAGTAAGTTGCCATGGTTACCTGAAGAAACATAGCTGATCCTTTTAAGCTGATTTTTATTTGTACAAACCCACCATGATATGCCACTGACTTAAATCAGTTTCTGATAAAGTTTGCGGGATTTTCTTGCATGAGTCCGTTGTACAACTGAATTGTTTAGAATACTTGTCTATTTGGTTGCGGTGAATAATTTCAACATTGTTTCATGATACCAAAGTGGATGTTACAATCATATTTAAATGCCCAATTCTATATCGGTACAATTTGTCGGAAATAATTGTGTTCTTTGAGGGTTGTTCTTAATAAAGGGACCCCCTAATTTTTAACAAAGAATTATAATAAGGACCTGACTTTCATGTTTAGTTTTACTGAAACATGTACGTTAGCATAAATGATTATTCATCTGCACAAAAAAAATTCTACAAACAGCAGATTAGCATGTATTGTACCTTGTTTAAATGTTATTGTCATCTGACAGCTGTATTGTTTAAGTCTATTCGAGGTGAGGCCTATATCCTGAGGAAAGGTGAAAGAACACCCACAATTATGTTTGAAAGAGTTATCTCCCTTGATGCGCAACAGCAACTGATGACCCATTTTGAGATACATAGTGGCACTATTGAAGTTATATGAAGGAGTGCAACCTTAAATGATTTAGAACTTACATCATGTATCCTTGTAGTTTCTCTCATGTAAAACAACCACATATGAGATTCACAAATAGTGTCTTTTACGTAACTTAATAATTAGCTTTTGTTGTAATAATTTGTAATATGTTATATTTTAGACCATTTGTGCATTGTGCAGTGTTTATGTTTCTATTTCAGACAACAATATCTCCCATGTGTCAGGTCTTGATGCTTCGAAGCTCACGCGATTACACACACTAGAACTCCGGGGAAACAGACTGGAGTCCACAGATGGAATTTACCTGCCAAACCTAAAAAATCTTTTCCTTGTATGTATTTCTCATATCATTTCATTTTAAAACGTCAGCTTTTGCATGTTTAATGTGACTATTCTGCAGCAGAAAAATCACTTTCCTTTGCTTAAAAGCAAACAAAGAGGGTCACAATGGCTGAACATGAGAAGAATGTGAGTTGGGTGGCTACATTAATTGAGAATGAGTCCTTGTGACCAAAATGACTCAGAATGAAAAAGCATGAATCGGTTGACCACTGAGAAAGATAGAAAATTGATGATCATGTTGTCACACTGGATGACTTTGAATAAATACTAGAAGAATGATTGCCAATTAAAGTTAAGCAACCATTTCCTACAAACTGGCTCATTGTGTGTTCGTGTGTAGGACATGGCTGATAACATATGCCACTTATTTATTCTGTCATTATAGTCCAGTGTCATATTGTAAATGGCAATTACTGACTGACTGACTGAGTTTGGTTTTACGCAGCTTTTAGCAATATTCCAGCAGGGTCAGGGGCTTCACACATTGGCCCATGGGGGATGGTCTTCGGCGTGACGAACGCTTTAACCATTAGGCTACCCCACCGCCCGTAAATGGCAATTAAGATGGTCAGGTGGCTGGGATGGCTGACTTGGTGACACGCCATAGTATCCCAAAGATCAATGCTCATGATGTTGATTGACGGATTGTCTGGTCCAGACTTGATTATTTACAGACTGTGCCATATAGCTGGAATATTGCTGATTGCAGCGTTAAAACGAAAAACCAACAAACTACTGTCATACAACTGGAATATTGCCAGGTGTGGTGGTAAACATCAAACAAGCTTACAAACATAACTGTTCATTGTCCACACTCAGGCTATCAATTGGTCAGTTGAGTCAAGGTTAGTTTTACCTGAATTAGTTTATTAAAAACAAGTGTCATTTAAGCTGTGAAGGGAGGAATTTCTCCTAAATTGAATAAATCTTGCCAATTTTACATCCAGGTGTTTTAAATATGTTAGGTTGCACACTACCCAATGATGATGATAGTTATTACTCAGAATGTTTTTTTTTGTTGTATTGTTGTATTGAAGTAAATTTTCCTATTCAAGGTTACATTATAAGATTGGTTTTCACATGGACAATATTGTGTTGTAGGGGGCCAACGTGATCCGAAGGTTAGAGGGAATGAGTAGACTTAATGGTCTCTCAACGCTTCATCTCCGTGAAAACCAGATAGACAATCTGGAGGGTTTTGCAGAGGAACAGGCACTACTTCAATATGTCAACCTCAGGTGAGACTTGAATGTTTAATTTATCAGTACACTATTACTCATACCAAATATCTATATATGTCACAACTAGCATACCAATTTATGAAAACTCCTGTATTTCATGATTGCCATGCAAATAAATAAATTCTTCAGACATAAAACGTGTAATTATCTCCCGCTGTGAAGACCTGGGTTAGATCTGGTCTTCAGTAACCAGTGTATGAAATAAGGCCCGTCCAACAGCCCGAGGGTCTAGATTTCTGATGGACGGTCTAATTCTTTTTCATATATTCCTCCTTGGGGTACTTATAAACATTTAAATGTCCATTTAAAATCCCTACAACAGTTGTAACAATATTTGAATAAAATATTTACAACACAAAAAAATACGTTTTTGTCTTGTGAGACCACCCCTACAGGGCCCTACGGCCCCCTACAGCCAAGAGCAGGTAACTCTAGACTATAACCTCGTACCTCACTTTCCATGCTGTTGTTTCACTGGCTAGACGTGGGTCCACTTCGACAGAATGTTGAATTTCCCTAAGCGACAATGAGTGTTTCAGAAACAGCTACTGTATGTATGGTTCTCTTTTTTCCCTGCATGGGCAATTTGGAGATTTGTTCTGAATATTTTCATTCATCTTTTTGTTGTAACTTGGTATCTGAGGAGAAGGGCTGTGCAGCATGTGCTATTTTTACCCCTAAGACTATTAAGTCGAGACGGGTTGATACGCTGTTTTACAGCAATTTGCTTCAGGCAGGGGGTGCCAGGATCCCCTGACCAAGCGCTCTCACGGTAAACAGAAGGGGTCCTCGGGAGCCGCCTCCTATCCGGAATCGGCTCCCAAACGGGCGAAGGTTACTAAGGAGGCTTCCACTGCAAAACCTGTCTCTCCTTCTGTATCTACCCCTGTACCTATATCCCCTGCACCTACTGTTGCTTCGGCACCCGTTGTTACGTTTGATGCATTAACCAATCTATTTCAGGAACAGATGTCGTCTGTGAAATCCCTGATTGACATGGCGCTGTCTGGGTTCCACAAGGAGCTCAGCACGCCTGTCGTCGGGGGTGGATCGGACGCATCTGGGGGGGTTGGCTGCGGCCCGAGCTCTGGCTCTGGGAACGCGCCTCCTCCCAGGCAGCTTGATCCTGGCTTTGGCTCAGGTGATGGTGTGCCTTTCGGCACCTTGTGGCGACCTAGCTTCGGGCTCAGGTTCATCACAGGCGCCTGGCGCCGGCGATGCAGGTTTCACCCTGTCTTCGCCTGGTGCCCTGACTGGCGGTCCTCCGGCGCCGACCAGCTCGGGGACACCTCGGCGCCTAGTGGTCAGTCTGGGTTGCCTGGGAAACCTGTAGGGGCAGGTTCCTCTCGGGCACCTTGGCGCCCTGGTCTGGGTTCCACCCGGCAGGGCGACCCGACACTTCTGGCTCCTCTTGACCTTTTAAGCCCTTCGTGTTCGGCCTCTGTGGTACCCTTGGCGGTCTCTCTTGATTATGAGAGTACGGCAGCTGGGGATTGTGCCGAGGTTGACATGGAGGATGATGAGGGGAGAGAGGAGTCGGAGAGTGGGGTCCCGTACCCCTTTGGGTCATCCCTGCGACAGGTTTGCGATAGGATTGCTGAAGTACTGCCCGAGGTGGCTGTCCCCCGTGCAGGCGCCCAATTCCCACGGAGTTTCGGCTCCCAGGGGAGGCTTTCGCGCCCAGGCGGGTCGCCGAGGTCCGCCTACGCATTTTGCCGTCACTGGTGAGTGAGGTTGTTAATCCTCTCCTTACTGGTGCCCGTACTCGGTGATTTACCGGACGTTGGCAAAAGGTATCAGTTGGGAGAGGATGCGCTATTCGAGCTGCCAGTGGTGGACGAATGTGTTTTCGCCTCCGTTACCCTCGGGGGGTCGTCCACGTCTTCATTGGCTTCGGCCAGGCAAGGCAGGCGGCTTCCCCCTTTTCCAACCAATGCGCCCACGCTGAAGTCTGCTTACCGGTCCTTTGAGGAGTGTTACCCATGTGCAGCCCAGCAGTTAAAAGTGGCCGTCAACTCAGCTTACCTGTCTGCGTTACAGGGTCAACTTGTGGACCAGAGCACTTGTGGTGCCGACTTGTCGGCTCCCGTGCTCGCGCATCAGCTCACGGACGTTCATTCTCATCTGGCTCGGGACAGTATTAGGTGCTGTGCAAGCCAGATGATGGGTGCCGTCATGGGCATGCGTCGGCTTTGGTTGTCAGTGGCGCGCTATTCTCCAGCCACGCAACAGGCGCTCCTGTCTCTGCCGTTCACAATGGGGTCCTCCCCTGTTTCCTGGGGCACTGCAGGTAGTGCAGGAGGCCGCGGAGGCGGTGTCCACCTTCAAAGACTCTAAGCCTTTGTTGGAACACCCCTCCATTCCTCGCCAACGGCCATCCCCTCTTACTGCCGCATATCCTTCTGCCCCAGTGAAGGAGCCTGCAAAGTGGACTGCCCCATTGCAAGCCAAGCGGAGTAAGAGAGCTAGAGGCAAGGGCAGGCCTGCTCAGTCGCAGCAGCCTTTTCGGGGCAAGGGGAAGCCAGCCCCAGCTTCCCGTTGAATCTTCTCTCGGAGCCCTTATTGCCCCCCACACAAGCAAGCGGAGACTTGCCGCCTGTGGGGGTGCTTTGCTTTCTGCCAAACGTCCCTGTAGGCGGCCAGTTGTCACTATTCCTTCGGGAGTGGGAAGCAGCCACTTCAAATCCCTGGTCCTGTCCACACTCAGGGATGGCCATTTGCCACAGTGGAGGCGAGATCCACCGTCCTTCTCCGGGTTCGGCACACACCAGTGCCGGCCTCCAGGGTGAAGGCGGACGTACTCCGTGCCGAAGTTCAGTCCTTACTGGACAAGGCAGCCATCGAGGTGGTTCCTGTGGGTCAGCAAGGAGAGGGGTTTTATTCCACTTACTTCCTAGTGACCAAGAAGGACGGAGGGTTCAGACCCATTCTGAATCTCAGAGGGCTGAACAAGTTACTAGAGGTGCCGTCTTTCAGGATGGAGACACTCAGGTCAGTGATCTCATCCATCGAGACAGGGGATTGGCTTACGTCGATCGATCTCAAAGACGCCTACCTCCATGTTCCAATGCACCCCGAGTTCAAGAAGTACCTCAGGTTCTCCTTTGACAGGACGTGCTACCAGTTTTGTGTGCTCCCCTTCGGCATCTCCACGGCGCCAAGGGTGTTCACCAAACTTATGCTAATCCCAGCTCAGTTAGCCAGGTCTCAGGGCAGGTGTTGTTACCCGTACCTGGACGACTGGCTTCTCAGGGCCTTAGGTCCTCAGTTAAGCAGAGCATCCACACTGCGTGTGATGGATATTCTGGTGTCACTGGGCTGGATTATCAACCTCAAAAAATCAGACCTCGTTCCGACGCAGGATCTGGTGTTCTTGGGGGCAAGGTTCAACACGGAGCAGGGGATTGTTTCCCTCGCTCCGGACCGTATCGTCAAAGTCCAGAGGACTGTGTTACAGTTTCTCGAGTCGCCCCTTGCGTCAGCTCGAACATGACTTCGGTTGCTAGGCAACATGGCGGCGACAGTGGATGTGGTTTGGCGTGCGCGTCTGAGGATGAGACCCGTTCAGCAGGCGTTAGCGCAGCTGTGGTCCCACTCGCAGAGCTACGAGACTATTCTCGTGACGCCCGAGTGGTTGATTCCTCACTTGCGGTGGTGGACGGAAGTCGGGAATTTGTCCAGGGGGATCCCCCTAGACACCCCGACACCTTCCCTCTCAGTTCAGATGGACGCCTCCCTCACAGGAGGGGGGTGTGTGTGTGTGTGTGTCCTGGGCGAACACTCAGTCTCAGGCCTATGGTCGGAGCGGGAAGTCAGCCTGCACATCAATGTGTTAGAATTGAGAGCAGTCCGCCGGGTGTTCGAGGGCTTTCGGGAGTTTGTTCGGGGCCATGTGGTTCGTCTAGAGATGGACAATCAGACGGCCATGACTTACATCCTCAAGCAAGGCGGCACAGTGTCTCCGTCACTCCTTCAGGAGGCGTGGCAGTTTCTACTGTGGTGCGATCAGTTCAACATTCAGGTTTTGCCTGTTTATCTCCCGGGGTAGACAACGTGCGTGCAGATGCTCTCTCACGGCGTATACTAGCCCCACACGAGTGGATGCTCGACCGGGGGATATTCGGGATTATCTCCCAGTTGTTCGGGTCGTTCCAGGTGGATCTGTTTGCGTCTGGGGTGACGAACCAGATTCCTGTGTTTTGCTCTCGGCTTCCGGATCCGAGGGCGCTAGCCAACAACGCCTTTCAGCTAGATTGGACGGGCAGGGTACTGTGGGCGTTTCCGCCAATACCACTGATCTCCAAGGTCCTGTCTCAGCTGACCGCGCAACCAGCTCGGCTACTTGTGCTTCTTGTACGCCTTTGGTCGGCTCAAAGTTGGTTTCCGGTAATCATCAGGTTTCTGGCTCAGCCTCCTGTTCTATTACCTTTTTGACCGGACCTCCTATCCCAGAACTGAGCGTCCCACCCGAATCCCAGGATTCAGTGGGTGGCTTGGCCGCTGTCCGGAATCGCCTCCAAGCGAGTGGAATTCCTGCACCAGTTGCAGACACAATGAGGATAGATGGGCCTGTTATGTGCGCTGGTGTGTCAACAGGGGGATTCTTGATCCCTTTTCTGCAGATTTAGTCTCTGTGTTGGAATTCCTCCAGTCTCGGTTGGATGCCGGTCTAGTGGCTTCAACTGTTCGAGGATATTCTACGGCTATTTCGGCCTTCCATATTCCTTATGACGGTGCACTCTTGGGGCAGCACCCTCTTGTGCAGCGCTTTTTAGCAGCCGTGGACAGAATCCGTACGGTTGTTCGGCGGATTAGTCCCCCGTGGGACTTGCCAATCGTTCTTGATTGGCTGTCCGGTCCACTATTTCACAATCTGTCGGCTGTTTCACTCCGGCTGTTAACGTGGAAGGCGGCTTTTCTTGTGGCGGTAACTTCGGGCAGGCGGGTAGGCGATAGTGCCTTTCATGTGACGGCGCCTATTGAGCTCCGGCTTTCACTCAGCCTCCCCTGCCCGGTACCTCTCTACGACGTGCTCACGTCTTAGATGTCCGTAAGGCCCTTAAGGCTTATATCAAACGAACAAGGGGTATCCGTAAGGATAACCAATTGTTTTGTTGTTATGGCGGGGTCAAGGCTGGTCTTCCGGCGAACAAGCAAACCATATCTAGGTGGCTTGTCTCTGCCATACATATAAGCTATACTCACAAAGGTCGTATCCCACCTGAAGGTTTGAAAGCTCATTCGGTTAGGGCAGTTGCTACATCGAAAGCTTACGCTGCAGCCCTGCCCATTGAGGAGATCTGCTCCGCCGACCGAGTACGTTCATCCGTCATTACCAACTTGACAGACTCTCCAGTGAGCGTGCTCGGTTCGGTCAGTCAGTTCTCTCCAGTGGGCAAGGTTCCACCTCTCTAGCCGATTGAGCTTTCGAGGTTTTTATGCCATGAACCATTATCTGCCGATTTTAACTGGTGTTGTTTTTTTTAAACTTTTACCTATTCCCTATGTGACGGGTTTTATATGGTGATGGTTTTTTATTCCCATGTCTTCTGTATTATTCCGTTCTGCTCTAGACCTATTGCCTTAGAAACCTTTGCTTAATAGAAGTATTACGGCATTTTGTTTCTTGGGGCTTATTGCTGGATTCCCTTATCTTCACTTCCGATTGATTACGGGAGGGAGGGGGGTTTATCTCAGCTGTTTACATTAGCGAGGTTTCGCATTGTAATTGTAATGTGTTCGACCCTGACCCTGGCTCATGCCCCCGCCTGATTGGCTATGGTGGACACGTGACCAGGTAAGTGAGCTTTTTTCTGCTATTTTTAGCTTGGGAAATTCCTCTTCTTGTCGGGGTTGTTTTATGCGGACAGAATGCCACTCCCTAGATCCGTCTTTAGGAGTCTGTCTTATGCTTATAAGTACCCCAAGGAGGAATATATGAAAAAGAATCGAACTAACCTGTAGAGGTTTCAGATTCTTTGAATATATTCCTCCTTGGGGTACGCCCGCCCACCTCCCCACATTCTGTCTGATTTCGTTCAGCATGGAAAGTGAGGTACGAGGGTATAGTCTAGAGTTACCTGCTCTTGGCTGTAGGGGGCCGTAGGGCCCTGTAGGGGTGGTCTCACAAGACAAAAACGTAGTTTTTTGTTTTGTAAATATTTTATTCAAATATTGTTACAACTGTCGTAGGGATTTTAAATGGACATTTAAATGCTCATAAGTACCCCAAGGAGGAATATATTCAAAGAATCTGAAACCTCTACAGGTTAGTTCGACTTTACAGTCTGCCTGATGGTCTGGTACAAATTTTAGATGTTCCATACATCTGAGTAAATTCATCATATTTGGTCTGGTTAATTCCATTTGGGCTGGTAACATTTTGAAGTTACCAGCCCTGATGTCTGGCTGGATTTTTGGCTTATTTCATACACTGCAGTAACCCAAGCTTCTTGTAATTAGCGACTAACAGGATTCTGTGGTTACTTCCTGACTTTGTTGCATGTCATCATGCCTCAATTACATGCATTGATGTTGGTGTCCTTGATCATTGGATTCTCTGGTCTAGACTTATTTACAGACCGCTATAATATAGCTTGAATATTTCTGAGTGAAACCAACCTGTGATTATTTAAACAATGATTCACCCTTCACTACAGGGGGAACAATGTCTCCAATATCAAAGAATGCAGCAAGCTCAAGGTGCTGCCAAAACTTAGAGCTTTAGCTCTTGGAGGTAAGAACAGATCTCTGTATTTCTGTCAGTGAAAGATCTAAGTCACAGTTTTTATGAAACCTTTCATTTGAATTGAAATAAGCTTTTCAGTGTCAAGTTTATAGTTATGCAATGTACAACTGTTTTGAGTGTTCAAACAAAGAGCAGTCCCAATGTATATCTGCTCACATAAATTCAAAGTAGTCCATCAAAAGTAAAAATATAATCTAGTTCCAAAATACTCAATGAGGAACTGGCAACTGCACTATTTGACATGTAACTCATTATATTGTTTGAGCCTTTCTTGTTTAGATAGAACTGTTCTAATGTCTAATACTGTCTCTCTGTTACAAACAACTTGATAACTTACTATCTTTCAGAATCTCTAAGACTTTCAGTTAACAATGTTTTGATGCATATCTCTCAGAACCTCCTGGAATTCACTCAACAATGTTTCAAGTGGAAGCCCTCCAATCCGGCATGCTCTCTATTGGCACTAGAATTTGGTCCCGGCAGAAGCTAGTTACTTTATGACCATTTACACACCCTCTAATCCGGCGTCAGTCTATTCCGTATTTCAGCACAACAAAGACCGCCCTTGAAATGACTGTTTGTACAGTAATTAACGCTCTCTAAACCGGCATCTGGTATCTCGGCGCTCCTGTTGATTGGCTGATTGGCTGAGCGTTTATTAACAACAGAGCATTAAGCTCATTGATGTTGCCTGTATTATATATTAATTGTCGTGTCACAATTTGTCAGCCGCTCACTGTGTCAAGATGGCTGGTCCAGTCAAGCAGGCTAGATTGGAATTAACTCTTGAACAGAAAATTCAGCTGATAAAAGATTTTGATGCAATTCCTCGGCCTACTCAAAAAGATCTTGCACTTACATACCAAATTGGCAAGCAAACAGTTTCAGACATTTTGAAAAAGCGTCAAGTGTTCAGTCATATTTTACGGCACATGGAAGATCATTCTCAGGTTGAAAAGGGAAAAGTTCTCCAAACTGGCATGCCCTCTATACTGGCATTTTTCGCCGGTCCCAACGACGGCCGGTTTAGAGGGCTTCTACTGTATTTGTGACTGGTACCATCTGTGACATTGTATACATGTTAAGCTGTTTGTAGCTGACTGTATGTGCTAATGGTTTGCCTCCCTCTTTGTGACAGAGAACCCGATAGCAGAGGAGGATGACTACCGCCTGGAGGTGCTCATCTCCCTCCGCAGTCTGGAGCGGCTGGACAAGGATGAGTACACAGAGGAGGAGCGCAGTGAGGCAGAGGAGATCTACGAGCAGAGGCGACAAGAGGAGGAGGCCAATGAGGGGGTATGTTAGCATTTTCAAATAGGGTGAATGTTAGACAGGCATGAGGGGGATACATTGTCAATTCTATGTGTGTGAGTGTGCTTGTGTTGGGAGTCAGCTGTGGGGTATGAAGGGGGGTACATCAGCTGTGTGACATGAGAGGGATATGTTAGCAATGGGGTATAAGGGTTCATTAGCAACAGGGTATGGGTGGGGTGGGGTGGGGTGTTAAGCGCCAGGGGCTTGAAGGGGATACATCAGCTGTGTGACATGAGGCGATATGGTAGCAATGGGGTATAAGAGTTCATTAGCAACAGGGTATGGGTGGGGTGGGGTGTTAGCACAGGGGCTTGAAGGGGGTACATCAGCTGTGTGACATGAGAGGGATATATTAGCAATGGGGTATAAGGGTTCATTAGCAACAGGGTATGGGTGGGGTGTTAGCGCAGGGGCTTGAAGGGGTACATCAGCTGTGTGACATGAGAGGGATATATTAGCAATGGGGTATAAGGGTTCATTAGCAACAGGGTATGGGTGGGGTGGGGTGGGGTGTTAGCGCAGGGGCTTGAAGGGGTACATCAGCTGTGTGACATGAGAGGGATATGTTAGCAATGGGGTATAAGGGTTCATTAGCAACAGGGTATGGGTGGGGTGGGGTGTGGGGTGTTAGCGCAGGGGCTTGAAGGGGGTACATCAGCTGGGTGACATGAGAGAGATATGGTAGCAATGGGCTATAAGGGTATGAGGGGGATATGTTAGCAGTAAGACATGAGGGGAGGTGGTATTTTAGCAATGGAGCATGAGGGTACATCAGCTGTGTGACATGATATGTTAGCGATGGGGTATAAGGGTTCATTAGCAATAGGGTATGAAGGGAATTTGTTAGCACTGGGGTATGATATGTTTGAAGTGAGATATGGGGGTTGGGGGAGTTTTATTAGCGATGGGGTTCATGAGCAGTGTGACATGAGGGGAGTACATTATTGACATAGCAAGATGGGGATATATGACAAATGGGGCATGGTGGTGCTTTGTGACATGTACATGAAGGACATATTAGCACTAGGGCAAGCATCATTGTTATTATTATAATTATTATAAATTTTCAACATCTCCTGTAAGATCTTTTAGATTTAAATATTCTAGGTAGTAAATTATAGCTTTAACATAGTTTTAACATCAGTACAAATACTAGTCACACATGCCCAATATGGCCATAGTCCATTAATACAATCTATACAAACTAGATTTTGCAGCTTTTCAGATTGTAAAGCACATGAACAATGGCATGATGACAATGTCCAACTAGATGTTAGCTTGAGTTTCAACGGATATAAACTGGAAGCATATTCAGCTTGTGTTGTACATGTTATTGTTTTGGTTATATTATTCCTTTACAAAAACAAATGAATTGGTGTTACCATGTTCACATCAATAGTTCTTTAACAAATATGATTTGGAATTTCACTATTCAAAAAGATATAAAGCTGAAACCTCATATTTAGGCATATTTTATATATCCTAGTGTTGATTTGTTTGCATGTGACACTTTACATGAGTCAAACATGCGGCATTGTGTTAATCTAGCAACTAGCACTGAACATGGGTGGAAGAATCCACTGGAACATACATGTATATCATGGTATAAATACTGTTACTTGAAGATATATTAAATAGTGGAAGAGTCCAGTATATCATGGTATAAATACTGTTACTTGAAGATATATTAAATAGTGGAAGAGTCCAGTATATCATGGCATAAATACTGTTACTTGAAGATATATTAAATAGTGGAAGAGTCCAGTATATCATGGTATAAATACTGTTACTTGAAGATATATTAAATAGTGGAAGAGTCCAGTATATCATGGTATAAATACTGTTACTTGAAGACATATTAAATGGTGGAAGAGTCCAGTATATCATGGTATAAATACTGTTACTTGAAGACATATTAAATGGTGGAAGAGTCCAGTATATCATGGTATAAATACTGTTACTTGAAGACATATTAAATGGTGGAAGAGTCCAGTATATCATGGTATAAATACTGTTACTTGAAGACATATTAAATAGTGGAAGAGTCCAGTATATCATGGTATAAATACTGTTACTTGAAGACATATTAAATAGTGGAAGAGTCCAGTATATCATGGCATAAATACTGTTACTTGAAGACATATTAAATGGTGGAAGAGTCCAGTATATCATGGCATAAATAATGTTACTTGAAGACATATTATATGGTGGAAGAGTCCAGTATATCATGGCATAAATAATGTTACTTGAAGACATATTAAATGGTGGAAGAGTCCAGTATATCATGGCATAAATACTGTTACTTGAAGACATATTAAATAGTGGAAGAGTCCAGTATATCATGGCATAAATACTGTTACTTGAAGACATATTAAATGGTGGAAGAGTCCAGTATATCATGGCATAAATACTGTTACTATTAAATGAAGTTACTTGAAGACATATTAAATGGTGGAAGAGTCCAGTATATCATGGCATAAATAATGTTACTTGAAGACATATTAAATGGTGGAAGAGTCCAGTATATCATGGCATAAATACTGTTACTTGCTGCCACATAAAACAGTGGAATAGTCCACTGGAACATACATGTATAGAATGGTATTAATAGTATTACTTGCAGATACATAAAAAGTGGAAGAGTACAGTAGAAAATACATTAACACATGGTATAATAATTACGGTTACTTGACAACACATAAAGTAGTGGAAGAGTCCGCTAGAATTTTGGAAAGGTAGGAATGATGTGTCACCACATGTTGAATATTACCACAGGTTACAGAAGAGGAAACCTTGGAGAAACAGGACTAGAGTGTAACATAGCATCAACAGTAGGTGCATGCTCAGTTGTCCCAGGTCATCATCACTAGGTGGCGCTGTGTGTTTGCTGGCGTTGATGTTGCTACTTACCTCTACCTCTTGTCTGGATCCTCTTCCTGGTTGTCTATGTTGTAAACCCAGATCTATGTTTTGTCTGACAATGTGGTAGAATATTTTTATCTGCCTTTGGTACAGCTGACTTCTTCATATCTACCTGGTGTCTTGTTTCCAAATATATCAGAACACTTTCAGCTTCAGTTCTTACATTTATACCTGTAATCCATAACTAAACTTAGGGTAATACTGTGGTATCCTTGGTCCTATCAGCCAACAGTCTGTGCTTGATTTTAGCGGTAACTATGTGGTCTTGCTCAGTCGTTTGGTTGATAAGTGTCATTTATTCAGATGGCATGGATTTGCAAATAATATCCACCAGTTGTTCATCTCTTTCTTATACGATTGCTTTCATGTCACTGTGATGGAGCTGGAATATTGCTGACTGCGGTGTTAATAACATTTCAGTGTTAACTCTTACATCTTACTGTTAGTACTGCAAGTCATCTGAGAATCATCTCTGGTTCAATGGCCCACATGGGTACCATGTGTAAGGACCAAACTGACTTGCTGTTTGTGTTGTTGGCATAAAGAACTGAAAATAGTTTCACATATTTCCTTTGTTCAATCTTTTCCACTTGTCTCTGCTTTTTTTTTCTTCTTTGGTGACTCAACAATTACACCAAGGAATAACTAAAACTGGAATTGAAAGTCGTAAGCAGTCAAACAATTAACACCTGACTCTCTTTGTGCAATATCTGTTTGATGCTGATGCTTGTGTCCACTATCTTTTCTCCATGCTTCTATTGGTAGGAATGGCTATGTTGTTGGTGGCACTGCAAGTTGCATAATATGCTGGTCATGTCATTGATTCCTATATCCAGAGACATACTCATCTGCCGTTTGTCTACACCATAGATGTGCTTGTGTATTACACCAAATGGAAATGTGTGGAGCCTTTTTCTGGATTTAAGATTGTTTTGATATGTCTCTTTTTTGAAATAATGAAGCATTCAGTCATCTCATTTTCAGCATGGTCAGTATTGTTAGGTCCATGAAATGGTTTTGCATCCAAACTTCTCTGAGAGGCAACTTTCAACCAAATGGAATACGAACGATAAGCTAAAATATTGTGGTTGCTGTCTTGTATTTGTGACAGTTAACACTTGTTAAACCCTATTGGTATTCCAGTATCCCAGTGCTTGTCAGAGATAACAAATATGAGGATCTGGGCCCTTATTCTTGAAACGTTCGTATCGCTAAGATTCTTAACTTTGATTGTAGCCAATGGGCTTAAGAAGTTCGTAGGGCTACAAACGTTTTGAGAATAGCTCGCCTGGTGTCACAATGTGTGACCTGTCCAGTTGTGTGTCACCATAGGCCAAGAGCATGCATCACTATTCATGATATCAACCAACTTGCTGGCCACAACAGGATTGTTTGAAGTGCTTGATATAGTTGCAATAGTGCTGGCTGTGTCATAAAACAACATGCATTCTTTCTGTTTCATTTGTTGGCAAAACAAACTCTACCAACATGATTATTGTAACCAGTGTCCTTCTCTTGTACATATATTCAATTTGGGCTGCTTATGTAGATGTAGTTTGTAGCTGTCTGCCCAGTGTATGTCTACCTGTGTCTCCAGTACAATCTGGACCGTCTTCCCTCTTCTCCCTGTACTCACCTGTATCCAGTCTCACCTGTAGATAGCTATCTGTCATTTCTCATGTAATCACATGTATTCAGTATTTAGTCTGCTTGTTTAACAGTCACATAGAACGAATCAGTATGATATTGTCAGTCTGTGATAGAGTAAATAGGTATAACTGGAATGCATTTTCAAGTGTCACTAAAAATCCTTTGCATTATGAATGATACATCTTAGAAATCGTATAGTTATATTTCTGATTAACTCCAGTTCTTGCATAAGCTATGGAAATGTTGCTTTCCACACTTCCTTATTGCCTTTACTTGACCTCTAGACGTAGACATGATCACAATGAACAGATGGAGTAGTGCTAGATTGAACTCACATGATAGTCCTCATAACATCTGAAATAGAATAATGAAATGTCACGATTATTACATCACCAAACTAGCTGCACGTGTGTTAATACTTGTAGAATGAAACCAGTCCAGTCTGTCAGTAACGAATATTACATGCAATAGCTACAAAAATTGCAGAAATACTTTCAGTGGTGAGGACAACAGTAAGATTTGCAACTTACAACTGCTGATTTAGAATGTTCATTTTCATATTGTCAAATTTATGTGTATCTTCCAGAATGAAGAGGTTATACAATCTGACGAGGAAGGGGGAGACAACTGACCAGGCATGGCCACGACGCCTGGTGGTGAATCAGTCAACCGTCCATTCTCCATGAATCTCGATATCTCATACTAGTACTTTACAACTGCTATCATCACAGTTCGGGTTTAATTGTCATGGCAACTGACAAATACTGAATGTGTTCCAAAGGTCATTGAATTTTATTGCAGATTCCAAATGGCTTCCAGCTTAAGTTAATCCTCCAACCTTTAAATTTGTTCAGAGAACATGTATATATGTATTCCTACAATCAGCATTTTCTACCCTTCTGTAGAATTACAGGTTATAATGTGACAAGCATTTTACATCAGCTTTCGTCTGTGATATCACATCCAGCCATGCATGGTTATTTTATTTTCTTATTCATTGTTTCATGTGTAAATTATCTTTTTGACCAGATAAATTATTACATTTACCACCACACAATGAATGTCCGAAAACTTGTTTGACAGTAATATTGATATAAAACACTTGTGCCTAATTGAAATGTCTTCTGGTAATGGCTGGATCTATTGTAACTACAAACTGTAATGTATTTCATAATAAACATTTATTGTTATGCATTGTGTTGTGTTTTTGCATCAGCCTTTGTTGGGATGTATTACTTGTATTACTTGTATTACTTGTTCTACTTGTTTGTGCCTTCACAAACTTAAGATGTAATGATAATTACAGTCTGTGACTACAGCCATTAGTCCGGAGCCGAGTCTAGTACATCAACCAAGGTTTTAGATATTTTCTTTCCAAATATTTCCTTTCATCGAAATCATTGTCTGTGCCAGTTTGAAATAGGAATCCAGTCTCATTCAAGATTTACCTAGATGATATGCACCAACATAGCAGGCTTGCTGACCTTTCTCTTACAAGGTGATGAAGCAGCTTGGGTTTACGTTCCCGGTTATCTTAATGTTACTTATCCTTGTTCTGTCACATTTACTCCATTGTGGGAGGAAATCCCAAAGAAACTCAAGTTGTAGACTTTCAGGATTTGGTAAATCACATGAGCACAGGTATGAAACTCAGAAAACCAAGGATCTTAATCAGTCCAAATCTAGGATAAGAGATCATGACCCGTGTTTAGGTGACATAACTCTGTGGTGTGGGCCTTTGACTAATTAGTTATCAATGATGAGAGAATCCCACTAATTCCAAACACAACCAAGTACCAAATGAGTTCCAAAGAGGATTTTTGCAATCCTCATTCTCATTTGCAGCCCCCAAGAGAGAGGTGGGCAACCTCTGCATTGTAGTCAAGGATCCAAATTAAGTGCATCAATATTTGTTGAAGCCAACAGTGACGATACGGGCAATGCGCTATTTCACAAGCATTTGTGTCACTTGTATTTGGTCAATCTGAAGTAAGTCCATAACAAAGGAAATCATACATGATACATATTTTAATCTTCTTGACAAGAGAATGAAGCTGATAATGTGAGAGGATAATAATATGTTTTAATACCTACGAGGGCAACATATCGGGTTAATATTTTTCATACGATGCCCTAGGGCAAAATATCACTTCTGTGACGTTGCGTAATACATGCGGCGGTGGCGAGTAGACAGCCTATGTTTGAAAGTAGATTTGGATTATTTTCCTCAATTTGACAACTTCGATAATAAACAGAATATTATATTCATGCCCATATCATACTATGTTTACGACACTCGTGCCTAAATATCGGTATATCCCTCGATCTCGCTCGGCCGGGAAATACCAACATTTAGGCACTCATGTTGTAAACATAGTATGATATGGGCACTCATATAATATCCTCTATTTCTGTACAGAGCTGTAGATACATGTCACATGTTACACTCAAATAATGAAGCTGCAAACATTTACATAGACTCACTACTACTATTTAGAAGTCTTACTACTTATTATCATGTCAGAACAGAAAAACTTAGATAAATCCATTATTTACACTGTAAGCATATTTTTCAACTTAAAATACAGTTTTTATTCTTTAAATTCAGTAACCAGGTTCAAGTTCAGCAAACTTGAAGATGTACTTATACATAGACTCCATTTCAACAAAATCCTGGTTTTATTGATAATAAGCTGGACATTTGTGTCTGAGCTTATCTGAAAAATCTGTCTCCATACAAATTCCCACTACCCTGCACACCACTTCAAATACTAGTAGATAACCCCAAGTTTAATATGTTGCTATTTTTAATCAAATGAACATCACCAACAACTGTTATTAAAGATTTACCTGTACTGAGGAGCTGGGTGAAGAGATGCAATGCAGTTTCACTGACTGCAACTGTCTTTATAGTGGCTATTTTACATCCCAATTTTCCTAGAAAGTTCTCTGAGATATCTGTTCCCCCATGTCCACTCTGAACCAATCAAATTGGTAGGTGAAGGAAGCACTGACCAATACTGGACCCTGTTTCACAAAGCGATCATAGTGTCTGTGTTAGCAGGCAGGTGGGTGAGAACGGTTTTTTTGCCACCGTCAAGAATGTTCCAAAGAGAACACCAGAGTTTCACACATTGTACCCTCACCTCACTACCCCAGTCTGTAACAAAGTTTGGTAGTTATGATTGTTTGTTGTTTAATGCTGTACTCAGCAATATTCCAGCTATATGAAGGTGGTCTGTAAATAATCGAGTCTGGATCAGACAATCTAGTGATCAACATCATGAGCATCAATCTACACAATTGGGATAGAATGATGTGTCAACCAAGTCAGCGAGCCTGACGTGATCCCATTAGTCGCCTCTTACAAGCATGGTTTGCTGACGACCAATTCTAACCCGGATCTTCACAGGTCTACGGTAGTTAAGATTGAGGGATATGATCGCTCTGTGGAATGGGGAAGCCCAAGCTAACAAGAAATCAACAAAATAGCAGCTCTTGTTTAAATATATATAATAAATGAGCAGAGGGTGGACTGGTTCCATCAAATAAACAGAATAAACACAACAGAAATTCAGAAACATGATTTGACAACTATCATTAACAGTCGCTAAGAAACATATAACAATCTATATTGACCATCACATCTAGGCACATTCTACATTCAGGTAAAATCTATATCACGGCAAACCAGAACAAAAACAGCCAAACATGCTACTACTATAAATGCATGCTTAAAGTATTACAAATGATATGGTTTATATCTTACTCATTAAGTGAAAAATACATTGATACATGTGTGTGTATATATATATACATGTTTATATGAAATAAAACACACACACACACACACACACACACACAACTCACTCTCCATCACTAGATATATGGACATTTTTGTATATTGTGCTCAAGAAACAAACTTTTTGAGAACTTCCGAAGACCTGAGGTGATGTTACAAGAACTAAATTCAAAGTCACTTACAAGATCAGGGATTGACGGGACACGAATTCCTGTGTCCTATACACATAAAAATTGACAATGGACACAACAAAAGTTATTAGCGCATCCACAGGGACGCAGAAAACGTCCAAATACTTTTTCTAAAAATTTCACTTTGCTACAAAGCCGGGCTTTGGTATCAGTTGTAATTTAATTACTGTAACAATGTTATGATCATGATACACAATACAGTAACAGTTAATGAATTGCAACAATTTTTTATAGTATTAATAATATTTAAGCGTCAGGGACCCCTGAAAAGTATAAGTATAAGTCCCAGGGACCCTCAAATACAGGACTCAAGGTAAATCCCTGCAAGATTACTGCACTATATCCAATGATGTACATGCATGTGTGTCTATGATTGTACTAGTGCAGTCTAATCCAGGCACTGTAGTGCTAGCCCACTAAGATACTACAGTTTATCATGGACACCCCACTCACATTACACTGACTCCATCAGTCTTCATAATTCCCCATAATTCATCACACATACATTATAACAACAAGAGCTGTTTTGTTAGTTGTCTAACACCGCACTCAGCAATATTCCAGCTACATGGCGGCTGTCTGTAAATAATTGAGTCTGGACCAGACAATCCAGTGATCAACATCGCGAGTATTGATCTACACAGTTTGGATATGATGATGTGTCAACGATGTCAGCAAACCTGACCACCCGATCCCCTTCATCACGTTTATGACAAGCATGGGATGCTGAATACCAATTATAATCTGGATCTTCACGGGTCAACAAGCACTGTATTTTACTGACTTCAGGTATGACACAGCCATGACTGAACCACTCTCCAGGCAGATACTCTTTCCACTGGAAGAGACTTCACAAAATTCGAAACATTTTGTCCTGGTCACCAGAAAGGTAGTTCCATATATCCACATCCTGCATATATGAAATAAACACTTTTTATGAAACCTGCTTGACTTCACCATGTAAGTTAGTTCATGCTTTATGGACTGAATCTGTTCCAACAACATCTACCACAGTGGAAAAGAGACTTGGTGGTGAATGACATACTAGTATTTTCTAAATTGTTGCATATTTTCATATTTTGGCAAGAAGCAACTTAACTAAAACAAAAAGACAAAGTCATCAATATCCCCCACAATGGCAAAATACTCTTCATGATTATGTCTACGAGTTATGACTATGTCAAATATTTAGGTGTGTATATAGAAAAGTGGAAGGAGAGTTTTGAAAGGTTTTTACAGTTCTGCTCCAGAAAGGAGCACTATCACCAATTTCAGTTTTAGTCAAACTTGTTGCCATGGAAATGCCAAAAATATTTTATTCAGAAATCCAAAACTACCAAAAGGCACCAGTACACCGTCAGACCAATCTATGTGCCAAGTTTGGTGAAGAAATATTGAACGGTTTTAGAGTTCTGCTCCGGAAAAGAGCACTACCACTAATTTCAGTCTCAGTCGAACTTGATGTCATGGAAACGCCAAATATTTTATTCAGAATTCCAAAACTACCAAAAGGCACCAGTACACCACCAGATCCATGTATGTGCCAACTTTGGTGAAGAAATATTGAACGGTTTTAGAGTTCTGCTCCGGAAAAGACAAATGTGCACGGACGGACGGAGTCCATTTTAATACCCTCCGCAAAATGCGTTGCAGGGGATAATAATCTATATATTCAACCTAATCAAAGGGAGACAACCACCAATTCACAATCAAGGGCAAATCATCCTGATTCATCACAGGGATTTATGCAGGATTTTAAACTAAGAAAATACAATCATCATAATATAATTACATGAATAATTAATTATTTAAGTCTCAGTCATGTCAACTGGCATATTACGCTAAAATTTGCTGCCAACTCCAGGTCAACCACACAACATGTCAACATAAATCTCTGCATTATATAACATTCAAACCTGCAATCCAACTTAAAAAGTCCTCTTACAGACTTTTATCATGTTTACAAGGAGAGGATCACACTTTGTAAAAGTAAAACCAAAGTATTCATTCAAACAAACAAAAAAGTATTTGGACATGATACTTTTTATAGAATTTCTCCATTTTAACTCAAAATAGACTGATGGCATTGTGACAAAACAACCTGTGATTAAACACATAAGAAAACAAAAGCTATAAAGTATTGTATAAATCATACTGTGTGCCAAGCCACATCATGGGGCTGTGGGTAGCCTAGTGGTTAAAGCGTTCGCTCGTCACACCGAAGACCCAGGTTCGATTCCCCACATGGGTAAAATCTGTGAAGTCCATTTCTGGTGTCCCCCACCGTGATATTGCTGGAATATTGCTAAAAGCGGAGTAAAACAAAACTCACTCACCAAGCCACATCAGTTTATTTTTAGCTAAGTATTTAATGTAGTTGTTTTAACCAACTACATTAAAGTGGAGAATTTAAAATTTCAAAGAATTTGAAAACCTGCTCATAAATAGTAAAAGGCCTAATTTCAAAGATTTACAAAGATATAGTTTCGATGAAATATAAAACATGAACACAATGTGAGTTTTGTGACTTGATGTCGTCTCTCAAAGACGTGGTCTCTTCACCGGTGGTCCACGGAACATTTTCTTGGGGGAGTCCACCTCCATTTGGCGTCCAAGACGGTCATTGATGTCGTTCTGACAACACTCAAATCTACTGTTGCCATAGTAGCTGTTCATCGCCTCAGCCGTCAAAGTGTCAATTCCCTCAAGAATTATTCTCTCAAGGTGGGCTTGAATCATTGCAATGGCTAAATTTGCTAAATGTTCATTGTTAAAGACAAACTTGACCATGTTGAGGCTTGAGGTCTTCCTTTCCGCTAAGTGCACAAGCAGTGCCTCGAAGAACACGTTGATACAGGTATCTTGTGGGAAGGAGCCTGAAGAAACAAAAACAATCACTGTCATTATTTCCTGATCATCCACAAGGATGTGTATGTAGTGATGAGCCCTGATTCACCCTGAACCCCTACCTTCACTCATTTTCATTGCCCCAAAACGCAACTGGCTTTCATAAGGTTTAAAAAGTGATCATTGTGCGAGAATTGCACTAGCGTGGTCGATGATCTGTGTACGGCTATAAAACTACACAGAAATGTAGAATATTAAATTTCCTATCCGTTGGTATAAATATATGTGAAACTACCTCGGCGGTTTGAGAAATAGTCGCTGCTAAATGTTGTCCAAACTTTTGTTATGCGTTAATAAAACAGCAAATTTCTCCACTTCTTATCGTGCACCGATAGAAGCACTGGGCTATGAATTTTGTTTAATTTGGCATTTCTCGCAGAATTCAAAACTATGTAGTATATTTGTGTGCCTGATATATTTAGAATTTTATTGGACTTCACAGTGAGTGTTGAAGAGGAAGGATATACATGTCCCTGTGGCACCCAGGGGGTTAAACGTTGCTACAAGCTTTCAAAATTTTTTTTCAAATTAACAATATGCTACACACTGCTGATAAGCCAATAAGCAAAAGTGAGTGAGTGAGTTTAGTTTTACGCCGCCGCACACAGCAATATTCCAGCTATATGGTGACAATCCTGGGTTTTAAAGGACGCATGACTTCTGAGTTTGTAATGATATCCCATATTAAAACATAACATTCTGTTTACAATCATTATTCTAATGACATTGAAAGTAACACATATTATAACATAATCCTTATCAAATGGGAAGCATCCATGATCACTGATTGCATGCAAATTGATGACTCCCAATTTTGGAAATGGACTCTCAGAATACATATGCCCTGAGTCCCCAGGACTCCCAGTTTCGAAGAGCTATGTAAAACCCTGGGCGGTGTGTAAAGAATCGAGCCTGGGCCAGACAATCCAGTGATCAACAACATCAGCATCAATCTGCGCAACTGGAAACCAATGACATGTGTCAACCAAGTCAGCGAGCCTGACCACCCGATCCCGCTAGTCGCCTCTTACGACAAGCATGGGTTACTGAAGGTTCATTCTAACCCGGATCTTCATGGGTCAATAAACAAGACAAAATCTAAATAGGAGAAAGGCTGTGTGATTCAAGGGTGAATTCTTGTACTGTATCAATGTACTGTCATAAAATACTCATGAACATCAAGCTTGGCATTGGTCTTTGGCAAACCATGCTTCTAAGAAGCGACTAACGGGGTCGGGTGGTCAGGCTCGCTGACTTGGTTGACACATGTCATTGTATTCCATTTTCACAGAATGATGCATATGATATCAATGTCCAGATTATCTTGTCGACACCTGATAATTTACATGACACAGAGCTCCAGATAAGATTTAGCTCATGTGGGAACTGTACCCACTGTATTTTTTTGGAGTGGGTATTATGAATGTTGAGTGGGTATTTCATTTTCCGTTACCCACTGCTTTCAAATATGTGCATATTTCAGTCATTTTACTCACCTAAGTAGTAAGTGAGTTTACTAAGCAGGTATGTTCTGCCTTATGTCATACCTAATCAACACCAACTTAAATATAATGGAAATGATTTCATAAAAGATACCTCATCCTGTACCGACAGTACAACACTAGTCCTATACTAGCAGTACAACTTGATAGCACTTGATAGCAATCGATGTCTTTTTCATTACGCAAGCGATTTTTATAAATATATTCTGTATGCATTTGTTTTAAACTTTTTGCATATCTAACATTTTAAATGCGTAATTGGTACGCAACAATTATTTTTCAATACGTAATTTGAAATTTTCTATGCGTATTTTACCCGGATACGCAACTTATCTGGGCCTCTGTGACACCATCACAAAACTGGAATATTGCTTAGTGTGGCATTAAACAACAAAACAAGCATCTTAAAAACAACCTGTATGACACTGTAAATGTTGAAATGATTGACTAATATTCATTCATATGAAAACAGCAAAATTTCTAACATGATTTGTAAATTTCTGAATTCATGAAGATCCCTATGGGCCACACATAAATGATCTTACTTGTTCTGGGTCATGTACAACAAATGCTACAAGTGATCAGGTTCCCATTCCACAATGCATAGCACAATGATTGCTTTGTGAAACAGGCCCAGTATCTAAGTAAGCGTAATTCTGCAAGTTCCAGACTAGTACAAAACTAAAATTCTGAACAGGTCAAATCAAGTTGAAGAGACCTACTTTCACAATTACAATACATCAGATCATGTAAAAAGCTTGCTCAAATCCAACACATTTCTCCTGATATTTATCCTTTTTTGATTTGTGCATTACTTGTAAAAGTGGACAAAAAGGTTTTAAATCAAGATTGTTTTATGTTCATAAAGCATTGGCTACTCTAATGACTAATATAATTAAGAAATACACTTTGCTCTACCACCATGTATAGTGTAATAAAACACACTTTTGCCCTGAACTATCATAGTTAAAGCACGAGGGCGGACGCGTCCGCTTCAAGTGCTTTTAGCTATAATAGTTCAGGGCGAAAGTGTGTTTTTATTACACTATACATGGTGGTAGAAGCGAACTGTATTTCTTTTCTAAGATGCCAAATTTAATACTTTCTAAGGATAATTACGATTAATTTAAGGCAGAAAACAAACGACGGTGTCTGTGACCTAAATTAAGAATCCTGACCTAAATTAAGATTCATTCCTCGCACAGGGCTAACAGGGCTAACGAAATAAACTACTTAGCGTTACTAAACAATGGCGGTGTCTGTGACCTAAATTAAGATTCCTACCAACAAGCGCACATCCAGGGCTAACTGATGTGTCTGCCCCCTCACGTTAAGACGAGCGTTACCAGAAAAAAAATGATAACAGTTTGATGACGGTTTACGTTCGATCAAATATCTTCTCTGAATTATTTTAATTACATCTGTTATTAACATAAACCATATGGGGCAATATGAACGCTTGAATTTCTACTACCAACGTAAGTTTAGATCAGTACATCCAGAGGAAGTCGAAGTAGTCAGCGACATTCCACGAATTGCATTGTGGGAATGTAAACATTCGCTTGAACGTTACTGTGTCGCTGAAAACTTGTGAGTCGAAATGACACATTTTAACCGTCGTAAAACATAAACGTAATGTTTCCACCAGTGATGTTAGCTGCGTGAAGCAACAGAAAACCAAGAAACGGGATGCAACGGTGTAGTTTACTGTAGGAGGCCGTACGAGGCGATGACAACTGACATGCATCGTGACGTCGCTTTCATTGTGACGTAATGTAAAATGGTTCGATTACGAGGGGGCACACTAGAATGGCGCAGTGACGGGATAACGTCATTCAATTGTTACGTCATCAAAAAACTATACCTTTATTGTCTGATAATGTATTTTTTTTTCGATTGTTCTAACCGCTAGGCATCTTAGAATCAAAATTAACAAAGGTTACCAAATAAAAATAAAAATAATAAATTAATTTTCCAAGTCAAGGTTGACACACGTCATCAAATCCCAATTACATAGGTTGATGCTGACAATGTTAATCACTGGATTGTCTGGTCCAGAATCAGTTATTTACAGACTGCCATCATATAGCTGGAATATTGTTGTGTGAGGGTCAAACAACAAATAAACAAACAAACAGTAACACTGGTGACCAAGTGGTTTTCCTTACCTGCACCAATACATGGAAATGTGGCGGACTGAAGGCCAAGCTTGTCGTTGACATGGTTAAGACAGTTCAGATACGACTTCAGCAACTGGCTTGTTGATTCCTTCTCATTGGCTGCCTGGTACATGGGCGAGGCCAACTGAACAATGTGACCAACCCGACCACTTAACGACCCCGATGCATATGTTTCTACCACTTCAGTTGTTTCTAAGGGCCCTCCATGCTGGCGCAGAAAAAAATGACACTGTTCGATCATTAGGGGTCCTGCTGCCATGGCAATGGCATGGGCGGTTTCATTTACATGAGTTAGCTGTCCATCAGTGGGATTGATCAAGGCATCGGTTCGTAACGTTGTGATGTCATCATAACATATATGCACATTGGTCTCATCTGCTAGGAGGAAGGAGAACTTATCTCCCTTGTTTCTGAGCGTGGTTGTATGCCAGTCCGAAGTGGATGGTTCCATGCTGTTTCTTGGACTGGCTTGAAATCGTTGCTCTGCAGTGGTATTAACACGAGGGAGTTGGGACGTCCAATGATGATTATGATCTGTCATCCTGTCCTGAACAGAACTTGATCTGCTAGTTTCCACAGCACCACTGGTCCTGCCATTTCTGGAACCTCCACCCGAACCTCCTCCGGAAGTTTCTGAAGGTCCTGCAGAATGACCAGAGTTTCCCCGTTGTGGCAGAACTCGGGTTGTTATCTGTTCTGCTGTACCACTGGTCCTGCCATTTCTGGAAGCTCCACCCGAACCTCCTCCGGAAGTTTCTGAAGGTCCTGCAGAATGACCAGAGTTTCCCAGCTGTGGCAGAACTCGGGTTGTTATCTGTTCTGCTGTACCACTACTATTGCCAGGATTCCGCTCAAACATGTCAAACTTCTGTGAAAGAGGCTTGACTGCACCTGAAGACTTCTTTTCACAACTTCCTGAAGATGGGTCAGCATCAGGGTTTGCCCTTTTGATTCCTTGTTTGGTCAGTGGAGATGATTTGGGGTCATCTCCAGGAATTACAGTTCTCTCTTTGGGTGTCTCAGCACTGGCGCTCAGCTCAGCACCTGCATTGGAAGAGGATGGCTGAAGACGGAAGTTTGTGAACGGGGAAGTATTTGAGTGTTCAAATTTGTTTCTTTGATCTTCATCTGAGTTTTGATCAGCAGCACTGGTTGATGCCACAACCATTACCTCATCATCTCCTTCAGACTCTTCTGAAGTTTGTTGAGTGACCCCCGGTAGGTTTTGATCAATCCCTTTTGGCGTCTGAGGACGGAGCACTATGTTGTGCAGCGCCTTCCGTCTGGCCCGCAGTCTGTTCACTCCACCAGACCTCCTCACTGGAGCAGTCATGGTTGGATTTTCTTCTGGTTCCGACTCAGGATCCATATCGTCTGCTTTCCTTTTCACCTGTTGGTTTGGAGCAGATGTGTCATCAGACCTGCCCATGGCTTCAGATCCAGTGGTGATCCGATGAACGGGGATAGGTCTTGGGAGATGCTTCTTGTTACCATGGTTACCTGATGCTGGGGTTGCCGCTTGTGAGGTGTGCTTTTTGGTGGTGATTATATCTGCATCCTCACCTGAAATAAACCAAATAATTCAAACAAACATAGCTATACAGGAAGAACCAATAGGTCCCCATGGTTACTAACTTCATTTGAATTGCAAAGAAACACAATCATTAAAATAACATTATCAAAATATATACGACCATGTGTAAAGAGCAATCATTGTGATCAGGTTATTTGCTTAAAGCTATAAACCACAAAGACAAAGAGGTTTATCCTCCTTTCAGTGTTTTATTATGTCATTAACAATGATGTTAGTAACATATACAAGTTCTAATTAGTTACCAGTATTCAAAGTAATGGTGACTCTCTGAATACAATCCAATCCTGGTAATGTTGGACAAGTCCATTTTAGGAAAAATTAGGGGTAATTAATCATTTTCTGAATATTCTCACAAACTGACAGCTGTTATCACTTGTCAAGCGAATGTATATGCATTGCCTAGCTATATTTTGGGGAAACAACTTCCTACTCAAGCATTCAATAGATGATGCGATTGAGTATGTAAATGTAAAGTTCCATTCTACAGTCATGAACCTCCAGGTAGTGAGAGCAGCACATGTGCACTGTGTGTGCAAGGCATGGTATTGGCTGCCAGTCACATTCCAGTTGATTTCAACAGTACACATGGTGAAAACCAAATACTAAAAAAAAAATTATATAAAAGTATATCTTCGGTCGGTTCAAAGTGGCCCTGCCCAATTTCCCTCTACTGCAGGCTTACTTTTCCAAACAAGACCTCAGAGTCGGTTTTGATCCTTCACAAAGGCGTGAATATAGAACAATAATTTATCATGAAATAACCATGCCTCAATTTTCTTTGCGATTAATGGTTGTCTTATACATTGAAATATATGTCAGTAAAGCTTAAAAAATGTCAGCAATATTTTGTTGATATCATTTCAATCTGTGCATAATCATGATAATGGCAAACCAGTTGTAATCGGTAATGGTATAATTTGTAATTGTGGGTCCTTTGCAGAGATGCCAGCCCTGCATCTAAGGAAAACGGAGTCATGACTGGCTGAAAGCCAGGCCTGAGCACCAAAGGTGCGAGTTAGGGGTGAGCGTGTGGTCGGCTCTGCCATTTTGTGTCACTTTTATATGGACTATGACATGCATTCGCAAAAACTTTGTGAAACTTCTTCGTCAAAAACATGCAATATACACAATCAACACCCAAAGGATCTGAATGCTTTTACCAGTGTTCACTCAAATAAATCACTGGTGACTTCAGAAATAGTATACCCTAAAAATATATTCAGAATTTTTTCTAAAAAATCGGAGTTTCTAAAAGAGAAATCGGAGAGCAGATTTTGTTTTTTGAAAATCAGAGTAACTTCGCCAAAATTGGAGTGGTTGGCATCTCTGCCTTTGGACCCTTAGTTTTGTAGGTCCAGATAAAACCCTGTATGCATGGTAGAAGTATCATGTACTATGATCACATGACTACCTGATCACATTGGCAGCGTATTATTGTTTAGACTTATGTTGGATTGATAACACCAGCCCCCTGACATACCATTGAAACGAACCGACATGCACAGTACATGTATATATACTCCAAGACAACCAATCCTTGTTTTATGTAAGTACAAGGCAGGGTAACACCAAGTACCATCATTTCCTGTCTTTTGGCATGATGTGGACATGGGGTTGACCGTCTGCTCTCTGGGAAAATACAGGCAGATTACAAAATTGGAAACAGTTTGTACAGGATTTCTACAGGAACTGACTTTAAGGTATTACCTTCACTCTCAGATGTGTCGATGATGCGGATCCTGTTCGGGAGACTTGAGCTGGAACCACTAGAACGGTTGATCGTTTGATCCGAGCTGGACCAACTTGAGTGCAATGAATAGGATCCGGATGACCTGTTCATGGACCCAGAACAGGATCCTGAGTGGGACAGACTTGAATCATGTGATTTGGAGTAGCTGTCATCTTTGTTATTACTTTCATCATCGTTTAAATCCTCGTTAGCATCAACAAAACTGTCATCGCTTGGTTCTGGAGTCTCAGGCAAGTGAGAACCTCCCTGTCGGGAAGTGGAGTCTTCTTGACTTGTATCCCCACCAAATGTGGACCCTTCCGGGCTTGATCCTGTTTCAGGAGTATATTCTGCTGACCTGTCATTCCTCAATGATGTAGTCAGTCGTTGCTTGTTGCCTTTGACAGGTGAGGCACCTTCTTTCAAGACAGACTTGTGATAATTGTACATGTTTTCTTCCCCATCACTGTTTGTTTGACTGGATTCCCCGTTTCCCATTCTTCTTTAATTCTAAAACATGATCAAACATCAGACACAAAACCACAGACAGACACAAAAAATATGTATATATTTTAATATTGTTAGAATGTTTGGTTGTAGCAATATTCAATCACATCAACCGAGACACCATCATTGCAGATCTTTGTAATCATGTAGGAATGGAACCCCAGTCTGCCTGAAGAAGAACCACTAACATGACCAGTGAGTTTGGTTTTACACCGCTTTTCACAATATTCAAGCAATATTACAGCAGGGGACACCAGAAATGGGCTTCACATATTGTGAAGAAATCACGATTGTCGGAAATCGAACCCAGGTCTTCAGCGTGACAATCGAACGCTTTAACCACAAGGCTACCCCACCGCCCCAACTGACGTGACTAAGCTACCTTACATCAATCATAGACCTTAAGAAACATCCCATTACTGCTTGTAGTAGTGTTATTGATTTGCATTTGGTATTGTCCATGTAGACAGTCCCAAATATTAACCAATCAATATACATGCAAATATATGCTTGGCAAAAATGAACAGAACTTTGGATCAACAACAAAATTGTTGCAACAAAATCAACCAAAACATTGTCATCTTGTTGGTTTGTTGTTTAATGCTGCACTCAGCAATATACCAGCTATATGGAGGTGGTCTTTGAATAATCGAGTCTGGACTAGACAATCCAGTGATCAACAGCATGGGTATCGATCTACGCAATTGGGAACTGATGATATGGGTCAACCAAGTCAATGAGCCTGCCCACCTGATCCCGTTAGTCGCCTCTTACGACACGCATGGGTTACTGAAGACCAATTCTAACCAGGTTTTAGGTTTTAGGTTTCTAAAACAACAGGTGCCCCAGCTGCCCCCGTCACTGATCTGTAGCAGGAAAACCTTCAGGAACTCCAACAACATGAAAGCTGGGTTTCACCATGTTCACAAAGAGTGTAAATGGTGTACACACAAATCATTTTCTCCACTTAACTACCCCAGCACCCAAAATACCAAACATTAAGTTTGCTTTCACCTTCGCTATACAAGGTATGTGTTTGTGTGTACACATAAGACACCCCAAATCACAAAGTGGCTCAGCATGAACGCACAGTTACCAATTGTAAGGAGTCTGGAGAAAACGAGGAGGGGGACTTCACCCCATTCCTCTGGATCTGGCAGTGTAATATTCCAGCAATATCTAAACTACCTCTAAATAATCTGAAGCCATAGTAACAATGAAGTCTGAATAAGGATGACCTATGTTTGAAATCATGAGCTAACATCCATGTGGTCAAGATATCATTGCAATCATGGTTCATGTTGTATTTTGTAATTTATAACCATTTAATTCACTCTGATGACAAGCACATATAAGTTACCCTATACACCCATCATATCATTGTTTTGCATAATTTCTAATTATTTCCACTAGCTGGTTAATTATCATGTACACATCATCAAAATTAATAACTATATCCACTGGCTGTATAAAATAATGTCAGGATTTCTCACGCACTGAAGTTGCTGTCTACAAACCTTTACTGTATGATTTTATATAATTATCAAAGTTCTCTTCACTGTAGAAAAATAAACTGGGCAAAGTATGTTGACTATCAACACAAACAAAATATACCGAGATTGATCTCTCCTCCCTATGTCTGTAAGTATACCCTGCATCAGTATTGTTACAAATATGCTGGAATAGCTCTCAAGTCCAACCATCTGACATACAATTTGACTTACGATCACAGAAATATCGAAGTGAAAATGGGTCTGAAAGCTGAAATGACGTGGGCGAATGACCTGGATATATTGCTGTTTATGTCAGTGACATATCGTTACTGTCAGCTAACTGCATGTAACTCGACTGACGGCTCCAGCTGCGATCGACATATATTCTTGATATATGATTTCCATAAAATAACAAAATTACCTCTCAAAGTCCATGCATTTGGCGCACGACAGCAATTTGTAAATATATCCTTTTACGATTGTGGCATAAAAATACTTGAAACTTAACAGTTTCCGACCTGCAGGTACGCGGAAGTAAACAATAATACGACGTCACTTCCGCACTTGCGCATTGCTCGATATTCGGTAAACGGCGGCTGTGGCGGCTGATGTTGGATAACAATCTTATTTAATTGCTGACAAGCATCAAATGTAGTAAAATAGACTCCCTATTTCATGTTTAATTGAACGTAATTGTAAATTTCGGGAACAGAAGGCTAAATTTTTCCCGTACATGATCTTTGGGCGGGGGTGGCAGGGTTTTGGGTCGGCTACATTTGGGGCAATATGCATGCACATCCATTATGTTCAGATACAGAACAGGAACTTTACTTCATCACTGGAAGTGGCATTACACACCTGCAGCAAGTGGCTTTTGTGAGAAAACTATGTTTTATTCTTCCAAACATACCATCACTATTTTCAGGACCATTTCAATACTCAAAGCTTATGATCTGAATCCATGTTACCTTAACAGAGACCATTATATGGTTTCTGCCCTTAATGAGGGATTATTGCTGTCTCCCAAATTGATTGTATGTTTGGATAGATGTTGATACCAAACTTTTGACATGTGAGCAACAACTAAGGCTGAAGGGGTCGTTGTCGGCACAGGTACTACAGATATGTACCCCATGTACATTTCTGTATACAGAAACGTACCCTGGTCATAATGAGAATACAGAAACGTACCCTAGGACGATTCCATTCCCATTGTGTCGTATTCTTGATCGGAACTGTCATGCTGTTGTATTAGATACATTTGGTTGCTTTATGTAAGTAATGAGAATACACAGTAACGGCTATTTCGCGATGCATATGAATACCACTCGCAATCAGTTGAACGGGAACAACCACATGCGTAGACTAATGCTTAGTCTCTGAATATATATAAGTTTGATAGTAACAAACAAGCTCATTTAAATTGAAAAGCAGGCCCAGGGAGACCTGGGCCCTGTTCCTCAAAGCAATCGTAGCGCTACGACAGTCGTAAGCCTATGTTAAAGTATGGGAGCTACGATCATCGTAGCGCTACGATCGCTTTGAGAAACGGGGCCCAGAGTTGTCGGCACCGGTACTACAGATACGTACCCCAGGTACGCTTCTGTATACAGATATGTACCCTAAACAAAGTCAAAATACAGAAACGTACCCTGTTCCCTAAAATGCGGACGAGTCCTCAATCACTTGTGTCCATTCGGAATCTACACGGCACGACAAGGTCTACACATAGTGTCGTGGAATGTTGGAGACTGGTCTATCTGAGGAGTTGTGTTCTATGGTTAGTTTTCACAGACAGGATAACAAGACAAGACACGTTTCATCCATCAGACTTACAATGGCGACAACTGTCGCTTTTACTGACTGACTTAAAAGGGGTAGATGACATGACTACGACATCTATGGAAATGAGATACCAACAATCAGACTAATCACAGCGTCACTTATGACATCGAAAGAATCAATGCCCTATGTGTTTTCTGAGTGTAAAGATTGACGCAAGGTCATTTGGAACAACAGAGGCGTTAACAACTGGATAATGCCAATACAAAGAAAAATCCCCCAAACCAATCCAGAAACCAGAAAAAAACACAACTAACCAAACGAACAAACAAAAACAACGCAGATGGACAACTTTTAAATTATGTTTCGTGACACAAAACTGTTACATTAACAATACTGAACTGACTTCGACCTGTGTAGCCGAGTCTTAAGAGGCATCCCTCATTTACCTGAAGACACAAACTGGATCTTGTCACAGGAGTTATTACCAGAAGGAGAACTGAAGGTACATGGGATTGATATGTTGGATGAGAAATATATGTTTTTACTTTCGACAGGAAGCTAGCAGTGCTCACAACCGACTCGTGACTGTACCTAGACACCATATTTGACATCTGTCGTTGTGTTCGGGAGTTCTGTATTTAGTACAGCATCAAAATACGTCTTTTAGTAACATTCCAGAGAAATCATAAATATTAGGCCATGGACGAAGAAATCGTGCTCTATCAGTTATCATCACGGACACCAGAAGAGCCATTTTCATGCACGTGTGGTGCTCAAAGCACTGACGGTTTTGTATAACCGGTGGCGGCCATCTTGAAAATGGATTTTTGATTGGTCAACGATATTTTCCTGAAAGAGGGGCCATGGTGAGCAATCATGCCAATTTTTGATGCTTCATCACAAAGTGAACGACTGGACCTATTTGGGTCTGTTTTCTGCCCTACTATTATTCTGCAATCAGTATACTCGGCTCATGAGAGCATTTTAGCTGCACCTGTACTTTTGCATAGGCATATAGCCATATTGAATCCCACTTGCCACGTGCTGCATGTAACCGTACTTTATTTCTTCAACTAACTTAGCTCATGGAGAGGTCTATTGGTTAACCAGTGCCAGTTGGTAGATTTTTTTTTAAAGTCATTTTCCCCAGTTTCCATGACAACTAATTTCACATGACAATAATGGCGTTGTGCTTGTTTCCAGTCCATTTCCTATAGGTCTACATAGGTCTACACATTCAACACAGCATAGATACGCTTGTGCTATTTAGGGCCACCACAACCAAGTTTTATGTTCTTTCATATTAATTGTCTGATTTGTGATTTACATGTAGCCTCTGAACTCTAAATAGGAAAATATACTGAAGACATTCTAACAAAACTTACTACACACAGTCGAAAGTCAGTGGAGATGGCTCTTTTGCTATTTGCAATTCATTTGACTTTTTCTATCTATTTAGTGTAAATTAGATAGATTCTAATTTTGTCCCTAAATTAAATTGACTCAGAGGATTTCACTTCCGGAGAGGAACTAAAAAATTATGAGAGATAGCTTTATGAAACACGGTATATACATTCACTAAGTAGTGAGTGAGTGAGTGAGTTTGGTTTTACGCCGCTTTTAGCAATATTCCAGCAATATCACGGCGGGGGACACCAGAAATGGGCTTAACACATTGTACCCATGTGGGGAATCGAACCCGGGTCTTCGGCGTGACGAGCGAACGCCTTAACCACTAGGCTACCCCACCACCCCCACTAAGTAGTGTGGGGCGATGAGGTAGCATAATGGTTGAAGCATTCGCTCGTCACGCCGAAGGCCCGGGATCGATTCTCCACATGGGTACAATGTGTGAAGCCCATTTCTGATGTCCCTCACTGTGATGTTGTTGCTGGAATATTGCCAAAAAGCGGCTTAAAACCATATTCATTCACCATGTGGTACAAATGTATCCCTTCAACTTTTGCTTTCCCTCTTTTGTATATGACTTATGTAAATTCGGATTTAGATCCTGAACCGAATGGAAGCAGCGGGTTTAATTTCCGGAACGAAAGCCAAAAGCTTTAAGAAACGTGGTAAACACATTCTCCTTTAATGGCTATGTGTCGTCGTAGACATGTAACACTGCTGAATGAGGCGTCAAACAAACACATACTCACGATATAATCGGAATTGTACAATCGACTCTGCTGTTACCGGAGGTTTCTTACGAAAGTGCACAGGATTTTCTTCGTTTCTGTCGCCATATTGCTCATACAATGCTTGTCCCTTTTTTTGGAAAAAAGTATACTGTGTCATGATAGCAGCGTTTGATTTGTATTTTTACTTTGTTGATCAACCTAGGCAAATTCCAGTCCAAATTCATTGAGTGAGTGAGTGAGTTCAGATTTTAAGTCACATCGGCAATATTTCAGCCATATCGTGACAAAATACAAGTTAGAATTTCATAATAAATCATGGTAAATTATAAAAACCTGTCGGCGAATGACTCAAATTCATTGAACATTGCAACAATCGAACCTAATACACAGAAACATACAGTGGTATACGCAGAGCTAGACGAAAACCCGTTTAACCGTACTTAAAATGAAACAAAGGCGAATAAGTGATGTGGCGCAGAAAATGGAGAAAACCTACGGCGAACATAATAAAAAATTGATATAATGTGCTCATTTTTATGAGATTGTGTTTTGTTAATTAAGATGTCACATTGATGATTTTTTCATTAATATTGGTTGCAAATGTTTAAAGCGGTGAGTGTGATTTGAACTCGCACCTTGTAATTCCGCCTGTTGAAAATGTGCAACACAAACATCCCTCTTCCATCCCATCCCGTCCCCCCACCCAACTTTATGTACTATCTACTGAGTTCTAGCTCTTCTTATTTTAACAAACTACATTATTTTTTCGCTTTGCCTTTATAATCTCGGCTTTTACTTTATTTTCCATTATGTTGTAAACGTTTTTATTCAAAACCATGGTAAGTTTATAGCCCCTACATTTACATTTTTTGGGTACGGTGGTTTATTCCTTATTGTACCATTATTATATCATTTATCTTAACCCCACCTACCCCGTCGGCGACATTGGCACCGCTAAAAGCCGACGTAAAACATCTAACTTCGTTCGTTCGGCTGTCCTCTCCGGGGTCCTTGCCCCCAGCCAACCCCGCTCACTCCCGCTATAACATTACATAACAGTACACTCCCTCAACCCCAAGTCAACTACACACATCACCCATTCACTCACATACTCAGTACACCACCAACCACCCCCACCAACTCTCCAGCATTACTACTACCCCCCCATCAACTATACTACCTCCACCCCCCACAAACCCCTTACCGCCTTCTACCGCCTTCTATCAGATGTGACGCGAATGCACATTATACCTTGACAGAGCCGCATCTTCAATGGCTTTCCGATGCATTTTAGACATTTAATTTCGGATAACGGATATTGAAATTATGGCTGCCGTAGCACTGACGGAACATGGGTACCCGATCCCAGATTGTACCCGCTATGACATAATGGCGCACATTGCCTGACTATCAGAAGTGACTTGAATGTATATTATACCTTGGCAGAACCGCATTTTCAAGGGCTTTCCGATACACTATAAGTATGAATATGAACACTACATGTATTGCTGTTATGGTTAGATTCCAAACTGTTTTACTTTTTACTTCTGTCAAGCATATTCATTCCTGTATAGCTCAACTATCTAATGTTGCACAACAACATATTAGATATTTTCAAAATCCCACATGAATGATCTTGCACATGCACTATAGATGTAAATATTAACGCCGCCGGTATAGCCGGTGTACAGATTCATCTAAATTCCGCCAATCTATATCACGACCCATATATACTCTCCCAAAAAAGAAACGCATATAGGAATTTCAACTGTATTTTTATGTTTATTTTGAAACATCTTGTAGGCTTTATGAGTCAATGAAATATAGCGAAATTGCACACTGGGAATGCAGACTTATCCGTCTTTGGCACCAACTCGAGGAAAGTCAGTTTGAGTGTCACATGGAGACGTGTGGTGGCGCTGAAGTCTATACCTCGTGTGACCACCGTGGGCATCCAGAACTGCACGGCATCGCCTCGGCATCGAACGAATGTCTCAGAATCTCGTGTTGCCCAATCGCAGCCCACTCTGCCTGTAGTGCCTGTGCGAGTTGCTGAATTGTCTGGGGAAGAGGGTTACGGCGTCGCACCCGTCTGTCCCGGGCATCCCACAGATGTTCGATCGGGTTTAAGTTCGGTGATCTTGAGGGCCAAGGGAACACATTGATGTTGTGGTTCTGGAGGAAGTCTCTAGTGTGACGTGCTGTGTGGGGCCTGGCATTGTCCTGTTGAAACAACTCCCTCTGGCGATCAATGATTGGAAGGAGGTGTGGGCGTAGGATTTCGTCACAGTACCATTGAGCTGTCAGGTTGCTCTGGATCATCACCAAATCACTTCTCCTACGGCCGGTGATCGCTCCCCACATCATAACACTTCCCCAACCGAATCTGTCCACCTTGGGAACGCAAGCGTCGGCGAAACGTTCACGTCGACGTCTGTACACCCGAATTCTTCCATCACGTCGTTCCAATAGAAATCGTGATTCATCACTGAACCAGATTCTACGCCAATTCGGTAGGTTCCAGGCCTGAACGTTGGTGCACCATTGAACTCGATGTCGACGATGTTGTTGTCGAAGCACAGGGCCAAAATAAGGTCTTCTGGCACGTAAACCAGCCTCTCTCAACCTATTCCTGACGGTCTGTGCAGAAAGCCTCCTCAATCCGGGTATTTGTCGAGCGGTACTGGTCGCCGTAGCTGTTCGATGACGCAGGTGATGTACCCGGATGTAGCGATCCTGCGCCGCAGTGGACGCTCGACATCGCCCACTACGAGGGGCATCTGCTACCGAATTCTGCCGGCGATATCTCTCCCAGAGCCGTGAAATGGTGCTTTGGTGAACATTCATGCGTCGGGCAACTGCACGTTGAGACTGGCAAGCTTCAAGAAAACCAATGGCGATATGACGGTTGGCTTCACTTAGACGTGGCATTTTGCGTTCGTCAACAATATTCCAAATACTGTGAATAATCGACAGACAGCGATCAACCTTTTATACCCATCATTGAGACTATCTGATCCCCAACTTTCACGTGCATTGCATGTGAATTGTGTATTCTGTGACACTACACGCCGATATTGAAAATCATGCTGTTAAATACGGGTATTTTACGGATGGTGCGTTTTGTTGTGATGTTTCAAACCATAAACACCATAGGACTCATAAACAGAGCAAAACCTTTTGTAAAATGAATCACGTTTTAATTCATTGCTACATGAAATGATGCGTTTCTTTTTTGGGAGAGTATATTTAGCAGTTCGCACATTAATACTTATATAGCTCTACCACTGAATGTGCAACATGGGCGTATTATACATTGTCTAAAACATGCCTTAAATGGCTTTCCAACGCACTATAGAAATGTATTTTCTGAGATGATGTGTAAGAGTAGTAGCCCTCATATCATGACTGCATGATGTTGGCGAAAAATTGCTATATCACAGAAGAATTGAACTTCAGTAAAATTACGCAAAACATCACGTCGGAGTTTCAATATGGACTGGTTACCAGGGACAGCATAATATTCACGTTTGCATATTTGGAGGGAGCGTTTCCTCAGGTTTCCAACAATGTATAACATGCATAGATATGACAAAGTAGAACGCTTCCAAAATGCAATGGCGCAGGCGACTTCCACCGGAGGCTTGGTGGAACAAACTTCTTCCACCTGGACCTAGGTGGTAGAAAACACACAGCTTAAAATCACAGAAACCTTAATTGCTCGGCTATACATTTGCATAAAAACAAACGGAAACATTCTCCGTGTAGCTCCAGGATCCAGCTATCCAAAGACACGCAGCATGCGCGTGTAAGGCCATTTATGCAGCTCCCAAGGGAGCCGTGCTGAAATAGGTGATGCAATCCTCCATCGCAAATATTAGAGCCCTCTAGTGCAAACATGAGGGCCCACTATTGCAAAGGTCAGAGTCTTCCATCGCAAATATTAGAGCTCTCTATTGCAAATATTAAAGTCCTATTTTACTGGTGGGGCCTCAAAGAAGACCCGCCCCCCCCCTCGATGCTTGTTTTGTGCGAACATACGACGAACCAGTCAGAACGCCCGTAATGATTGCAGTGCTTTGATAAAAATAATTGCGAGTACTTATTCGTTTTCGTTTAAATTGCTTAGAAAATCGTAAAAATATCTGTCGTTATATTGAAAGAAGAAAAAATCAGTTCCCTCATGTGATATTTTTAACAAAGATAATGCCATGGACGGTGAGAGATTGTTTTCTCGGACCAATTGCGGGCATGTTTTGGAGATTCTACGTGCGCTTCCGACATTTTTAGCTAATGTAATGATAAGTAGCAATGAGTTGCAAAACAATATACATGTATATTTACACAACTAAACAACTTTAAATTTAATCACTGTGCTTACATTTCACTTCACTGGGCATACTTTAGTCTGACGTCTCTTGGGTCCTTTATATTTTGTCAGCGTATTCATCATTAATTCCACCTGGGGTATGGCAGCATTGTTTACATGCAAGTTCAGACAACCGGTAGTCACCGCGTACACTAATTCATGATAGGACTCGCCACAAATTCTCCACTTCGAGATATATATTAAAGTATTTTTTGTGTATGTATTTTCTCTTATTACAGCTCAAATGAAATGTTAAAAAAACATGTGCAATTTGTAAACCGTATTTGGGAATACAAAGTGAACAGCTGGTAATAATTACATGAGAACGTGTATTCAACAAATCGTCATCATTATTATTATATATTTTCTTAACATGTCAAAATATTTTCATTCTTTAAAAGCAGCCGTTTTCGAGTGCTTCTGTAATGTTTATCACTTTTGGAATTGTGTTATCGTTCTTGTTTGAAGTATTTCTGATGTTTATACGCCAATATGAAATTCGGCTTGTCCCGGAATAACACGAGTTGGTCCCGAATGCATGTAACAGTGATGAAATCCTTATAGCCGTAGGTTACAATGTGGAAAGTTTAATGTCACCAATTCTATCTACATGTTCATAATGGGAAATACTACTACACAGTGTCACAAATCGTGTTATTTAATGCAACATCTTTCAGTGAAAATAACTTTTCCTTCTTTGGGGCCATTTGAACGCATTTTCAAAATATAATCACACATGCAAAGGCAAGCCAACTGGTCCCCTGGACACAAACACGGGAATATATGGTACAAGTTAAAATTACATCGGCTATGTTTGTTTGTTGCCGAAGTGTCATGTTTGAATTGTACTTCATTGACACATGAAACCTTTTTGACCAGGAGTAGCATTACCTCCTTAGAAAGAGCACACAAAATTGTACCTCCAAAGTAATGAAATGTAGACAACCTGCTAAATGTCCGACACACATGGAACAGCCGACTGTTATAAAGTCACTTCTCTTGTCGCAGTCTCGTTAGTTTTTTTAAATTCTCGGGTAAGATTCAAATAGGAATGCATTTGTGAACGCTGAATACGTACATTTGACACACACGTGTGGTTTAACATTCTGCTGTGCATGTTTAGTATTAAAAGCCCGACCGACTTTATCAGTGGGGGTGTTAACCGCTCTGCTGGAAGTACTTGATCCCTGCATTTTCTTCGAGTTTGTCCATTTTTGAAAGGCCATATACATGTGTGTATTAATATTTTAGTCGAATGTACAGAACGAACGTCGGTTACAATGAACTATAATCAGCGCCCCCTTGTGCTCGTTTTAGCTGTAGTTTACAATACGTAAAATTTAATTTTCAGTTGAAGTCCGACACTCGTCATTAAGGAAATCTTCTGCATAACTTATGAACTTTACAACAAAACACCTAGATTAATGACTGGTTTAGTTGATCTATGTATCAAAATCCCACTCTACCCTTTAACGTGAGAGTCAATGTAATTCTACGGCACTTCCTTCAACACATTGTGTTAGTTGATCTATGTATCAATATCCTACTATACCCTTTAACGTCAGGGCCTATGTAATTCTACGGCACTTCCTTCAACACATTTTCTTAGTTGATCTATGTATCAAAATATCACTCAACCCTTTAACGTCAGGGCCTATGTAATTCTACGGCACTTCCTTCAACACATTGTGTTAGTTGATCTATGTATCAATATCCTATTATACCCTTTAACGTCAGGGCCTATGTAATTCTACGGCACTTCCTTCAACACATTGTCTTAGTTGATCCAAGTATCAAAATCCCACTCAACCCTTTAATGTCAAGGTCTGTGTAATTCTACGGCACTTCCTTCAACACATTTTGTTAGTTGATCCAAGTATCAAAATCCCACTCAACCCTTTAACGTCAAGGCCTGGGTAATTCTACGGAACTTCCTTCAACACATTGTGTTAGTTGATCTACGTATCAAAATCCCACTCTACCCTTCACGTCAGGGCCTGTGTGATTCAACGGCACTTCCTTCAACACTTTGTGTTAGTTGATCTACGTATCAAAATTCCACTCTACCCTTCACGTCAGGGCCGGTGTGATTCTACGGCACTTCCTTCAACACATTGTGTTAGTTGATCTACGTATCAAAATCCCACTCTACCCTTCACGTCAGGGCCTGTGTGATTCAACGGCACTTCCTTCAACACGTTGTGTAAATAGTTGTGTAAATACTTGCTCAAAAATGCACTTTGTATTCTAGCATTATGTAGACCAGACTGTATATATAGTTGTATGCCAGAATTAGGCAGACCAGGATCCGGTTGTATCACTGCTTCATTAACTAATGTCAACCTTAAACCCTAATGGTACATTAAACACTTAATGCGTCATTAGTTAATGGCTACGTTAAAAACGGTTGTATCAATCACTTATTAGCGTATCATTATCTAATGACGTCCTCATGTAAATATTTTCATTAAATTCGGGGATTCCCTAAATATTTCCCACAATTCCGCGACATAAACACGCAAGCGTTACTCTCGGTCGTCTGTCAAAATGGCATCTTTACGGCTAAACCTCGGAACAAAAACAAACATTTCGATTGCTGTGAAGAAACACATCTAAATAATTCTGAACGCCGAAGTGAGCTTTCCGCCATATTGGATAGGGTGTACAAAATCAAGTTTCGCTAAGGCCGGTCATATGACGCCAATTACATCACGTATATTTCATATTCAGTTGTGACAAATGCATCGCTGAATTCCTCATGCATTTTAGAATCAACTTACAAATGGTCTCTGTCACTAAAACTAAGTGTCCAGATAAAAACGAAACATATCGGGTGTGGTGCTCATAACACAGCTCTTGCTAGAAAAGTAAACCCTGCGTCAAATTTCGGTAAACAGAGGCCCGATGCAGTCCCGTCAGTTTCACAAGTCTAGTTACGGATGTACTACCTGCTTCGTAATATGCCAAGAGTCGATTTCTGTTGTTTTGTAACGTCATGGCAAAGCTTCGGTATCGTCTGCTAGCGACGAGGTCACGTGATCAAGCCATCCCTGAACCCAAGGGAGATAATTCCATACCAATGAGGCAAGCTACTGGCGGCTAGAAACAATGTATTTCGAATTTTTTGATAGTAGGATCGAGTCTACAGAATAAAGTTTTTTGTCGCATTTTTTCTGTTCGTTACTATATATTTAGGCCACATGTCCTCATAATGATAACAAATTAGATAATCTTTACTTGTTTTAATAAAACCTTAAGTTGGGGAGTTTGGTAAAGACATAGGACTAGAAGCTGAGTGATGATACTCACTAGAATTGTACCTTAATGTTCTAACATGATTTTGAAAACTTTGTTATATTTCAGAAAAGGAGACCATTCAGGCATTTCTACAGATTTCCAAGCGTGAATGCTCTTGTGTCATCTGAGAACAGGAATGATGAACAAGCAGAAAATACAGCAGCAAAGGACAAGGAAGAGATGGCACACATTTCAAGAATAAGATTAACTTAAAAAACATTCAGATGATTTCTAAGGGATGTTACATTTGGGAATTCACTGTCCCAGTAAAGTACAGATACTATATAGCTAGTACTTTGCTGGTGGGGTGGAGTCAATCCCATGTGTGATTTGAACCCACCCTCTCAGAGTGAAACACCTTATCACAGAACATAGTCAGCAATTTAACTTGACAAATGTTAGTCTAGGTCTCGTTCAGAGGAAGTGTAAATGCCAAAATTACAGTTAAAGTTATGCAAATAAGCTTGTCAAAACTATTTGGTTTAATAAACAGTAATTATTAAACTTACAATTATTTCTTGTTCCTATCATTTTGCATTGCACTGGGGTGGAATATGGCTCCATTTTCAATGGTGGAGTCTCCAAGGCTGATTTGGTAATCAGACCAGACATCAGGCAAATATCAGTGTCGGAGTGTTTATTCAGGAGTTCCAGTTTATGGTATTCAGACCAGACATCAGGCAAATATCAGTCCCTTGGTGTGCCTCAGGAGTCGTCTGGTATGCCTCAGGAGTGGTCTGTATGATAGGAGAAGACTGGCTCAAAATGGGCGGAATAGTCCCGACTGGCTCAAAATTGACTGTGTTTAGATGGTATTCAGACCAGACATCAGGCAGATATCAGTGTCGGAGCCCCAGTTTACATCCGGGGTCCGCGCCCCCAGCCAACCCCGCTCACTCCTGCTATAACATTATATAACAGTACACTCCCTCAACCCCAAGTCAACTACACACATCACCCATTCACTCACATACTCAGTACACCACCAACCACCCCCACCCACTCTCCAGCATTACTACTACCCCCCATCAACTGTACTACCTCCACCCCCCACAAACCCCTTACCGCCTTCTACGCCTTCCATTATGTTGTAAACGTTTTTATTAAAAACCATGGTAAGTTTATAGCCCCTACATTTACATTTTTCTGGGTACGGTGGTTTATTCCTTATTGTACCATTATTATATCATTTATCTTAACCCCACCTACCCCGTCGGCGACATTGGCACCGCTAAAAGCCGACGTAAAACATCTAACTTCGTTCGTTCGGCTGTCCTCTCCGGGGTCCGTGCCCACAGCCAACCCCGCTCACTCCCGCTATAACATTACATAACAGTACACTCCCTCAACCCCAAGTCAACTACACACATCACCCATTCACTCACATACTCAGTACACCACCAACTACCCCCACCCACTCTCCAGCATTGCTACTACCCCCCATCAACTATACTACCTCCACCCCCCACAAACCCCTTACCGCCTTCTACCGCCTTCTATCAGATGTGACGCGAATGCACATTATACCTTGACAGAACCGCATCTTCAATGGCTTTCCGATGCATTTTAAACATTTAATTTCGGATAACGGATATTGAAATTATGGCTGCCGTAACATTGACGGAACATGGGTACCCGATCCCAGATTGTACCCGCCATAACATTACATAATGGCGCACATTGCCTGACTATCAGAAGTGACTTGAATGCACATTATACCTTGGCAGAACCGCATTTTCAAGGGCTTTCCGATACACTATAAGTGTGAATATGAACACTACATGTATTGCTGTTATGGTTAGATTCCAAACTGTTTTACTTTTTACTTCTGTCAAGCATATTCATTCCTGTATAGCTCAACTATCTAATGTTGCACAACAACATATTAGATATTTTCAAAATCCCACATGAATGATCTTGCACATGCACTAGAGATGTAAATATTAACGCCGCCGGTATAGCCGGTGTACAGATTCATCTAAATTCCGCCAATCTATATCACGACCCATATATACTCTTCCAAAAAAGAAACGCATATAGGAATTTCAACTGTATTTTTATGTTTATTTCGAAACATCTTGTAGGCTTAACGAGTCAATGAAATATAGCGAAATTGCACACTGGGAATGCAGACTTATCCGTCTTTGGCACCAACTCGAGGAAAGTCAGTTTGAGTGTCACATGGAGACGTGTGGTGGCGCTGAAGTCTATACCTCGTGTGACCACCGTGGGCATCCAGAACTGCACCGCATCGCCTCGGCATCGAACGAATGTCTCAGAATCTCGTGTTGCCCAATCGCAGCCCACTCTGCCTGTAGAGCCTGTGCGAGTTGCTGAAGTGTCTGGGGAAGAGGGTTACGGCGTCGCACCCGTCTGTCCCGGGCATCCCACAGATGTTCGATCGGGTTTAAGTTCGGTGATCTTGAGGGCCAGGGGAACACATTGATGTTGTGGTTCTGGAGGAAGTCTCTAGTGTGACGTGCTGTGTGGGGCCTGGCATTGTCCTGTTGAAACAACTCCCTCTGGGGATCAATGATTGGAAGGAGGTGTGGGCGTAGGATTTCGTCACAGTACCATTGAGCTGTCAGGTTGCTCTGGATCATCACCAAATCACTTCTCCTACGGCAGGTGATCGCTCCCCACATCATAACACTTCCCCGACCGAATCTGTCCACCTGGGGAACGCAAGCGTCAGCGAAACGTTCATGTCGACGTCTGTACACCCGAATTCTTCCATCACGTCGTTCCAATAGAAATCGTGATTCATCACTGAACCAGATTCTATGCCAATTCGGTAGGTTCCAGGCCTGAACGTTGGTGCACCATTGAACTCCATTTCGACGATGTTGTTGTCGAAGCACAGGGCCAAAATAAGGTCTTCTGGCACGTAAACCAGCCTCTCCCAACCTGTTCCTGACGGTCTGTGCAGAAAGCCTCCTCAATCCGGGTATTTGTCGAGCGGTACTGGTCGCCGTAGCTATTCGATGACGCAGGTGATGTACCCGGATGTAGCGATCCTGCGCCGCAGTGGTCGCTCTAGGTCGCCCACTACGAGAGGCATCTGCTACCGAATTCTGCCGGCGATATGGTGCTTTGGTGAACATTCATGCGTCGGGCAACTGCACGTTGAGACTGGCCAGCTTCAAGCAAACCAATGACGATATGGCGGTTGGCTTCACTTAGACGTGGCATTTTGCGTTCGTCAACAATATTCCAAATACTGTGAATAATCGACAGACAGCGATCAACCTTTTATACCCATCCTTGAGACTATCTGATCCCCAACTTTCACGTGCATTACATGTGAATTGTGTATTCTGTGACACTACACGCCAAAATTGAAAATCATGCTGTTAAATACGGGTATTTTACGGATGGTGCGTTTTGTTGTGATGTTTCAAAACATAAACACCATAGGACTCATAAACAGAGCAAAACCTTTTGTAAAATGAATCACGTTTTAATTCATTGTTATTCTCATGATGCGTTTCCTTTTTTGGGAGAGTATATTTAGCAGTTCGCACATTAATACTTATATAGCTCCACCACTGAATGTGCAACATGGGCGTATTATACATTGTCTTAAACATGCCTTAAATGGCTTTCCAACGCGCAATAGAAATGTGCATTTGCATAAAAACAAACGGAAACATTCTCCGTGTAGCTCCAGGATCCAGCTATCCAAAGACACGCAGCATGCGCGTGTAAGGCCATTTATGCAGCTCCCAAGGGAGCCGTGCTGAAATAGGTGATACAATCCTCCATCGCAAATATTAGAAACCTCTAGTGCAAACATGAGGGCCCACTATTGCAAAGGTCAGAGTCTTCCATCGCAAATATTAGAGCACTCTATTGCAAATATTAAAGTCCTATTTTACTGATGGGGCCTCAAAGAAGACTCGTCCCCCTCTCGATGCTTGTTTTGTGCGAACATACGACGAACCAGTCAGAACGCCCGTAATGATTGCAGTGCTTTGATAAAAATAATTGCGAGTACTTATTCGTATTCGTTTAAATTGTTTAGAAAATCGTGAAAAATATCTGTCGTTATATTGAAAGAAGAAAAAAACGTGTTCCCTCATGTGATATTTTAACAAAGATAATGCCATGGACGGTGAGAGATTGTTTTCTCGGACCAATTGCGGGTATGTTTTGGAGATTCTACGTGCGCTTCCGACATTTTTAGTTAATGTAATGATAAGTAGCAATGAGTTGCAAAACAATATACATGTATATTTACACAACTAAACAACTTTAAACTTAATCACTGTGCTTATATTTCACTTCACTGACGTCTCTTGGGTCCTTTATATTTTGTCAGTGTATTCATCATTAATTCCACCTGGGGTATGGCAGCATTGTTTACATGCAAGTTCAGACAACCGGTAGTCACCGCGTACACTAATTCATGATAGGACTCGCCACAAATTCTCCACTTCGAGATATATATTAAAGTATTTTTTGTGTATGTATTTTCTCTTATTACAGCTCAAATGAAATGTTAAAAACCATGTGCAATTTGTAAACCGTGTTTGGGAATACAAAGTGAACAGCTGGTAATACTTACATGAGAACGTGTATTCAACAAATCGTCATCATTATTATTATATATATTTTTTAACATGTCAAAATACTTTCATTCTTTAAAAGCAGTGCTTCGTAATGTTTGTCACTGAATTGTGTTATCGTTCTTGTTTGAAGTAATGTTTATCACTTTGTGTTATCGTTCTTGTTTGAAGTAATGTTTGTCACTGGAATTGTGTTATCGTTCTTGTTTGAAGTAATGTTTGTCACTGGAATTGTGTTATCGTTCTTGTTTGAAGTATTTCTGATGTTTATACGCCAATATGAAATTCGGCTTGTCCCGAAATAACACGAGTTGGTCACGAATGCATGTACCAGTGATGAAATCCTTATAGCCGTAGTTTACAATGTGTAAAGTTTAATGTCATCAAATCTATCTACATTTTCATAATAGGAAATAGTACTTCACAGTGTCACAAATTGTGTTATTTAAAGCAACATCTTTCAGTGAAAATAACTTTTCCTTCTTTGGGGCCATTTGGACGCATTTTCAAAATATTTAACGAAAGCATCAACATCACCATCACACAGTGATACCAGTGGTGGCGAAACGTTTAGGTTATCCTGACACACCGGTTGCACCAATCACACATGCAAAGGCAAGGCAACTGGTCCCCTGGACACAAACACGGGAATATATGGTACAAGTTAAAATTACATCGGCTATGTTTGTTTGTTGCCGAAGTGTCATGTTTGAATTGTACTTCACTGACACATGAAACCTTTTTGACCACGAGTAGCATTACCTCCTTAGAAAGAGCACACAAAATTGTACCTCCAAAGTAATGAAATGTAGACAACCTGCTAAAATGTCCGACACACATGGAACAGCCGACTGTTATAAAGTCACTTCTCTTGTCGCAGTCTCGTTAGTTTTTTAAATTCTCGGGTAAGATTCAGATAGGAATGCATTTGTTAACGCTGAATACGTACATTTGACACACACGTGTGGTTTAACATTCTGCTGTGCATGTTTAGTATTAAAAGCCCGACCGACTTTATCAGTGGGGGTGTTAACCGCTCTGCTGGAAGTACTTGATCCCTGCATTTTCTTCGAGTTTGTCCATTTTTGAAATGCCATATACATGTGTATATTAATAGTTTAGTCGAAATGTGCAGAACGAACGTCGGTTACAATGAACTATAATCAGCGCCCCCTTGTGCTCGTTTTAGCTGTAGTTTACAATACGTAAAATTTAATTTTCAGTTGAAGTCCGACACTCGTCATTAAGGAAATCTTCGGCATTACTTATGAACTTTACAACAAAACACCTAGATCAATGACTGGTTTAGTTGATCTATGTATCAAAATCCCACTCTACCCTTTAACGTGAGAGTCAATGTAATTCTACGGCACTTCCTTCAACACATTGTGTTAGTTGATCTAAGTATCAAAATCCCACTCAACCCTTTAACGTCAAGGCCTGGGTAATTCTACGGCACTTCCTTCAACACATTGTGTTAGTTGATCTAAGTATCAAAATCCCACTCAAATCTTTAACGTCAAGGCCTGTGTCCACTTCCTTCAACACATTTTGTTAGTTGATCCAAGTATCAAAATCCCACTGTACCCTTTAACGTCAAGGCGTATGTAACTCTACGGCACTTCCTTCAACACATTGTGTTAGCTGATCTACGTATCAATATCCCACTCAAATCTTTAACGCCGGGTCCAACTTCCTTCAACACATTGTCTTAGTTGATCTACGTATCAATATCCCACTGTACCCTTTAACGCCAGGGCCTATGTAATTCTACGGCACTTCCTTCAACACATTGTGTTAGTTGATCCCGTGAAGATCCGGGGTAGAATAGGTCTTCAGCAACCCATGTGCTTGCCATAAAAGGCGACTATCTTGTCGTAAGAGGCGACTAACGGGATCGGGTGGTCAGTTTCGCTGACTTGGTTGACACATGTCATCGGTTCCCAATTGCGCAGATCGATGCTCATGCTGTTGATCACTGGATTGACTGGTCTAGGCTCGATTATTTACAAACCGCCGCCATATAGCTGGAATATTGCTGAGTGCGGCGTAAAACTAAACTCACTCACTCACTCTACGTATCAAAATCCCACTCTACCCTTCACGTCAGGGCCTGTGTGATTCTACGGCACTTCCTTCAACACGTTGTGTAAATAGTTGTGTAAATACTTGCTCAAAATGCACTTTGTATTCTGGAATGTGTCCGGACTTTATCAAAGCTTGATGATTATGACTGTTGTCATCGAGTTGACTTAAAAATGGATCAACGGTTTGATCTCAAATCTCTTTTTGCCAACTATATCATTTA